>NW_027640624.1:0-600000 GCF_949752795.1 Hyperoodon ampullatus | reverse complement strand
AATTTTATATTTCCTGGGACATTTAAGGTGTACCCAAGTTGAGGTCCTTGTAAGCAGTGCAGCCCTAAATTTTGGGGTGGCTCTGTCTTATTGATTTTCAGTTTTTCCCAGGTATATTCCCTAGACTGGAAGTGCCCTTGGCTCTGTAGCTCTGTTGTTTACTTGTTTTAGGGAACACAATGCACTCCTCCAGAGAGGCAGTTGGCAATTTACATCCCGCCCATCAGCATAACAAGGCTCCCTGTTCTCCAGGGCCTGTCTTGCCTTTCTGGTTTTTACACATTTTGTGGATGTCCCTTTTGACCGGTGGGAAGTGATACTTCTTTGTAGTGCAGATTTGCATTGCCCACTTGCTTGCTTGGCCAAAAAGGGCGTATGCGTTTTCTCCTGAATATATTCAGGAGAAAACGCATACACCCTTTTTGGCCAAGTGCATCATTGTCGAAGTTGTGCCCCTCTTCCTGTGCTTTAAAGGCGATTCCAACGTACCTCTTGAAATCTGTTTCCTGCTATTCTGCCTCGCTTTCAAGTCCGCCTCGTTCCCTTCCCTCAACAGATTTTTGGACGATAGTTGTCCTTTATTACTCGGCCAGTTTGTGAATTGCTGTGCCCCTGAGCTCCATTTTTCAACTCGTTTTTGGTGAGCTGACCGCAAGTCCAAAATTTTGGTTCAGGATCTATACTGATTCCCGGTGGGTGGCTGAGACTTTGGTTAATTCTTCTTCCTGCCGGGAAATTACAGTGATATGTGCCCGTCCAAATGCCTAACAGCTACTCTCTCATTGGTTCTCCCTCTTCCCTTTCATCCTCTGCCAAATTGGCAACCTGTGCGAACCAGGAGGTTAAAGGGGCTGTCTCTCCAAGTTGGGAGGTTGATAATAAAGCAGATGGAAAGTCAAACCGGAGCACCAGTAGAGGGACTATTCGTTGAGTTTTAGAAACCTTTCGTATTCACAGTGTGTCCGTTCTCTAGGATTCCCGTACATGTTATATCTGTAGTAATATTCCCTTCAACCTGGAGAGTTGGGACCCATGGAATGTGTGCCATGCATTATTACTTTAAATGGTCTGCATTTGTTCACCCAATCTCACCAATCCTCTCAGTCCAAAGTGTCCAGCCTTATGCCACATCCAGCTGTCGTTGTAGATAGGGTCATTCCAGGTTTCATCAGAGACCCTGAAGGAATTGTAAAGAATTTCCCAGTTTTTTTGTTTTGTTTTTGAAATTCCTTTTTATAGTGGGTTTGAGCTGATTCTCGCTGCCATGTTTATGCCAGTCTAGACACACTTGATTCCCTTACGGAGACATATCAATACATAGGTTTTAAGATTCTTACTAGTCAGATATATTCCTCTGCGGGAAATATGGGGTTTTGAGTCCCTTTCACTGAGGAAGGTGTAGGTCTTGTCTATTCCATAGTTGGTTTTTGGAACGGTACCTGTGCTTATATCAAACTCTGGTTTTATGCATCACCCCACCTCTCCTTCCCCCTTAAGCAGGCATAAGAGTGTTTTCTAAATGTGAGACACTGTTCTCTTTCCTAACTCAGTTCAAGTGTAGCCATGTTTACAGGATCTTCATAAGTGATATCTTATGATAAGTTTCTTTTTCTGTGTGACTTATTTCACTTAGAATCATCGTACCTGAATCCACCCATTTTGCTGCTACTGGTCTTATGACATTGATTTCATGGCTGAGGGATATTCCATCGTACGTAAGTACCACAATTTTTTGAACCATTTTTATATTTCCTGGGATATTTAAGGTGTACCCAAGTTGAGGTCCTTGTAAGCAGTGCAGCCCTAAATTTTGGGGTGGCTGTGTCTTTTTGATTTTCAGTTTTCCCAAGGTATAGTCCCTAGACTGGAAGCGCCCTTGGCTCTGTAGCTCTGTTGTTTACTTGTTTTAGGGAACACAATGCACTCCTCCAGAGAGGCAGTTGGCAATTTACATCCCGCCCATCAGCATAACAAGGCACCCTGTTCTCCAGGGCCTGTCTTGCCTTTCTGGTTTTTACACATTTTGTGGATGTCCCTTTTGACTGGTGGGAAGTGATACTTCTTTGTAGTGCAGATTTGCATTGCCCGCTTGCTTGCTTGGCCAAAAAGGGCGTATGCGTTTTCTCCTGAATATATTCAGGAGAAAACACATACGCCCTTTTTGGCCAAGTGCATCATTGTCGAAGTTGTGCCCCTCTTCCTGTGCTCTAAAGGCGATTCCAACCTACCTCTTGAAATCTGTTTCCTGCTATTCTGCCACGCTTTCAAGTCCGCCTCATTGCCTTCCCTCAACAGATTTTTGGACGATAGTTGTCCTTTATTACTCGGCCAGTTTGTGAATTGCTGTGCCCCTGAGCTCCATTTTTCAACTCGTTTTTGGTGAGCTGACCGCAAGTCCAAAATTTTGGTTCAGGATCTATACTGATTCCCGGTGGGTGGCTGAGACTTTGGTTAATTCTTCTTCCTGCCGGGAAATTACAGTGATATGTGCCCGTCCAAATGCCTAACAGCTACTCTCTCATTGGTTCTCCCTCTTCCCTTTCATCCTCTGCCAAATTGGCAACCTGTGCGAACCAGGAGGTTAAAGGGGCTGTCTCTCCAAGTTGGGAGGTTGATAATAAAGCAGATGGAAAGTCAAACCGGAGCACCAGGAGAGGGACTATTCGTTGAGTTTTAGAAACCTTTCGTATTCACAGTGTGTCCGTTCTCTAGGTTTCCCGTACATGTTATATCTGTAGTAATATTCCCTTCAACCTGGAGAGTTGGGACCCATGGAATGTGTGCCATGCATTATTGCTTTAAAGGGTCTGCATTTGCTCACCCAATCTCACCAATCCTCTCAGTCCCAAGTGTCCAGCCTTATGCCACATCCAGCTGTCATTGTAGATAGGGTCATTTCAGGTTTCATCAGAGACCCTGAAGGAATTGTAAAGAATTTCCCAGTTTTTTTGTTTTATTTTTGAAATTCCTTTTTATAGTGGGTTTGAGCTGATTCTCGCTGCCATATTTATCCCAGTCTAGACACACTTGATTCCCTTACGGAGACATATCAATACATAGGTTTTAAGATTCTTACTAGTCAGATATATTCCTCTGCGGGAAATATGGGGTTTTGAGTCCCTTTCACTGAGGAAGGTGTAGGTCTTGTCTATTCCATAGTTGGTTTTTGGAACGGTACCTGTGCTTATATCAAACTCTGGTTTTATGCATCACCCCACCTCTCCTTCCTCCTTAAGCAGGCATAAGAGTGTTTTCTAAATGTGAGACACTGTTCTCTTTCCTAACTCAGTTCAAGTGTAGCCATGTTTACAGGATATTCATAAGTGATATCTTATGATAAGTTTCTTTTTCTGTGTGACTTATTTCACTTAGAATCATCGTACCTGAATCCACCCATTTTGCTGCTACTGGTCTTATGACATTGATTTCATGGCTGAGGGATATTCCATCGTACGTAAGTACCACAATTTTTTGAACCATTTTTATATTTCCTGGGATATTTAAGGTGTACCCAAGTTGAGGTCCTTGTAAGCAGTGCAGCCCTAAATTTTGGGGTGGCTGTGTCTTTTTGATTTTCAGTTTTCCCAAGGTATATTCCCTAGACTGGAAGTGCCCTTGGCTCTGTAGCTCTGTTGTTTACTTGTTTTAGGGAACACAATGCACTCCTCCAGAGAGGCAGTTGGCAATTTACATCCCGCCCATCAGCATAAAAAGGCTCCCTTTTCTCCAGGGCCTGTCTTGCCTTTCTGGTTTTTACACATTTTGTGGATGTCCCTTTTGACCGGTGGGAAGTGATACTTCTTTGTAGTGCAGATTTGCATTGCCCGCTTGCTTGCTTGGCCAAAAAGGGCGTATGCGTTTTCTCCTGAATATATTCAGGAGAAAACGCATACGCCCTTTTTGGCCAAGTGCATCATTGTGGAAGTTGTGCCCCTCTTCCTGTGCTTTAAAGGCGATTCCAACGTACCTCTTGAAATCTGTTTCCTGCTATTCTGCCTCGCTTTCAAGTCCGCCTCGTTGCCTTCCCTCAACAGATTTTTGGACTATAGTTGTCCTTTATTACTCGGCCAGTTTGTGAATTGCTGTGCCCCTGAGCTCCATTTTTCAACTCGTTTTTGGTGAGCTGACCGCAAGTCCAAAATTTTGGTTCAGGATCTATACTGATTCCCGGTGGGTGGCTGAGACTTTGGTTAATTCTTCTTCCTGCCGGGAAATTACAGTGATATGTGCCCATCCAAATGCCTAACAGCTACTCTCTCATTGGTTCTCCCTCTTCCCTTTCATCCTCTGCCAAATTGGCAACCTGTGCGAACCAGGAGGTTAAAGGGGCTGTCTCTCCAAGTTGGGAGGTTGATAATAAAGCAGATGGAAAGTCAAACCGGAGCACCAGGAGAGGGACTATTCGTTGAGATTTAGAAACCTTTCGTATTCACAGTGTGTCCGTTCTCTAGGATTCCCGTACATGTTATATCTGTAGTAATATTCCCTTCAACCTGGAGAGTTGGGACCCATGGAATGTGTGCCATGCATTATTGCTTTAAATGGTCTGCATTTGTTCACCCAATCTCACCAATCCTCTCAGTCCAAAGTGTCCAGCCTTATGCCACATCCAGCTGTCGTTGTAGATAGGGTCATTCCAGGTTTCATCAGAGACCCTGAAGGAATTGTAAAGAATTTCCCAGTTTTTTTGTTTTGTTTTTGAAATTCCTTTTTATAGTGGGTTTGAGCTGATTCTCGCTGCCATGTTTATGCCAGTCTAGACACACTTGATTCCCTTACGGAGACATATCAATACATAGGTTTTAAGATTCTTACTAGTCAGATATATTCCTCTGCGGGAAATATGGGGTTTTGAGTCCCTTTCACTGAGGAAGGTGTAGGTCTTGTCTATTCCATAGTTGGTTTTTGGAACGGTACCTGTGCTTATATCAAACTCTGGTTTTATGCATCACCCCACCTCTCCTTCCCCCTTAAGCAGGCATAAGAGTGTTTTCTAAATGTGAGACACTGTTCTCTTTCCTAACTCAGTTCAAGTGTAGCCATGTTTACAGGATCTTCATAAGTGATATCTTATGATAAGTTTCTTTTTCTGTGTGACTTATTTCACTTAGAATCATCGTACCTGAATCCACCCATTTTGCTGCTACTGGTCTTATGACATTGATTTCATGGCTGAGGGATATTCCATCGTACGTAAGTACCACAATTTTTTGAACCATTTTTATATTTCCTGGGATATTTAAGGTGTACCCAAGTTGAGGTCCTTGTAAGCAGTGCAGCCCTAAATTTTGGGGTGGCTGTGTCTTTTTGATTTTCAGTTTTCCCAAGGTATAGTCCCTAGACTGGAAGCGCCCTTGGCTCTGTAGCTCTGTTGTTTACTTGTTTTAGGGAACACAATGCACTCCTCCAGAGAGGCAGTTGGCAATTTACATCCCGCCCATCAGCATAACAAGGCACCCTGTTCTCCAGGGCCTGTCTTGCCTTTCTGTTTTTTACACATTTTGTGGATGTCCCTTTTGACTGGTGGGAAGTGATACTTCTTTGTAGTGCAGATTTGCATTGCCCGCTTGCTTGCTTGGCCAAAAAGGGCGTATGCGTTTTCTCCTGAATATATTCAGGAGAAAACACATACGCCCTTTTTGGCCAAGTGCATCATTGTCGAAGTTGTGCCCCTCTTCCTGTGCTCTAAAGGCGATTCCAACGTACCTCTTGAAATCTGTTTCCTGCTATTCTGCCACGCTTTCAAGTCCGCCTCATTGACTTCCCTCAACAGATTTTTGGACGATAGTTGTCCTTTATTACTCGGCCAGTTTGTGAATTGCTGTGCCCCTGAGCTCCATTTTTCAACTCGTTTTTGGTGAGCTGACCGCAAGTCCAACATTTTGGTTCAGGATCTATACTGATTCCCGGTGGGTGGCTGAGACTTTGGTTAATTCTTCTTCCTGCCGGGAAATTACAGTGATATGTGCCCGTCCAAATGCCTAACAGCTACTCTCTCATTGGTTCTCCCTCTTCCCTTTCATCCTCTGCCAAATTGGCAACCTGTGCGAACCAGGAGGTTAAAGGGGCTGTCTCTCCAAGTTGGGAGGTTGATAATAAAGCAGATGGAAAGTCAAACCGGAGCACCAGGAGAGGGACTATTCGTTGAGTTTTAGAAACCTTTCGTATTCACAGTGTGTCCGTTCTCTAGGTTTCCCGTACATGTTATATTTGTAGTAATATTCCCTTCAACCTGGAGAGTTGGGACCCATGGAATGTGTGCCATGCATTATTGCTTTAAAGGGTCTGCATTTGCTCACCCAATCTCACCAATCCTCTCAGTCCCAAGTGTCCAGCCTTATGCCACATCCAGCTGTCATTGTAGATAGGGTCATTTCAGGTTTCATCAGAGACCCTGAAGGAATTGTAAAGAATTTCCCAGTTTTTTTGTTTTATTTTTGAAATTCCTTTTTATAGTGGGTTTGAGCTGATTCTCGCTGCCATATTTATCCCAGTCTAGACACACTTGATTCCCTTACGGAGACATATCAATACATAGGTTTTAAGATTCTTACTAGTCAGATATATTCCTCTGCGGGAAATATGGGGTTTTGAGTCCCTTTCACTGAGGAAGGTGTAGGTCTTGTCTATTCCATAGTTGGTTTTTGGAACGGTACCTGTGCTTATATCAAACTCTGGTTTTATGCATCACCCCACCTCTCCTTCCCCCTTAAGCAGGCATAAGAGTGTTTTCTAAATGTGAGACACTGTTCTCTTTCCTAACTCAGTTCAAGTGTAGCCATGTTTACAGGATCTTCATAAGTGATATCTTAAGATAAGTTTCTTTTTCTGTGTGACTTATTTCACTTAGAATCATCGTACCTGAATCCACCCATTTTGCTGCTACTGGTCTTATGACATTGATTTCATGGCTGAGGGATATTCCATCGTATGTAAGTACCACAATTTTTTGAACCATTTTTATATTTCCTGGGATATTTAAGGTGTACCCAAGTTGAGGTCCTTGTAAGCAGTGCAGCCCTAAATTTTGGGGTGGCTGTGTCTTTTTGATTTTCAGTTTTCCCAAGGTATAGTCCCTAGACTGGAAGCGCCCTTGGCTCTGTAGCTCTGTTGTTTACTTGTTTTAGGGAACACAATGCACTCCTCCAGAGAGGCAGTTGGCAATTTACATCCCGCCCATCAGCATAACAAGGCACCCTGTTCTCCAGGGCCTGTCTTGCCTTTCTGGTTTTTACACATTTTGTGGATGTCCCTTTTGACTGGTGGGAAGTGATACTTCTTTGTAGTGCAGATTTGCATTGCCCGCTTGCTTGCTTGGCCAAAAAGGGCGTATGCGTTTTCTCCTGAATATATTCAGGAGAAAACACATACGCCCTTTTTGGCCAAGTGCATCATTGTCGAAGTTGTGCCCCTCTTCCTGTGCTCTAAAGGCGATTCCAACCTACCTCTTGAAATCTGTTTCCTGCTATTCTGCCACGCTTTCAAGTCCGCCTCATTGCCTTCCCTCAACAGATTTTTGGACGATAGTTGTCCTTTATTACTCGGCCAGTTTGTGAATTGCTGTGCCCCTGAGCTCCATTTTTCAACTCGTTTTTGGTGAGCTGACCGCAAGTCCAAAATTTTGGTTCAGGATCTATACTGATTCCCGGTGGGTGGCTGAGACTTTGGTTAATTCTTCTTCCTGCCGGGAAATTACAGTGATATGTGCCCGTCCAAATGCCTAACAGCTACTCTCTCATTGGTTCTCCCTCTTCCCTTTCATCCTCTGCCAAATTGGCAACCTGTGCGAACCAGGAGGTTAAAGGGGCTGTCTCTCCAAGTTGGGAGGTTGATAATAAAGCAGATGGAAAGTCAAACCGGAGCACCAGGAGAGGGACTATTCGTTGAGTTTTAGAAACCTTTCGTATTCACAGTGTGTCCGTTCTCTAGGTTTCCCGTACATGTTATATCTGTAGTAATATTCCCTTCAACCTGGAGAGTTGGGACCCATGGAATGTGTGCCATGCATTATTGCTTTAAAGGGTCTGCATTTGCTCACCCAATCTCACCAATCCTCTCAGTCCCAAGTGTCCAGCCTTATGCCACATCCAGCTGTCATTGTAGATAGGGTCATTTCAGGTTTCATCAGAGACCCTGAAGGAATTGTAAAGAATTTCCCAGTTTTTTTGTTTTATTTTTGAAATTCCTTTTTATAGTGGGTTTGAGCTGATTCTCGCTGCCATATTTATCCCAGTCTAGACACACTTGATTCCCTTACGGAGACATATGAATACATAGGTTTTAAGATTCTTACTAGTCAGATATATTCCTCTGCGGGAAATATGGGGTTTTGAGTCCCTTTCACTGAGGAAGGTGTAGGTCTTGTCTATTCCATAGTTGGTTTTTGGAACGGTACCTGTGCTTATATCAAACTCTGGTTTTATGCATCACCCCACCTCTCCTTCCTCCTTAAGCAGGCATAAGAGTGTTTTCTAAATGTGAGACACTGTTCTCTTTCCTAACTCAGTTCAAGTGTAGCCATGTTTACAGGATATTCATAAGTGATATCTTATGATAAGTTTCTTTTTCTGTGTGACTTATTTCACTTAGAATCATCGTACCTGAATCCACCCATTTTGCTGCTACTGGTCTTATGACATTGATTTCATGGCTGAGGGATATTCCATCGTACGTAAGTACCACAATTTTTTGAACCATTTTTATATTTCCTGGGATATTTAAGGTGTACCCAAGTTGAGGTCCTTGTAAGCAGTGCAGCCCTAAATTTTGGGGTGGCTGTGTCTTTTTGATTTTCAGTTTTCCCAAGGTATATTCCCTAGACTGGAAGTGCCCTTGGCTCTGTAGCTCTGTTGTTTACTTGTTTTAGGGAACACAATGCACTCCTCCAGAGAGGCAGTTGGCAATTTACATCCCGCCCATCAGCATAAAAAGGCTCCCTTTTCTCCAGGGCCTGTCTTGCCTTTCTGGTTTTTACACATTTTGTGGATGTCCCTTTTGACCGGTGGGAAGTGATACTTCTTTGTAGTGCAGATTTGCATTGCCCGCTTGCTTGCTTGGCCAAAAAGGGCGTATGCGTTTTCTCCTGAATATATTCAGGAGAAAACGCATACGCCCTTTTTGGCCAAGTGCATCATTGTGGAAGTTGTGCCCCTCTTCCTGTGCTTTAAAGGCGATTCCAACGTACCTCTTGAAATCTGTTTCCTGCTATTCTGCCTCGCTTTCAAGTCCGCCTCGTTGCCTTCCCTCAACAGATTTTTGGACTATAGTTGTCCTTTATTACTCGGCCAGTTTGTGAATTGCTGTGCCCCTGAGCTCCATTTTTCAACTCGTTTTTGGTGAGCTGACCGCAAGTCCAAAATTTTGGTTCAGGATCTATACTGATTCCCGGTGGGTGGCTGAGACTTTGGTTAATTCTTCTTCCTGCCGGGAAATTACAGTGATATGTGCCCATCCAAATGCCTAACAGCTACTCTCTCATTGGTTCTCCCTCTTCCCTTTCATCCTCTGCCAAATTGGCAACCTGTGCGAACCAGGAGGTTAAAGGGGCTGTCTCTCCAAGTTGGGAGGTTGATAATAAAGCAGATGGAAAGTCAAACCGGAGCACCAGGAGAGGGACTATTCGTTGAGTTTTAGAAACCTTTCGTATTCACCCTGTGTCCGTTCTCTAGGATTCCCGTACATGTTATATCTGTAGTAATATTCCCTTCAACCTGGAGAGTTGGGACCCATGGAATGTGTGCCATGCATTATTGCTTTAAATGGTCTGCATTTGTTCACCCAATCTCACCAATCCTCTCAGTCCAAAGTGTCCAGCCTTATGCCACATCCAGCTGTCGTTGTAGATAGGGTCATTCCAGGTTTCATCAGAGACCCTGAAGGAATTGTAAAGAATTTCCCAGTTTTTTTGTTTTGTTTTTGAAATTCCTTTTTATAGTGGGTTTGAGCTGATTCTCGCTGCCATGTTTATGCCAGTCTAGACACACTTGATTCCCTTACGGAGACATATCAATACATAGGTTTTAAGATTCTTACTAGTCAGATATATTCCTCTGCGGGAAATATGGGGTTTTGAGTCCCTTTCACTGAGGAAGGTGTAGGTCTTGTCTATTCCATAGTTGGTTTTTGGAACGGTACCTGTGCTTATATCAAACTCTGGTTTTATGCATCACCCCACCTCTCCTTCCCCCTTAAGCAGGCATAAGAGTGTTTTCTAAATGTGAGACACTGTTCTCTTTCCTAACTCAGTTCAAGTGTAGCCATGTTTACAGGATCTTCATAAGTGATATCTTATGATAAGTTTCTTTTTCTCTGTGACTTATTTCACTTAGAATCATCGTACCTGAATCCACCCATTTTGCTGCTACTGTTCTTATGACATTGATTTCATGGCTGAGGGATATTCCATCGTACGTAAGTACCACAATTTTTTGAACCATTTTTATATTTCCTGGGATATTTAAGGTGTACCCAAGTTGAGGTCCTTGTAAGCAGTGCAGCCCTAAATTTTGGGGTGGCTGTGTCTTTTTGATATTCAGTTTTCCAAAGGTATATTCCTTAGACTGGAAGTGCCCTTGGCTCTGTAGCTCTGTTCTTTACTTGTTTTAGGGAACACAATGTACTCCTCCAGAGAGGCAGTTGGCAATTTACATCCGCCCATCAGCATAACAAGGCTCCCTGTTCTCCAGTGCCTGTCTTGCCTTTCTGGTTTTTGCACATTTTGTGGATGTCCCTTTTGACCGTTGGGAAGTGATACTTCTTTGTAGTGCAGATTTGCATTGCCCGCTTGCTTGCTTGGCCAAAAAGGGCGTATGCGTTTTCTCCTGAATATATTCAGGAGAAAACGCATACGCCCTTTTTGGCCAAGTGCATCATTGTCGAAGTTGTGCCCCTCTTCCTGTGCTTTAAAGGCGATTCCAACGTACCTCTTGAAATCTGTTTCCTGCTATTCTGCCTCGCTTTCAAGTCCGCCTCGTTGCCTTCCCTCAACAGATTTTTGGACGATAGTTGTCCTTTATTACTCGGCCAGTTTGTGAATTGCTGTGCCCCTGAGCTCCATTTTTCATCTCGTTTTTGGTGAGCTGACTGCAAGTTCAAAATTTTGGTTCAGGATCTATACTGATTCCCGGTGGGTGGCTGAGACTTCGGTTAATTCTTCTTCCTGCTGGGAAATTACAGTGATATGTGCCCGTCCAAATGCCTAACAGCTACTCTCTCATTGATTCTCCCTCTTTCCTTTCATCCTATGCCAAATTGGCAACCTGTGCGAACCAGGAGGTTAAAGGGGCTGTCTCTCCAAGTTGGGAGGTTGATAGTAAAGCAGATGGAAAGTCAAACCAGAGCACCAGGAGAGGGACTATTCGTTGAGTTTTAGAAACCTTTCGTATTCACAGTGTGTCCGTTCTCTAGGATTCCCGTACATGTTATATCTGTAGTAATATTCCCTTCAACCTGGAGAGTTGGGACCCATGGAATGTGTGCCATGCATTATTGCTTTAAAGGGTCTGCATTTGCTCACCCATTCTCACCAATCCTCTCAGTCCCAAGTGTCCAGCCTTATGCCACATCCAGCTGTCATTGTAGATAGGGTCATTTCAGGTTTCATCAGAGACCCTGAAGGAATTGTAAAGAATTTCCCAGTTTTTTTGTTTTATTTTTGAAATTCCTTTTTATAGTGGGTTTGAGCTGATTCTCGCTGCCATATTTATGCCATTCTAGACACACTTGATTCCCTTACGGAGACATATCAATACATAGGTTTTAAGATTCTTACTAGTCAGATATATTCCTCTGCGGGAAATATGGGGTTTTGAGTCCCTTTCACTGAGGAAGGTGTAGGTCTTGTCTATTCCATAGTTGGTTTTTGGAACGGTACCTGTGCTTATATCAAACTCTGGTTTTATGCATCACCCCACCTCTCCTTCCCCCTTAAGCAGGCATAAGAGTGTTTTCTAAATGTGAGACACTGTTCTCTTTCCTAACTCAGTTCAAGTGTAGCCATGTTTACAGGATCTTCATAAGTGATAACTTATGATAAGTTTCTTTTTCTTTGTGACTTATTTCACTTAGAATCATCGTACCTGAATCCACCCATTTTGCTGCTACTGGTCTTATGACATTGATTTCATGGCTGAGGGATATTCCATCCTACGTAAGTACCACAATTTTTTGAACCATTTTTATATTTCCTGGGATATTTAAGGTGTACCCAAGTTGAGGTCCTTGTAAGCAGTGCAGCCTAAAATTTTGGGGTGGCTCTGTCTTATTGATTTTCAGTTTTTCCCAGGTATATTCCCTAGACTGGAAGTGCCCTTGGCTCTGTAGCTCTGTTGTTTACTTGTTTTAGGGAACACAATGCACTCCTCCAGAGAGGCAGTTGGCAATTTACATCCCGTCCATCAGCATAACAAGGCTCCCTGTTCTCCAGGACAAGTCTTGATTTTCTGGTTTTTACACATTTTGTGGATGTCCCTTTTGACCGGTGGGAAGTGATACTTCTTTGTAGTGGAGATTTGCATTGCCCGCTTGCTTGCTTGGCCAAAAAGGGCATATGCGTTTTCTCCTGAATATATTCAGGAGAAAACGCATACGCCCTTTTTGGCCAAGTGCATCATTGTCGAAGTTGTGCCCCTCTTCCTGTGCTTTAAAGGCGATTCCAACGTACCTCTTGAAATCTGTTTCCTGCTATTCTGCCTCGCTTTCAAGTCCGCCTCGTTGCCTTTCCTCAACAGATTTTTGGACGATAGTTGTCCTTTATTACTCGGCCAGTTTGTGAATTGCTGTGCCCCTGAGCTCCATTTTTCCACTCGTTTTTGGTGAGCTGACCGCAGGTCCAAAATTTTGGTTCAGGACCTATGCTGGTTCCCGGTGGGGGGCTGAGACTTTGGTTAATTCTTCTTCCTGCCGGGAAATTACAGTGATATGTGCCCGTCCAAATGCCTAACAGCTACTCTCTCATTGGTTCTCCCTCTTCCCTTTCATCCTCTGCCAAATTGGCAACCTGTGCCAACCAGGAGGTTAAAGGGTCTGTCTCTCCAAGTTGGGAGGTTGATAGTAAAGCAGGTGGAAAGTCAAACCGGAGCACCAGGAGAGGGACTATTCGTTGAGTTTTAGAAACCTTTCGTATTCACAGTGTGTCCGTTCTCTAGGTTTCCCGTACATGTTATAACTGTAGTAATATTCCCTTCAACCTGGAGAGTTGGGACCCATGGAATGTGTGCCAAGCACTATTGCTTTAAATGGTCTGCATTTGTTCACCCAATCTCACCAATCCTCTCAGTCCAAAGTGTCCAGCCTTATGCCACATCCAGCTGTCGTTGTAGATAGGGTCATTCCAGGTTTCATCAGAGACCCTGAAGGAATTGTAAAGAATTTCCCAGTTTTTTGGTTTTGTTTTTGAAATTCCTTTTTATAGTGGGTTTGAGCTGATTCTCGCTGCCATGTTTATGCCAGTCTAGACACACTTGATTCCCTTACGGAGACATATCAATACATAGGTTTTAAGATTCTTACTAGTCAGATATATTCCTCTGCGGGAAATATGGGGTTTTGAGTCCCTTTCACTGAGGAAGGTGTAGGTCTTGTCTATTCCATAGTTGGTTTTTGGAACGGTACCTGTGCTTATATCAAACTCTGGTTTTATGCATCACCCCACCTCTCCTTCCCCCTTAAGCAGGCATAAGAGTGTTTTCTAAATGTGAGACACTGTTCTCTTTCCTAACTCAGTTCAAGTGTAGCCATGTTTACAGGATCTTCATAAGTGATATCTTAAGATAAGTTTCTTTTTCTGTGTGACTTATTTCACTTAGAATCATCGTACCTGAATCCACCCATTTTGCTGCTACTGGTCTTATGACATTGATTTCATGGCTGAGGGATATTCCATCGTATGTAAGTACCACAATTTTTTGAACCATTTTTATATTTCCTGGGATATTTAAGGTGTACCCAAGTTGAGGTCCTTGTAAGCAGTGCAGCCCTAAATTTTGGGGTCGGTGTGTCTTTTTGATTTTCAGTTTTCCCAAGGTATATTCCCTAGACAGGAAGTGCCCTTGGCTCTGTAGCTCTGTTGTTTACTTGTTTTAGGGAACACAATGCACTCCTCCAGAGAGGCAGTTGGCAATTTACATCCCGCCCATCAGCATAACAAGGCTCCCTGTTCTCCAGTGCCTGTCTTGCCTTTCTGGTTTTTACACATTTTGTGGATGTCCCTTTTGACCGGTGGGAAGTGATACTTCTTTGTAGTGCAGATTTGCACTGCCCTATTGCTTGCTTGGCCAAAAAGGGCGTATGCGTTTTCTCCTGAATATATTCAGGAGAAAACGCATACGCCCTTTTTGGCCAAGTGCATCATTGTCGAAGTTGTGCCCCTCTTCCTGTGCTTTAAAGGCGATTCCAACGTACCTCTTGAAATCTGTTTCCTGCTATTCTGCCTCGCTTCCAAGTCCGCCTCGTTGCCATCCCTCAACAGATTTTTGGACGATAGTTGTCCTTTATTACTCGGCCAGATTGTGAATTGCTGTGCCCCTGAGCTCCATTTTTCCACTCGTTTTTGGTGAGCTGACCGCAGGTCCAAAATTTTGGTTCAGGACCTATACAGGTTCCCGGTAGGTGGCTGAGACTTTGGTTAATTCTTCTTCCTGCTGGGAAATTACAGTGATATGTGCCCGTCCAAATGCCTATCAGGTACTCTCTCATTGGTTCTCCCTCTTCCCTTTCATCCTCTGCCAAATTGGCAACCTGTGCGAACCAGGAGGTTAAAGGGGCTGTCTCTCCAAGTTGGGAGGTTGATAGTAAAGCAGATGGAAAGTCAAACCGGAGCACCAGGAGAGGGACTATTCGTTGAGTTTTAGAAACCTTTCGTATTCACAGTGTGTCCGTTCTCTAGGTTTCCCGTACATGTTATAACTGTAGTAATATTCCATTCAACCTGGAGAGTTGGGACCCATGGAATGGGTGCCATGCATTATTGCTTTAAATGGTCTGCATTTGTTCACCCAATCTCACCAATCCTCTCAGTCCCAGGTGTCCAGCCTTATGCCACATCCAGCTGTCGTTGTAGATAGGGTCATTCCAGGTTTCATCAGAGACCCTGAAGGAAATGTAAAGAATTTCCCAGTTTTTTGGTTTTGTTTTTGAAATTCCTTTTTATAGTGGGTTTGAGTTGATTCTCGCTGCCATGTTTATGCCAGTCTAGACACACTTGATTCCCTTACGGAGACATATCAATACATAGATTTTAAGATTCTTACTAGTCAGATATATTCCTCTGCGGGAAATATGGGGTTTTGAGTCCCTTTCACTGAGGAAGGTGTAGGTCTTGTCTATTCCATAGTTGGTTTTTTGAACGGTACCTGTGCTTATATCAAACTCTGGTTTTATGCATCACCCCACCTCTCCTTCCCCCTTAAGCAGGCATAAGAGTGTTTTCTAAATGTGAGACACTGTTCTCTTTCCTAACTCAGTTCAAGTGTAGCCATGTTTACAGGATCTTCATAAGTGATATCTTATGATAAGTTTCTTTTTCTGTGTGACTTATTTCACTTAGAATCATCGTACCTGAATCCACCCATTTTGCTGCTACTGGTGTTATGACATTATTTTCATGGCTGAGGGATATTCCATCGTACGTAAGTACCACAATTTTTTGAACCATTTTTATATTTCCTGGGATATTTAAGGTGTACCCAAGTTGAGGTCCTTGTAAGCAGTGCAGCCCTAAATTTTGGGGTGGCTGTGTCTTTTTGATTTTCAGTTTTCCCAAGGTATATTCCCTAGACTGGAAGTGTCCTTGGCTCTGTAGCTCTGTTCTTTACTTGTTTTAGGGAACACAATGTACTCCTCCAGAGAGGCAGTTGATAATTTACATCCCGCCCATCAGCATAACAAGGCTCCCTGTTCTCCAGGGCCTGTCTTGCCTTTCTGGTTTTTACACATTTTGTGGATGTCCCTTTTGACCGGTGGGTAGTGATACTTCTTTGTAGTGCAGATTTGCATTGCCCTATTGCTTGCTTGGCCAAAAAGGGCATATGCGTTTTCTCTTGAATATATGCAGGAGAAAACGCATACGCCCTTTATGGCCACGTGCATCATAGTCGAAGTTGTGCCCCTCTTCCTGTGCTTTAAAGGCGATTCCAACGTACCTCTTGAAATCTGTTTCCTGCTATTCTGCCTCGCTTCCAAGTCCGCCTCGTTGCCTTCCCTCAACAGATTTTTGGACGATAGTTGTCCTTTATTACTCGGCCAGTTTGTGAATTGCTGTGCCCCTGAACCCCATTTTTCCACTCGTTTTTGGTGAGCTGACCGCAGGTCCAAAATTTTGGTTCAGGACCTATACTGGTTCCCGTTAGGTGGCTGAGACTTTGGTTAATTCTTCTTCCTGCCGCGAAATTACAGTGACATTTGCCCGTCGAAATGCCTATCAGGTACTCTCTCATTGGTTCTCCCTCTTCCCTTTCATCCTCTGCCAAATTGGCAACCTGTGCGAACCAGGAGGTTAAAGTGTCTGTCTCTCCAAGTTGGGAGGTTGATAGTAAAGCAGATGGAAAGTCAAACTGGAGCACCAGGAGAGGGACTATTCGTTGAGTTTTAGAAACCTTTCGTATTCACAGTGTGTCCGTTCTCTAGGTTTCCCGTACATGTTATAACTGTAGTAATATTCCCTTCAACCTGGAGAGTTGGGACCCATGGAATGGGTGCCATGCATTATTGCTTTAAAGGGTCTGCATTTGTTCACCCAATCTCACCAATCTTCTCAGTCCCAAGTGTCCAGCCTTATGCCACATCCAGGTGTCGTTGTAGATAAGGTCATTCCAGGTTTCATCAGAGACCCTGAAGGAATTGTAAAGAATTTCCCAGTTTTTTTGTTTTGTTTTTGAAATTCCTTTTTATAGTGGGTTTGAGCTGATTCTCGCTGCCATGTTTATGCCAGTCTAGACACACTTGATTCCCTTACGGAGACATATCAATACATAGGTTTTAAGATTCTTACTAGTCAGATATATTCCTCGGCGGGAAATATGGGGTTTTGAGTCCCTTTCACTGAGGAAGGTGTAGGTCTTGTCTATTCCATAGTTGGTTTTTGGAATGGTACCTGTGCTTATATCAAACTCTGTTTTTATGCATCACCCCACCTCTCCTTCCCCCTTAAGCAGGCATATGAGTACTTTCTAAATGTGAGACACTGATCTCTTTCCTAACTCAGTTCAAGTGTAGCCATATTTACAGGATCTTCATAAGTGATATCTTATGATAAGTTTCTTTTTCTCTGTGACTTATTTCACTTAGAATCATCGTACCTGAATCCACCCATTTTACTGCTACTGGTCTTATGACATTGATTTCATGGCTGAGGGATATTCCATCGTACGTAAGTACCACAATTTTTTGAACCATTTTTATATTTCCTGGGATATTTAAGGTGTACCCAAGTTGAGGTCCTTATAAGCAGTGCAGCCCTAAATTTTGGAGTGGCTCTGTCTTATTGATTTTCAGTTTTCCCAAGGTATATTCCCTAGACTGGAAGTGCCCTTGGCTCTGTAGCTCTGTTCTTTACTTGTTTTAGGGAACACAGTATACTCCTCCAGAGAGGCAGTTGGTAATTTACATCCCGCCCATCAGCATAACAAGGCTCCCTGTTCTCCAGGGCCTGTCTTGCCTTTCTGGTTTTTACACATTTTGTGGATGTCCCTTTTGACTGGTGGGAAGTGATACTTCTTTGTAGTGCAGATTTGCATTGCCCGCTTGCTTGTTTGGCCAAAAAGGGCGTATGCGTTTTCTCCTGAATATATTCAGGAGAAAACGCATACGCCCTTTTTGGCCAAGTGCATCATTGTCGAAGTTGTGCCCCTCTTCCTGTGCTTTAAAGGTGATTCCAACGTACCTCTTGAAATCTGTTTCCTGCTATTCTGCCTCGCTTTCAAGTCCGCCTCGTGGCCTTCCCTCAACAGATTTTTGGACGATAGTTGTCCTTTATTACTGGGCCAGTTTTTGAATTGCTGTGCCCCTGAGCTCCATTTTTCAACTCGTTTTTGGTGAGCTGACCGCAAGTCCAAAATTTTGGTTCAGGACCTATACTGGTTCCCGGTAGGTGGCTGATACTTTGGTTAATTCTTCTTCCTGCCGGGAAATTACAGTGATATGTGCCCATCCAAATGCCTATCAGGTACTCTCTCATTGGTTCTCCCTCTTCCCTTTCATCCTCTGCCAAATTGGCAACCTGTGCGAACCAGGAGGTTAAAGGGGCTGTCTCTCCAAGTTGGGAGGTTGATAGTAAAGCAGATGGAAAGTCAAACCGGAGCACCAGGAGAGGGACTATTCGTTGAGTTTTAGAAACCTTTCGTATTCACAGTGTGTCCGTTCTCTAGGTTTCCCGTACATGTTATAGCTGTAGTAATATTCCCTTCAACCTGGAGAGTTGGGACCCATGGAATGTGTGCCATGCATTATTGCTTTAAAGGGTCTGCATTTGCTCACCCAATCTCACCAATCATTTCAGTCCCAAGTGTCCAGCTTTATGCCACATCCAGCTGTCGTTGTAGATAGAGTCATTCCAGGTTTCATCAGAGACCCTGAAGGAATTGTAAAGAATTTCCCAGTTTTTTTGTTTTGTTTTTGAAATTCCTTTTTATAGTGGGTTTGAGCTGATTCTCGCCTCCATGTTTATGCCAGTCTAGACACACTTGATTCCCTTACAGAGACATATCAATACATAGGTTTTAAGATTCTTACTAGTCAGATATATTCCTCTGCGGGAAATATGGTGTTTTGAGTCCCTTTCACTGAGGAAGGTGTAGGTCTTGTCTATTCTATAGTTGGTTTTTGGAACGGTACCTGTGCTTATATCAAACTCTGGTTTTATGCATCACCTCAGCTCTCCTTCCCCCTTAAGCAGGCATAAGAGTGTTTTCTAAATGTGAGACACTGTTCTCTTTCCTAACTCAGTTCAAGTGTAGCCATGTTTACAGGATCTTCATAAGTGATATCTTATGATAAGTTTCTTTTTCTGTGTGACGTATTTCACTTAGAATCATCGTACCTGAATCCACCCATTTTGCTGCTACTGGTCTTATGACATTGATTTCATGGCTGAGGGATATTCCATCGTACGTAAGTACCACAATTTTTTGAACCATTTTTATATTTCCTGGGATATTTAAGGTGTACCCAAGTTGAGGTCCTTGTAAGCAGTGCAGCCCTAAATTTTGGGGTGGCTGTGTCTTTTTGATTTTCAGTTTTCCCAAGGTATATTCCCTAGACTGGAAGTGCCCTTGGCTCTGTAGCTCTGTTGTTTACTTGTTTTAGGGAACACAATGCACTCCTCCAGAGAGGCAGTTGGCAATTTACATGCCGCCCATCAGCATAACAAGGCTCCCTGTTCTCCAGGGCCTGTCTTACCTTTCTGGTTTTTACATATTTTGTGGATGTCCCTTTTGACCGGTGGGAAGTGATACTACTTTGTAGTGCAGATTTGCATTGCCTGCTTGCTTGCTTGGCCAAATAGGGCGTATGCGTTTTCTCCTGAATATATTCAGGAGAAAACTCATATGCCCTTTTTGGCCAAGTGCATCATTGTCGAAGTTGTGCCCCTCTTCCTGTGCTTTAAAGGCGATTCCAACGTACCTCTTGAAATCTGTTTCCTGCTATTCTGCCTCGCTTTCAAGTCCGCCTCGTGGCCTTCCCTCAACAGATATTTGGACGATAGTTGTCCTTTATTACTCGGCCAGTTTGTGAATTGCTGTTCCCCTGAGCTCCATTTTTCAACTCGTTTTAGGTGAGCTGACCGCAAGTCCAAAATTTTGGTTCAGGACCTATACTGGTTCCCGATGGGGGGCTGAGACTTTGGTTAATTCTTCTTCCTGCCGGGAAATTACAGTGATATGTGCCCGTCCAAATGCCTAACAGCTACTCTCTCATTGGTTCTCCCTCTTCCCTTTCATCCTCTGCCAAATTGGCAACCTGTGCGAACCAGGAGGTTAAAGGGGCTGTCTCTCCAAGTTGGGAGGTTGATAGTAAAGCAGATGGAAAGTCAAACCGGAGCACCAGGAGAGGGACTATTCGTTGAGTTTTAGAAACCTTTCGTATTCACAGTGTGTCCGTTCTCTAGGTTTCCCGTACATGTTATAACTGTAGTAATATTCCCTTCAACCTGGAGAGTTGGGACCCATGGAATGTGTGCGATGCATTATTGCTTTAAATGGTCTGCATTTGTTCACCCAATCTCACCAATCCTCTCAGTCCAAAGTGTCCAGCCTTATGCCACATCCAGCTGTCGTTGTAGATAGGGTCATTCCAGGTTTCATCAGAGACCCTGAAGGAATTGTAAAGAATTTCCCAGTCTTTTTGTTTTGTTTTTGAAATTCCTTTTTATAGTGGGTTTGAGCTGATTCTCGCTGCCATGTTTATGCCATTCTAGACACACTTGATTCCCTTACGGAGACATATCAATACATAGGTTTTAAGATTCTTACTAGTCAGATATATTCCTCTGCGGGAAATATGGGGTTTTGAGTCCCTTTCACTGAGGAAGGTGTAGGTCTTGTCTATTCCATATTTGGTTTTTGGAACGGTACCTGTGCTTATATCAAACTCTGGTTTTATGCATCACCCCACCTCTCCTTCCCCCTTAAGCAGGAATAAGAGTGTTTTCTAAATGTGAGACACTGTTCTCTTTCCTAACTCAGTTCAAGTGTAGCCATGTTTACAGGATCTTCATAAGTGATAACTTATGATAAGTTTCTTTTTCTCTGTGACTTATTTCACTTAGAATCATCGTACCTGAATCCACCCATTTTGCTGCTACTGGTGTTATGTCATTGATTTCATGGCTGAGGGATATTCCATCGTACGTAAGTACCACAATTTTTTGAACCATTTTTATATTTCCTGGGATATTTAAGGTGTACCCAAGTTGAGGTCCTTGTAAGCAGTGCAGCCCAAAATTTTGGGGTGGCTCTGTCTTATTGATTTTCAGTTTTTCCCAGGTATATTCCCTAGACTGGAAGTGCCCTTGGCTCTGTAGCTCTGTTGTTTACTTGTTTTAGGGAACAAAATGCACTCCTCCAGTGAGGCAGTTGGCAATTTACATCCCGTCCATCAGCATAACAAGGCTCCCTGTTCTCCAGGACCAGTCTTGCCTTTCTGGTTTTTACACATTTTGTGGATGTCCCTTTTGACCGGTGGGAAGTGATACTTCTTTGTAGTGGAGATTTGCATTGCCCGCTTGCTTGCTTGGCCAAAAAGTGCGTATGCGTTTTCTCCTGAATATATTCAGGGGAAAACGCATACGCCCTTTTTGGCCAAGTGCATCATTGTCGAAGTTGTGCCCCTCTTCCTGTGCTTTAAAGGCGATTCCAACGTACCTCTTGAAATCTGTTTTCTGCTATTCTGCCTCGCTTTCAAGTCCGCCTCGTTGCCTTCCCTCAACAGATTTTTGGACGATAGTTGTCCTTTATTACTCGGCCAGTTTGTGAATAGCTGTGCCCCTGAGCTCCATTTTTCAACTCGTTTTTGGTGAGCTGACCGCAAGTCCAAAATTTTGGTTCAGGATCTATACTGATTCCCGGTGGGTGGCTGAGACTTTGGTTAATTCTTCTTCCTGCCGGGAAATTACAGTGATATGTGCCCGTCCAAATGCCTAACAGCTACTCTCTCATTGGTTCTCCCTCTTCCCTTTCATCCTCTGCCAAATTGGCAACCTGTGCGAACCAGGAGGTTAAAGGGGCTGTCTCTCCAAGTTGGGAGGTTGATAATAAAGCAGATGGAAAGTCAAACCGGAGCACCAGGAGAGGGACTATTCGTTGAGTTTTAGAAACCTTTCGTATTCACAGTGTGTCCCTTCTCTAGGTTTCCCGTACATGTTATATCTGTAGTTATATTCCCTTCAACCTGGAGAGTTGGGACACATGGAATGTGTGCCATGCATTATTGCTTTAAAGGGTCTGCATTTGCTCACCCAATCTCACCAATCCTCTCAGTCCCAAGTGTCCAGCCTTATGCCACATCCAGCTGTCATTGTAGATAGGGTCATTTCAGGTTTCATCAGAGACCCTGAAGGAATTGTAAAGAATTTCCCAGTTTTTTTGTTTTATTTTTGAAATTCCATTTTATAGTGGGTTTGAGCTGATTCTCGCTGCCATATTTATCCCAGTCTAGACACACTTGATTCCCTTACGGAGACATATCAATACATAGGTTTTAAGATTCTTACTAGTCAGATATATTCCTCTGCGGGAAATATGGGGTTTTGAGTCCCTTTCACTGAGGAAGGTGTAGGTCTTGTCTATTCCATAGTTGGTTTTTGGAACGGTACCTGTGCTTATATCAAACTCTGGTTTTATGCATCACCCCACCTCTCCTTCCCCCTTAAGCAGGCATAAGATTGTTTTCTAAATGTGAGACACTGTTCTCTATCCTAACTCAGTTCAAGTGTAGCCATGTTTACAGGATCTTCATAAGTGATATTTTATGATAAGTTTCTTTTTCTGTGTGACTTATTTCACTTAGAATCATCGTACCTGAATCCACCCATTTTGCTGCTACTGGTCTTATGACATTGATTTCATGGCTGAGGGATATTCCATCGTACGTAAGTACCACAATTTTTTGAACCATTTTTATATTTCCTGGGATATTTAAGGTGTACCCAAGTTGAGGTCCTTGTAAGCAGTGTAGCCCTAAATTTTGGGGTGGCTGTGTCTTTTTGATTTTCAGTTTTCCCAAGGTATATTCCCTAGACTGGAAGTGCCCTTGGCTCTGTAGCTCTGTTGTTTACTTGTTTTAGGGAACACAATGCACTCCTCCAGAGAGGCAGTTGGCAATTTACATCCCGCCCATCAGCATAACAAGGCTCCATGTTCTCCAGGGCCTGTCTTGCCTTTCTGGTTTTTACACATTTTGTGGATGTCCCTTTTGACCGGTGGGAAGTGATACTTCTTTGTAGTGCAGATTTGCATTGCCCGCTTGCTTGCTTGGCCAAAAAGGGCGTATGCGTTTTCTCCTGAATATATTCAGGAGAAAACGCATACGCCCTTTTTGGCCAAGTGCATCATTGTCGAAGTTGTGCCCCTCTTCCTGTGCTTTAAAGGCGATTCCAACGTACCTCTTGAAATCTGTTTCCTGCTATTCTGCCTCGCTTTCAAGTCCGCCTCGTTGCCTTCCCTCAACAGATTTTTGGACGATAGTTGTCCTTTATTACTCGGACAGTTTGTGAATTGCTGTGCCCCTGAGCTCCATTTTTCAACTAGTTTTTGGTGAGCTGACCGCAAGTCCAAAATTTTGGTTCAGGATCTATACTGATTCCCGGTGGGTGGCTGAGACTTTGGTTAATTCTTCTTCCTGCCGGGAAATTACAGTGATATGTGCCCGTCCAAATGCCTAACAGCTACTCTCTCATTGGTTCTCCCTCTTCCCTTTCATCCTCTGCCAAATTGGCAACCTGTGCGAACCAGGAGGTTAAAGGGGCTGTCTCTCCAAGTTGGGAGGTTGATAATAAAGCAGATGGAAAGTCAAACCGGAGCACCAGGAGAGGGACTATTCGTTGAGTTTTAGAAACCTTTCGTATTCACAGTGTGTCCGTTCTCTAGGATTCCCGTACATGTTATATCTGTAGTAATATTCCCTTCAACCTGGAGAGTTGGGACCCATGGAATGTGTGCCATGCATTATTGCTTTAAAGGGTCTGCATTTGCTCACCCAATCTCACCAATCCTCTCAGTCCCAAGTGTCCAGCCTTATGCCACATCCAGCTGTCATTGTAGATAGGGTCATTTCAGGTTTCATCAGAGACCCTGAAGGAATTGTAAAGAATTTCCCAGTTTTTTTGTTTTATTTTTGAAATTCCTTTTTATAGTGGGTTTGAGCTGATTCTCGCTGCCATATTTATCCCAGTCTAGACACACTTGATTCCCTTACGGAGACATATCAATACATAGGTTTTAAGATTCTTACTTTACTAGTCAGATATATTCCTCTGCGGGAAATATGGGGTTTTGAGTCCCTTTCACTGAGGAAGGTGTAGGTCTTGTCTATTCCATAGTTGGTTTTTGGAACGGTACCTGTGCTTATATCAAACTCTGGTTTTATGCATCACCCCACCTCTCCTTCCCCCTTAAGCAGGCATAAGAGTGTTTTCTAAATGTGAGACACTGTTCTCTTTCCTAACTCAGTTCAAGTGTAGCCATGTTTACAGGATCTTCATAAGTGATATCTTATGATAAGTTTCTTTTTCTGTGTGACTTATTTCACTTAAAATCATCGTACCTGAATCCACCCATTTTGCTGCTACTGGTCTTATGACATTGATTTCATGGCTGAGGGATATTCCATCGTACGTAAGTACCACAATTTTTTGAACCATTTTTATAATTCCTGGGATATTTAAGGTGTACCCAAGTTGAGGTCCTTGTAAGCAGTGCAGCCCTAAATTTTGGGGTGGCTGTGTCTTTTTGATTTTCAGTATTCCCAAGGTATATTCCCTAGACTGGAAGTGCCCTTGGCTCTGTAGCTCTGTTGTTTACTTGTTTTAGGGAACACAATGCACTCCTCCAGAGAGGCAGTTGGCAATTTACATCCCGCCCATCAGCATAACAAGGCACCCTGTTCTCCAGGGCCTGTCTTGCCTTTCTGGTTTTTACATATTTTGTGGATGTCCCTTTTGACCGGTGGGAAGTGATACTTCTTTGTAGTGCAGATTTGCATTGCCCGCTTGCTTGCTTGGCCAAAAAGGGCGTATGCGTTTTCTCCTGAATATATTCAGGAGAAAACACATACGCCCTTTTTGGCCAAGTGCATCATTGTCGAAGTTGTGCCCCTCTTCCTGTGCTTTAAAGGCGATTCCAACGTACCTCTTGAAATCTGTTTCCTGCTATTCTGCCACGCATTCAAATCCGCCTCATTGCCTTCCCTCAACAGATTTTTGGACGATAGTTGTCCTTTATTACTCGGCCAGTTTGTGAATTGCTGTGCCCCTGAGCTCCATTTTTCAACTAGTTTTTGGTGAGCTGACCGCAAGTCCAAAATTTTGGTTCAGGATCTATACTGATTCCCGGTGGGTGGCTGAGACTTTGGTTAATTCTTCTTCCTGCCGGGAAGTTAGAGTGATATATGCCCGTCCAAATGCCTAACAGCTACTCTCTCATTGGTTCTCCCTCTTCCCTTTCATCCTCTGCCAAATTGGAAACCGGTTCAAACCAGGAGGTTAAAGGGCTTGTCTCTCCAAGTTGGGAGATTGATAGTAAAGCAGATGGAAAGTCAAACCGGAGCACCAGGAGAGGGACTACTCGATGAGTTTTAGAAACCTTTCGTATTCACAGTGTGTCTGTTCTCTAGTTTTCCCGTACATATTATAACTGTAGTAATATTTCCTTCAACCTGGAGTGTTGGGACCCATGGAATGGGTGCCATGCATTATTGCTTTAAAGGGTCTCCATTTGCTCACCCTATCTCACCAATCCTCTCAGTCCCAAGTGTCCAGCCTTATGCCACATCCAGCTGTCATTGTAGATAGGGTCATTCCAGGTTTCATCAGAGACCCTGAAGGAATTGTAAAGAATTTCCCTGTTTTTTTGTTTTGTTGTTGAAATTCCTTTTTATAGTGGGTTTGAGCTGATTCTCGCTGCCATGTTTATGCCAGTCTAGACACACTTGATTCCCTTATGGAGACATATCAATACATAGGTTTTAAGATTCTTACTAGTCAGATATATTCTTCTGCGGGAAATATGGGGTTTTGAGTCCCTTTCACTGAGGAAGGTGTAGGTCTTGTCTATTCCATAGTTGGTTATGGAACGGTACCTGTGCTTATATCAAACTCTGGTTTTATGCATCACCCCACCTCTCCTTCCCCCTTAAGCAGGCATAAGAGTGTTTTCTAAATGTGAGACACTCTTCTCTTTCCTAACTCAGTTCAAGTGTAGCCATGTTTACAGAATCTTCATAAGTGATATCTTATGATAAGTTTCTTTTTCTCTGTGACTTATTTCACTTAGAATCATCGTACCTGAATCCACCCATTTTGCTGCTACTGGTCTTATGACATTGATTTCATGGCTGAGGGATATTCCATCGTACGTAAGTACCACAATTTTTTGAACCTTTTTTATATTTCCTGGGATATTTAAGGTGTACCCAAGTTGAGGTCCTTGTAAGCAGTGCAGCCCTAAATTTTGGAGTGGCTCTGTCTTATTGATTTTCAGTTTTCCCAAGGTATATTCCCTAGACTGGAAGTGCCCTTGGCTCTGTAGCTCTGTTGTTTACTTGTTTTAGGGAACACAATGCACTCCTCCAGAGAGGCAGTTGGCAATTTACATCCCGCTCATCAGCATAACAAGGCTCCCTGTTCTCCAGGGCCTGTCTTGCCTTTCTGGTTTTTACACATTTTGTGGATGTCCCTTTTGACCGGTGGGAAGTGATACTTCTTTGTAGTGCAGATTTGCATTGCCCGCTTGCTTGCTTGGCCAAAAAGGGCATATGCCTTTTCTCCTGAATATATTCAGGAGAAAATGCATACGCCCTTTTTGGCCAAGTGCATCATTGTCGAAGTTGTGCCCCTCTTCCTGTGCTTTAAAGGCGATTCCAACGTACCTCTTGAAATCTGTTTCCTGCTATTCTGCCTCGCTTTCAAGTCCGCCTCGTTGCCTTCCCTCAACAGATTTTTGGACGATAGTTGTCCTTTATTACTCGGCCAGTTTGTGAATTGCTGTGCCCCTGAGCTCCATTTTTCAACTCGTTTTTGGTGAGCTGACCGCAAGTCCAAAATTTTGGTTCAGGACCTATACTGGTTCCCGGTGAGTGGCTGAGACTTTGGTTAATTCTTCTTCTTGCCGGGAAATTACAGTGATATGTGCCCGTCCAAATGCCTAACAGCTACTCTCTCATTGGTTCTCCCTCTTCCCTTTCAGCCTCTGCCAAATTGGCAACCTGTGCGAACCAGGAGGTTAAAGGGGCTGTCGCTCCAAGTTGGGAGGTTGATAGTAAAGCAGATGGAAAGTCAAACCAGAGCACCAGGAGAGGGACTATTCGTTGAGTTTTAGAAACCTTTCATATTCACAGTGTGTCGGTTCTCTAGGTTTCCCGTACATGTTATAACTGTAGTAATATTCCCTTCAACCTGGAGAGTTGGGACCCATGGAATGTGTGCCATGCATTATTGCTTTAAAGGGTCTGCATTTGCTCACCCAATCTCACCAATCCTCTCAGTCCCAAGTGTCCAGCCTTATGCCACATCCAGCTGTCGTTGTAGATAGGGTCATTCCAGGTTTCATCAGAGACCCTGAAGGAATTGTAGAGAATTTCCCAGTTTTTTGTTTTGTTTTTGAAATTCCTTTTTATAGTGGGTTTGAGCTGATTCTCGCTGCCATGTTTATGCCAGTCTAGACACACTTGATTCCCTTATGGAGACATATCAATACATAGGTTTTAAGATTCTTACTAGTCAGATATATTCCTCTGCGGGAAATATGGGGTTTTGAGTCCCTTTCACTGAGGAAGGTGTAGGTCTTGTCTATTCCATAGTTGGTTTTTGGAACGGTACCTGTCCTTATATCAAACTCTGGTTTTATGCATCACCCCACCTCTCCTTCCCCCTTAAGCAGGCATAAGAGTGTTTTCTAAATGTGAGACACTGTTCTCTTTCCTAACTCAGTTCAAGTGTAGCCATGTTTACAGGATCTTCATAATTGATATCTTATGATAAGTTTCTTTTTCTGTGTGACTTATTTCACTTAGAATCATCATACCTGAATCCACCCATTTTGCTGCTACTGGTCTTATGACATTGATTTCATGGCTGAGGGATATTCCATCGTACGTAAGTACCACAATTTTTTGAAACATTTTTATATTTCCTGGGATATTTAAGGTGTACCCAAGTTGAGGTCCTTGTAAGCAGTGCAGCCCTAAATTTTGGGGTGGCTCTGTCTTATTGATTTTCAGTTTTCCCAAGGTATATTCCCTAGACTGGAAGTGCCCTTGGCTCTGTAGCTCTGTTCTTTACTTGTTTTAGGGAACACAATGTACTCCTCCAGAGAGGCAGTTGGCAATTTACATCCCGCCCATCAGCATAACAAGGCTCCCTGTTCTCCAGGGCCTGTCTTGCCTTTCTGGTTTTTACACATTTTGTGGATGTCCCTTTCAACGGGTAGAAAGTGATACTTTTTTGTAGTGCAGATTTGCATTGCCCGCATGCTTGCTTGGCCAAAAAGGGCGTATGCGTTTTCTCCTGAATATATTCCGGAGAAAACGCATACGCCCTTTTTGGCCAAGTGCATTATTGTCGAAGTTGTGCCCCTCTTCCTGAGCTTTAAAGGCGATTCCAACGTACCTCTTGAAATCTGTTTCCTGCTATTCTGCCTCGCTTTCAAGTCCGCCTCATTGCCTTCCCTCAACAGATTTTTGGACGATAGTTGTCCTTTATTACTCGGCCAGTTTGTGAATTGCTGTGCCCCTGAGCTCCATTTTTCAACTCGTTTTTGGTGAGCTGACCGCAAGTCCAACATTTTGGTTCAGGACCTATGCTGGTTCCCTGTGGGAGGCTGAGACTTTGGTTAATTCTTCTTCCTGCCGGGAAATTACAGTGATATGTGCCCGTTCAAATGCCTAACAGCTACTCTCTCATTGGTTCTCCCTCTTCCCTTTCATCCTCTGCCAAATTCGCAACCTGTGCGAACCAGGAGGTTAAAGGGGCTGTCTCTCCAAGTTGGGAGATTAATCGTAAAGCAGATGGAAAGTCAAACCAGAGCACCAGGAGAGGGAGTATTCGTTGAGTTTTAGAAAACTTTCGTATTCACACTGTGTCCGTTCTCTATGTTTCCCATACATGTTATAGCTGTAGTAATATTCCCTTCAACCTGGAGAGTTGGGACCCATGGAATGGGTGCCAGGCATTTGTGCTTTAAAGGGTCTGCGTTTGCTCACCCAATCTCACCAATCGTCTCAGTCCCAAGTGTCCCTCCTTATGACACATCCAGCTGTCATTGTAGATAGGGCCATTCCAGGTTTCATCAGAGACCCTGAAGGAATTGTAAAGAATTTCCCAGTTTTTTTGTTTTGTTTTTGAAATTCCTTTTCATAGTGAGTTTGAGCTGATTCTCGCTGCCATGTTTATGCCAGTCTAGACACACTTGATTCTCTTATGGAGACATATCAATACATAGGTTTTAAGATTCTTAACAGTCAGATATATTCCTCTGCCAAAAATATGGGATTTTGAGTCCCTTTCACTGAGGAAGGTGGAGGTCTTGTCTATTCCATAGTTGGTTTTTGGAACGGTACCTGTGCTTATATCAAACTCTGGTTTTATGCATCACCCCACCTCTCCTTCCCCCTTAAGCAGGCATAAGAGTGTTTTCTAAATGTGAGACACTGTTCTCTTTCTTAACTCAGTTCAAGTGTAGCCATGTTTACAGGATCTTCATAAGTGATATCTTATGATAAGTTTCTTTTTCTGTGTGACTTATTTCACTTAGAATCATCGTACCTGAATCCACCCATTTTGCTGCTACTGGTCTTATGACATTGATTTCATGGCTGAGGGATATTCCATCGTACGAAAGTACCACAATTTTTTGAACCGTTTTTATATTTCCTGGGATATTTAAGGTGTACCCAAGTTGAGGTCCTTGTAAGCAGTGCAGCCCTAAATTTTGGGGTGGCTGTGTCTTATTGATTTTCAGTTTTCCCAAGGAATATTCCCTAGACTGGAAGTGCCCTTGGCTCTGTAGCTCTGTTGTTTACTTGTTTTAGGGAACACAATGCACTCCTCCAGAGAGGCAGTTGGCAATTTACATCCCGCCCATCAGCATAACAAGGCTCCCTGTTCTCCAGGGCCTGTCTTGCCTTTCTGGTTTTTACACATTTTGTGGATGTCCCTTTTGACCGGTGGGAAGTGATACTTCTTTGTAGTGCAGATTTGCATTGCCCGCTTGCTTGCTTGGCCAAAAAGGGCATATGCGTTTTCTCCTGAATATATTCAGGAGAAAACGCATATGCCCTTTTTGGCCAAGTGCATCATTGTTGAAGTTGTGCCCCTCTTCTTGTGCTTTAAAGGCGATTCCAACGAACCTCTTGAAATCTGTTTCCTGCTATTCTGCCTCGCTTTCAAGTCCGCCTCGTTGCCTTCCCTCAACAGATTTTTGGACGATAGTTGTCCTTTATTACTCGGCCAGTTTTTGAATTGCTGTGCCCCTGAGCTCCATTTTTCAACTCGTTTTTGGTGAGCTGACCTCAAGTCCAAAATTTTGGTTCAGGACCTATGCTGGTTCCCGGTGGGGGGCTGAGACTTTGGTTAATTCTTCTTCCTGCCGGGAAGTTAGAGTGATATGTGCCCGTTCAAATGCCTAACAGCTACTCTCTCATTGGTTCTCCCTCTTCCCTTTCATCCTCTGCCAAATTGGCAACCTGTGCAAACCAGGAGGTTAAAGGGGCTGTCTCTCCATGTTGGGAGATTGATAGTAAAGCAGATGGAAAGTCAAACCGGAGCACCAGGAGAGGGACTATTTGTTGAGTTTTAGAAACCTTTCGTATTCACAGTGTGTCCGTTCTCTAGGTTTCCCGTACATGTTATAACTGTAGTAATATTCCCTTCAACCTGGAGAGTTGGGACCCATGGAATGGGTGCCATGCATTATTGCTTTAAAGGGTCTGCATTTGCTCACCCAATCTCACCAATCCTCTCTGTCAAAAGTGTCCAGACTTATGCCACATCCAGCTGTCGTTGTAGATAGGGTCATTCCAGGTTTCATCAGAGACCCTGAAGGAATTGTAAAGAATTTCCCAGTTTTTTTGTTTTGTTTTTGAAATTCCTCTTTATAGTGGGTTTGAGCTGATTCTCGCTGCCATGTTTATGCCAGTCTAGACACACTTGATTCCCTTACGGAGACATATCAATACATAGGTTTTAAGATTCTTACTAGTCAGATATATTCCTCTGCGGGAAATATGGTGTTTTGAGTCCCTTTCACTGAGGAAGGTGTAGGTCTTGTCTATTCCATAGTTGGTTTTTGGAATGGTACCTGTGCTTATATCAAACTCTGGTTTTATGCATCACCCCACCTCTCCTTCCCCCTTAAACAGGCATAAGAGTGTTTTCTAAATGTGAGACACTGTTCTCTTTCCTAACTCAGTTCAAGTGTAGCCTTGTTTACAGGATCTTCATAAGTGATATCTTATGATAAGTTTCTTTTTCTGTGTGACTTATCTCACTTAGAATCATCGTACCTAAATCCACCCATTTTGCTGCTACTGGTCTTATGACATTGATTTCATGGCTGAGGGATATTCCATCGTACGTAAGTACCACAATTTTTTGAACCATTTTTATATTTCCTGGGATATTTAAGGTGTACCCAAGTTGAGGTCCTTGTAAGCACTGCAGACCTAAATTTTGGGGTGGCTGTGTCTTATTGATTTTCAGTTTTCCCAAGGCATATTCCCTAGACTGGAAGTGCCCTTGACTCTGTAGCTGTGTTGTTTACTTGTTTTAGGGAACACAATGCAGTCCTCCAGAGAGGCAGTTGGCAATTTACATCCCGCCAATCAGCATAACAAGGCTCCCTGTTCTCCAGGGCCTGTCTTGCCTTTCTGGTTTTTACACATTTTGTGGATGTCCCTTTTGACCGGTGGGAAGTGATACTTCTTTGTAGTGCAGATTTGCATTGCCCGCATGCTTGCTTGGCCAAAAAGGGCGTATGCGTTTTCTCCTGAATATATTCCGGAGAAAACGCATAGACCCTTTTTGGCCAAGTGCATTATTGTCGAAGTTTTGCCCCTCTTCCTGTGCTTTAAAGGCGATTCCAACGTACCTCTTGAAATCTGTTTCCTGCTATTCTGCCTCGCTTTCAAGTCCGCCTCATTGCCTTCCCTCAACAGATTTTTGGACGATAGTTGTCCTTTATTACTCGGCCAGTTTGTGAATTGCTGTGCCCCTGAGCTCCATTTTTCAACTCGTTTTTGGTGAGCTGACCGCAAGTCCAACATTTTGGTTCAGGACCTATGCTGTTTCCCTGTGGGAGGCTGAGACTTTGGTTAATTCTTCTTCCTGCCGGGAAATTACAGTGATATGTGCCCGTTCAAATGCCTAACAGCTACTCTCTCATTGGTTCTCCCTCTTCCCTTTCATCCTCTGCCAAATTGGCAACCTGTGCGAACCAGGAGGTTAAAGGGGCTGTCTCTCCAAGTTGGGAGGTTGATAGTAAAGCAGATGGAAAGTCAAACCAGAGCACCAGGAGAGGGACTATTCGTTGAGTTTTAGAAACCTTTCGTATTCACAGTGTGTCCGTTCTCTATGTTTCCCGTACATGTTATAGCTGTAGTAATATTCCCTTCAACCTGGAGAGTTGGGACCCATGGAATGGGTGCCAGGCATTTGTGCTTTAAAGGGTCTGCATTTGCTCACCCAATCTCACCAATCGTCTCAGTCCCAAGTGTCCCTCCTTATGACACTTCCAGCTGTCATTGTAGATAGGGTCATTCCAGGTTTCATCAGAGACCCTGAAGGAATTGTAAAGAATTTCCCAGTTTTTTTGTTTTGTTTTTGAAATTCCTTTTCATAGTGAGTTTGAGCTGATTCTCGCTGCCATGTTTATGCCAGTCTAGACACACTTGATTCCCTTATGGAGACATATCAATACATAGGTTTTAAGATTCTTAACAGTCAGATATATTCCTCTGCCAAAAATATGGGATTTTGAGTCCCTTTCACTGAGGAAGGTGGAGGTCTTGTCTATTCCATAGTTGGTTTTTGGAACGGTACCTGTGCTTATATCAAACTCTGGTTTTATGCATCACCCCACCACTCCTTCCCCCTTAAGCAGGCATAAGAGTGTTTTCTAAATGTGAGACACTGTTCTCTTTCTTAACTCAGTTCAAGTGTAGCCATGTTTACAGGATCTTCATAAGTGATATCTTATGATAAGTTTCTTTTTCTGTGTGACTTATTTCACTTAGAATCATCGTACCTGAATCCACCCATTTTGCTGCTACTGGTCTTATGACATTGATTTCATGGCTGAGGGATATTCCATCGTACGAAAGTACCACAATTTTTTGAACCATTTTTATATTTCCTGGGATATTTAAGGTGTACCCAAGTTGAGGTCCTTGTAAGCAGTGCAGCCCTAAATTTTGGGTTGGCTGTGTCTTATTGATTTTCAGTTTTCCCAAGGAATATTCCCTAGACTGGAAGTGCCCTTGGCTCTGTAGCTCTGTTGTTTACTTGTTTTAGGGAACACAATGCACTCCTCCAGAGAGTCAGTTGGCAATTTACATCCCGCCCATCAGCATAACAAGGCTCCCTGTTCTCCAGGGCCTGTCTTGCCTTTCTGGTTTTTACACATTTTGTGGATGTCCCTTTTGACCGGTGGGAAGTGATACTTCTTTGTAGTGCAGATTTGCATTGCCCGCTTGCTTGCTTGGCCAAAAAGGGCATATGCGTTTTCTCCTGAATATATTCAGGTGATAACGCATATGCCCTTTTTGGCCAAGTGCATCATTGTTGAAGTTGTGCCCCTCTTCTTGTGCTTTAAAGGCGATTCCAACGAACCTCTTGAAATCTGTTTCCTGCTATTCTGCCTCGCTTTCAAGTCCGCCTCATTGCCTTCCCTCAACAGATTTTTGGACGATAGTTGTCCTTTATTACTCGGCCAGTTTTTGAATTGCTGTGCCCCTGAGCTCCATTTTTCAACTCGTTTTTGGTGAGCTGACCTCAAGTCCAAAATTTTGGTTCAGGACCTATGCTGGTTCCCGGTGGGGGGCTGAGACTTTGGTTAATTCTTCTTCCTGCCGGGAAGTTAGAGTGATATGTGCCCGTTCAAATGCCTAACAGCTACTCTCTCATTGGTTCTCCCTCTTCCCTTTCATCCTCTGCCAAATTGGCAACCTGTGCAAACCAGGAGGTTAAAGGGGCTCTCTCTCCAAGTTGGGAGATTGATAGTAAAGCAGATGGAAAGTCAAACCGGAGCACCAGGAGAGGGACTATTTGTTGAGTTTTAGAAACCTTTCGTATTCACAGTGTGTCCGTTCTCTAGGTTTCCCGTACATGTTATAACTGTAGTAATATTCCCTTCAACCTGGAGAGTTGGGACCCATGGAATGGGTGCCATGCATTATTGCTTTAAAGGGTCTGCATTTGCTCACCCAATCTCACCAATCCTCTCTGTCAAAAGTGTCCAGACTTATGCCACATCCAGCTGTCGTTGTAGATAGGGTCATTCCAGGTTTCATCAGAGACCCTGAAGGAATTGTAAAGAATTTCCCAGTTTTTTTGTTTTGTTTTTGAAATTCCTTTTCATAGTGAGTTTGAGCTGATTCTCGCTGCCATGTTTATGCCAGTCTAGACACACTTGATTCCCTTATGGAGACATATCAATACATAGGTTTTAAGATTCTTACTAGTCAGATATATTCCTCTGCGGGAAATATGGGGTTTTGAGTCCCTTTCACTGAGGAAGGTGTAGGTCTTGTCTATTCCATAGTTGGTTTTTGGAACGGTACCTGTGCTTATATCAAACTCTGGTTTTATGCATCACCCCACCTCTCCTTCCCCCTTAAGCAGGCATAAGAGTGTTTTCTAAATGTGAGACACTGTTCTCTTTCCTAACTCAGTTCAAGTGTAGCCATGTTTACAGGATCTTCATAAGTGATAACTTATGATAAGTTTCTTTTTCTCTGTGACTTATTTCACTTAAAATCATCGTACCTGAATCCACCCATTTTGCTGCTACTGGTCTTATGACATTGATTTCATGGCTGAGGGATATTCCATCGTACGTAAGTACCACAAGTTTTTGAAACAATTTTATATTTCCTGGGATATTTAAGGTGTACCCAAGTTGAGGTCCTTGTAAGCAGTGCAGCCCTAAATTTTGGGGTGGCTCTGTCTTATTGATTTTCAGTTTTTCCCAGGTATATTCCCTAGACTGGAAGTGCCCTTGGCTCTGTAGCTCTGTTGTTTACTTGTTTTAGGGAACACAATGCACTCCTCCAGAGAGGCAGTTGGCAATTTACATCCCGCCCAACAGCATAACAAGGCTCCCTGTTTTCCAGGGCCTTTCTTGCCTTTATGGTTTTTACACATTTTGTGGATGTCCCTTTTGACCGGTGGGAAGTGATACTTCTTTGTAGTGCAGATTTCCATTGCCCACTTGCTTGCTTGGCCAAAAAGGGCGTATGCGTTTTCTCCTGAATATATTCAGGATAAAACGCATACGCCCTTTTTGGCCAAGTGCATCATTGTCGAAGTTGTGCCCCTCTTCCTGTGCTTTAAAGGCGATTCCAACGTACCTCTTGAAATCTGTTTCCTGCTATTCTGCCTCGCTTTCAAGTCCGCCTCGTTGCCTTCCCTCAACAGATTTTTGGACGATAGTTGTCCTTTATTACTCGGCCAGTTTGTGAATTGCTGTGCCCCTGAGCTCCATTTTTCAACTCGTTATTGGTGAGCTGACCGCAAGTCCAAAATTTTGGTTCCGGATCTATACTTATTCCCAGTGGGTGGCTGAGACTTTGGTTAATTCTTCTTCCTGCCGGGAAATTACAGTGATATGTGCCCGTCCAAATGCCTAACAGCTACTCTCTCATTGGTTCTCCCTCTTCCCTTTCATCCTCTGCCAAATGGGCAACCTGTGCGAACCAGGAGGTTAAAGGGGCTGTCTCTCCAAGTTGGGAGGTTGATAATAAAGAAGATGGAAAGTCAAACCGGAGCACCAGGAGAGGGACTATTCGTTGAGTTTTAGAAACCTTTCGTATTCACAGTGTGTCCGTTCTCTAGGATTCCCGTACATGTTATATCTGAAGTAATATTCCCTTCAACCTGGAGAGTTGGGACCCATGGAATGTGTGCCATGCATTATTGCTTTAAATGGTCTGCATTAGTTCCCCCAATCTCACCAATCCTCTCAGTCCAAATTGTCCAGCCTTATGCCACATCCAGCTGTCGTTGTAGATAGGGTCATTCCAGGTTTCATCAGAGACCCTGAAGGAATTGTAAAGAATTTCCCAGTTTTTTTGTTTTGTTTTTGAAATTCCTTTTTATAGTGGGTTTGAGCTGATTCTCGCTGCCATGTTTATGCCAGTCTAGACACACTTGATTCCCTTACGGAGACATATCAATACATAGGTTTTAAGATTCTTACTAGTCAGATATATTCCTCTGCGGGAAATATGGGGTTTTGAGTCCCTTTCACTGAGGAAGGTGTAGGTCTTGTCTATTCCATAGTTGGTTTTTGGAACGGTACCTGTGCTTATATCAAACTCTGGTTTTATGCATCACCCCACCTCTCCTTCCCCCTTAAGCAGGCATAAGAGTGTTTTCTAAATGTGAGACACTGTTCTCTTTCCTAACTCAGTTCAAGTGTAGCCATGTTTACAGGATCTTCATAAGTGATATCTTATGATAAGTTTCTTTTTCTGTGTGACTTATTTCACTTAGAATCATCGTACCTGATTCCACCCATTTTGCTGCTACTGGTGTTATGACATTGATTTCATGGCTGAGGGATATTCCATCGTACGTAAGTACCACAATTTTTTGAACCATTTTTATATTTCCTGGGATATTTAAGGTGTACCCAAGTTGAGGTCCCTGTAAGCAGTGCAGCCCTAAATTTTGGGGTGGCTGTGTCTTTTTGATATTCAGTTATCCAAAGGTATATTCCTTAGACTGGAAGTGCCCTTGGCTCTGTAGCTCTGTTCTTTACTTGTTTTAGGGAACACAATGTACTCCTCCAGAGAGGCAGTTGGCAATTTACATCCGCCCATCAGCATAACAAGGCTCCCTGTTCTCCAGTGTCTGTCTTGCCTTTCTGGTTTTTATACATTTTGTGGATGTCCCTTTTGACCGGTGGTAAGTGATACTTCTTTGTAATGCAGATTTGCATTGCCCGATTGCTTGCTTGGCCAAAAAGTGTGTATGCGTTTTCTCCTGAATATATTCAGGAGAAAACGCATACGCCCTTTTTGGCCACGTGCATCATTGCCGAAGTTGTGCCCCTCATCCGGTTCTTTAAAGGTGATTCCAACGTACCTCTTGAAATCTGTTTCCTGCTATTCTGCTTCGCTTTCAAGTCCACCTCGTTGCCTTCCCTCAACAGATTTTTGGACGATAGTTGTCCTTTATTACTCGGCCAGTTTGTGAATTGCTGTGCCCCTGAGCTCCATTTTTCAACTCGTTTTTGGTGAGCTGACCGCAGGTCCAAAATTTTGGTTCAGGATCTATGCTGGTTCCCGGTGGGGGGCTGAGACTTTGTTTAATTCTTCTTTCTGCCGGGAAATTAGAGTGATATATGCCCGTCCAAAGGCGTAACAGCTACTCTCTCATTGGTTCTCCCACTTCCCTTTCATCCTTGCAAACTTGGCAACATGTGTGAACCAGGAGGTTAAAGGGGCTGTCTCTCCAAGTTGGGAGGTTGATAGTAAAGCAGGTGGAAAGTCAAACCGGAGCACCAGGAGAGGGACTATTCGTTGAGTTTTAGAAACCTTTCGTATTCACAGTGTGTCCGTTCTCTAGGTTTCCCGTACATGTTATAGCTGTAGTAATATTCCCTTCAACCTGGAGAGTTGGGACCCATGGAATGGGTGCCAGGCATTTGTGCTTTAAAGGGTCTGCATTTGTTCACCCAATCTCACCAATCCTCTCAGTCCAAGTGTCCCGCCTTATGCCACATCCAGCTGTCGTTGTAGATAGGGTCAGTCCAGTTTTCATCAGAGACCCTGAATGAATTGTAAAGAATTTCCCAGTTTTTTGTTTTGTTTTTGAAATTCCTTTTTATAGTGGGTTTGAGCTGATTCTCGCTGCCATGTTTATGCCAGTCTAGACACACTTGGTTCCCTTACGGAGACATATCAATACATAGGTTTTAAGATTCTTACTAGTCAGATATATTCCTCTGCGGGAAATATGGGGTTTTGAGTCCCTTTCACTGAGGAAGGTGTAGGTCTTGCCTATTCCATAGTTGGTTTTTGGAACGGTACCTCTGCTTATATCAAACTCTGGTTTTATGCATCACCCCACCTCTCCTTCCCCCTTAAGCAGGCATAAGAGTGTTTTCTAAATGTGAGACACTGTTCTCTTTCCTAACTCAGTTCAAGTGTAGCCATGTTTACAGGATCTTCATAAGTGATATCTTATGATAAGTTTCTTTTTCTGTGTGACGTATTTCACTTAGAATCATCGTACCTGAATCCACCCATTTTGCTGCTACTGGTCTTATGACATTGATTTCATGGCTGAGGGATATTCCATCGTACGTAAGTACCACAATTTTTTGAACCATTTTTATATTTCCTGGGATATTTAAGGGGTACCCAAGTTGAGGTCCTTGTAAGCAGTGCAGCCCTAAATTTTGGGTTGGCTGTGTCTTTTTGATTTTCAGTTTTCCCAAGGTATATTCCCTAGACTGGAAGTGCCCTTGGCTCTGTAGCTCTGTTGTTTACTTGTTTTAGGGAACACAATGCACTCCTCCAGAGAGGCAGTTGGCAATTTACATCCCGCCCATCAGCATAACAAGGCTCCCTGTTCTCCAGGGCCTGTCTTGCCTTTCTGGTTTTTACACATTTTGTGGATGTCCCTTTTGACCGGTGGGAAGTGATACTTCTTTGTAGTGCAGATTTTCATTGCCTGCTTGCTTGCTTGGCCAAATAGGGCGTATGCGTTTTCTCCTGAATATATTCAGGACAAAACGCATATGCCCTTTTTTGCCAAGTGCATCATTGTCGAAGTTGTGCCCCTCTTCCTGTGCTTTAAAGGCGATTCCAACGTACCTCTTGAAATCTGTTTCCTGCTATTCTGCCTCGCTTTCAAGTCCGCCTCGTTGCCTTCCCTCAACAGATATTTGGACGATAGTTGTCCTTTATTACTCGGCCAGTTTGTGAATTGCTGTGCCCCTGAGCTCCATTTTTCAACTCGTTTTAGGTGAGCTGACCGCAAGTCCAAAATTTTGGTTCAGGACCTATACTGGTTCCCGGTGGGGGGCTGAGACTTTGGTTAATTCTTCTTCCTGCCGGGAAATTACAGTGATATGTGCCCGTCCAAATGCCTAACAGCTACTCTCTCATTGGTTCTCCCTCTTCCCTTTCATCCTCTGCCAAATTGGCAACCTGTGCGAACCAGGAGGTTAAAGGGGCTGTCTCTCCAAGTTGGGAGGTTGATAGTAAAGAAGATGGAAAGTCAAACCGGAGCACCAGGAGAGGGACTATTTGTTGAGTTTTAGAAACCTTTCGTATTCACAGTGTGTCCGTTCTCTAGGTTTCCCGTACATGTTATAACTGTAGTAATATTCCCTTCAACCTGGAGAGTTGGGACCCATGGAATGGGTGCCCTGCATTATTGCTTTAAAGGGTCTGCATTTGCTCACCCAATCTCACCAATCCTCTCTGTCAAAAGTGTCCAGACTTATGCCACATCCAGCTGTCGTTGTAGATAGGGTCATTCCATGTTTCATCAGAGACCCTGAAGGAATTGTAAAGAATTTCCCAGTTTTTTTGTTTTGTTTTTGAAATTCCTCTTTATAGTGGGTTTGAGCTGATTCTCGCTGCCATGTTTATGCCAGTCTAGACACACTTGATTCCCTTACGGAGACATATCAATACATAGGTTTTAAGATTCTTACTAGTCAGATATATTCCTCTGCGGGAAATATGGTGTTTTGAGTCCCTTTCACTGAGGAAGGTGTAGGTCTTGTCTATTCCATAGTTGGTTTTTGGAATGGTACCTGTGCTTATATCAAACTCTGGTTTTATGCATCACCCCACCTCTCCTTCCCCCTTAAACAGGCATAAGAGTGTTTTCTAAATGTGAGACACTGTTCTCTTTCCTAACTCAGTTCAAGTGTAGCCTTGTTTACAGGATCTTCATAAGTGATATCTTATGATAAGTTTCTTTTTCTGTGTGACTTATTTCACTTAGAATCATCGTACCTAAATCCACCCATTTTGCTGCTACTGGTCTTATGACATTGATTTCATGGCTGAGGGATATTCCATCGTACGTAAGTACCACAATTTTTTGAACCATTTTTATATTTCCTGGGATATTTAAGGTGTACCCAAGTTGAGGTCCTTGTAAGCACTGCAGACCTAAATTTTGGGGTGGCTGTGTCTTTTTGATTTTCAGTTTTCCCAAGGCATATTCCCTAGACTGGAAGTGCCCTTGACTCTGTAGCTGTGTTGTTTACTTGTTTTAGGGAACACAATGCCGTCCTCCAGAGAGGCAGTTGGCAATTTACATCCCGCCAATCAGCATAACAAGGCTCCCTGTTCTCCAGGGCCTGTCTTGCCTTTCTGGTTTTTACACATTTTGTGGATGTCCCTTTTGACCGGTGGGAAGTGATACTTCTTTGTAGTGCAGATTTGCATTGCCCGCATGCTTGCTTGGCCAAAAAGGGCGTATGCGTTTTCTCCTGAATATATTCCGGAGAAAACGCATACACCCTTTTTGGCCAAGTGCATTATTGTCGAAGTTTTGCCCCTCTTCCTGTGCTTTAAAGGCGATTCCAACGTACCTCTTGAAATCTGTTTCCTGCTATTCTGCCTCGCTTTCAAGTCCGCCTCATTGCCTTCCCTCAACAGATTTTTGGACGATAGTTGTCCTTTATTACTCGGCCAGTTTGTGAATTGCTGTGCCCCTGAGCTCCATTTTTCAACTCGTTTTTGGTGAGCTGACCGCAAGTCCAACATTTTGGTTCAGGACCTATGCTGTTTCCCTGTGGGAGGCTGAGACTTTGGTTAATTCTTCTTCCTGCCGGGAAATTACAGTGATATGTGCCCGTTCAAATGCCTAACAGCTACTCTCTCATTGGTTCTCCCTCTTCCCTTTCATCCTCTGCCAAATTGGCAACCTGTGCGAACCAGGAGGTTAAAGGGGCTGTCTCTCCAAGTTGGGAGGTTGATAGTAAAGCAGATGGAAAGTCAAACCAGAGCACCAGGAGAGGGACTATTCGTTGAGTTTTAGAAACCTTTCGTATTCACAGTGTGTCCGTTCTCTATGTTTCCCGTACATGTTATAGCTGTAGTAATATTCCCTTCAACCTGGAGAGTTGGGACACATGGAATGGGTGCCAGGCATTTGTGCTTTAAAGGGTCTGCATTTGCTCACCCAATCTCACCAATCGTCTCAGTCCCAAGTGTCCCTCCTTATGACACTTCCAGCTGTCATTGTAGATAGGGTCATTCCAGGTTTCATCAGAGACCCTGAAGGAATTGTAAAGAATTTCCCAGTTTTTTTGTTTTGTTTTTGAAATTCCTTTTCATAGTGAGTTTGAGCTGATTCTCGCTGCCATGTTTATGCCAGTCTAGACACACTTGATTCCCTTACGGTGACATATCAATACATAGGTTTTAAGATTCTTAACAGTCAGATATATTCCTCTGCCAAAAATATGGGATTTTGAGTCCCTTTCCCTGAGGAAGGTGGAGGTCTTGTCTATTCCATAGTTGGTTTTTGGAACGGTACCTGTGCTTATATCAAACTCTGGTTTTATGCATCACCCCACCACTCCTTCCCCCTTAAGCAGGCATAAGAGTGTTTTCTAAATGTGAGACACTGTTCTCTTTCTTAACTCAGTTCAAGTGTAGCCATGTTTACAGGATCTTCATAAGTGATATCTTATGATAAGTTTCTTTTTCTGTGTGACTTATTTCACTTAGAATCATCGTACCTGAATCCACCCATTTTGCTGCTACTGGTCTTATGACATTGATTTCATGGCTGAGGGATATTCCATCGTACGAAAGTACCACAATTTTTTGAACCATTTTTATATTTCCTGGGATATTTAAGGTGTACCCAAGTTGAGGTCCTTGTAAGCAGTGCAGCCCTAAATTTTGGGTTGGCTGTGTCTTATTGATTTTCAGTTTTCCCAATTAATATTCCCTAGACTGGAAGTGCCCTTGGCTCTGTAGCTCTGTTGTTTACTTGTTTTAGGGAACACAATGCACTCCTCCAGAGAGGCAGTTGGCAATTTACATGCCGCCCATCAGCATAACAAGGCTCCCTGTTCTCCAGGGCCTGTCTTGCCTTTCTGGTTTTTACACATTTTGTGGATGTCCCTTTTGACCGGTGGGAAGTGATACTTCTTTGTAGTGCAGATTTGCATTGCCCGCTTGCTTGCTTGGCCAAAAAGGGCATATGCGTTTTCTCCTGAATATATTCAGGTGATAACGCATATGCCCTTTTTGGCCAAGTGCATCATTGTTGAAGTTGTGCCCCTCTTCTTGTGCTTTAAAGGCGATTCCAACGAACCTCTTGAAATCTGTTTCCTGCTATTCTGCCTCGCTTTCAAGTCCGCCTCGTTGCCTTCCCTCAACAGATTTTTGGACGATAGTTGTCCTTTATTACTCGGCCAGTTTTTGAATTGCTGTGCCCCTGAGCTCCATTTTTCAACTCGTTTTTGGTGAGCTGACCTCAAGTCCAAAATTTTGGTTCAGGACCTATGCTGGTTCCCGGTGGGGGGCTGAGACTTTGGTTAATTCTTCTTCCTGCCGGGAAGTTAGAGTGATATGTGCCCGTTCAAATGCCTAACAGCTACTCTCTCATTGGTTCTCCCTCTTCCCTTTCATCCTCTGCCAAATTGGCATCCTGTGCGAACCAGGAGGTTAAAGGGGCAGTCTCTCCAAGTTTGGAGGTTGATAATAAAGCAGATGGAAAGTCAAACCGGAGCACCAGGAGAGGGACTATTCGTTGAGTTTTAGAAACCTTTCGTATTCACAGTGTGTCCGTTCTCTAGGATCCCCGTACATGTTATATCTGTAGTAATATTCCCTTCAACCTGGAGAGTTGGGACCCATGGAATGTTTGCCATGCATTATTGCTTTAAAGGGTCTGCATTTGCTCACCCAATCTCACCAATCCTCTCAGTCCCAAGTGTCCAGCCTTATGCCACATCCAGCTGTCATTGTAGATAGGGTCATTTCAGGTTTCATCAGAGACCCTGAAGGAATTGTAAAGAATTTCCCAGTTTTTTTGTTTTATTTTTGAAATTCCTTTTTATAGTGGGCTTGAGCTGATTCTCGCTGCCATATTTATCCCAGTCTAGACACACTTGATTCCCTTACGGAGACATATCAATACATAGGTTTTAAGATTCTTACTTTACTAGTCAGATATATTCCTCTGCGGGAAATATGGGGTTTTGAGTCCCTTTCACTGAGGAAGGTGGAGGTCTTGTCTATTCCATAGTTGGTTTTTGGAACGGTACCTGTGCTTATATCAAACTCTGGTTTTATGCATCACCCCACCTCTCCTTCCCCCTTAAGCAGGCATAAGAGTGTTTTCTAAATGTGAGACACTGTTCTCTTTCCTAACTCAGTTCAAGTGTAGCCATGTTTACAGGATCTTCATAAGTGATATCTTATGATAAGTTTCTTTTTCTGTGTGACTTATTTCACTTAAAATCATCGTACCTGAATCCACCCATTTTGCTGCTACTGGTCTTATGACATTGATTTCATGGCTGAGGGATATTCCATCGTACGTAAGTACCACAATTTTTTGAACCATTTTTATAATTCCTGGGATATTTAAGGTGTACCCAAGTTGAGGTCCTTGTAAGCAGTGCAGCCCTAAATTTTGGGGTGGCTGTGTCTTTTTGATTTTCAGTTTTCCCAAGGTATATTCCCTAGACTGGAAGTGCCCTTGGCTCTGTAGCTCTGTTGTTTACTTGTTTTAGGGAACACAATGCACTCCTCCAGAGAGGCAGTTGGCAATTTACATCCCGCCCATCAGCATAACAAGGCACCCTGTTCTCCAGGGCCTGTCTTGCCTTTCTGGTTTTTACACATTTTGTGGATGTCCCTTTTGACTGGTGGGAAGTGATACTTCTTTGTAGTGCAGATTTGCATTGCCCACTTGCTTGCTTGGCCAAAAAGGGTGTATGCGTTTTCTCCTGAATATATTCAGGAGAAAACACATACGCCCTTTTTGGCCAAGTGCATCATTGTCGAAGTTGTGCCCCTCTTCCTGTGCTTTAAAGGCGATTCCAACGTACCTCTTGAAATCTGTTTCCTGCTATTCTGCCACGCATTCAAATCAGCCTCATTGCCTTCCCTGAACAGATTTTTGGACGATAGTTGTCCTTTATTACTCGGCCAGTTTGTGAATTGCTGTGCCCCTGAGCTCCATTTTTCAACTCGTTTTTGGTGAGCTGACCGCAAGTCCAAAATTTTGGTTCAGGATCTATACTGATTCCCGGTGGGTGGCTGAGACTTTGGTTAATTCTTCTTCCTGCCGGGAAATTACAGTGATATGTGCCCGTCCAAATGCCTAACAGCTACTCTCTCATTGGTTCTCCCTCTTCCCTTTCATCCTCTGCCAAATTGGCAACCTGTGCGAACCATGAGGTTAAAGGGGCTGTCTCTCCAAGTTGGGAGGTTGATAATAAAGCAGATGGAAAGTCAAACCGGAGCACCAGGAGAGGGACTATTCATTGAGTTTTAGAAACCTTTCGTATTCACAGTGTGACCGTTCTCTTGGATTCCCGTACATGTTATATCTGTAGTAATATTCCCTTCAACCTGTAGAGTTAGGACCCATGGAATGTGTGCCATGCATTATTGCTTTAAAGGGTCTGCATTTGCTCACCCAATCTCACCAATCCTCTCAGTCCCAAGTGTCCAGCCTTATGCCACATCCAGCTGTCATTGTAGATAGGGTCATTTCAGGTTTCATCAGAGACCCTGAAGGACTTGTAAAGAATTTCCCAGTTTTTTTTGTTTTGTTTTTGAAATTCCTTTTTATAGTGGGTTTGAGCTGATTCTCGCTGCCATGTTTATGCCAGTCTAGACACACTTGATTCCCTTACGGAGACATATCAATACATAGGTTTTAAGATTCTTACTAGTCAGATATATTCGTCTGCGGGAAATATGGTGTTTTGAGTCCCTTTCACTGAGGAAGGTGTAGGTCTTGTCTATTCCATAGTTGGTTTTTGGAACGGTACCTGTGCTTATATCAAACTCTGGTTTTATGCATCACCCCACCTCTCCTTCCCCCTTAAGCAGGCATAAGAGTGTTTTCTAAATGTGAGACACTGTTCTCTTTCCTAACTCAGTTCAAGTGTAGCCATGTTTACAGGATCTTCATAACTGATAACTTATGATAAGTTTCTTTTTCTCTGTGACTTATTTCACTTAGAATCATCGTACCTGAATCCACCCATTTTGCTGCTACTGGTCTTATGACATTGATTTCATGGCTGAGGGATATTCCATCGTACGTAAGTACCACAATTTTTTGAACCAATTTTATATTTCCTGGGATATTTAAGGTGTACCCAAGTTGAGGTCCTTGTAAGCAGTGCAGCCCTAAATTTTGGGGTGGCTCTGTCTTATTGATTTTCAGTTTTTCCCAGGTATATTCCCTAGACTGGAAGTGCCCTTGGCTCTGTAGCTCTGTTGTTTACTTGTTTTAGGGAACACAATGCACTCCTCCAGAGAGGCAGTTGGCAATTTACATCCCGCCCATCAGCATAACAAGGCTCCCTGTTCTCCAGGGCCTGTCTTGCCTTTCTGGTTTTTACACATTTTGTGGATGTCCCTTTTGACCGGTGGGAAGTGATACTTCTTTGTAGTGCAGATTTGCATTGCCCGCTTGCTTGCTTGGCCAAAAAGGGCGTATGCGTTTTCTCCTGAATATATTCAGGAGAAAACGCATACGCCCTTTTTGGCCAAGTGCATCATTGTCGAAGTTGTGCCCCTCTTCCTGTGCTTTAAAGGCGATTCCAACGTACCTCTTGAAATCTGTTTCCTGCTATTCTGCCTCGCTTTCAAGTCCGCCTCGTTGCCTTCCCTCAACAGATTTTTGGACGATAGTTGTCCTTTATTACTCGGACAGTTTGTGAATTGCTGTGCCCCTGAGCTCCATTTTTCAACTCGTTTTTGGTGAGCTGACCGCAAGTCCAAAATTTTGGTTCAGGACCTATACTGGTTCCCGGTGGGTGGCTGAGACTTTCGTTAATACTTCTTCCTGCCGGGAAATTACAGTGATATGTGCCTGTCCAAATGCCTAACAGCTACTCTCTCATTGGTTCTCCCTCTTCCCTTTAATCCTCTGCCAAATTGGCAACCTGTGTGAACCAGGAGGTTAAAGGGGCTGTCTCTCCAAGTTGGGAGGTTGATAATAAAGCAGATGGAAAGTCAAACCGGAGCACCAGGAGTGGGACTATTCGTTGAGTTTTAGAAAGCTTTCGTATTCACAGTGTGTCCGTTCTCTAGGATTCCCGTACATGTTATATCTGTAGTAATATTCCCTTCAACCTGGAGATTTGGGACCCATGGAATGTGTGCCATGCATTATTGCTTTAAAGGGTCTGCATTTGCTCACCCAATCTCACCAATCCTCTCAGTCCCAAGTGTCCAGCCTTATGCCACATCCAGCTGTCATTGTAGATAGGGTCATTCCAGGTTTCATCAGAGACCCTCAAGGAATTGTAAAGAATTTCCCAGTTTTTTTGTTTTATTTTTGAAATTCCTTTTTATAGTGGGTTTGAGCTGATTCTCGCTGCCATATTTATCCCAGTCTAGACACACTTGATTCCCTAACGGAGACATATCAATACATAGGTTTTAAGATTCTTACTAGTCAGATATATTCCTCTGCGGGAAATATGGGGTTTTGAGTCCCTTTCACTGAGGAAGGTATAGGTCTTGTCTATTCCAGAGTTGGTTTTTGGAACGGTACCTGTGCTTATATCAAACTCTGGTTTTATGCATCACCCCACCTCTCCTTCCCCCTTAAGCAGGCATAAGAGTGTTTTCTAAATGTGAGACACTGTTCTCTTTCCTAACTCAGTTCAAGTGTAGCCATGTTTACAGGATCTTCATAAGTGATATCTTATGATAAGTTTCTTTTTCTGTGTGACTTATTTCACTTAGAATCATCGTACCTGAATCCACCCATTTTGCTGCTACTGGTCTTATGACATTGATTTCATGGCTGAGGGATATTCCATCGTACGTAAGTACCACAATTTTTTGAACCATTTTTATATTTCCTGGGATATTTAAGGTGTACCCAAGTTGAGGTCCTTGTAAGCAGTGCAGCCCTAAATTTTGGGGTGGCTGTGTCTTTTTGATTTTCAGTTTTCCCAAGGTATATTCCCTAGACTGGAAGTGCCCTTGGCTCTGTAGCTCTGTTGTTTACTTGTTTTAGGGAACACAATGCACTCCTCCAGAGAGGCAGTTGGCAATTTACATCCCGCCCATCAGCATAACAAGGCTCCCTGTTCTCCAGGGCCTGTCTTGCCTTTCTGGTTTTTGCACATTTTGTGGATGTCCCTTTTGACCGGTGGGAAGTGATACTTCTTTGTAGTGCAGATTTGCATTGCCCGCTTGCTTGCTTGGCCAAAAAGGGCGTATGCGTTTTCTCCTGAATATATTCAGGAGAAAACGCATACGCCCTTTTTGGCCAAGTGCATCATTGTCGAAGTTGTGCCCCTCTTCCTGTGCTTTAAAGGCGATTCCAACGTACCTCTTGAAATCTGTTTCCTGCTATTCTGCCTCGCTTTCAAGTCCACCTCGTTGCCTTCCCTCAACAGATTTTTGGACGATAGTTGTCCTTTATTACTCGGCCAGTTTGTGAATTGCTGTGCCCCTGAGCTCCATTTTTCAACTCGTTTTTGGTGAGCTGACCGCAAGTCCAAAATTTTGGTTCAGGATCTATACTGATTCCCGGTGGATGGCTGAGACTTTGGTTAATTCTTCTTCCTGCCGGGAAATTACAGTGATATGTGCCCGTCCAAATGCCTAACAGCTACTCTCTCATTGGTTCTCCCTCTTCCCTTTCATCCTCTGCCAAATTGGCAACCTGTGCGAACCAGGAGGTTAAAGGGGCTGTCTCTCCAAGTAGGGAGGTTGATAATAAAGCAGATGGAAAGTCAAACCGGAGCACCAGGAGAGGGACTATTCGTTGAGTTTTAGAAACCTTTCGTATTCACAGTGTGTCCGTTCTCTAGGATTCCCGTACATGTTATATCTGTAGTAATATTCCCTTCAACCTGGAGAGTTGGGACCCATGGAATGTGTGCCATGCATTATTGCTTTAAAGGGTCTGCATTTGCTCACCCAATCTCACCAATCCTCTCAGTCCCAAGTGTCCAGCCTTATGCCACATCCAGCTGTCATTGTAGATAGGGTCATTTCAGGTTTCATCAGAGACCCTGAAGGAATTGTAAAGAATTTCCCAGTTTTTTTTGTTTTGTTTTTGAAATTCCTTTTTATAGTGGGTTTGAGCTGATTCTCGCTGCCATGTTTGTGCCAGTCTAGACACACTTGATTCCCTTACGGAGACATATCAATACATAGGTTTTAAGATTCTTACTAGTAAGATATATTCTTCTCCTGGAAATATGGGGTTTTGAGTCCCTTTCACTGAGGAAGGTGTAGGTCTTGTCTATTCCATAGTTGGTTTTTGGAACGGTACCTGTGCTTATATCAAACTCTGGTTTTATGCATCACCCCACCTCTCCTTCCCCCTTAAGCAGGCATAAGAGTGTTTTCTAAATGTGAGACACTGTTCTCTTTCCTAACTCAGTTCAAGTGTAGCCATGTTTACAGGATCTTCATAAGTGATAACTTATGATAAGTTTCTTTTTCTCTGTCACTTATTTCACTTAAAATCATCGTACCTGAATCCACCCATTTTGCTGCTACTGGTCTTATGACATTGATTTCATGGCTGAGGGATATTCCATCGTACGTAAGTACCACAATTATTTGAACCAATTTTATATTTCCTGGGACATTTAAGGTGTACCCAAGTTGAGGTCCTTGTAAGCAGTGCAGCCCTAAATTTTGGGGTGGCTCTGTCTTATTGATTTTCAGTTTTTCCCAGGTATATTCCCTAGACTGGAAGTGCCCTTGGCTCTGTAGCTCTGTTGTTTACTTGTTTTAGGGAACACAATGCACTCCTCCAGAGAGGCAGTTGGCAATTTACATCCCGCCCATCAGCATAACAAGGCTCCCTGTTCTCCAGGGCCTGTCTTGCCTTTCTGGTTTTTACACATTTTGTGGATGTCCCTTTTGACCGGTGGGAAGTGATACTCCTTTGTAGTGCAGATTTGCATTGCCCACTTGCTTGCTTGGCCAAAAAGGGCGTATGCGTTTTCTCCTGAATATATTCAGGAGAAAACGCATACGCCCTTTTTGGCCAAGTGCATCATTGTCGAAGTTGTGCCCCTCTTCCTGTGCTTTAAAGGCGATTCCAACGTACCTCTTGAAATCTGTTTCCTGCTATTCTGCCTCGCTTTCAAGTCCGCCTCGTTCCCTTCCCTCAACAGATTTTTGGACGATAGTTGTCCTTTATTACTCGGCCAGTTTGTGAATTGCTGTGCCCCTGAGCTCCATTTTTCAACGCGTTTTTGGTGAGCTGACCGCAAGTCCAAAATTTTGGTTCCGGATCTATACTGATTCCCGGTGGGTGGCTGAGACTTTGGTTAATTCTTCTTCCTGCCGGGAAATTACAGTGATATGTGCCCGTCCAAATGCCTAACAGCTACTCTCTCATTGGTTCTCCCTCTTCCCTTTCATCCTCTGCCAAATTGGCAACCTGTGCGAACCAGGAGGTTAAAGGGGCTGTCTCTCCAAGTTGGGAGGTTGATAATAAAGCAGATGGAAAGTCAAACCGGAGCACCAGTAGAGGGACTATTCGTTGAGTTTTAGAAACCTTTCGTATTCACAGTGTGTCCGTTCTCTAGGATTCCCGTACATGTTATATCTGTAGTAATATTCCCTTCAACCTGGAGAGTTGGGACCCATGGAATGTGTGCCATGCATTATTACTTTAAATGGTCTGCATTTGTTCACCCAATCTCACCAATCCTCTCAGTCCAAAGTGTCCAGCCTTATGCCACATCCAGCTGTCGTTGTAGATAGGGTCATTCCAGGTTTCATCAGAGACCCTCAAGGAATTGTAAAGAATTTCCCAGTTTTTTTGTTTTGTTTTTGAAATTCCTTTTTATAGTGGGTTTGAGCTGATTCTCGCTGCCATGTTTATGCCAGTCTAGACACACTTGATTCCCTTACGGAGACATATCAATACATAGGTTTTAAGATTCTTACTAGTCAGATATATTCCTCTGCGGGAAATATGGGGTTTTGAGTCCCTTTCACTGAGGAAGGTGTAGGTCTTGTCTATTCCAGAGTTGGTTTTTGGAACGGTACCTGTGCTTATATCAAACTCTGGTTTTATGCATCACCCCACCTCTCCTTCCCCCTTAAGCAGGCATAAGAGTGTTTTCTAAATGTGAGACACTGTTCTCTTTCCTAACTCAGTTCAAGTGTAGCCATGTTTACAGGATCTTCATAAGTGATATCTTATGATAAGTTTCTTTTTCTGTGTGACTTATTTCACTTAGAATCATCGTACCTGAATCCACCCATTTTGCTGCTACTGGTCTTATGACATTGATTTCATGGCTGAGGGATATTCCATCGTACGTAAGTACCACAATTTTTTGAACCATTTTTATATTTCCTGGGATATTTAAGGTGTACCCAAGTTGAGGTCCTTGTAAGCAGTGCAGCCCTAAATTTTGGGGTGGCTGTGTCTTTTTGATTTTCAGTTTTCCCAAGGTATATTCCCTAGACTGGAAGTGCCCTTGGCTCTGTAGCTCTGTTGTTTACTTGTTTTAGGGAACACAATGCACTCCTCCAGAGAGGCAGTTGGCAATTTACATCCCGCCCATCAGCATAACAAGGCTCCCTGTTCTCCAGGGCCTGTCTTGCCTTTCTGGTTTTTGCACATTTTGTGGATGTCCCTTTTGACCGGTGGGAAGTGATACTTCTTTGTAGTGCAGATTTGCATTGCCCGCTTGCTTGCTTGGCCAAAAAGGGCGTATGTGTTTTCTCCTGAATATATTCAGGAGAAAACGCATACGCCCTTTTTGGCCAAGTGCATCATTGTCGAAGTTGTGCCCCTCTTCCTGTGCTTTAAAGGCGATTCCAACGTACCTCTTGAAATCTGTTTCCTGCTATTCTGCCTCGCTTTCAAGTCCACCTCGTTGCCTTCCCTCAACAGATTTTTGGACGATAGTTGTCCTTTATTACTCGGCCAGTTTGTGAATTGCTGTGCCCCTGAGCTCCATTTTTCAACTCGTTTTTGGTGAGCTGACCGCAAGTCCAAAATTTTGGTTCAGGATCTATACTGATTCCCGGTGGATGGCTGAGACTTTGGTTAATTCTTCTTCCTGCCGGGAAATTACAGTGATATGTGCCCGTCCAAATGCCTAACAGCTACTCTCTCATTGGTTCTCCCTCTTCCCTTTCATCCTCTGCCAAATTGGCAACCTGTGCGAACCAGGAGGTTAAAGGGGCTGTCTCTCCAAGTAGGGAGGTTGATAATAAAGCAGATGGAAAGTCAAACCGGAGCACCAGGAGAGGGACTATTCGTTGAGTTTTAGAAACCTTTCGTATTCACAGTGTGTCCGTTCTCTAGGATTCCCGTACATGTTATATCTGTAGTAATATTCCCTTCAACCTGGAGAGTTGGGACCCATGGAATGTGTGCCATGCATTATTGCTTTAAAGGGTCTGCATTTGCTCACCCAATCTCACCAATCCTCTCAGTCCCAAGTGTCCAGCCTTATGCCACATCCAGCTGTCATTGTAGATAGGGTCATTTCAGGTTTCATCAGAGACCCTGAAGGAATTGTAAAGAATTTCCCAGTTTTTTTGTTTTATTTTTGAAATTCCTTTTTATAGTGGGTTTGAGCTGATTCTCGCTGCCATATTTATCCCAGTCTAGACACACTTGATTCCCTTACGGAGACATATCACTACATAGGTTTTAAGATTCTTACTAGTCAGATATATTCCTCTGCGGGAAATATGGGGTTTTGAGTCCCTTTCCCTGAGGAAGGTGTAGGTCTTGTCTATTCCATAGTTGGTTTTTGGAACGGTACCTGTGCTTATATCAAACTCTGGTTTTATGCATCACCCCACCTCTCCTTCCCCCTTAAGCAGGCATAAGAGTGTTTTCTAAATGTGAGACACTGTTCTCTTTCCTAACTCAGTTCAAGTGTAGCCATGTTTACAGGATCTTCATAAGTGATATCTTATGATAAGTTTCTTTTTCTGTGTGACTTATTTCACTTAGAATCATCGTACCTGAATCCACCCATTTTGCTGCTACTGGTCTTATGACATTGATTTCATGGCTGAGGGATATTCCATCGTACGTAAGTACCACAATTTTTTGAACCATTTTTATATTTCCTGGGATATTTAAGGTGTACCCAAGTTGAGGTCCTTGTAAGCAGTGCAGCCCTAAATTTTGGGGTGGCTGTGACTTTTGGATTTTCAGTTTTCCCAAGGTATATTCCCTAGACTGGAAGCGCCCTTGGCTCTGTAGCTCTGTTGTTTACTTGTTTTAGGGAACAAAATGCACTCCTCCAGAGAGGCAGTTGGCAATTTACATCCCGCCCATCAGCATAACAAGGCACCCTGTTCTCCAGGGCCTGTCTTGCCTTTCTGGTTTTTACACATTTTGTGGATGTCCCTTTTGACTGGTGGGAAGTGATACTTCTTTGTAGTGCAGATTTGCATTGCCCGCTTGCTTGCTTGGCCAAAAAGGGCGTATGCGTTTTCTCCTGAATATATTCAGGAGAAAACACATACGCCCTTTTTGGCCAAGTGCATCATTGTCGAAGTTGTGCCCCTCTTCCTGTGCTTTAAAGGCGATTCCAACCTACCTCTTGAAATCTGTTTCCTGCTATTCTGCCACGCTTTCAAGTCCGCCTCATTGCCTTCCCTCAACAGATTTTTGGACGATAGTTGTCCTTTATTACTCGGCCAGTTTGTGAATTGCTGTGCCCCTGAGCTCCATTTTTCAACTCGTTTTTGGTGAGCTGACCGCAAGTCCAAAATTTTGGTTCAGGATCTATGCTGATTCCCGGTGGGTGGCTGAGACTTTGGTTAATTCTTCTTCCTGCCGGGAAATTACAGTGATATGTGCCCGTCCAAATGCCTAACAGCTACTCTCTCATTGGTTCTCCCTCTTCCCTTTGATCCTCTGCCAAATTGGAAACCTGTGCGAACCAGGAGGTTAAAGGGGCTGTCTCTCCAAGTTGGGAGGTTGATAATAAAGCAGATGGAAAGTCAAACCGGAGCACCAGGAGAGGGACTATTCGTTGAGTTTTAGAAACCTTTCGTATTCACAGTGTGTCCGTTCTCTAGGATTCCCGTACATGTTATATCTGTAGTAATATTCCCTTCAACCTGGAGAGTTGGGACCCATGGAATGTGTGCCATGCATTATTGCTTTAAAGGGTCTGCATTTGCTCACCCAATCTCACCAATCCTCTCAGTCCCAAGTGTCCAGCCTTATGCCACATCCAGCTGTCATTGTAGATAGGGTCATTTCAGGTTTCATCAGAGACCCTGAAGGAATTGTAAAGAATTTCCCAGTTTTTTTGTTTTATTTTTGAAATTCCTTTTTATAGTGGGCTTGAGCTGATTCTCGCTGCCATATTTATCCCAGTCTAGACACACTTGATTCCCTTACGGAGACATATCAATACATAGGTTTTAAGATTCTTACTTTACTAGTCAGATATATTCCTCTGCGGGAAATATGGGGTTTTGAGTCCCTTTCACTGAGGAAGGTGGAGGTCTTGTCTATTCCATAGTTGGTTTTTGGAACGGTACCTGTGCTTATATCAAACTCTGGTTTTATGCATCACCCCACCTCTCCTTCCCCCTTAAGCAGGCATAAGAGTGTTTTCTAAATGTGAGACACTGTTCTCTTTCCTAACTCAGTTCAAGTGTAGCCATGTTTACACGATCTTCATAAGTGATATCTTATGATAAGTTTCTTTTTCTGTGTGACTTATTTCACTTAGAATCATCGTACCTGAATCCACCCATTTTGCTGCTACTGGTCTTATGACATTGATTTCATGGCTGAGGGATATTCCATCGTACGTAAGTACCACAATTTTTTGAACCATTTTTATATTTCCTGGGATATTTAAGGTGTACCCAAGTTGAGGTCCTTGTAAGCAGTGCAGCCCTAAATTTTGGGGTGGCTGTGTCTTTTTGATTTTCAGTTTTCCCAAGGTATATTCCCTAGACTGGAAGTGCCCTTGGCTCTGTAGCTCTGTTGTTTACTTGTTTTAGGGAACACAATGCACTCCTCCAGAGAGGCAGTTGGCAATTTACATCCCGCCCATCAGCATAACAAGGCACCCTGTTCTCCAGGGCCTGTCTTGCCTTTCTGGTTTTTACACATTTTGTGGATGTCCCTTTTGACTGGTGGGAAGTGATACTTCTTTGTAGTGCAGATTTGCATTGCCCGCTTGCTTGCTTGGCCAAAAAGGGCGTATGCGTTTTCTCCTGAATATATTCAGGAGAAAACACATACGCCCTTTTTGGCCAAGTGCATCATTGTCGAAGTTGTGCCCCTCTTCCTGTGCTTTAAAGGCGATTCCAACATACCTCTTGAAATCTGTTTCCTGCTATTCTGCCACGCATTCAAATCCGCCTCATTGCCTTCCCTGAACAGATTTTTGGACGATAGTTGTCCTTTATTACTCGGCCAGTTTGTGAATTGCTGTGCCCCTGAGCTCCATTTTTCAACTCGTTTTTGGTGAGCTGACCGCAAGTCCAAAATTTTGGTTCAGGATCTATACTGATTCCCGGTGGGTGGCTGTGAATTTGGTTAATTCTTCTTCCTGCCGGGAAATTACAGTGATATGTGCCCGTCCAAATGCCTAACAGCTACTCTCTCATTGGTTCTCCCTCTTCCCTTTCATCCTCTGCCAAATTGGCAACCTGTGCGAACCATGAGGTTAAAGGGGCTGTCTCTCCAAGTTGGGAGGTTGATAATAAAGCAGATGGAAAGTCAAACCGGAGCACCAGGAGAGGGAGTATTCATTGAGTTTTAGAAACCTTTCGTATTCACAGTGTGACCGTTCTCTTGGATTCCCGTACATGTTATATCTGTAGTAATATTCCCTTCAACCTGTAGAGTTAGGACCCATGGAATGTGTGCCATGCATTATTGCTTTAAAGGGTCTGCATTTGCTCACCCAATCTCACCAATCCTCTCAGTCCCAAGTGTCCAGCCTTATGCCACATCCAGCTGTCATTGTAGATAGGGTCATTTCAGGTTTCATCAGAGACCCTGAAGGACTTGAAAAGAATTTCCCAGTTTTTTTTGTTTTGTTTTTGAAATTCCTTTTTATAGTGGGTTTGAGCTGATTCTCGCTGCCATGTTTATGCCAGTCTAGACACACTTGATTCCCTTACGGAGACATATCAATACATAGGTTTTAAGATTCTTACTAGTCAGATATATTCGTCTGCGGGAAATATGGTGTTTTGAGTCCCTTTCACTGAGGAAGGTGTAGGTCTTGTCTATTCCATAGTTGGTTTTTGGAACGGTACCTGTGCTTATATCAAACTCTGGTTTTATGCATCACCCCACCTCTCCTTCCCCTTTAAGCAGGCATAAGAGTGTTTTCTAAATGTGAGACACTGTTCTCTTTCCTAACTCAGTTCAAGTGTAGCCATGTTTACAGGATCTTCATAACTGATAACTTATGATAAGTTTCTTTTTCTCTGTGACTTATTTCACTTAGAATCATCGTACCTGAATCCACCCATTTTGCTGCTACTGGTCTTATGACATTGATTTCATGGCTGAGGGATATTCCATCGTACGTAAGTACCACAATTTTTTGAACCAATTTTATATTTCCTGGGATATTTAAGGTGTACCCAAGTTGAGGTCCTTGTAAGCAGTGCAGCCCTAAATTTTGGGGTGGCTCGGTCTTATTGATTTTCAGTTTTTCCCAGGTATATTCCCTAGACGGGAAGTGCCCTTGGCTCTGTAGCTCTGTTGTTTACTTGTTTTAGGGAACACAATGCACTCCTCCATAGAGGCAGTTGGCAATTTACATCCCGCCCATCAGCATAACAAGGCTCCCTGTTCTCCAGGGCCTGTCTTGCCTTTCTGGTTTTTAAACATTTTGTGGATGTCCCTTTTGACCGGTGGGAAGTGATACTTCTTTGTAGTGCAGATTTGCATTGCCCTCTTGCTTGCTTGGCCAAAAAGGGCGTATGCGTTTTCTCCTGAATATATTCAGGAGAAAACGCATACGCCCTTTTTGGCCAAGTGCATCATTGTCGAAGTTGTGCCCCTCTTCCTGTGCTTTAAAGGCGATTCCAACGTACCTCTTGAAATCTGTTTCCTGCTATTCTGCCTCGCTTTCAAGTCCGCCTCATTGCCTTCCCTCAACAGATTTTTGGACGATAGTTGTCCTTTATTACTCGGACAGTTTGTGAATTGCTGTGCCCCTGAGCTCCATTTTTCAACTCGTTTTTGGTGAGCTGACCGCAAGTCCAAAATTTTGGTTCAGGACCTATACTGGTTCCCGGTGGGTGGCTGAGACTTTGGTTAATTCTTCTTCCTGCCGGGAAATTACAGTGATATGTGCCTGTCCAAATGCCTAACAGCTACTCTCTCATTGGTTCTCCCTCTTCCCTTTAATCCTCTGCCAAATTGGCAACCTGTGTGAACCAGGAGGTTAAAGGGGCTGTCTCTCCAAGTTGGGAGGTTGATAATAAAGCGGATGGAAAGTCAAACCGGAGCACCAGGAGTGGGACTATTCGTTGAGTTTTAGAAAGCTTTCGTATTCACAGTGTGTCCGTTCTCTAGGATTCCCGTACATGTTATATCTGTAGTAATATACCCTTCAACCTGGAGATTTGGGACCCATGGAATGTGTGCCATGCATTATTGCTTTAAAGGGTCTGCATTTGCTCACCCAATCTCACCAATCCTCTCAGTCCCAAGTGTCCAGCCTTATGCCACATCCAGCTGTCATTGTAGATAGGGTCATTTCAGGTTTCATCAGAGACCCTGAAGGAATTGTAAAGAATTTCCCAGTTTTTTTGTTTTATTTTTGAAATTCCTTTTTATAGTGGGTTTGAGCTGATTCTCGCTGCCATATTTATCCCAGTCTAGACACACTTGATTCCCTAACGGAGACATACCAATACATAGGTTTTAAGATTCTTACTAGTCAGATATATTCCTCTGCGGGAAATATGGGGTTTTGAGTCCCTTTCACTGAGGAAGGTATAGGTCTTGTCTATTCCATAGTTGGTTTTTGGAACGGTACCTGTGCTTATATCAAACTCTGGTTTTATGCATCACCCCACCTCTCCTTCCCCCTTAAGCAGGCATAAGAGTGTTTTCTAAATGTGAGACACTGTTCTCTTTCCTAACTCAGTTCAAGTGTAGCCATGTTTACACGATCTTCATAAGTGATATCTTATGATAAGTTTCTTTTTCTGTGTGACTTATTTCACTTAGAATCATCGTACCTGAATCCACCCATTTTGCTGCTACTGGTCTTATGACATTGATTTCATGGCTGAGGGATATTCCATCGTACGTAAGTACCACAATTTTTTGAACCATTTTTATATTTCCTGGGATATTTAAGGTGTACCCAAGTTGAGGTCCTTGTAAGCAGTGCAGCCCTAAATTTTGGGGTGGCTGTGTCTTTTTGATTTTCAGTTTTCCCAAGGTATATTCCCTAGACTGGAAGTGCCCTTGGCTCTGTAGCTCTGTTGTTTACTTGTTTTAGGGAACACAATGCACTCCTCCAGAGAGGCAGTTGGCAATTTACATCCCGCCCATCAGCATAACAAGGCACCCTGTTCTCCAGGGCCTGTCTTGCCTTTCTGGTTTTTACACATTTTGTGGATGTCCCTTTTGACTGGTGGGAAGTGATACTTCTTTGTAGTGCAGATTTGCATTGCCCGCTTGCTTGCTTGGCCAAAAAGGGCGTATGCGTTTTCTCCTGAATATATTCAGGAGAAAACACATACGCCCTTTTTGGCCAAGTGCATCATTGTCGAAGTTGTGCCCCTCTTCCTGTGCTTTAAAGGTGATTCCAACGTACCTCTTGAAATTTGTTTCCTGCTATTCTGCCACGCTTTCAAGTCCGCCTCGTTGCCTTCCCTCAACAGATTTTTGGACGATAGTTGTCCTTTACTACTCGGCCAGTTTGTGAATTGCTGTGCCCCTGAGCTCCATTTTTCAACTCGTTTTTGGTGAGCTGACCGCAAGTCCAAAATTTTGGTTCAGGATCTATACTGATTCCCGGTCGGTGGCTGAGACTTTGGTTAATTCTTCTTCCTGCCGGGAAATTAGAGTGATATGTGCCCGTCCAAATGCCTAACAGATACTCTCTCATTAGTTCTCCCTCTTCCCTTTCATCCTCTGCCAAATTGGCAACCTGTGCGAACCAGGAGGTTAAAGGGGCTGTCTCTCCAAGTTGGGAGGTTGATAATAAAGCAGATGGAAAGTCAAACTGGAGCACCAGGAGAGGGACTATTCGTTGAGTTTTAGAAACCTTTCGTATTCACAGTGTGTCCGTTCTCTAGGATTCCCGTACATGTTATATCTGTAGTAATATTCCCTTCAACCTGGAGAGTTGGGACCCATGGAATGTGTGCCATGCATTATTGCTTTAAAGGGTCTGCATTTGCTCACCCAATCTCACCAATCCTCTCAGTCCCAAGTGTCCAGCCTTATGCCACATCCAGCTGTCATTGTAGATAGGGTCATTTCAGGTTTCATCAGAGACCCTGAAGGAATTGTAAAGAATTTCCCAGTTTTTTTTGTTTTGTTTTTGAAATTCCTTTTTATAGTGGGTTTGAGCTGATTCTCGCTGCCATGTTTGTGCCAGTCTAGACACACTTGATTCCCTTACGGAGACATATCAATACATAGGTTTTAAGATTCTTACTAGTAAGATATATTCTTCTCCTGGAAATATGGGGTTTTGAGTCCCTTTCACTGAGGAAGGTGTAGGTCTTGTCTATTCCATAGTTGGTTTTTGGAACGGTACCTGTGCTTATATCAAACTCTGGTTTTATGCATCACCCCACCTCTCCTTCCCCCTTAAGCAGGCATAAGAGTGTTTTCTAAATGTGAGACACTGTTCTCTTTCCTAACTCAGTTCAAGTGTAGCCATGTTTACAGGATCTTCATAAGTGATAACTTATGATAAGTTTCTTTTTCTCTGTCACTTATTTCACTTAAAATCATCGTACCTGAATCCACCCATTTTGCTGCTACTGGTCTTATGACATTGATTTCATGGCTGAGGGATATTCCATCGTATGTAAGTACCACAATTTTTTGAACCAATTTTATATTTCCTGGGACATTTAAGGTGTACCCAAGTTGAGGTCCTTGTAAGCAGTGCAGCCCTAAATTTTGGGGTGGCTCTGTCTTATTGATTTTCAGTTTTTCCCAGGTATATTCCCTAGACTGGAAGTGCCCTTGGCTCTGTAGCTCTGTTGTTTACTTGTTTTAGGGAACACAATGCACTCCTCCAGAGAGGCAGTTGGCAATTTACATCCCGCCCATCAGCATAACAAGGCTCCCTGTTCTCCAGGGCCTATCTTGCCTTTCTGGTTTTTACACATTTTGTGGATGTCCCTTTTGACCGGTGGGAAGTGATACTTCTTTGTAGTGCAGATTTGCATTGCCCACTTGCTTGCTTGGCCAAAAAGGGCGTATGCGTTTTCTCCTGAATATATTCAGGAGAAAACGCATACGCCCTTTTTGGCCAAGTGCATCATTGTCGAAGTTGTGCCCCTCTTCCTGTGCTTTAAAGGCGATTCCAACGTACCTCTTGAAATCTGTTTCCTGCTATTCTGCCTCGCTTTCAAGTCCGCCTCGTTCCCTTCCCTCAACAGATTTTTGGACGATAGTTGTCCTTTATTACTCGGCCAGTTTGTGAATTGCTGTGCCCCTGAGCTCCATTTTTCAACGCGTTTTTGGTGAGCTGACCGCAAGTCCAAAATTTTGGTTCCGGATCTATACTGATTCCCGGTGGGTGGCTGAGACTTTGGTTAATTCTTCTTCCTGCCGGGAAATTACAGTGATATGTGCCCGTCCAAATGCCTAACAGCTACTCTCTCATTGGTTCTCCCTCTTCCCTTTCATCCTCTGCCAAATTGGCAACCTGTGCGAACCAGGAGGTTAAAGGGGCTGTCTCTCCAAGTTGGGAGGTTGATAATAAAGCAGATGGAAAGTCAAACCGGAGCACCAGTAGAGGGACTATTCCTTGAGTTTTAGAAACCTTTCGTATTCACAGTGTGTCCGTTCTCTAGGATTCCCGTACATGTTATATCTGTAGTAATATTCCCTTCAACCTGGAGAGTTGGGACCCATGGAATGTGTGCCATGCATTATTACTTTAAATGGTCTGCATTTGTTCACCCAATCTCACCAATCCTCTCAGTCCAAAGTGTCCAGCCTTATGCCACATCCAGCTGTCGTTGTAGATAGGGTCATTCCAGGTTTCATCAGAGACCCTCAAGGAATTGTAAAGAATTTCCCAGTTTTTTTGTTTTGTTTTTGAAATTCCTTTTTATAGTGGGTTTGAGCTGATTCTCGCTGCCATGTTTATGCCAGTCTAGACACACTTGATTCCCTTACGGAGACATATCAATACATAGGTTTTAAGATTCTTACTAGTCAGATATATTCCTCTGCGGGAAATATGGGGTTTTGAGTCCCTTTTACTGAGGAAGGTGTAGGTCTTGTCTATTCCATAGTTGGTTTTTGGAACGGTACCTGTGCTTATATCAAACTCTGGTTTTATGCATCACCCCACCTCTCCTTCCCCCTTAAGCAGGCATAAGAGTGTTTTCTAAATGTGAGACACTGTTCTCTTTCCTAACTCAGTTCAAGTGTAGCCATGTTTACAGGATCTTCATAAGTGATATCTTATGATAAGTTTCTTTTTCTGTGTGACTTATTTCACTTAGAATCATCGTACCTGAATCCACCCATTTTGCTGCTACTGGTCTTATGACATTGATTTCATGGCTGAGGGATATTCCATCGTACGTAAGTACCACAATTTTTTGAACCATTTTTATATTTCCTGGGATATTTAAGGTGTACCCAAGTTGAGGTCCTTGTAAGCAGTGCAGCCCTAAATTTTGGGGTGGCTGTGTCTTTTTGATTTTCAGTTTTTCCCAGGTATATTCCCTAGACTGGAAGTGCCCTTGGCTCTGTAGCTCTGTTGTTTACTTGTTTTAGGGAACACAATGCACTCCTCCAGAGAGGCAGTTGGCAATTTACATCCCGCCCATCAGCATAACAAGGCTCCCTGTTCTCCAGGGCCTGTCTTGCCTTTCTGGTTTTTGCACATTTTGTGGATGTCCCTTTTGACCGGTGGGAAGTGATACTTCTTTGTAGTGCAGATTTGCATTGCCCGCTTGCTTGCTTGGCCAAAAAGGGCGTATGCGTTTTCTCCTGAATATATTCAGGAGAAAACGCATACGCCCTTTTTGGCCAAGTGCATCATTGTCGAAGTTGTGCCCCTCTTCCTGTGCTTTAAAGGCGATTCCAACGTACCTCTTGAAATCTGTTTCCTGCTATTCTGCCTCGCTTTCAAGTCCACCTCGTTGCCTTCCCTCAACAGATTTTTGGACGATAGTTGTCCTTTATTACTCGGCCAGTTTGTGAATTGCTGTGCCCCTGAGCTCCATTTTTCAACTCGTTTTTGGTGAGCTGACCGCAAGTCCAAAATTTTGGTTCAGGATCTATACTGATTCCCGGTGGGTGGCTGAGACTTTGGTTAATTCTTCTTCCTGCCGGGAAATTACAGTGATATGTGCCCGTCCAAATGCCTAACAGCTACTCTCTCATTGGTTCTCCCTCTTCCCTTTCATCCTCTGCCAAATTGGCAACCTGTGCGAACCAGGAGGTTAAAGGGGCTGTCTCTCCAAGTAGGGAGGTTGATAATAAAGCAGATGGAAAGTCAAACCGGAGCACCAGGAGAGGGACTATTCGTTGAGTTTTAGAAACCTTTCGTATTCACAGTGTGTCCGTTCTCTAGGATTCCCGTACATGTTATATCTGTAGTAATATTCCCTTCAACCTGGAGAGTTGGGACCCATGGAATGTGTGCCATGCATTATTGCTTTAAAGGGTCTGCATTTGCTCACCCAATCTCACCAATCCTCTCCGTCCCAAGTTTCCAGCCTTATGCCACATCCAGCTGTCATTGTAGATAGGGTCATTTCAGGTTTCATCAGAGACCCTGAAGGAATTGTAAAGAATTTCCCAGTTTTTTTGTTTTATTTTTGAAATTCCTTTTTATAGTGGGTTTGAGCTGATTCTCGCTGCCATATTTATCCCAGTCTAGACACACTTGATTCCCTTACGGAGACATATCACTACATAGGTTTTAAGATTCTTACTAGTCAGATATAATCCTCTGCGGGAAATATGGGGTTTTGAGTCCCTTTCACTGAGGAAGGTGTAGGTCTTGTCTATTCCATAGTTGGTTTTTGGAACGGTACCTGTGCTTATATCAAACTCTGGTTTTATGCATCACCCCACCTCTCCTTCCCCCTTAAGCAGGCATAAGAGTGTTTTCTAAATGTGAGACACTGTTCTCTTTCCTAACTCAGTTCAAGTGTAGCCATGTTTACAGGATCATCATAAGTGATATCTTATGATAAGTTTCTTTTTCTGTGTGACTTATTTCACTTAGAATCATCGTACCTGAATCCACCCATTTTGCTGCTACTGGTCTTATGACATTGATTTCATGGCTGAGGGATATTCCATCGTACGTAAGTACCACAATTTTTTGAACCATTTTTATATTTCCTGGGATATTTAATGTGTACCCAACTTGAGGTCCTTGTAAGCAGTGCAGCCCTAAATTTTGGGGTGGCTGTGTCTTTTTGATTTTCAGTTTTCCCAAGGTATATTCCCTAGACTGGAAGTGCCCTTGGCTCTGTAGCTCTGTTGTTTACTTGTTTTAGGGAACACAATGCACTCCTCCAGAGAGGCAATTGGCAATTTACATCCCGCCCATCAGCATAACAAGGCTCCCTGTTCCCTAGGGCCTGTCTTGCCTTTCTGGTTTTTACACATTTTGTGGATGTCCCTTTGGACCGGTGGGAAGTGATACTTCTTTGTAGTGCAGATTTGCATTGCCCGCTTGCTTGCTTGGCCAAAAAGGGCGTATGCGTTTTCTCCTGAATATATTCAGGAGAAAACGCATACGCCCTTTTTGGCCAAGTGCATCATTGTCGAAGTTGTGCCCCTCTTCCTGTGCTTTAAAGGCGATTCCAACGTACCTCTTGAAATCTGTTTCCTGCTATTCTGCCTCGCTTTCAAGTCCACCTCGTTGCCTTCCCTCAACAGATTTTTGGACGATAGTTGTCCTTTATTACTCGGCCAGTTTGTGAATTGCTGTGCCCCTGAGCTCCATTTTTCAACTCGTTTTTGGTGAGCTGACCGCAAGTCCAAAATTTTGGTTCAGGATCTATACTGATTCCCGGTGGGTGGCTGAGACTTTGGTTAATTCTTCTTCCTGCCGGGAAATTACAGTGATATGTGCCCGTCCAAATGCCTAACAGCTACTCTCTCATTGGTTCTCCCTCTTCCCTTTCATCCTCTGCCAAATTGGCAACCTGTGCGAACCAGGAGGTTAAAGGGGCTGTCTCTCCAAGTAGGGAGGTTGATAATAAAGCAGATGGAAAGTCAAACCGGAGCACCAGGAGAGGGACTATTCGTTGAGTTTTAGAAACCTTTCGTATTCACAGTGTGTCCGTTCTCTAGGATTCCCGTACATGTTATATCTGTAGTAATATTCCCTTCAACCTGGAGAGTTGGGACCCATGGAATGTGTGCCATGCATTATTGCTTTAAAGGGTCTGCATTTGCTCACCCAATCTCACCAATCCTCTCAGTCCCAAGTGTCCAGCCTTATGCCACATCCAGCTGTCATTGTAGATAGGGTCATTTCAGGTTTCATCAGAGACCCTGAAGGAATTGTAAAGAATTTCCCAGTTTTTTTGTTTTATTTTTGAAATTCCTTTTTATAGTGGGTTTGAGCTGATTCTCGCTGCCATATTTATCCCAGTCTAGACACACTTGATTCCCTTACGGAGACATATCACTACATAGGTTTTAAGATTCTTACTAGTCAGATATATTCCTCTGCGGGAAATATGGGGTTTTGAGTCCCTTTCCCTGAGGAAGGTGTAGGTCTTGTCTATTCCATAGTTGGTTTTTGGAACGGTACCTGTGCTTATATCAAACTCTGGTTTTATGCATCACCCCACCTCTCCTTCCCCCTTAAGCAGGCATAAGAGTGTTTTCTAAATGTGAGACACTGTTCTCTTTCCTAACTCAGTTCAAGTGTAGCCATGTTTACAGGATCTTCATAAGTGATATCTTATGATAAGTTTCTTTTTCTGTGTGACTTATTTCACTTAAAATCATCGTACCTGAATCCACCCATTTTGCTGCTACTGGTCTTATGACATTGATTTCATGGCTGAGGGATATTCCATCGTACGTAAGTACCACAATTTTTTGAACCATTTTTATATTTCCTGGGATATTTAAGGTGTACCCAAGTTGAGGTCCTTGTAAGCAGTGCAGCCCTAAATTTTGGGGTGGCTGTGTCTTTTTGATTTTCAGTTTTTCCCAGGTATATTCCCTAGACTGGAAGTGCCCTTGGCTCTGTAGCTCTGTTGTTTACTTGTTTTAGGGAACACAATGCACTCCTCCAGAGAGGCAGTTGGCAATTTACATCCCGCCCATCAGCATAACAAGGCTCCCTGTTCTCCAGGGCCTGTCTTGCCTTTCTGGTTTTTGCACATTTTGTGGATGTCCCTTTTGACCGGTGGGAAGTGATACTTCTTTGTAGTGCAGATTTGCATTGCCCGCTTGCTTGCTTGGCCAAAAAGGGCGTATGCGTTTTCTCCTGAATATATTCAGGAGAAAACGCATACGCCCTTTTTGGCCAAGTGCATCATTGTCGAAGTTGTGCCCCTCTTCCTGTGCTTTAAAGGCGATTCCAACGTACCTCTTGAAATCTGTTTCCTGCTATTCTGCCTCGCTTTCAAGTCCACCTCGTTGCCTTCCCTCAACAGATTTTTGGACGATAGTTGTCCTTTATTACTCGGCCAGTTTGTGAATTGCTGTGCCCCTGAGCTCCATTTTTCAACTCGTTTTTGGTGAGCTGACCGCAAGTCCAAAATTTTGGTTCAGGATCTATACTGATTCCCGGTGGGTGGCTGAGACTTTGGTTAATTCTTCTTCCTGCCGGGAAATTACAGTGATATGTGCCCGTCCAAATGCCTAACAGCTACTCTCTCATTGGTTCTCCCTCTTCCCTTTCATCCTCTGCCAAATTGGCAACCTGTGCGAACCAGGAGGTTAAAGGGGCTGTCTCTCCAAGTAGGGAGGTTGATAATAAAGCAGATGGAAAGTCAAACCGGAGCACCAGGAGAGGGACTATTCGTTGAGTTTTAGAAACCTTTCGTATTCACAGTGTGTCCGTTCTCTAGGATTCCCGTACATGTTATATCTGTAGTAATATTCCCTTCAACCTGGAGAGTTGGGACCCATGGAATGTGTGCCATGCATTATTGCTTTAAAGGGTCTGCATTTGCTCACCCAATCTCACCAATCCTCTCCGTCCCAAGTTTCCAGCCTTATGCCACATCCAGCTGTCATTGTAGATAGGGTCATTTCAGGTTTCATCAGAGACCCTGAAGGAATTGTAAAGAATTTCCCAGTTTTTTTGTTTTATTTTTGAAATTCCTTTTTATAGTGGGTTTGAGCTGATTCTCGCTGCCATATTTATCCCAGTCTAGACACACTTGATTCCCTTACGGAGACATATCACTACATAGGTTTTAAGATTCTTACTAGTCAGATATAATCCTCTGCGGGAAATATGGGGTTTTGAGTCCCTTTCACTGAGGAAGGTGTAGGTCTTGTCTATTCCATAGTTGGTTTTTGGAACGGTACCTGTGCTTATATCAAACTCTGGTTTTATGCATCACCCCACCTCTCCTTCCCCCTTAAGCAGGCATAAGAGTGTTTTCTAAATGTGAGACACTGTTCTCTTTCCTAACTCAGTTCAAGTGTAGCCATGTTTACAGGATCATCATAAGTGATATCTTATGATAAGTTTCTTTTTCTGTGTGACTTATTTCACTTAGAATCATCGTACCTGAATCCACCCATTTTGCTGCTACTGGTCTTATGACATTGATTTCATGGCTGAGGGATATTCCATCGTACGTAAGTACCACAATTTTTTGAACCATTTTTATATTTCCTGGGATATTTAATGTGTACCCAACTTGAGGTCCTTGTAAGCAGTGCAGCCCTAAATTTTGGGGTGGCTGTGTCTTTTTGATTTTCAGTTTTCCCAAGGTATATTCCCTAGACTGGAAGTGCCCTTGGCTCTGTAGCTCTGTTGTTTACTTGTTTTAGGGAACACAATGCACTCCTCCAGAGAGGCAATTGGCAATTTACATCCCGCCCATCAGCATAACAAGGCTCCCTGTTCCCTAGGGCCTGTCTTGCCTTTCTGGTTTTTACACATTTTGTGGATGTCCCTTTGGACCGGTGGGAAGTGATACTTCTTTGTAGTGCAGATTTGCATTGCCCGCTTGCTTGCTTGGCCAAAAAGGGCGTATGCGTTTTCTCCTGAATATATTCAGGAGAAAACGCATACGCCCTTTTTGGCCAAGTGCATCATTGTCGAAGTTGTGCCCCTCTTCCTGTGCTTTAAAGGCGATTCCAACGTACCTCTTGAAATCTGTTTCCTGCTATTCTGCCTCGCTTTCAAGTCCACCTCGTTGCCTTCCCTCAACAGATTTTTGGACGATAGTTGTCCTTTATTACTCGGCCAGTTTGTGAATTGCTGTGCCCCTGAGCTCCATTTTTCAACTCGTTTTTGGTGAGCTGACCGCAAGTCCAAAATTTTGGTTCAGGATCTATACTGATTCCCGGTGGGTGGCTGAGACTTTGGTTAATTCTTCTTCCTGCCGGGAAATTACAGTGATATGTGCCCGTCCAAATGCCTAACAGCTACTCTCTCATTGGTTCTCCCTCTTCCCTTTCATCCTCTGCCAAATTGGCAACCTGTGCGAACCAGGAGGTTAAAGGGGCTGTCTCTCCAAGTAGGGAGGTTGATAATAAAGCAGATGGAAAGTCAAACCGGAGCACCAGGAGAGGGACTATTCGTTGAGTTTTAGAAACCTTTCGTATTCACAGTGTGTCCGTTCTCTAGGATTCCCGTACATGTTATATCTGTAGTAATATTCCCTTCAACCTGGAGAGTTGGGACCCATGGAATGTGTGCCATGCATTATTGCTTTAAAGGGTCTGCATTTGCTCACCCAATCTCACCAATCCTCTCCGTCCCAAGTTTCCAGCCTTATGCCACATCCAGCTGTCATTGTAGATAGGGTCATTTCAGGTTTCATCAGAGACCCTGAAGGAATTGTAAAGAATTTCCCAGTTTTTTTGTTTTATTTTTGAAATTCCTTTTTATAGTGGGTTTGAGCTGATTCTCGCTGCCATATTTATCCCAGTCTAGACACACTTGATTCCCTTACGGAGACATATCACTACATAGGTTTTAAGATTCTTACTAGTCAGATATAATCCTCTGCGGGAAATATGGGGTTTTGAGTCCCTTTCACTGAGGAAGGTGTAGGTCTTGTCTATTCCATAGTTGGTTTTTGGAACGGTACCTGTGCTTATATCAAACTCTGGTTTTATGCATCACCCCACCTCTCCTTCCCCCTTAAGCAGGCATAAGAGTGTTTTCTAAATGTGAGACACTGTTCTCTTTCCTAACTCAGTTCAAGTGTAGCCATGTTTACAGGATCATCATAAGTGATATCTTATGATAAGTTTCTTTTTCTGTGTGACTTATTTCACTTAGAATCATCGTACCTGAATCCACCCATTTTGCTGCTACTGGTCTTATGACATTGATTTCATGGCTGAGGGATATTCCATCGTACGTAAGTACCACAATTTTTTGAACCATTTTTATATTTCCTGGGATATTTAATGTGTACCCAACTTGAGGTCCTTGTAAGCAGTGCAGCCCTAAATTTTGGGGTGGCTGTGTCTTTTTGATTTTCAGTTTTCCCAAGGTATATTCCCTAGACTGGAAGTGCCCTTGGCTCTGTAGCTCTGTTGTTTACTTGTTTTAGGGAACACAATGCACTCCTCCAGAGAGGCAATTGGCAATTTACATCCCGCCCATCAGCATAACAATGCTCCCTGTTCCCTAGGGCCTGTCTTGCCTTTCTGGTTTTTACACATTTTGTGGATGTCCCTTTGGACCGGTGGGAAGTGATACTTCTTTGTAGTGCAGATTTGCATTGCCCGCTTGCTTGCTTGGCCAAAAAGGGCGTATGCGTTTTCTCCTGAATATATTCAGGAGAAAACGCATACGCCCTTTTTGGCCAAGTGCATCATTGTCGAAGTTGTGCCCCTCTTCCTGTGCTTTAAAGGCGATTCCAACGTACCTCTTGAAATCTGTTTCCTGCTATTCTGCCTCGCTTTCAAGTCCACCTCGTTGCCTTCCCTCAACAGATTTTTGGACGATAGTTGTCCTTTATTACTCGGCCAGTTTGTGAATTGCTGTGCCCCTGAGCTCCATTTTTCAACTCGTTTTTGGTGAGCTGACCGCAAGTCCAAAATTTTGGTTCAGGATCTATACTGATTCCCGGTGGGTGGCTGAGACTTTGGTTAATTCTTCTTCCTGCCGGGAAATTACAGTGATATGTGCCCGTCCAAATGCCTAACAGCTACTCTCTCATTGGTTCTCCCTCTTCCCTTTCATCCTCTGCCAAATTGGCAACCTGTGCGAACCAGGAGGTTAAAGGGGCTGTCTCTCCAAGTAGGGAGGTTGATAATAAAGCAGATGGAAAGTCAAACCGGAGCACCAGGAGAGGGACTATTCGTTGAGTTTTAGAAACCTTTCGTATTCACAGTGTGTCCGTTCTCTAGGATTCCCGTACATGTTATATCTGTAGTAATATTCCCTTCAACCTGGAGAGTTGGGACCCATGGAATGTGTGCCATGCATTATTGCTTTAAAGGGTCTGCATTTGCTCACCCAATCTCACCAATCCTCTCAGTCCCAAGTGTCCAGCCTTATGCCACATCCAGCTGTCATTGTAGATAGGGTCATTTCAGGTTTCATCAGAGACCCTGAAGGAATTGTAAAGAATTTCCCAGTTTTTTTGTTTTATTTTTGAAATTCCTTTTTATAGTGGGTTTGAGCTGATTCTCGCTGCCATATTTATCCCAGTCTAGACACACTTGATTCCCTTACGGAGACATATCACTACATAGGTTTTAAGATTCTTACTAGTCAGATATATTCCTCTGCGGGAAATATGGGGTTTTGAGTCCCTTTCCCTGAGGAAGGTGTAGGTCTTGTCTATTCCATAGTTGGTTTTTGGAACGGTACCTGTGCTTATATCAAACTCTGGTTTTATGCATCACCCCACCTCTCCTTCCCCCTTAAGCAGGCATAAGAGTGTTTTCTAAATGTGAGACACTGTTCTCTTTCCTAACTCAGTTCAAGTGTAGCCATGTTTACAGGATCTTCATAAGTGATATCTTATGATAAGTTTCTTTTTCTGTGTGACTTATTTCACTTAAAATCATCGTACCTGAATCCACCCATTTTGCTGCTACTGGTCTTATGACATTGATTTCATGGCTGAGGGATATTCCATCGTACGTAAGTACCACAATTTTTTGAACCATTTTTATAATTCCTGGGATATTTAAGGTGTACCCAAGTTGAGGTCCTTGTAAGCAGTGCAGCCCTAAATTTTGGGGTGGCTGTGTCTTTTTGATTTTCAGTATTCCCAAGGTATATTCCCTAGACTGGAAGTGCCCTTGGCTCTGTAGCTCTGTTGTTTACTTGTTTTAGGGAACACAATGCACTCCTCCAGAGAGGCAGTTGGCAATTTACATCCCGCCCATCAGCATAACAAGGCACCCTGTTCTCCAGGGCCTGTCTTGCCTTTCTGGTTTTTACACATTTTGTGGATGTCCCTTTTGACTGGTGGGAAGTGATACTTCTTTCTAGTGCAGATTTGCATTGCCCGCTTGCTTGCTTGGCCAAAAAGGGCGTATGCGTTTTCTCCTGAATATATTCAGGAGAAAACACATACGCCCTTTTTGGCCAAGTGCATCATTGTCGAAGTTGTGCCCCTCTTCCTGTGCTTTAAAGGCGATTCCAACGTACCTCTTCAAATCCGTTTCCTGCTATTCTGCCACGCATTCAAATCCGCCTCATTGCCTTCCCTCAACAGATTTTTGGACGATAGTTGTCCTTTATTACTCGGCCAGTTTGTGAATTGCTGTGCCCCTGAGCTCCATTTTTCAACTCGTTTTTGGTGAGCTGACCGCAAGTCCAAAATTTTGGTTCAGGATCTATACTGATTCCCGGTGGGTGGCTGAGACTTTGGTTAATTCTTCTTCCTGCCGGGAAATTACAGTGATATGTGCCCGTCCAAATGCCTAACAGCTACTCTCTCATTGGTTCTCCCTCTTCCCTTTCATCCTCTGCCAAATTGGCAACCTGTGCGAACCATGAGGTTAAAGGGGCTGTCTCTCCAAGTTGGGAGTTTGATAATAAAGCAGATGGAAAGTCAAACCGGAGCACCAGGATAGGGACTATTCATTGAGTTTTACAAACCTTTCATATTCACAGTGTGACCGTTCTCTTGGATTCCCGTACATGGTATATCTGTAGTAATATTCCCTTCAACCTGGAGAGTTAGGACCCATGGAATGTGTGCCATGCATTATTGCTTTAAAGGGTCTGCATTTGCTCACCCAATCTCACCAATCCTCTCAGTCCCAAGTGTCCAGCCTTATGCCACATCCAGCTGTCATTGTAGATAGGGTCATTTCAGGTTTCATCAGAGACCCTGAAGGACTTGTAAAGAATTTCCCAGTTTTTTTTGTTTTGTTTTTGAAATTCCTTTTTATAGTGGGTTTGAGCTGATTCTCGCTGCCATGTTTATGCCAGTCTAGACACACTTGATTCCCTTACGGAGACATATCAATACATAGGTTTTAAGATTCTTACTAGTCAGATATATTCGTCTGCGGGAAATATGGTGTTTTGAGTCCCTTTCATTGAGGAAGGTGTAGGTCTTGTCTATTCCATAGTTGGTTTTTGGAACGGTACCTGTGCTTATATCAAACTCTGGTTTTATGCATCACCCCACCTCTCCTTCCCCCTTAAGCAGGCATAAGAGTGTTTTCTAAATGTGAGACACTGTTCTCTTTCCTAACTCAGTTCAAGTGTAGCCATGTTTACAGGATCTTCATAACTGATAACTTATGATAAGTTTCTTTTTCTCTGTGACTTATTTCACTTAGAATCATCGTACCTGAATCCACCCATTTTGCTGCTACTGGTCTTATGACATTGATTTCATGGCTGAGGGATATTCCATCGTACGTAAGTACCACAATTTTTTGAACCAATTTTATATTTCCTGGGATATTTAAGGTGTACCCAAGTTGAGGTCCTTGTAAGCAGTGCAGCCCTAAATTTTGGGGTGGCTCTGTCTTATTGATTTTCAGTTTTTCCCAGGTATATTCCCTAGACTGGAAGTGCCCTTGGCTCTGTAGCTCTGTTGTTTACTTGTTTTAGGGAACACAATGCACTCCTCCAGAGAGGCAGTTGGCAATTTACATCCCGCCCATCAGCATAACAAGGCTCCCTGTTCTCCAGGGCCTGTCTTGCCTTTCTGGTTTTTACACATTTTGTGGATGTCCCGTTTGACCGGTGGGAAGTGATACTTCTTTGTAGTGCAGATTTGCATTGCCCGCTTGCTTGCTTGGCCAAAAAGGGCGTATGCGTTTTCTCCTGAATATATTCAGGAGAAAACGCATACGCCCTTTTTGGCCAAGTGCATCATTGTCGAAGTTGTGCCCCTCTTCCTGAGCTTTAAAGGCGATTCCAACGTACCTCTTGAAATCTGTTTCCTGCTATTCTGCCTCGCTTTCAAGTCCACCTCGTTGCCTTCCCTCAACAGATTTTTGGACGATAGTTGTCCTTTATTACTCGGCCAGTTTGTGAATTGCTCTGCCCCTGAGCTCCATTTTTCAACTCGTTTTTGGTGAGCTGACCGCAAGTCCAAAATTTTGGTTCAGGATCTATACTGATTCCCGGTGGGTGGCTGAGACTTTGGTTAATTCTTCTTCCTGCCGGGAAATTACAGTGATATGTGCCTGTCCAAATGCCTAACAGCTACTCTCTCATTGGTTCTCCCTCTTCCCTTTCATCCTCTGTCAAATTGGCAACCTGTGCGAACCAGGAGGTTAAAGGGGCTGTCTCTCCAAGTTGGGAGGTTGATAATAAAGCAGATGGAAAGTCAAACCAGAGCACCAGGAGAGGGACTATTCGTTGAGTTTTAGAAACCTTTCGTATTCACAGTGTGTCCATTCTCTAGGTTTCCCGTACATGTTATATCTGTAGTAATATTCCCTTCAACCTGGAGAGTTGGGACCCATGGAATGTGTGCCATGCATTATTGCTTTAAAGGGTCTGCATTTGCTCACCCAATCTCACCAATCCTCTCAGTCCCAAGTGTCCAGCCTTATGCCACATCCAGCTGTCATTGTAGATAGGGTCATTTCAGGTTTCATCAGAGACCCTGAAGGAATTGTAAAGAATTTCCCAGTTTTTTTGTTTTATTTTTGAAATTCCTTTTTATAGTGGGTTTGAGCTGATTCTCGCTGCCATATTTATCCCAGTCTAGACACACTTGATTCCCTTACGGAGACATACCAATACATAGGTTTTAAGATTCTTACTAGTCAGATATATTCCTCTGCGTTAAATATGGGGTTTTGAGTCCCTTTCACTGGGGAAGGTGTAGGTCTTGTCTATTCCATAGTTGGTTTTTGGAACGGTACCTGTGCTTATATCAAACTCTGGTTTTATGCATCACCCCACCTCTCCTTCCCCCTTAAGCAGGCATAAGAGTGTTTTCTAAATGTGAGACACTGTTCTCTTTCCTAACTCAGTTCAAGTGTAGCCATGTTTACAGGATCTTCATAAGTGATATCTTATGATAAGTTTCTTTTTCTGTGTGCCTTATTTCACTTAGAATCATCGTACCTGAATCCACCCATTTTGCTGCTACTGGTCTTATGACATTGATTTCATGGCTGAGGGATATTCCATCGTACGTAAGTACCACAATTTTTTGAACCAATTTTATATTTCCTGGGATATTTAAGGTGTACCCAAGTTGAGGTCCTTGTAAGCAGTGCAGCCCTAAATTTTGGGGTGGCTCTGTCTTATTGATTTTCAGTTTTTCCCAGGTATATTCCCTAGACTGGAAGTGCCCTTGGCTCTGTAGCTCTGTTGTTTACTTGTTTTAGGGAACACAATGCACTCCTCCAGAGAGGCAGTTGGCAATTTACATCCCGCCCATCAGCATAACAAGGCTCCCTGTTCTCCAGGGCCTGTCTTGCCTTTCTGGTTTTTGCACATTTTGTGGATGTCCCTTTTGACCGGTGGGAAGTGATACTTCTTTGTAGTGCAGATTTGCATTGCCCGCTTGCTTGCTTGGCCAGAAAGGGCGTATGCGTTTTCTCCTGAATATATTCAGGTGAAAATGCATACGCCCTTATTGGCCAAGTGCATCATTGTCGAAGTTGTGCCCCTCTTCCTGTGCTTTAAAGGCGATTCCAACGTACCTCTTGAAATCTGTTTCCTGCTATTCTGCCTCGCTTTCAAGTCCACCTCGTTTCCTTCCCTCAACAGATTTTTGGACGATAGTTGTCCTTTATTACTCGGCCAGTTTGTGAATTGCTGTGCCCCTGAGCTCCATTTTTCAACTCGTTTTTGGTGAGCTGACCGCAAGTCCAAAATTTTGGTTCAGGATCTATACTGATTCCCGGTGGGTGGCTGAGACTTTGGTTAATTCTTCTTCCTGCCGGGAAATTACAGTGATATGTGCCCGTCCAAATGCCTAACAGCTACTCTCTCATTGGTTCTCCCTCTTCCCTTTCATCCTCTGCCAAATTGGCAACGTGTGCGAACCAGGAGGTTAAAGGGGCTGTCTCTCCAAGTAGGGAGGTTGATAATAAAGCAGATGGAAAGTCAAACCGGAGCACCAGGAGAGGGACTATTCGTTGAGTTTTAGAAACCTTTCGTATTCACAGTGTGTCCGTTCTCTTGGATTCCCGTACATGTTATATCTGTAGTAATATTCCCTTCAACCTGGAGAGTTGGGACCCATGGAATGTGTGCCATGCATTATTGCTTTAAAGGGTCTGCATTTGCTCACCCAATCTCACCAATCCTCTCCGTCCCAAGTGTCCAGCCTTATGCCACATCCAGCTGTCATTGTAGATAGGGTCATTTCAGGTTTCATCAGAGACCCTGAAGGAATTGTAAAGAATTTCCCAGTTTTTTTGTTTTATTTTTGAAATTCCTTTTTATAGTGGGTTTGAGCTGATTCTCGCTGCCATATTTATCACAGTCTAGACACACTTGATTCCCTTACGGAGACATATCACTACATAGGTTTTAAGATTCTTACTAGTCAGATATATTCCTCTGCGGGAAATATGGGGTTTTGAGTCCCTTTCACTGAGGAAGGTGTAGGTCTTGTCTATTCCATAGTTGGTTTTTGGAACGGTACCTGTGCTTATATCAAACTCTGGTTTTATGCATCACCCCACCTCTCCTTCCCCCTTAAGCAGGCATAAGAGTGTTTTCTAAATGTGAGACACTGTTCTCTTTCCTAACTCAGTTCAAGTGTAGCCATGTTTACAGGATCTTCATAAGTGATATCTTATGATAAGATTCTTTTTCTCTGTGACTTATTTCACTTAGAATCATCGTACCTGAATCCACACATTTTGCTGCTACTGGTCTTATGACATTGATTTCATGGCTGAGGGATATTCCATCGTACGTAAGTACCACAATTTTTTGAACCATTTTTATATTTCCTGGGATATTTAAGGTGTACCCAAGTTGAGGTCCTTGTAAGCAGTGCAGCCCTAAATTTTGGGGTGGCTGTGTCTTTTTGATTTTCAGTTTTCCCAAGGTATATTCCCTAGACTGGAAGTGCCCTTGGCTCTGTAGCTCTGTTGTTTACTTGTTTTAGGGAACACAATGCACTCCTCCAGAGAGGCAATTGGCAATTTACATCCCGCCCATCAGCATAACAAGGCTCCCTGTTCCCTAGGGCCTGTCTTGCCTTTCTGGTTTTTACACATTTTGTGGATGTCCCTTTGGACCGGTGGGAAGTGATACTTCTTTGTAGTGCAGATTTGCATTGCCCGCTTGCTTGCTTGGCCAAAAAGGGCGTATGTGTTTTCTCCTGAATATATTCAGGAGAAAACGCATACGCCCTTTTTGGCCAAGTGCATCATTGTCGAAGTTGTGCCCCTCTTCCTGTGCTTTAAAGGCGATTCCAACGTACCTCTTGAAATCTGTTTCCTGCTATTCTGCCTCGCTTTCAAGTCCGCCTCATTGCCTTCCCTCAACAGATTTTTGGACTATAGTTGTCCTTTATTACTCGGCCAGTTTGTGAATTGCTGTGCCCCTGAGCTCCATTTTTCAACTCGTTTTTGGTGAGCTGACCGCAAGTCCAAAATTTTGGTTCAGGATCTATACTGATTCCCGGTGGGTGGCTGAGACTTTGGTTAATTCTTCTTCCTGCCGGGAAATTACAGTGATATGTGCCCGTCCAAATGCCTAACAGCTACTCTCTCATTGGTTCTCCCTCTTCCCTTTCATCCTCTGCCAATTTGGCAACCTGTGCGAACCAGGAGGTTAAAGGGGCTGTCTCTCCAAGTTGGGAGGTTGATAATAAAGCAGATGGAAAGTCAAACCGGAGCACCAGGAGAGGGACTATTCGTTGAGTTTTAGAAACCTTTCGTATTCACAGTGTGTCCGTTCTCTAGGATTCCCGTACATGTTATATCTGTAGTAATATTCCCTTCAACCTGGAGAGTTGGGACCCATGGAATGTGTGCCATGCATTATTGTTTTAAATGGTCTGCATTTGTTCACCCAATCGCACCAATCCTCTCAGTCCAAAGTGTCCAGCCTTATGCCACATCCAGCTGTCGTTGTAGATAGGGTCATTCCAGGTTTCATCAGAGACCCTGAAGGAATTGTAAAGAATTTCCCAGTTTTTTTGTTTTGTTTTTGAAATTCCTTTTTATAGTGGGTTTGAGCTGATTCTCGCTGCCATGTTTATGCCAGTCTAGACACACTTGATTCCCTTACGGAGACATATCAATACATAGGTTTTAAGATTCTTACTAGTCAGATATATTCCTCGGCGGGAAATATGGGGTTTTGAGTCCCTTTCACTGAGGAAGGTGTAGGTCTTGTCTATTCCATAGTTGGTTTTTGGAATGGTACCTGTGCTTATATCAAACTCTGTTTTTATGCATCACCCCACCTCTCCTTCCCCCTTAAGCAGGCATATGAGTACTTTCTAAATGTGAGACACTGATCTCTTTCCTAACTCAGTTCAAGTGTACCCATATTTACAGGATCTTCATAAGTGATATCTTTTGATAAGTTTCTTTTTCTCTGTGACTTATTTCACTTAGAATCATCGTACCTGAATCCACCCATTTTATTGCTACTGGTCTTATGACATTGATTTCATGGCTGAGGGATATTCCATCGTACGTAAGTACCACAATTTTTTGAACCATTTTTATATTTCCTGGGATATTTAAGGTGTACCCAAGTTGAGGTCCTTATAAGCAGTGCAGCCCTAAATTTTGGAGTGGCTCTGTCTTATTGATTTTCAGTTTTCCCAAGGTATATTCCCTAGACTGGAAGTGCCCTTGGCTCTGTAGCTCTGTTCTTTACTTGTTTTAGGGAACACAGTATACTCCTCCAGAGAGGCAGTTGGTAATTTACATCCCGCCCATCAGCATAACAAGGCTCCCTGTTCTCCAGGGCCTGTCTTGCCTTTCTGGTTTTTACACATTTTGTGGATGTCCCTTTTGACTGGTGGGAAGTGATACTTCTTTGTAGTGCAGATTTGCATTGCCCGCTTGCTTGTTTGGCCAAAAATGGCGTATGCGTTTTCTCCTTAATATATTCAGGAGAAAACGCATACGCCCTTTTTGGCCAAGTGCATCATTGTCGAAGTTGTGCCCCTCTTCCTGTGCTTTAAAGGTGATTCCAACGTACCTCTTGAAATCTGTTTCCTGCTATTCTGCCTCGCTTTCAAGTCTGTCTCATTGCCTTCCCTCAACAGATTTTTGGACGATAGTTGTCCTCTATTACTGGGCCAGTTTTTGAATTGCTGTGCCCCTGAGCTCCATTTTTCAACTCGTTTTTGGTGAGCTGACCGCAAGTCCAAAATTTTGGTTCAGGACCTATACTGGTTCCCGGTAGGTGGCTGATACTTTGGTTAATTCTTCTTCCTGCCGGGAAATTACAGTGATATGTGCCCATCCAAATGCCTATCAGGTACTCTCTCATTGGTTCTCCCTCTTCCCTTTCATCCTCTGCCAAATTGGCAACCTGTGCGAACCAGGAGGTTAAAGGGGCTGTCTCTCCAAGTTGGGAGGTTGATAGTAAAGCAGATGGAAAGTCAAACCGGAGCACCAGGAGAGGGACTATTCGTTGAGTTTTAGAAACCTTTCGTATTCACAGTGTGTCCGTTCTCTAGGTTTCCCGTACATGTTATAACTGTAGTAATATTCCCTTCAACCTGGAGAGTTGGGACCCAAGGAATGGGTGCCATGCATTATTGCTTTAAAGGGTCTGCATTTGCTCACCCAATCTCACCAATCCTCTCAGTCCATAGTGTCCAGCCTTATGCCACATCCAGCTGTCGTTGTAGATAGAGTCATTCCAGGTTTCATCAGAGACCCTGAAGGAATTGTAAAGAATTTCCCAGTTTTTTTGTTTTGGTTTTGAAATTCCTTTTTATAGTGGGTTTGAGCTGATTCTCGCTGCCATGTTTATGCCAGTCTAGACACACTTGATTCCCTTACAGAGACATATCAATACATAGGTTTTAAGATTCTTACTAGTCAGATATATTCCTCTGCGGGAAATATGGTGTTTTGAGTCCCTTTCACTGAGGAAGGTGTAGGTCTTGTCTATTCTATAGTTGGTTTTTGGAACGGTACCTGTGCTTATATCAAACTCTGGTTTTATGCATCACCTCAGCTCTCCTTCCCCCTTAAGCAGGCATAAGAGTGTTTTCTAAATGTGAGACACTGTTCTCTTTCCTAACTCAGTTCAAGTGTAGCCATGTTTACAGGATCTTCATAAGTGATATCTTATGATAAGTTTCTTTTTCTGTGTGACTTATTTCACTTAGAATCATCGTACCTGAATCCACCCATTTTGCTGCTACTGGTCTTATGACATTGATTTCATGGCTGAGGGATATTCCATCGTACATAAGTACCACAATTTTTTGAAGCATTTTTATATTTCCTGGGATATTTAAGGTGTACCCAAGTTGAGGTCCTTGTAAGCAGTGCAGCCCTAAATTTTGGGGTGTCTCTGTCTTATTGATTTTCAGTTTTCCCAAGGTATATTCCCTAGACTGGAAGTGCCCTTGGCTCTGTAGCTCTGTTGTTTACTTGTTTTAGGGAACACAATGCACCCCTCCAGAGAGGCAGTTGGCAATTTACATCCCGCCCATCAGCATAACAAGGCTCCCTGTTCTCCAGGGCCTGTCTTGCCTTTCTGGTTTTTACACATTTTGTGGATGTCCCTTTTGACCGGTGGGAAGTGATACTTCTTTGTAGTGGAGATTTGCATTGCCCGCTTGCTTGCTTGGGCAAAAAGGGCATATGCGTTTTCTCCTGAATATATTCAGGAGAAAACGCATACGCCCTTTTTGGCCAAGTGCATCATTGTCGAAGTTGTGCCCCTCTTCCTGTGCTTTAAAGGCGATTCCAACGTACCTCTTGAAATCTGTTTCCTGCTATTCTGCCTCGCTTTCAAGTCCGCCTCGTTGCCTTCCCTCAACAGATTTTTGGACGATAGTTGTCCTTTATTACTCAGCCAGTTTGTGAATTGCTGTGCCCCTGAGCTCCATTTTTCAACTCGTTTTTGGTGAGCTGACCGCAGGTCCAAAATTTTGGTTCAGGACCTATGCTGGTTCCCGGTGGGTGGCTGAGACTTTGGTTAATTCTTCTTCCTGCCGGGAAATTACAGTGATATGTGCCCGTCCAAATGCCTAACAGGCACTGTCTCATTGGTTCTCCCTCTTCCCTTTCATCCTCTGCCAAATTGGCAACCTGTGTGAACCAGGAGGTTAAAGGGGATGTCTCTCCAAGTTGGGAGGTTGATAGTAAAGCAGATGGAAAGTCAAACCGGAGCACCAGGAGAGGGACTATTCGTTGAGTTTTAGAAACCTTTCGTATTCACAGTGTGTCCGTTCTCTAGGTTTCCCGTACGTGTTATAGCTGTAGTAATATTCCCTTCAACCTGGAGAGTTGGGACCCATGGAATGTGTGCCATGCAATATTGCTTTAAAGGGTCTGCATTTGCTCACCGAATCTCACCAATCCTCTCAGTCCCAAGTGTCCAGCCTTATGCCACATCCAGCTGTCGTTGTAGATAGGGTCATTCCAGGTTTCATCAGAGACCCTGAAGGAATTGTAAAGAATTTCCCAGTTGTTTTGTTTTATTTTTGAAATTCCTTTTTATAGTGGGTTTGAGCTGATTCTCGCTGCCATGTTTATGCCAGTCTAGACACACTTGATTCCCTTACGGAGACATATCAATACATAGGTTTTAAGATTCTTACTAGTCAGATATATTCCTCTGCGGGAAATATGGGGTTTTGAGTCCCTTTCACTGAGGAAGGTGTAGGTCTTGTCTATTCCATAGTTGGTTTTTGGAACGGTACATGTGCTTATATCAAACTCTGGTTTTATGCATCACCCCACCTCTCCTTCCCCCTTAAGCAGGCATAAGAGTGTTGTCTAAATGTGAGACACTGTTCTCTTTCCTAACTCAGTTCAAGTATAGCCATGTTTACAGGATCTTCATAAGGGATATCTTATGATAAGTTTCTTTTTCTGTGTGACTTATTTCACTTAGAATCATCGTACCTGAATCCACCCATTTTGCTGCTACTGCTCTTATGACATTGATTTCATGGCTGAGGGATATTCCATCATACGTATGTACCACAATTTTTTGAACCATTTTTATATTTCCTGGGATATTTAATGTGTACCCAAGTTGAGGTCCTTGTAAGCAGTGCAGCCCTAAATATTGGGGTGGCTCTGTCTTATTGATTTTCAGTTTTCCCAAGGTATATTCCCTAGACTGGAAGTGTCCTTGGCTCTGTAGCTCTGTTGTTTACTTGTTTTAGGGAACACAATGCACTCCTCCAGAGACGCAGTTGGCAATTTACATCCCGCCCATCAGCATAACAAGGCTCCCTGTTCTCCAGGGCCTGTCTTGCCTTTCTGGTTATTACACATTTTGTGGATGTCCCTTTGACCGGTGGGAAGAGATACTTCTTTGTAGTGCAGATTTGCATTGCCCGCTTGCTTGCTTGGCCAAAAAGGGCGTATGCGTTTTCTCCTGAATATATTCAGGAGAAAACGCATACGCCCTTTTTGGCCAAGTGCATCATTGTCGAAGTTGTGCCCCTCTTCCTGTGCTTTAAAGGCGATTCCAATGTATCTCTTGAAATCTGTTTCCTGCTATTCTGCCTCGCTTTCAAGTCCGCCTCGTTGCCTTGCCTCAACAGATTTTTGGACGATAGTTGTCCTTTATTACTCGGCCAGTTTGTGAATTGCTGTGCCCCTGAGCTCCATTTTTCAACTCGTTTTTGGTGAGTTGACCGCAAGTCCAAAATTTTGGATCAGCACCTATACTGGTTCCCAGTGGGTGGCTGATACTTTGGTTAATTCTTCTTCCTGCCGGGAAATTACAGTGATATGTGCCCGTCCAAATGCCTAACAGCTACTCTCTCATTGGTTCTCCCTCTTCCCTTTCATCCTCTGTCAAATTGGCAACCTGTGCGAACCAGGAGGTTAAAGGGGCTGTCTCTCCAAGTTGGGAGGTTGATAGTAAAGCAGATGGAAAGTCAAACCGGAGCACCAGGAGAGGGACTATTCGTTGAGTTTTAGAAACCTTTCGTATTCACAGTGTGTCCGTTCTCTAGGTTTCCCGTACATGTTATAACTGTAGTAATATTCCCTTCAACCTGGAGAGTTGGGACCCATGGAATGGGTGCCATGCATTATTGCTTTAAAGGGTCTGCATTTGCTCACCCAATCTCACCAATCCTCTCAGTCCCAAGTGTCCAGCCTTATGCCACATCCAGCTGTCGTTGTAGATAGGGTCATTCGAGGTTTCTTCAGAGACCCTGAAGGAATTGTAAAGAATTTCCCAGTTTTTTTGTTTTGTTTTTGAAATTCCTTTTTATAGTGGGTTTGAGCTGATTCTCGCTGCCATGTTTATGCCAGTCTAGACAGACTTGATTCCCTTACGGAGACATATCAATACATAGGTTTTAAGATTCTTACTAGTCAGATATATTCCTCTGCGGGAAATATGGGGTTTTGAGTCCCTTTCACTGAGGAAGGTGTAGGTCTTGTCTATTCCATAGTTGGTTTTTGGAACGGTACCTGTGCTTATATCAAACTCTGGTTTTATGCATCACCCCACCTCTCCTTCCCCCTTAAGCAGGCATAAGAGTGTTTTCTAAATGTGAGACACTGTTCTCTTTCCTAACTCAGTTCAAGTGTAGCCATGTTTACAGGATCTTCATAAGTGATATCTTATGATAAGTTTCTTTTTCTCTGTGACTTATTTCACTTAGAATCATCGTACCTGAATCCACCCATTTTGCTGCTACTGGTCTTATGACATTGATTTCATGGCTGAGGGATATTCCATCGTACGTAAGTACCACAATTTTTTGAACCATTTTTATATTTCCTGGAATATGTAAGGTGTACCCAAGTTGAGGTCCTTGTAAGCAGTGCAGCCCTAAATTTTGGGGTGGCTCTGTCTTATTGATTTTCAGTTTTCCCGAGGTATATTCCCTAGACTGGAAGTGCCCTTGGCTCTGTAGCTCTGTTCTTTACTTGTTTTAGGGAACACAATGTACTCCTCCAGAGAGGCAGTTGGCAATTTACATCCCGCCCATCAGCATAACAAGGCTCCCTGTTCTCCAGGACCTGTCTTGCCTTTCTGGATTTTACACATTTTGTGGATGTCCCTTTTGACCGGTGGGAAGTGATACTTCTTTGTAGTGCAGATTTGCATTGCCAGCTTGCTTGCTTGGCCAAAAAGGGCGTATGCGTTTTCTCCTGAATATATTGAGGAGAAAACGCATACGCCCTTTTTGGCCAAGTGCATCATTGTCGAAGTTGTGCCCCTCTTCCTGTGCTTTAAAGGCGATTCCAACGTACCTCTTGAAATCTGTTTCCTGCTATTCTGCCTCGCTTTCAAGTCCGCCTCGTTGCCTTCCCTCAACAGATTTTTGGACGATAGTTGTCCTTTATTACTCGGCCCGTTTGTGAATTGCTGTGCCCCTGAGCTCCATTTTTCAACTCGTTTTTGGTAAGCTGACCGCAAGTCCGAAATTTTGGTTCAGGATCTATACTGATTCCCGGTGGGTGGCTGAGACTTTGGTTAATTCTTCTTCCTGCCGGGAAATTACAGTGATATGTGCCCGTCCAAATGCCTAACAGCTACTCTCTCATTTGTTCTCCCTCTTCCCTTTCATCCTCTGCCAAATTGGCAACCTGTGCGAACCAGGAGGTTAAAGGGGCTGTCTCTCCAAGTTGGGAGGTTGATAATAAAGCAGATGGAAAGTCAAACCGGAGCACCAGGAGAGGGCCTATTCGTTGAGTTTTAGAAACCTTTCGTATTCACAGTGTGTCCGTTCTCTAGGATTCCCGTACATGTTATATCTGTAGTAATATTCCCTTCAACCTGGAGAGTTGGGACCCATGGAATGTGTGCCATGCATTATTGCTTTAAAGGGTCTGCATTTGCTCACCCAATCTCACCAATCCTCTCAGTCCCAAGTGTCCAGCCTTATGCCACATCCAGCTGTCATTGTAGATAGGGTCATTTCAGGTTTCATCAGAGACCCTGAAGGAATTGTAAAGCATTTCCCAGTTGTTTTGTTTTATTTTTGAAATTCCTTTTTATAGTGGGTTTGAGCTGATTCTCGCTGCCATATTTATCCCAGTCTAGACACACTTGATTCCCTTACGGAGACATATCAATACATAGGTTTTAAGATTCTTACTAGTCAGATATATTCCTCTGCGGGAAATATGGGGTTTTGAGTCCCTTTCACTGAGGAAGGTGTAGGTCTTGTCTATTCCATAGTTGGTTTTTGGAACGGTACCTGTGCTTATATCAAACTCTGGTTTTATGCATCACCCCACCTCTCCTTCCCCCTTAAGCAGGCATAAGAGTGTTTTCTAAATGTGAGACACTGTTCTCTTTCCTAACTCAGTTCAAGTGTAGCCATGTTTACAGGATCTTCATAAGTGATATCTTATGATAAGTTTCTTTTTCTGTGTGACTTATTTCACTTAGAATCATCGTACCTGAATCCACCCATTTTGCTGCTACTGGTCTTATGACATTGATTTCATGGCTGAGGGATATTCCATCGTACGTAAGTACCACAATTTTTTGAACCATTTTTATATTTCCTGGGATATTTAAGGTGTACCCAAGTTGAGGTCCTTGTAAGCAGTGCAGCCCTAAATTTTGAAGTGGCTGTGTCTTTTTGATTTTCAGTTTTCCCAAGGTATATTCCCTAGACTGGAAGTGCCCTTGGCTCTGTAGCTCTGTTGTTTACTTGTTTTAGGGAACACAATGCACTCCTCCAGAGAGGCAGTTGGCAATTTACATCCCGCCCATCAGCATAACAAGGCTCCCTGTTCTCCAGGGCCTGTCTAGCCTTTCTGGTTTTTACACATTTTGTGGATGTCCCTTTTGACCGGTGGGAAGTGATACTTCTTTGTAGTGCAGATTTGCATTGCCAGCTTGCTTGCTTGGCCAAAAAGGGCGTATGCGTTTTCTCCTGAATATATTGAGGAGAAAACGCATACGCCCTTTTTGGCCAAGTGCATCATTGTCGAAGTTGTGCCCCTCTTCCTGTGCTTTAAAGGCGATTCCAACGTACCTCTTGAAATCTGTTTCCTGCTATTCTGCCTCGCTTTCAAGTCCGCCTCGTTGCCTTCCCTCAACAGATTTTTGGACGATAGTTGTCCTTTATTACTCGGCCAGTTTGTGAATTGCTGTGCCCCTGAGCTCCATTTTTCAACTCGTTTTTGGTGAGCTGACCGCAAGTCCGAAATTTTGGTTCAGGATCTATACTGATTTCCGGTGGGTGGCTGAAACTTTGGTTAATTCTTCTTCCTGCCGGGAAATTACAGTGATATGTGCCCGTCCAAATGCCTAACAGCTACTCTCTCATTGGTTCTCCCTCTTCCCTTTCATCCTCTGCCAAATTGGCAACCTGTGCGAACCAGGAGGTTAAAGGGGCTGTCTCTCCAAGTTGGGAGGTTGATAGTAAAGCAGATGGAAAGTCAAACCGGAGCACCAGGAGAGGGCCTATTCGTTGAGTTTTAGAAACCTTTCGTATTCACAGTGTGTCCGTTCTCTAGGTTTCCCGTACCTGTTATAACTGTAGTAATATTCCCTTCAACCTGGAGAGTTGGGACCCATGGAATGTGTGCCATGCATTATTGCTTTAAATGGTCTGCATTTGTTCACCCAATCTCACCAATCCTCTCAGTCCCAAGTGTCCAGCCTTATGCCACATCCAGCTGTCGTTGTAGATAGGGTCATTCCAGGTTTCATCAGAGACCCTGAAGGAATTGTAAAGAATTTCCCAGTTTTTTTGTTTTGTTTTTGAAATTCCTTTTTATAGTGGGTTTGAGCTGATTCTCGCTGCCATGGTTATGCCAGTCTAGACACACTTGATTCCCTTACGGAGACATAGCAATACATAGGTTTAAGATTCTTACTAGTCAGATATATTCCTCTGCGGGAAATATGGGGTTTTGAGTCCCTTTCACTGAGGAAGGTGTAGGTCTTGTCTATTCCATAGTTTGTTTTTGGAATGGTACCTGTGCTTATATCAAACTCTGGTTTTATGCATCACCCCACCTCTCCTTCCCCCTTAAGCAGGCATAAGAGTGTTTTCTAAATGTGAGACACTGTTCTCTTTCCTAACTCAGTTCAAGTGTAGCCATGTTTACAGGATCTTCATAAGTGATATCTTATGATAAGTTTCTTTTTCTCTGTGACTTATTTCACTTAGAATCATCGTACCTAAATCCACCCATGTTGCTGCTACTGGTCTTATGACATTGATTTCATGGCTGAGGGATATTCCATCGTACGTAAGTACCACAATTTTTTGAACCATTTTTATATTTCCTGGGATATTTAAGGTGTAACCAAGTTGAGGTCCTTATAAGCCGTACAGCCCTAAATTTTGGAGTGGCTCTGTCTTATTGATTTTCAGTTTTCCCAAGGTATATTCCCTAGACTGGAAGTGCCCTTGGCTCTGTAGCTCTGTTCTTTACTTGTTTTAGAGAACACAATGTACTCCTCCAGAGAGGCAGTTGGCAATTTACATCCCGCCCATCAGCATAACAAGGCTCCCTGTTCTCCAGGGCCTGTCTTGCCTTTCTGGTTTTTACACATTTTGTGGATGTCTCTTTTGACCGGTGGGAAGTGATACTTCTTTGTAGTGCAGATTTGCATTGCCCGATTGCTTGTTTGACCAAAAAGGGCGTATGCGTTTTCTCCTGAATATATTCAGGAGAAAACGCATACGCCCTTTTTGGCCACATGCATCATTGTCGAAGTTGTGCCCCTCATCCGGTGCTTTAAAGGCGATTCCAACGTACCTCTTGAAATCTGTTTCCTGCTATTCTGCCTCGCTTTCAAGTCCGCCTCGTTGCCTTCCCTCAACAGATTTTTGGACGATAGTTGTCCTTTATTACTCGGCCAGTTTGTGAATTGCTGTGCCCCTGAGCTCCATTTTTCAACTCGTTTTTGGTGAGCTGACCGCAGGTCCAAAATTTTGGTTCAGGACCTATGCTGGTTCCCGGTGGGTGGCTGAGACTTTGGTTAATTCTTCTTCCTGCTGGGAAATTACAGAGATATGTGCCCGTCCAAATGCCTAACAGCTACTCTCTCATTGGTTCTCCCTCTTCCCTTTCATCCTCTGCCTAATTGGCAACCTGTGCGAACCAGGAGGTTAAAGGGGCTGTCTCTCCAAGTTGCGAGGTTGATAGTAAAGCAGGTGGAAAGTCAAACCGGAGCACCAGGAGAGGGACTATTCGTTGAGTTTTAGAAACCTTTCGTATTCACAGTGTGTCCGTTCTCTAGGTTTCCCGTACATGTTATAACTGTAGTAATATTCCCTTCAACCTGGAGAGTTGGGACCCATGGAAAGGGTGCCATGCATTATTGCTTTAAAGGGTCTGCATTTGCTCACCCAATCTCACCAATCCCCTCAGTCCCAAGTGTCCAGCCTTATGCCATATCCAGCTGTCGTTGTAGATAGGGTCATTACAGGTTTCATCATTGACCCTGAAGGAATTGTAAAGAATTTCCCAGTTTTTTTGTTTTGTTTTTGAAAGTCCTTTTTATAGAGGGTTTGAGCTGATTCTCGCTGCCATGTTTATGCCAGTCTAGACACACTTGATTCCCTTACGGAGACATATCAATACATAGGTTTTAAGATTCTTACTAGTCAGATATATTCCTCTGCGGGAAATATGGTGTTTTGAGTCCCTTTCACTGAGGAAGGTGTAGGTCTTGTCTATTCCATAGTTGGTTTTTGGAACGGTACCTGTGCTTATATCAAACTCTGGTTTTATGCATCACACCACCTCTCCTTCCCCCTTAAGCAGGCATAAGAGTGTTTTCTAAATGTGAGACACTGTTCTCTTTCCTAACTCAGTTCAAGTGTAGCCATGTTTACAGGATCTTCATAAGTGATATCTTATGATAAGTTTCTTTTTCTCTGTGACTTATTTCACTTAAAATCATCGTACCTGAATCCACCCATTTTGCTGCTACTGGTCTTATGACATTGATTTCATGGCTGAGGGATATTCCATCGTACGTAAGTACCACAATTTTTTGAACCATTTTTATATTTCCTGGGATATTTAAGGTGTACCCAAGTTGAGGTCCTTGTAAGCAGTGCAGCCCTAAATTTTGGGGTGGCTCTGTCTTATTAATCTTCAGTTTTCCCAAGGTATATTCCCTAGACTGGAAGTGCCCTTGGCTCTGTAGCTCTGTTGTTTACTTGTTTTAGGGAACACAATGCACTGCTCCAGAGAGGCAGTTGGCAATTAACATCCCGCCCATCAGCATAACAAGGCTCCCTGTTCTCCAGGGCCTGTCTTGCCTTTCTGGTTTTTACACATTTTGTGGATGTCCCTTTTGACCGGTGGGAAGTGATACTTCTTTGTAGTGCAGATTTGCATTGCCCGCTTGCTTGCTTGGCCAAAAAGCGCGTATGTGTTTTCTCCTGAATATATTCAGGAGAAAACGCATACGCCCTTTTTGGCCAAGTGCATCATTGTCGAAGTTGTGCCCCACTTCCTGTGCTTTAAAGGCGATTCCAACGTACCTCTTGAAATCTGTTTCCTGCTATTCTGCCTCGCTTTCAAGTCCGCCTCGTTGCCTTCCCTCATCAGATTTTTGGACGATAGTTGTCCTTTATTACTCGGCCAGTTTTTGAATTGCTGTGCCCCTGAGCTCCATTTTTCAACTCGTTTTAGGTGAGCTGACCGCAAGTCCAAAATTTTGGTTCAGGACCTATACTGGTTCCCGGTGGGGGGCTGAGACTTTGGTTAATTCTTCTTCCTGCCGGGAAATTACAGTGATATGTGCCGGTCCAAATGCCTAACAGCTACTCTCTCATTGGTTCTCCCTCTTCCCTTTCATCCTCTGTCAAATTGGAAACCTGTGTGAACCAGGAGGTTAAAGGGGCTGTCTCTCCAAGTTGGGAGGTTGAGAGTAAAGCAAATGGAAAGTCAAACCGGAGCACCAGGAGAGGGACTATTCGTTGAGTTTTAGAAACGTTTCGTATTCACAGTGTGTCCGTTCTGTAGGATTCCCGAACATGTTATATCTGTAGTAATATTCCCTTAAACCTGGAGAGTTGGGACCCATGGAATGTGTGCCATGCATTATTGCTTTAAAGGGTCTGCATTTGCTCACCCAATCTCACCAATCCTCTCAGTCCCAAGTGTCCAGCCTTATGCCACATCCAGCTGTCGTTGTAGATAGGGCCATTCCAGTTTTCATCAGAGACCCTGAAGGAATTGTAAAGAATTTCCCAGTTTTTTTGTTTTGTTTTTGAAATTCCTTTTTATAGTGGGTTTGAGCTGATTCTCGCTGCCATGTTTATGCCAGTCTAGACACACTTGATTCCCTTACAGAGACATATCAATACATAGGTTTTAAGATTCTTACTAGTCAGATATAATCCTCTGCGGGAAATATGGTGTTTTGAGTCGCTTTCAATGAGGAAGGTGTAGGTATTGTCTATTCCATAGTTGGTTTTTGGAACGGTACCTGTGCTTATATCAAACTCTGGTTTTATGCATCACCCCACCTCTCCTTCCCCCTTAAGCAGGCATAAGAGTGTTTTCTAAATGTGAGACACTGTTCTCTTTCCTAACTCAGTTCAAGTGTAGCCATGTTTACAGGATCTTCATAAGCGATATCTTATGATAAGTTTCTTTTTCTCTGTGACTTATTTCACTTAGAATCATCGTACCTGATTCCACCCATTTTGCTGCTACTGGTCTTATGACATTGATTTCATGGCTGAGGGATATTCCATCGTACATAAGGACCACAATTTTTTGAACCATTTTTATATTTCCTGGGATATTTAAGGTGTACCCAACTTGAGGTCCTTGTAAGCAGTGCAGCCCTAAATTTTGGGGTGGCTCTGTCTTATTGATTTTCAGTTTTCCCAAGGTATATTCCCTAGACTGGAAGTGCCCTTGGCTCTGTAGCTCTGTTCTTTACTTGTTTTAGGGAACACAATGTACTCCTCCAGAGAGGCAGTTGGCAATTTACATCCCGCCCATCAGCATAACAAGGCTCCCTGTTCTCCAGGGCCTGTCTTGCCTTTCTGGTTTTTACACATTTTGTGGATGTCCCTTTTGACCGGTGGGAAGTGATACTTCTTTGTAGTGCAGATTTGCATTGCCCGCTTGCTTGCTTGGACAAAAAGGGCGTATGCGTTTTCTCCTGAATATATTCAGGAGAAAACGCATATGCCCTTTTTGGCCAAGTGCATCATTGTCGAAGTTGTGCCCCACTTCCTGTGCTTTAAAGGCGATTCCAACGTACCTCTTGAAATCTGTTTCCTGCTTTTCTGCCTCGCTTTCAAGTCCGCCTCGTTGCCTTCCCTCAACAGATTTTTGGACTGTAGGTGTCCTTTATTACTCGGCAAGTTTGTGAATTGCTGTACCCCTGAGCTCCATTTTTCAACTCGTTTTTGGTGAGCTGACCGCAAGTCCAAAATTTTGGTTCAGGACCTATACTGGTTCCCGGTGGGTGGCTGAGACTTTGGTTAATTCTTCTTCCGGCCGGGAAATTACAGTGATATGTGCCCGTCCAAATGCCTAACAGCTACTCTCTCATTGGTTCTCCCTCTTCCCTTTCATCCTCTGCCAAATTGGCAACCTGTGTGAACCAGGAGGTTAAAGGGTCTGTCTCTCCAAGTTGGGAGGTTGATAGTAAAGCAGATGGAAAGTCAAAACCGGAGCACCAGGAGAGGGACTATTCGTTGAGTTTTAGAAACCTTTCGTATTCACACTGTGTCCGTTCTCTAGGTTTCCCGTACATGTTATAGCTGTAGTAATATTCCCTTCAACCTGGAGAGTTGGGACCCATGGAATGGGTGCCATGCATTATTGCTTTAAAGGGTCTGCATTTGCTCACCCAATCTCACCAATCCTGTCAGTCCCAAATGTCCAGCCTTATGCGACATCCAGCTGACGTTGTAGATATGGTCATTCCAGGTTTCCTCAGAGACCCTGAAGGAATTGTAAAGAATTTCCCATTGTTTTTGTTTTGTTTTTGAAATTCCTTTTTATAGTGGGTTTGAGCTGATTCTCGCTGCCATGTTTATGCCAGTCTAGGCACACTTGATTCCCTTACGGAGACATATCAATACATAGGTTTTAAGATTCTTACTAGTCAGATATATTCCTCTGCGGGAAATATGGGGTTTTGAGTCCCTTTCACTGAGGAAGGTGTAGGTCTTTTCTATTCCATAGTTAGTTTTTGGAACGGTACCTATGCTTATATCAAACTCTGGTTTTATGCATCACCCCACCTCTCCTTTCCCCTTAAGCAGGCATAAGAGTGTTTTCTAAATGTGAGACACTGTTCTCTTTCCTAACTCAGTTCAAGTGTAGCCATGTTTACAGGATCTTCATAAGTGATATCTTATGATAAGTTTCTTTTTCTCTGTGACTTATTTCACTTAGAATCATCGTACCTGAATCCACCCATTTTGCTGCTACTGGTCTTATGACATTGATTTCATGGCTGAGGGATATTCCATCGTACATAAGTACCACAATTTTTTGAACCATTTTTATATTTCCTGGAATATGTAAGGTGTACCCAAGTTGAGGTCCTTGTAAGCAGTGCAGCCCTAAATTTTGGGGTGGCTCTGTCTTATTGATTTTCAGTTTTCCCAAGGTATATTCCCTAGACTGGAAGTGCCCTTGGCTCTGTAGCTCTGTTCTTTACTTGTTTTAGGGAACACAATGTACTCCTCCCGAGAGGCAGTTGGCAATTTACATCCCGCCCATCAGCATAACAAGGCTCCCTGTTCTCCAGGACCTGTCTTGCCTTTCTGGATTTTACACATTTGTGGATGTCCCTTTTGACCGGTGGGAAGTGATACTTCTTTGTAGTGCAGATTTGCATTGCCCGCATGCTTGCTTGGAAAAAAAGGGCGTATGCGTTTTCTCCTGAATATATTCAGGAGAAAACACATACGCCCTTTTTGGCCAAGTGCATCATTGTCGAAGTTGTGCCCCTCTTCCTGTGCTTTAAAGGTGATTCCAACGTACCTCTTGAAATCTGTTTCCTGCTATTCTGCCTCGCTTTCACTTCCGCCTCGTTGCCTTCCATCAACAGATTTTTGGACGATAATTGTCCTTTATTACTCGGCCAGTTTGTGTATTGCTGTGCCACTGAGCTCCATTTTTCAACTCGTTTTTGGTGAGCTGACCGCAAGTCCAAAATTTTGGTTCAAGAACTATGCTGGTTCCCGGTGGGGGGTTGAGTCTTTGGTGAATTCTTCTTCCTGCCCGGAAGTTAGAGTGATATGTGCCCGTCAAAATGCCTAACAGCTACTCTCTCATTGGTTCTCCCTCTTCCCTTTCATCCTCTGCCAAATTTGAATCCTGTGCGAACCAGGAGGTTAAAGGGGCTGTCTCTCCAAGTTGGGAGGTTGATAGTAAAGCAGATGGAAAGTCAAACCGGAGCAACAGGAGAGGGACTATTCGTTGAGTTTTAGAAACCTTTCGTATTCACAGTGTGTCCGTTCTCTAGGTTTCCCGTACATTTTATAGCTGTAGTAATATTCCCTTCAACCTGGAGAGTTGGGACCCATGGAATGGGTGTCATGCATTATTGCTTTAAAGGGTCTGCATTTGCTCACCCAATCTCACCAATCCTCTCAGTCCCAAGTGTCCAGCCTTATGCCATATCCAGCTGTCGTTGTACATAGGGTCATTCCAGGTTTCATCAGAGACCCTGAAGGAATTGTAAAGAATTTCCCATTTTTTTTGTTTTGTTTTTGAAATTCCTTTTTATAGTGGGTTTGAGCTGATTCTCGCTTCCATGTTTATGCCAGTCTAGACACACTTGATTCCCTTACGGAGACATATCAATACATAGGTTTTAAGATTCTTACTAGTCAGATATATTCCTCTGCGGGAAATATGGGGTTTTGAGTCCCTTTCATTGAGGAAGGTGTAGGTCTTGTCTATTCCATAGTTGGTTTTTGGAACGGTACCTGTGCTTATATCAAACTCTGGTTTTATGCATCACCCCACCTCTCTTTCCCCCTTAAGCAGGCATAAGAGTGTTTCCTAAATGTGAGACACTGTTTTATTTCCTAACTCAGTTCAAGTGTAGCCATGTTTACAGGATCTTCATAAGTGATATCTTATGATAAGTTTCTTTTTCTCTGTGACTTATTTCACTTAGAATCATCGTACCTGAATCCACCCATTTTGCTGCTACTGGTCTTATGACAATGACTGCATGGCTGAGGGATATTCCATCGTACGTAACTACCACAATTTTTTGAACCATTTTTATATTTCCTGGGATATTTAAGGTGTACCCAAGTTGAGGTCCTTGTAAGCAGTGCAGCCCTAAATTTTGGGGTGGCTCTCTCTTATTGATTTTCAGTTTTCCCAAGGTATATTCCCTAGACTGGAAGTGCCCTTGGCTCTGTAGCTCTGTTCTTTACTTGTTTTAGGGAACACAATGTACTCCTCCAGAGGGGCAGTTGGCAATTTACATCCCGCCCATCAGCATAACAAGGCTCCCTGTTCTCCAGGGCCTGTCTTGCCTTTCTGGTTTTTACACATTTTGTGGATGTCCCTTTTGACCGGTGGGAAGTGATACTTCTTTGTAGTGCAGATTTGCATTGCTCGCTTGCTTGCTTGGCCAAAAAGGGTGTTTGCGTTTTCTCCTGAATATATTCAGGAGAAAACGCATACGCCCTTTTTGGCCAAGTGCATCATTGTCGAAGTTGTGCCCCTCTTCCTGTGCTTTAAAGGCAATTCCAACGTACCTCTTGAAATCTGTTTCCTGCTATTCTGCCTCGCTTTCAAGTCTGCCTCGTTGCCTTCGCCCAACAGATTTTTGGACGACAGTTGTCCTTTATTCCTCGGCCAGTTTGTGAATTGCTGTGCCCCTGAGCTCCATTTTTCAACTCGTTTTTGGTGAGCTGACCGCAAGTCCAAAATTTTGGTTCAGGAACTATGCTGCTTCCCGGTGGGTGGCTGAGACTTTGGTTAATTCTTCTTCCTGCCGGGAAGTTAGAGTGATATGTGCCCGTCCAAATGCCTAAAAGCTACTCTCTCATTGGTTCTCCCTCTTCCCTTTCATCCTCTGCCAAATTGGAAACCTGTGCGAACCAGGAGGTTAAAGGGGCTGTCTCTCCAAGTTGGGAGGTTGATAGTAAAGCAGATGTAAAGTCAAAGCGGAGCACAAGGAGAGGGATTATTCGTTGAGTTTTAGAATCCTTTCGTATTCTCAGTGTGTCCGTTCTCTAGGTTTCCGGTACATGTTATAGCTGTAGTAATATTCCCTTCAACCTGGAGAGTTGGGACCCATGGAATGGGTGCCAGGCATTATTGCTTTAAAGTGTCTGCATTTGCTCACCCAGTCTCACCAATCCTCTCAGTCCCAAGTGTCCAGACTTATGCCACATCCAGCTGTCGTTGTAGATAGGGTCATTCCAGGTTTCATCAGAGACCCTGAAGGAATTGTAAAGAATTTCCCAGTTTTTTTGTTTTGTTTTAGAAATTCCTTTTTATAGTGGGTTTGAGCTGATTCTCGCTGCCATGTTTATGCCAGTCTAGACACACTTGATTCCCTTACGGAGACATATCAATAAATAGGTTTTAAGATTCTTACTATTCAGATATATTCCTCTGCGGGAAATATGGGGTTTTGAGTCCCTTTCACTGAGGAAGGTGTAGGTCTTGTCTATTCCATAGTTGGTTTTTGGAATGGTACCTGTGCTTATATCAAACTCTGGTTTTATGCATCACCCCACCTCTCCTTCCCCCTTAAGCAGGCATAAGAGTGTTTTCTAAATGTGAGACACTCTTCTCTTTCCTAACTCAGTTCAAGTGTGGCCATGTTTACAGGATCTCCATAAGTGATATCTTATGATATGTATCTTTTTCTGTGTGACTTATTTCACTTAGAATCTTTGTACCTGAATCCACCCATTTTGCTGCTACTGGTCTTATGACATTGATTTCATGGCTGAGGGATATTCCATCGTACGTAAGTACCACAAATTTTGAACCATTTTTATATTTCCTGGGATATTTAAGGTGTACCCAAGTTGAGGTCCTTGTAAGCAGTGCAGCCCTAAATTTTGGGTTGGCTCTGTCTTATTGATTTTCAGTTTTCCCAAGGTATATTCCCTAGACTGGAAGTGCCCTTGGCTCTGAAGCTCTGTTCTTTACTTGCTTTAGGGAACACAATGCACTCCTCCAGAGAGGCAGTTGGCAATTTACATCCGGCCCATCAGCATAACAAGGCTCCCTGTTCTCCAGGGCCTGTCTTGCCTTTCTGGTTTTTACACATTTTGTGGATGTCCCTTTTGACTGGTGGGAAGTGATACTTCTTTGTAGTGCAGATTTGCATTGCCCGCTTGCTTGCTTGGCCAAAAAGGGCGTATGCGTTTTCTCCTGAATATATTCAGGAGAAAACGCATACGCCCTTTTTGTCCAAGTGCATCATTGTCGAAGTTGTGCCCCTCTTCCTGTGCTTTAAAGGCGATTCCAACGTACCTCTTGAAATCTGTTTCCTGCTATTCTGCCTCGCTTTCAAGTCCGCCTCGTTGCCTTCCCTCAACAGATTTTTGGATGATAGTTGTCCTTTATTACTTGGCCAGTTTGTGAATTGCTGTGCCCCTCAGCTCCATTTTTCAACTCGTTTTTGGTGAGCTGACCGCAAGTCCAAAATTTTGGTTCAGGACCTATGCTGGTTCCCGGTGGGGGGCTGAGACTTTGGTTAATTCTTTTTCCTGCCGGGAAGTTAGAGTGATATGTGCCCATCCAAATGCCTAACAGCTATGCTCTCATTGGTTCTCCCTCTTCCCTTTCATCCTCTGCCAAATTGGAAACCTGTGCGAACCAGGAGGTTAAAGGGGCTGTATCTCCAAGTTGGGAGATGGATCGCAAAGCAGATGGAAAGTCTAACCGGAGCACCAGGAGAGGGACAATTCGTTGAGTTTTAGAAACCTTTCGTATTCACAGTGTGTCCGTTCTCTAGGTTTCCCGTACATGTTATAGCTGTAGTAATATTCCCTTCAACCTGGAGAGTTGGGACCCATGGAATGGGTGCCAGGCATTTGTGCTTTAAAGGGTCTGCATTTGCTCACCCAATCTCACCAATCGTCTCAGTCCCAAGTGTGCCTCCTTATGCCACATCCAGCTGTCATTGTAGATAGGGTAATTCCAGGTTTCATCAGAGACTCTGAAGGAATTGTAAAGAATTTCCCAGTTTTTTTGTTTTGTTTTTGAAATTCCTTTTTATAGTGGGTTTGAGCTGGTTCTCGCTGCCATGTTTATGCCAGTCTAGACACACTTGATTCCCTTACGGAGACATATCAATCCATAGGTGTTAAGATTCTTACTAGTCATATATATTCCTCTGCGGGAAATATGGGGTTTTGAGTCCCTTTCACTGAGGAAGGTGTAGGTCTTGTCTATTCCATAGTTGGTTTTTGGAATGGTACCTGTGCTTATATCAAACTCTGGTTTCATGCATCACCCCACCTCTCCTTCCCCCTTAAGCAGGCATAACAGTGTTTTCTAAATGTGAGACACTGTTCTCTTTCCTAACTCAGTTCAAGTGTAGCCATGTTTACAGGATCTTCATAAGTGATATCTTATGATAAGTTTCTTTTTCTGTGTGACTTATTTCACTTAGAATCATCGTACCTGAATCCACCCAATTTGCTGCTACTGGCCTTATGACATTGATTTCATGGCTGAGGGATATTCCATCGTACGTAAGTACCACTATTTTTTGAACCATTTTTATATTTCCTGGGATATTTAAGGTGTACCCAACTTGAGGTCCTTGTAAGCAGTGCAGCCCTAAATTTTGGGGTGGCTCTGTCTTATTGATTTTCAGTTTTCCCAAGGTATATTCCCTAGACTGGAAGTGCCCTTGGCTCTGTAGCTCTGTTGTTTACTTGTTTTAGGGAACACAATGTACTCCTCCAGAGGGGCAGTTGGCAATTTACATCCCGCCCATCAGCATAACAAGGCTCCCTGTTCTCCAGGGCCTGTCTTGCCTTTCTGGTTTTTACACATTTTGTGGATGTCCCTTTTGACCGGTGGGAAGTGATACTTCTGTGTAGTGCAGATTTGCATTGCCCGCTTGCTTGCTTGGCCAAAAAGGGCGTATGCGTTTTCTCCTGAATATATTCAGGAGAAAACGCATATGCCCTTTTTGGCCAAGTGCATCATTGTCGAAGTTGTGCCCCTCTTCCTGTGCTTTAAAGGCGATTCCAACGTACCTCTTGAAATCTGTTTCCTGCTATTCTGCCTCGCTTTCAAGTCCACCTCGTTGCCTTCCCTCAACAGATTTTTGGACGATAGTTGTCCTTTATTACTCGGCCAGTTTGTGAATTGCTGTGCCCCTGAGATCCATTTTTCAACTCGTTTTTGGTGAGCTGACCGCAAGTCCAAAATTTTGGTTCAGGACCTATACTGCTTCCCGGTGGGTGGCTAAGACTTTGGTTAATTCTTCTTCCTGCTGGGAGATTACAGTGATATGTGCCCGTCCAAATGCCTAACAGCTACTCTCTCATTGGTTCTCCCTCTTCCCTTTCATCCTCTGCCAAATTGGCAACTGTGCGAACCAGGAGGTTAAAGGGGCTGTCTCTCCAAGTTGGGAGGTTGATAGTAAAGCAGATGGAAACTCAAACCGGAGCACCAGATGAGGGACTATTCATTGAGTTTTAGAAAACTTTCGTATTCACAGTGTGTCCGTTCTCTAGGTTTATTGTACATGTTAGTGCTGTAGTAATATTCCCTTCAACCTGGAGAGTTGGGACCCATGGAATGGGTGCCAGGCATTTGTGCTTTAAAGCGTCTGCATTTGCTCACCGAATATCACCAATCCTCTCAGTCCCAAGTGTCCAGCCTTATGCCATATCCAGCTGTCGTTGTAGATAGGGTCATTCCAGGTTTCATCAGAGACCCTGAAGGAATTGTAAAGAATTTCCCAGTTTTTTTGTTTTGTTTTTGAAATTCCTTTTTATAGTGGGTTTGAGCTGATTCTCGCTGCCATGTTTATGCCAGTCTAGACACACTTGATTCCCTTATGGAGAAATATCAATACATAGGTTTTAAGGTTCTTACTAGTCAGATATATTTCTCTGCGGGAAATATTGGGCTTTGAGTCCCTTTCACTGAGGAAGGTGTAGGTCTTGTCTATTCCATAGTTGGTTTTTGGAACGGTACCTGTGCTTATATCAAACTCTGGTTTTATGCATCACCCCACATATCCTTCCCCCTTAAGCAGGCATAAGAGTGTTTTCTAAATGTGAGACACTGTTCTCTTTCCTAACTCAGTTCAAGTGTAGCCATGTTTACAGGATCTTCATAAGTGATATCTTATGATAAGTTTCTTTTTCTGTGTGACTTATTTCACTTAGAATCATCGTACCTGAATCCACCCATTTTGCTGCTACTGGTCTTATGACATTGATTTCATGGCTGAGGGATATTCCATCGTACGTAAGTACCACAATTTTTTGAACCATTTTTATATTTCCTGGGATATTTAAGGTGTACCCAAGTTGAGGTCCTTGTAAGCAGTGCAGCCCTAAATTTTGGGGTGGCTCTGTCTTATTGAATTTCACTTTTCCAAAGGTATATTCCCTAGACTGGAAGTGCCCTTGGCTCTGTAGCTCTGTTCTTTACTTTTTTTAGGGAACACAATGCACTCCTCCAGAGATGCAGTTGGCAATTTTCATCCCGCCCATCAGCATAACAAGGCTCCCTGTTCTCCAGGGCCTGTCTTGCCTTTCTGGTTTTTACACATTTTGTGGATGTCCCTTTTGACCGGTGGGAAGTGATACTTCTTTGTAGTGCAGATTTGCATTGCCCGCTTGCTTGCTTGGCCAAAAAGGGCGTATGCGTTTTCTCCTGAATATATTCAGGAGAAAACGCATACGCCCTTTTTGGCCAAGTGCATCATTGTCGAAGTTGTGCCCCTCTTCCTGTGCTTTAAAGGTGATTCCAACGTACCTCTTGAAATCTGTTTCCTGCTATTCTGCCTCGCTTTCAAGTCCGCCTCGTTGCCTTCCCTCAACAGATTTTTGGACGATAGTTGTCCTTTATTACTCGGCCAGTTTGTGAATTGCTGTGCCCCTGAGCTCCATTTTTCAACTCGTTTTTGGTGAGCTGACCGCAAGTTCAAAATTTTGGTTCAGGACCTATGCTGGTTGCCGGTGGGGGGCTGAGACTTTGGTTAATTCTTCTTCCTGCAGGGAGGTTAGAGTGATATGTGCCGGTCCAAATGCCTAACAGCTACTCTCTCATTGGTTCTCCCTCTTCCCTTTCATCCTCTGCCAAATTGGCAACCTGTGCGAAGCAGGAGGTTAAAGGGGCTGTCCCTCCAATTTGGGAGGTTGATAGTAAAGCAGATGGAAAGTCAAACCGGAGCACCAGGAGAGGGACTATTCGTTGAGTTTTAGAAACCTTTCGTATTCACAGTGTGTCTGTTCTCTAGGTATTACCGTACATGTTATAACTGTAGTAATATTCCCTTCAACCTGGAGAGTTCGGACAAATGGAATGGGTGCCAGGCATTTGTGCTTTAATGGGTCTGCATTTGCTCACCCAATCTCACCAATCCTCTCAGTCCCAAGTGTCCAGCCTTATGCCACATCCAGCTGTCGCTGTAGATAGGGTCATTCCAGGTTTCATCAGAGACCCTGAAGGAATTGTAAAGAATTTCCCAGTTTTTTTGTTTTGTTTTGGAAATTCCTTTTTATAGTGAGTTTGAGCTGAATCTCGCAGCCATGTTTATGCCAGTCTAGACACACTTGATTCCCTTACGGAGACATATCAATACATAGGTTTTAAGATTCTTACTAGTCAGATATATTCCTCTGCGGGAAATATGGGGTTTTGAGTCCCTTTCACTGAGGAAGGTGTAGGTCTTGTCTATTCCATAGTTGGTTTTTGGAACGGTACCTGTGCTTATATCAAACTCTGGTTTTATGCATCACCCCACCTCTCCTTCCCCCTTAAGCAGGCATAAGAGTGTTTTCTAAATGTGAGACTCTGTTCTCTTTCCTAACTCACTTCAAGTGTAGCCATGTTTACAGGATCTTCATAAGTGATATCTTATGATAAGTTTCATTTTCTGTGTGACTTTTTTCACTTAGAATCATCGTACCTGAATCCACCCATTTTGCTGCTACTGGTCTTATGACATTGATTTCATGGCTGAGGGATATTCCATCGTACGTAAGTACCACAAATTTTTGAACCATTTTTATATTTCCTGGGATATTTAAGGTGTACCCAAGTTGAGGTCCTTGTAAGCAGTGCAGCCCTAAATTTTGGGGTGTCTCTGTCTTATTGATTTTCAGTTTTCCCAAGGTATATTCCCTAGACTGGTAGTGCCCTTGGCTCTGTAGCTCTGTTGTTTACTTGTTTTATGGAACACAATGCACTCCTCCAGAGAGGCAGTTGGCAATTTACATCCCGCCCATCAGCATAACAAGGCTCCCTGTTCTCCAGGGCCTGTCTTGCCTTTCTGGTTTTTACACATTTTTGTGGATGTCCCTTTTGACCAGTGGGAAGTGATACTACTTTGTAGTGAAGATTTGCATTGCCCTCTTGCTTGCTTGGCCAAAAAGGGCATATGTGTTTTCTCCTGAATATATTCAGGAAGAAACGCATACACCCTTTTTGGCCAAGTACATCATTGTCGAAGTTGTGCCCCTCTTCCTGTGCTTTAAAGGCGATTCCAACGTACCTCTTGAAATCTGTTTCCTGCTATTCTACCTCGCTTTCAAGTCCGCCTCGTTGCCTTCCCTTAACAGATTTTTCGACGATAGTTGTCCTTTATCTCCCTGCCACGTTGTGAATTGCTGTGCACCTGATCTCCATTTTTCAACTCGTTTTTTTGTGAGCTGAGCGCAAGTCCAAAGTTTTGTTTCAGGACCTACGCTGGTTCCCGGTGGGGGGCTGAGACTTTGGTTAATTCTTCTTCCTGCCGGGAAGTTAGAGTGATATGCGCCCGTCCAAATGCCTAACAGCTACTCTCTCATTGGTTCTCCCTCTTCCCTTTCATCCTCTGCCAAATTGGAAACCTGTGCGAACCAGGAGGTTAACGGGTCTGTCTGTCCAAGTTGGGAGGTTGATAGTAAAGCAGATGGAAAGTCAAACCGGAGGACCAGGAGAGGGACTATTCGTTGAGTTTTAGAAACCTTTCGTATTCACAGTGGGTCCGTTCTCTAGGTTTCCTGTACATGTTATAGCTGTAGTAATATTCCCTTCAACCTGGAGAGTTGGGACCCATGGAATGGGTGCCATGCATTATTGCTTTAAAGGGTCTGCATTTGCTCACCCAATCTCACCAATCCTCTCAGTCCCAAGTGTCCAGCCTTATGCCACATCCAGCTGTCATTGTAGATAGGGTCATTCCAGGTTTCATCAGAGATCCTGAAGGAATTGTAAAGAATTTCCCAGTTTTTTTGTTTTGTTTTTGAAATTCCTTTTTATAGTGGGTTTGAGCTGATTCTCGCTGCCATGTTTATGCCAGTCTAGACAAACTTGATTCCCTTACGGAGACATATCAATACATAGGTTTTAAGATTCTTACTAGTCAGATATATTCCTCTGTAGGAAATATAGGGTTTTGAGTCCCTTTCACTGAGGAAGGTGTAGGTCTTGTCTATTCCATAGTTGGTTTTCGGAACGGTACCTGTGCTTATATCGAACTCTGGTTATATGCATCACCCCACCTCTCCTTCCCCCTTAAGCAGGCATAAGAGTGTTTTCTAAATGTGAGAAACTGTTCTTTTTCCTAACTCAGTTCAAGTGTAGCCATGTTTACAGGATCTTCACAAGTGATATCTTATGATAAGTTTCTTTTTCTGTGTGACTTATTTCACTTAGAATCATCGTACCTGAATCCACCCATTTTGCTGCTACTGGTCTTATGACATTGATTTCATGGCTGAGGGATATTCCATCGTACGTAAGTACCACAATTTTTTGAACCATTTTTATATTTCCTGGGATATTTAAGGTGTACCCAAGTTGAGGTCCTTGTAAGCAGTGCAGCCCTAAATTTTGGGCTGGCTCTGTTTTATTGATTTTCAGTTTTCCCAAGGTATATTCCCTACACTGGAAGTGCCCTTGGCTCTGTAGCTCTGTTGTTTACTTGTTTTAGGGAACACAATGCACTCCTCCAGAGAGGCAGTTGGCAATTTACATCCCGCCCATCAGCATAACAAGGCTCCCTGTTCTCCAGGGCCTGTCTTGCCTTTCTGGTTTTTACACATTTTGTGGATGTCCCTTTTGACCGGTGGGAAGTGATACTTCTTTGTACTGCAGATTTGCATGGCCCGCTTGCTTGCTTGGCCAAAAAGGGCGTATGCGTTTTCTCCTGAATATATTCTGGAGAAAACGCATACGCACTTTTTGGCCAAGTGCATCATTGTCGAAGTTGTGCCCCTCTTCCTGTGCTTTAAAGGCGATTCCAACGTACCTCTTGAAATCTGTTTCCTGCTATTCTGCCTCGCTTTCAAGTCCGCCTCGTTGCCTTCCCTTAACAGGTTTTCGGACGATAGTTGTCCTTTATTACTCTGCCAGTTTGTGAATTGCTGTGCCCTTGAGCTCCAGTTTTCAACTCGTTTTTTGTGAGCTGACCGCAAGTCCAAAATTTTGGTTCAGGACCTATGCTGGTTCCCATTGGGGGGCTGAGATTTTGGTTAATTCTTCTTCCTGCCGGGAAGTTAGAGTGATATGTGCCCGTCCAAATGCCTAACAGCTACTCTCTCATTGGTTCTCCCTCTTCCCTTTCATCCTCTGCCAAATTGGCAACCTGTGCGAACCAGGAGGTTAAAGGGGCTGTCTCTCCAAGTTGGGAGGTTGATAGTAAAGCAGATGTAAAGTCAAACCGGAGCACCAGGAGAGGGACTATTCGTTGAGTTTTAGAAACCTTTCGTATTCACAGTGTGTCCATTCTCTAGGTTTCCCGTACATGTTATAGCTGTAGTAATATTCCCTTCAACCTGGAGAGTTCGGACCCATGGAATGGGTGCCAGGCATTTGTGCTTTAAAGGGTCTGCATTTGCTCACCCAATCTCACCAATCCTCTCAGTCCCAAGTGTCCCTCCTTATGCCACACCCAGCTGTCGCTGTAGATGGGGTCATTCCAGGTTTCATCAGAGATCCTGAAGGAACTCTAAAGTATTTCCCTGTTTTTTTTTTTTTTTTTGGTTTCTTTGAGAAATTCCCTTTTATAGTCGGTTTGTGCTGTTTCTCGCTGCCATGTTTATGCCAGTCTAGACACACCTGATTCCCTTACAGAGACATATCAATACATAGGTTTTAAGATTCTTAATAGTCAGATATATTCCTCTGCAGGAAATATGGGGTTTTGAGTCCCTTTCACTGAGGAAGATGTATGTCTTTCCTATGCCATAGTTGGTTTTTGGAACGGTACCTGTGCTTATATCAAACTCTGGTTTTATGCATCACTCCACCTCTCCTTCCCCCTTAAGCAGGCATAAGAGTGTTTTCTAAATCTGAGACTCTGTTCTCTTTTCTAACTCAGTTAAAGTGTAGCCATGTTTACAGGATCTTCATAAGTGATATCTTATGATAAGTTTCTTTTTCTGTGTTACTTATTTCACTTAGAATCATCGTACCTGAATCGACGCATTTTGCTGCTACTGGTCTTATGACATTGATTTCATGGCTGAGGGATATTCCAACTTAAGAAAGTACCGCAATTTTTTGAACCATTTTAATATTTCCTGGGTCATTTAAAGTGTACCCAAGTTGAGGTCCTTGTAAGCAGTGCAGCCCTAAATTTTGGGGTGGCTCTGTCTTTTTGATTTTCAGTTTTCCCAAGGTATATTCCCTACACTGGAAGGGCCCTTGGCTCTGTAGCTCTGTTGTTTGCTTGTTTTAGGGAAAACAATGCACTCCTCCAGAGAGGCGGTTGGCAATTTACATCCGTCGCATCAGCATAAAAAGTCTCCCTGTTCTCCAGTGCCTGTCTTGGCTTTCTGGTTTTTACACATCTTGTGGATGTCCCTTTTGACCGGTGGGAAGTGATACTTCTTTGTAGTGCAGATTTGCATTGCCCTCTTGCTTGCTTGGCCAAAAAGGGCGTATGCATTTTCTCCTGAATATATTCAGGAGAAAACGCATACGCCCTTTTTGGCCAAGTGCATCATTGTCGAAGTTGTGCCCCTCTTCCTGTGCTTTAAAGGCGATTCCAACGTACCTCTTGAAATCTGTTTCCTGCTATTCTGTCTCGCTTTCAAGTCCGCCTCATTGCCTTCCCTTAACAGATTTTTGGACGATAGTTGTCCTTTATTACTCTGCAAGTTTGTGAATTGCTGTGCCCCTGAGCTCCATTTTTCAACTCGTTTTTTGTGAGCTGACAGCAAGTCCAAAATTTTGGTTCAGGACCTATGCTGGTTCCCGGTGGGGTGCTGAGACTTTGGTTAATTCTTAGTCCTGCCGGGAAATTAGAGTGATATGTTCCCGTCCAAATGCCTAACAGCTAGTCTCTCATTGGTTCTCCCTCTTCCCTTTCATCCTCTGCCAAATTGGAAACCTGTGCGAACCAGGAGGTTAACGGGTCTGTCTCTCCAAGTTGGGAGATTGATAGTAAAGCAGATGGAAAGTCAAACCGGAGGACCAGGAGAGGGACTATTCGTTGAGTTTTACAAATTTTTCGTATTCACAGTGGGTCCGTTCTCTAGGTTTCCTGTACATGTTATAGCTGTAGTAATATTCCCTTCAACCTGGAGAGTTGGGACTCATGGAATGGGTGCCATGCATTATTGATTTAAAGGGTCTGCATTTGCTCACCCAATCTCACCAATCCTCTCAGTCCCAAGTGTCCAGCCTTATGCCACATCGAGCTGTCGTTGTAGATAGGGTCATTCCAGGTTTCATCAGAGACCCTGAAGGAATTGTAAAGAATTTCCCAGTGTTTTTGTTTTGTTTTTGAAATTCCTTTTTATAGTGGGTTTGAGCTGATTCTCGCTGCCATGTTTATGCCAGTCTAGACACACTTGATTCCCTTACGGAGACATATCAATACATAGGTTTTAAGATTCTTACTAGTCAGATATATTCCTCTGTAGGAAATATAGGGTTTTGAGTCCCTTTCACTGAGGAAGGTGTAGGTCTTGTCTATTCCATAGTTGGTTTTCGGAACGGTACCTGTGCTTATATCAAACTCTGGTTATATGCATCACCCCACCTCTCCTTCCCCCTTGAGCAGGCATAAGAGTGTTTTCTAAATGTGAGAAACTGTTCTTTTTCCTAACTCAGTTCAAGTGTAGCCATGTTTACAGGATCTTCACAAGTGATATCTTATGATAAGTTTCATTTTCTGTGTGACTTATTTCACTTAGAATCATCGTACCTGAATCCACCCATTTTGCTGCTACTGGTCTTATGACATTGATTTCATGGCTGAGGGATATTCCATCGTACGTAAGTACCACAATTTTTTGAACCATTTTTATATTTCCTGGGATATTTAAGGTGTACCCAAGTTGAGGTCCTTGTAAGCAGTGCAGCCCTAAATTTTGGGCTGGCTCTGTTTTATTGATTTTCAGTTTTCCCAAGGTATATTCCCTACACTGGAAGTGCCCTTGGCTCTGTAGCTCTGTTGTTTACTTGTTTTAGGGAACACAATGCACTCCTCCAGAGAGGCAGTTGGCAATTTACATCCCGCCCATCAGCATAACAAGGCTCCCTGTTCTCCAGGGCCTGTCTTGCCTTTCTGGTTTTTACACATTTTGTGGATGTCCCTTTTGACCGGTGGGAAGTGATACTTCTTTGTACTGCAGATTTGCATTGCCCGCTTGCTTGCTTGGCCAAATAGGGCGTATGCGTTTTCTCCTGAATATATTCTGGAGAAAACGCATACGCACTTTTTGGCCAAGTGCATCATTGTCGAAGTTGTGCCCCTCTTCCTGTGCTTTAAAGGCGATTCCAACGTACCTCTTGAAATCTGTTTCCTGCTATTCTGCCTCGCTTTCAAATCCGCCTCGTTGCCTTCCCTTAACAGATTTTCGGACGATAGTTGTCCTTTATTACTCTGCCAGTTTGTGAATTGCTGTGCCCTTGAGCTCCAGTTTTCAACTCGTTTTTTGTGAGCTGACCGCAAGTCCAAAATTTTGGTTCAGGACCTATGCTGGTTCCCATTGGGGGCCTGAGATTTTGGTTAATTCTTCTTCCTGCCGGGAAGTTAGAGTGATATGTGCCCGTCCAAATGCCTAACAGCTACTCTCTCATTGGTTCTCCCTCTTCCCTTTCATCCTCTGCCAAATTGGCAACCTGTGCGAAGCAGGAGGTTAAAGGGGCTGTCTCTCCAAGTTGGGAGGTTGATAGTAAAGCAGATGGAAAGTCAAACCGGAGCACCAGGAGAGGGACTATTCGTTGAGTTTTAGAAACCTTTCGTATTCACAGTGTGTCCGTTCTCTAGGTTTCCCGTACATGTTATAGCTGTAGTAATATTCCCTTCAACCTGGAGAGTTCGGACCCATGGAATGGGTGCCAGGCATTTGTGCTTTAAAGGGTCTGCATTTGCTCACCCAATCTCACCAATCCTCTCAGTCCCAAGTGTCCCTCCTTATGCCACATCCAGCTGTCGTTGTAGATAGGGTCATTCCAGGTTTCATCAGAGACCCTGAAGGAATTGTAAAGAATTTCCCAGTTTTTTTGTTTTGTTTTTGAAATTCCTTTTTAGAGTGGGTTTGAGCTGATTCTCACTGCCATGTTTATGCCAGTCTAGACACGCTTGATTCCCTTACGGAGACATATCAATACATAGGTTTTAAGATTCTTACTAGTCAGATATATTCCTCTGTGGGAAATATGGGGTTTTGAGTCCCTTTCACTGAGGAAGGTGTAGGTCTTGTTTATTCCATAGTTGGTTTTTGGAACGGTACCTGTGCTTATATCAAACTCTGGTTTTATGCATCACCCCACCTCTCCTTCCCCCTTAAGCAGGCATAAGAGTGTTTTCTAAATGTGAGACACTGTTCTCTTTCCTAACTCAGATCAAGTGTAGCCATGTTTACAGGATCTTCATAAGTGATATCTTATGATAAGTTTCTTTTTCTGTGTGACTTATTTCACTTAGAATCAACGTACCTGAATCCACCCATTTTGCTGCTACTGGTCTTATGACATTGATTTCATGGCGGAGGGATATTCCATCGTACGTAAGTACCACAATTTTTTGAACCAATTTTATATTTACTGGGATATTTAAGGTGTATCCAAGTTGAGGTCCTTGTAAGCAGTGCAGCCCTAAATTTTGGAGTGTCTCTGTCTTATTGATTTTCAGTTTTCCCAAGGTATATTCCATAGACTGGGAGTGCCCTTGACTCTGTAGCTCTGTTGTTTACTTGTTTTAGGGAACACAGTGCACTCCTCCAGAGAGGCAGTTGGCAATTTACATCCCGCCCATCAGCATAACAAGGCTCCCTGTTCTCCAGGGCCTGTCTTGCGTTTCTGGTTTTTACACATTTTGTGGATGTCCCTTTTGACCGGTGGGAAGTGATACTTCTTTGTAGTGCAGATTTGCATTGCCCGCTTGCTTGCTTGGCCAAAAAGGGCGTATGCGTTTTCTCCTGAATATATTCAGGAGAAAACGCATACGCCCTTTTTGGCCAAGTGCATCATTGTCGAAGTTGTGCCCCTCTTCCTGTGCTTTACAGGCGATTCCAACGTACCTCTTGAAATGTGTTTCCTGCTATTCTGCCTCGCTTTCAAGTCCGCCTCGTTGCCTTCCCTCAACAGATTTTTGGACGATAGTTGTCCTTTATTACTCGGCCAGTTTGTGAATTGCTGTGCCCCTGATCTCCATTTGTCAACTCGTTTTTTGTGAGCTGAACGCAAGTCCAAAATTTTGGTTCAGGACCTATGCTGGTTCCCGGTGGGGGGCTGAGACTTTGGTTAATTCTTCTTCCTGCCGGGAAGTTAGAGTGATATGTGCCCGGGCAAATGCCTAACAGCTACTCTCTCTTTGGTTCTCCCTCTTCACTTTCATCCTCTGCCAAATTGGAAACATGTGCGAACCAGGAGATTCAAGGGGCTGTCTCTGCAAGTTGGGAGATTGATAGTAAAGCAGATGGAAAGTCAAACTGGAGCACCAGGAGAGGGACTATTCCTTGAGTTTTACAAACGTTTCGTATTCACAGTGTGTCCGTTCTCTAGGTTTCCCGTACATGTTATAACTGTAGTAATATTCCCTTCAACCTGGAGAGTTGGGACCCATGGAATGGGTGCCATGCATTATTGTTTTAAAGGGTCTGCATTTGCTCACCCAATCTCGCCAATCATCTCAGTTCCAAGTGTCCCTCCTTATGTCACATCCAGCTGTCATTGTAGATAAGGTCATTCCAGGTTTCATCAGAGACCCTGAAGGAATTGTAAAAAATTTCCCAGTTTTTTTGTTTTGTTTTTGAAATTCCTTTTTATAGTGGTTTTGAGCTGATTCTCGCTGCCATGTTTATGCCAGTCTAGACACACTTGATTCCCTTATGGGGAAATATCAATACATAGGTTTTAAGATTCTTACTAGTCAGATATATTCCTCTGCGGGAAATATGGGGCTTTGAGTCCCTTTCACTGAGGAAGGTGTAGGTCTTGTCTATTCCATAGTTGGTTTTTGGAACGGTACCTCTGCTTATATCAAAATCTGGTTTTATGAATCACCCCACATCTCCTTCCCCCTTAAGCAGGCATAAGAGTGTTTTCTAAATGTGAGACACTGTTCTCTCTCCTAACTCAGTTCAAGTGTAGCCATGTTTACAGGATCTTCATAAGTGATATCTTATGATAAGTTTCTTTTTCTGTGTGACTTATTTCACTTAGAATCATCGTACCTGAATCCACCCATTTTGCTGCTACTGGTCTTATGACATTGATTTCATGGCTGAGGGATATTCCATCGTACGTAAGTACCACAATTTTTTGAGCCATTTTTATATTTCCTGGGATATTTAAGGTGTACCCAAGTTGAGGTCCTTGTAAGCAGTGCAGCCCTAAATTTTGGGGTGTCTCTGTCTTATTGAATTTCAGTTTTCCCAAGGTATATTCCCTAGACTGGAAGTGCCCTTGGCTCTGTAGCTCTGCTCTTTACTTGTTTTAGGGAACACAATGCACTCCTCCAGAGAGGCAGTTGGCAATTTACATCCCGCCCATCAGCATAACAAGGCTCCCTGTTCTCCAGGGCCTGTCTTGCCTTTCTGGTTTTTACACATTTTGTGGATGTCCCTTTTGACCGGTGGGAAGTGATACTTCTTTGTACTGCAGATTTGCATTGCCCGCTTGCTTGCTTGGCCAAAAAGGGCGTATGCGTTTTCTCCTGAATATATTCAGGAGAAAACCCATACGCCCTTTTAGTCCAAGTGCATCATTGTCGAAGTTGTGCCCCTCTTCCTGTGCTTTAAAGGTGATTCCAAAGTACCTCTTGAAATCTGTTTCCTGCTATTCTGCCTCGCTTTCAAGTCCGCCTCATTGCGTTCCCTCAACAGATTTTTGGACGATACTTGTCCTTTATTACTTGGCCATTTTGTGAATTGCTGTGCCCCTGAGCTCCATTTTTCAACTCGTTTTTGGTGAGCTGACTGCAAGTCCAAAATTTTGGTTCAGGACCTATGCTGGTTCCCAGTGGGGGGCTGAGATTTTGGTTAATTCTTCTTCCTGCCGGGAAGTTAGAGTGATATGTGCCCGTCCAAATGCCTAACAGCTACTCTCTCATTGGTTCTCCCTCTTCCCTTTCATCCTCTGCCAAATTAGCAACCTGTGCGAACCAGGAGGTTAAAGGGGCTGTCTCTCCAAGTTGGGAGGTTGATAGTAAAGCAGATGGAAAGTCAAACCGGAGCACCAGGAGAGGGACTATTCGTTGAGTTTTAGAAACCTTTCGTATTCACAGTGTGTCCGTTCTCTAGGTTTCCCGTACATGTTATAGCTGTAGTAATATTCCCTTCAACCTGGAGAGTTCGGACCCATGGAATGGGTGCCAGGCATTTGTGCTTTAAAGGGTCTGCATTTGCTCACCCAATCTCACCAATCCTCTCAGTCCCAAGTGTCCCTCCTTATGCCACATCCAGCTGTCGTTGTAGATAGGGTCATTCCAGGTTTCATCAGAGACACTGAAGGAATTATAAAGAATTTCCCAGTTTTTGTGTTTTGTTTTTGAAATTCCTTTTCATAGTGGGTTTGAGCTGATTCTCGCTGCCATGTTTATGGAGTCTAGACACACTTGATTCTCTTACGGAGACATATCAATACATAGGTTTTAAGATTCTTACTAGTCAGATATATTCCTCTGCGGGAAATATGGTGTTTTGAGTCCCTTTCACTGAGGAAGGTGTAGGTCTTGTCTATTCCATAGTTGGTTTTTGGAACGGTACCTGTTCTTATATCAAACTCTGGTTTTATGCATCACCCCACCTCTCCTTCCCCCTTAAGCAGGCATAAGAGTGTTTTCTAAATGTGAGACACTGTTCTCTTTCCTAACTCAGATCAAGTGTAGCCATGTTTACAGGATCTTCATAAGTGATATCTTATGATAAGTTTCTTTTTCTGTGTGACTTATTTCACTTAGAATCATCGTACCTGAATCCACCCATTTTGCTGCTACTGGTCTTATGACATTGATTTCATGGCGGAGGGATATTCCATTGTACGTAAGTACCACAATTTTTTGAACCAATTTTATATTTACTGGGATATTTAAGGTGTATACAAGTTGAGGTCCTTGTAAGCAGTGCAGCCCTAAATTTTGGGCTGTCTCTGTCTTATTGATTTTCAGTTTTCCCAAGGTATATTCCCTAGACTGGAAGTGCCCTTGGCTCTGTAGCTCTGTTGTTTACTTGTTTTAGGGAACACAATGCACTCCTCCAGAGAGGCAGTTGGCAATTTACATCCCGCCCATCAGCATAACAAGGCTCCCTGTTCTCCAGGGCCTGTCTTGCCTTTCTGGTTTATACACATTTTGTGGATGTCCCTTTTGACCGGTGGGAATTGATACTTCTTTGTACTGCAGATTTGCATTGCCCGCTTGCTTGCTTGGCCAAAAAGGGCGTATGCGTTTTCTCCTGAATATATTCAGGAGAAATCCCATAAGCCCTTTTTGTCCAAGTGCATCATTGTCGAAATTGTGCCCCTCTTCCTGTGCTTTAAAGGTGATTCCAACGTACCTCTTGAAATCTGTTTCCTGCTATTCTGCCTCGCTTTCAAGTCCGCCTCATTGCCTTCCCTCAACAGATTTTTGGACGATACTTGTCCTTTATTACTTGGCCAGTTTGTGAATTGCTGTGCCCCTGAGCTCCATTTTTCAACTCGTTTTTTGTGAGCTGACTGCAAGTCCAAAATTTTGGTTCAGGAACTATGCTGGTTCCCTGTGGGGGGCTGAGATTTTGGTTAATTCTTCTTCCTGCCGGGAAGTTAGAGTGATATGTGCCCGTCCAAATGCCTAACAGCTACTCTCTCATTGGTTCTCCCTCTTCCCTTTCATCCTCTGCCAAATTGGCAACCTGTGCGAAGCAGGAGGTTAAAGGGGCTGTCTCTCCAAGTTGGGAGGTTGATAGTAAAGCAGATGGAAAGTCAAACCGGAGCACCAGGAGAGGGACTATTCGTTGAGTTTTAGAAACCTTTCGTATTCACAGTGTGTCCGTTCTCTAGGTTTCCCGTACATGTTATAGCTGTAGTAATATTCCCTTCAACCTGGAGAGTTCGGACCCATGGAATGGGTGCCAGGCATTTGTGCTTTAAAGGGTCTGCATTTGCTCACCCAATCTCACCAATCCTCTCAGTCCCAAGTGTCCCTCCTTAGGCCACATCCAGCTGTCGTTGTAGATAGGGTCATTCCAGGTTTCATCAGAGACACTGAAGGAATTGTAAAGAATTTCCCAGTTTTTTTGTTTTGTTTTTGAAATTCCTTTTTAGAGTGGGTTTGAGCTGATTCTCACTGCTATGTTTATGCCAGTCTAGACACACTTGATTCCCTTACGGAGACATATCAATACATAGGTTTTAAGATTCTTACTAGTCAGATATATTCCTCTGCGGGAAATATGGGGTTTTGAGTCCCTTTCACTGAGGAAGGTGTAGGTCTTGTCTATTCCATAGTTGGTTTTTGGAACGGTACCTGTGCTTATATCAAACTCTGGTTTTATGCCTCACCCCACCTCTCCTTCACCCTTAAGCAGGCATAAGAGTGTTTTCTAAATGTGAGACACTGTTCTCTTTCCTAACTCAGTTCAAGTGTAGCCATGTTTACAGGATCTTCATAAGTGATATCTTATGATAAGTTTCTTTTTCTGTGTGACTTATTTCACTTAGAATCATCGTACCTGAATCCACCCATTTTGCTGCTACTGGTCTTATGACATTGATTTCATGGCTGAGGGATATTCCATCGTACGTAAGTACCACAATTTTTTGAACCATTTATATATTTCCTGGATATTTAAGGTGTACCCAAGTTGAGGTCCTTGTAAGCAGTGCAGCCCTAAATTTTGGGGTGGCTCTGCCTTATTGATTTTCAGTTTTCCCAAGGTATATTCCCTAGACTGGAAGTGCCCTTGGCTCTGTAGCTCTGTTCTTTACTTGTTTTAGGGAACACAATGTACTCCTCCAAAGAGGCAGTTGGCAATTTACATTCCGCCCATCCGCATAACAAGGCTCCCTGTTCTCCAGGGCCTGTCTTGCCTTTCTGGTTTTTACACATTTTGTGGATGTCCCTTTTTACCGGTGGGAAGTGATATTTCTTTTTAGTGCAGATTTCCATTGCCCGCTTGCTTGCTTGGCCAAAATGGGCGTATGTGTTTTCTCCTGAATATATTCAGGAGAAAACGCATACGCCCTTTTTGGCCAAGTTCATCATTGTCGAAGTTGTGCCCCTCTTCCTGTGCTTTAAAGGCAATTCCAAAGTACCTCTTGAAATCTGTTTCCTGCTATTCTGCCTCGCTTTCAAGTAAGCCTCGTTACCCTCCCTCAACAGATTTTTGGACGATAGTTGTCCTTTATTACTCGGCCAGTTTGTGAATTGCTGTGCCCCTGAGCTCCATTTGTCAACTCGTTTTTTGTGAGCTGAACGCAAGTCCAAAATTTTGGTTCAGGACCTATGCTGGTTCCCGGTGGGGGGCTGAGACTTTGGTTAATTCTTCTTCCTGCCGGGAAGTTAGAGTGATATGTGCCCGGCCAAATGCCTAACAGTTACTCTCTCTTTGGTTCTCCCTCTTCACTTTCATCCTCTGCCAAATTGGAAACCTGTGCGAAGCAGGAGATTCAAGGGGCTGTCTCTGCAAGTTGGGAGATTGATAGTAAAGCAGATGGAAAGTCAAACTGGAGCACCAGGAGAGGGACTATTCCTTGAGTTTTACAAACGTTTCGTATTCACAGTGTGTCCGTTCTCTAGGTTTCCCGTACATGTGATAACTGTAGTAATATTCCCTTCAACCTGGAGAGTTGGGACCCATGGAATGGGTGCCATGCATTATTGTTTTAAAGGGTCTGCATTTGCTCACCCAATCTCACCAATCATCTCAGCCCCAAGTGTCCCTCCTTATGTCACATCCAGCTGTCATTGTAGATAGGGTCATTCCAGGTTTCATCAGAGACCCTGAAGGAATTGTAAAAAATTTCCCAGGTTTTTTGTTTTGTTTTTGAAATTCATTTTTATAGTGGGTTTGAGCTGATTCTCGCTGCCATGTTTATGCCAGTCTAGACACACTTGATTCCCTTATGGAGAAATATCAATACATAGGTTTTAAGATTCTTACTAGTCAGATATATTCCTCTGCGGGAAATATGGGGCTTTGAGTCCCTTTCACTGAGGAAGGTGTAGGTCTTGTCTATTCCATAGTTGGTTTTTGGAACGGTACCTCTGCTTATATCAAAATCTGGTTTTATGAATCACCGCACATCTCCTTCCCCCTTAAGCAGGCATAAGAGTGTTTTCTAAATGTGAGACACTGTTCTCTCTCCTAACTCAGTTCAAGTGTAGCCATGTTTACAGGATCTTCATAAGTGATATCTTATGATAAGTTTCTTTTTCTGTGTGACTTATTTCACTTAGAATCATCGTGCCTGAATCCACCCATTTTGCTGCTACTGGTCTTATGACATTGATTTCATGGCGGAGGGATATTCCATTGTACGTAAGTACCACAATATTTTGAACCAATTTTATATTTACTGGGATATTTAAGGTGTATCCAAGTTGAGGTCCTTGTAAGCAGTGCAGCCCTAAATTTTGGGCTGTCTCTGTCTTATTGATTTTCAGTTTTCCCAAGGTATATTCCCTAGACTGGAAGTGCCCTTGGCTCTGTAGCTCTGTTGTTTACTTGTTTTACGGAACACAATGCACTCCTCCAGAGAGGCAGTTGGCAATTTACATCCCGCCCATCAGCATAACAAGGCTCCCTGTTCTCCAGGGCCTGTCTTGCCTTTCTGGTTTATACACATTTTGTGGATGTCCCTTTTGACCGGTGGGAATTGATACTTCTTTGTACTGCAGATTTGCATTGCCCGCTTGCTTGCTTGGCCAAAAAGGGCGTATGCGTTTTCTCCTGAATATATTCAGGAGAAAACCCATACGCCCTTTTTGTCCAAGTGCATCATTGTCGAAGTTGTGCCCCTCTTCCTGTGCTTTAAAGGTGATTCCAACGTACCTCTTGAAATCTGTTTCCTGCTATTCTGCCTCGCTTTCAAGTCCGCCTCATTGCCTTCCCTCAACAGATTTTTGGACGATACTTGTCCTTTATTACTTGGCCAGTTTGTGAATTGCTGTGCCCCTGAGCTCCATTTTTCAACTCGTTTTTTGTGAGCTGACTGCAAGTCCAAAATTTTGGTTCAGGAACTATGCTGGTTCCCTGTTGGGGGCTGAGATTTTGGTTAATTCTTCTTCCTGCCGGGAAGTTAGAGTGATATGTGCCCGTCCAAATGCCTAACAGCTACTCTCTCATTGGTTCTCCCTCTTCCCTTTCATCCTCTGCCAAATTGGCAACCTGTGCGAAGCAGGAGGTTAAAGGGGCTGTCTCTCCAAGTTGGGAGGTTGATAGTAAAGCAGATGGAAAGTCAAACCGGAGCACCAGGAGAGGGACTATTCGTTGAGTTTTAGAAACCTTTCGTATTCACAGTGTGTCCGTTCTCTAGGTATTACCGTACATGTTATAACTGTAGTAATATTCCCTTCAACCTGGAGAGTTCGGACCCATGGAATGGGTGCCAGGCATTTGTGCTTTAATGGGTCTGCATTTTCTCACCCAATCTCACCAATCCTCTCAGTCCCAAGTGTCACTCCTTATGCCACATCCAGCTGTCGTTGCAGATAGGGTCATTCCAGGTTTCATCAGAGACCCTAAGGAATTGTAAAGAATTTCCCAGTTTTTTTGTTTTGTTCTTGAAATTCCTTTTTATAGTGTGTTTGAGCTGATTCTCGCTGCCATGTTTATGCCAGTCTAGACACACTTGATTCCCTTACGGAGACATATCAATACATAGGTTTTAAGATTCTTACTAGTCAGATATATTCCTCTGCAGGAAATATGGGGTTTTGAGTCCCTTTCACTGAGGAAGGTGTAGGTCTTGTCTATTCCATAGTTGGTTTTAGGAACGGTACCTGTGCTTATATCAAACTCTGGTTTTATGCATCACCCCACCTCTCCTTCCCCCTTAAGCAGGCATAAGAGTGTTTTCTAAATGTGAGACACTGTTCTCTTTCCAAACTCAGTTCAAGTGTAGCCATGTTTACAGGATCTTCATAAGTGATATCTTATGATAAGTTTCATTTTCTGTGTGACTTATTTCACTTAGAATCATCATACCTGAATCCACCCATTTTGCTGCTACTGGTCTTATGACATTGATTTCATGGCTGAGGGATATTCCATCGTACGTAAGTACCACAATTTTTTGAACCATTTTTTTATTTCCTGCGATATTTAAGGTGTATCCAAGTTGAGGTCCTTGTAAGCAGTGCAGCCCTAAATTTTGGGGTGGCTCTGTCTTATTGATTTTCAGTTTTCCCAAGGTATATTCCCTAGACTGGAAGTGCCCTTGGCTCTGTAGCTCTGTTGTTTACTTGTTTTAGGGAACACAATGCACTCCTCCAGAGAGGCAGTTGGCAATTTACATCCCGCCCATCAGCATAACAAGGCTCCCTGTTCTCCAGGGCCTGTCTTGCCTTTCTGGTTTTTACACATTTTGTGGATGTCCCTTTTGACCGGTGGGAAGTGATACTTCTTTGTAGTGCAGATTTGCATTGCCCGCTTGCTTGCTTGGCCAAAAAGGGCGTATGCGTTTTCTCCTGAATATATTCAGGAGAAAACGCATACGCCCTTTTTGGCCAAGTGCATCATTGTCGAAGTTGTGCCCCTCTTCCTGTGCTTTAAAGGCGATTCCAACGTACCTCTTGAAATCTGTTTCCTGCAATTCTGCCTCGCTTTAAAGTCCGCCTCGTTGCCTTCCCTCAACAGAATTTTGGACGATAGTTTTCCTTTATTACTCGGCCAGTTTGTGAAGTGCTGTGCCCCTGAGCTTCATTTTTCAACTCGTTTTTGGTGAGCTGACCGCAAGTCCAAAATTTTGGTTCAGGACCTATACTGGTTCCCGGTGGGTGGCTGAGACTTTGGTTAATTCTTCTTCCTGCCGGGAAATTACAGTGGTATGTGCCCGTCCAAATGCCTAACAGCTAAACTCTCATTGGTTCTCCCTCTTCCCTTTCATCCTCTGCCAAATTGGCAACCTGTGCGAAACAGGAGGTTAAAGGGGCTGTCTCTCCAAGCTGGGAGGTTGATAGTAAAGCAGATGGAAAGTCAAACCGGAGCACAAAGAGAGGGAATATTCGTTGAGATTTAGAAAACTTTCGTATTCACAGTGTGTCCGTTCTCTAGGTTTCCCGTACATGTTATAACAGTAGTAATATTCCCTTCAACCTGGAGAGTTGGGACACATGGAATAGGTGCCATGCATTTGTGCTTTAAAGGGTCTGCATTTGCTCACCCAATCTCACCAATCCTCTCAGTCCCAAGTGTCCCTCCTTATGCCACATCCAGCTGTCATTGTAGATAAGGTCGTTCCAGGTTTCATCAGAGACCCTTAAGGAATTGTAAAGAATTTCCCAGTTTTTTTGTTTTGTTTTAGAATTTCCTTTTTATAGTGGGTTTGAGCTGATTCTCGCTGCCATGTTTATGCCAGTCTAGACACACTTGATTCCCTTATGGAGACATATCAATACATAGTTTTTAAGATTCTTACTAGTCAGATATATTCCTCTGCGGGAAATATGGGGTTTTGAGTCCCTTTCACTGAGGAAGGTGTAGGTCTTGTCTATTCCATAGTTGGTTTTTGGAACGGTACCTGTGCTTATATCAAACTCTGGTTTTATGCATCACCCCACCTCTCCTTCACCCTTAAGCAGGCATAAGAGTGTTTTCTAAATGTGAGACATTGTTCTCTTTCCTAACTCAGTTCAAGTGTAGCCATGTTTACAGGATCTTCATAAGTGATATCTTATGATAAGTTTCTTTTTCTGTGTGACTTATTTCACTTAGAATCATCGTATCTGAATCCACCCATTTTGCTGCTACTGGTCTTATGACATTGATTTCATGGCTGAGGGATATTCCATCGTACGTAAGTACCACAATTTTTTGAACCATTTTTTTATTTCCTGGGATATTTAAGGTGTACCCAAGTTGAGGTCCTTGTAAGCAGTGCAGCCCTAAATTTTGGGGTGGCTCTGTCATATTGATTTTCAGTTTTCCCAAGGTATATTCCCTAGACTGGAAGTGCCCTTGGCTCTGTAGCTCTTTTGTTTACTTGTTTTAGGGAACACAATGCACTCCTCCAGAGAGGCAGTTGGCAATTTACATCCCGCCCATCAGCATAACAAGGCTCCCTGTTCTCCAGTGCCTGTCTTGCCTTTCTGGTTTTTACACATTTTGTGGATGTCCCTTTTGACCGGTGGGAAGTGATACTTCTTTGTAGGTCAGATTTGCATTGCCCGCTTGCTTGCTTAGCCAAAAAGGGCGTATGCGTTTTCTCCTGAATATATTCAGGAGAAAACGCATACGCCCTTTTTGGCCAAGTGCATCATTGTCGAAGTTGTGCCCCTCTTCCTGTGCTTTAAAGGTGATTCCAACGTACCTCTTGAACTCTGTCTCCTGCTATTCTGCCTCTCTTTCAAGTCCGCCTCGTTGCCTTTCCTCAACAGATTTTTGGACGATAGTTGTCGTTTATTATTCGGCCAGTTTGTGAATTGCTGTGCCCCTGAGCTCCATTTTTCAACTCGTTTTTGGTGACCTGACCGCAAGTCCAAAATTTTGGTTCAGGACCTATACTGGTTACCGGTGGGTGGCTGAGACTTTGGTTAATTCTTCTTCCTGTGGGGAAGTTAGAGTGAGATATCCCCGTCCAAATGCCTAACAGCTACTCTCTCATTGGTTCTCCCTCTTCCCTTTCATCCTCTGCCAAATTGGCAACCTGTGAGAACCAGGAGGTTAAAGGGGCTGTCTATCCAAGTTGGGTGGTTGATAGTAAAGCAGATGGAAAGTCAAACCGGAGCACCAGGAGTGGGACTATTCGTTGAGTTTTAGAAAACTTTCGTATTCACAGTGTGTCCGTTCTCTAGGTTTCCCGTACATGTTATAGCTGTAGTAATATTCCCTTCAACCTGGAGAGTTGGGACCCATGGAATGGGTGCCAGGCATTATTGCTTTAAAGGGTCTGCATTTGCTGACCCAATCTCACCAATCCTCTCAGTCCCAAGTGTCCCTCCTTATGCCACATCCAGCTGTCGTTGTAGATAGGGTCATTCCAGGTTTCGTCAGAGACCCTGAAGGAATTGTAAAGAATATCCCAGTTTTTATGTTTTGTTTTTGAAATTCCTTTTTAGAGTGGGTTTGAGCTGATTCTCGCTGCCATGTTTATGCCAGTCTAGACACACTTGATTCCCTTACGGAGACATATCAATACATAGGTTTTAAGTTTCTTACTAGTCAGATATATTCCTCTGCGGGAAATATGGTGTTTTGAGTCCCTTTCACTGAGGAAGGTGTAGGTCTTGTCTATTCCAGAGTTAGTTTTTGGAACGGTACCTGTGCTTATATCAAACTCTGGTTTTATGCATCACACCACCTCTCCTTCCGCCTGAAGCAGGCATAAGAGTGTTTTCTAAATGTGAGACACTCTTCTCTTTCCTAACTCAGTTCAAGTGTAGCCATGTTTACAGGATCTTCATAAGTGATATCTTATGATAAGTTTCTTTTTCTGTGTGACTTATTTCACTTAGAATCATCGTACCTGAATCCACCCATTTTGCTGCTACTGGCCTTATGACATTGATTTCATGGCTTAGGGATATTCCATCATACGTAAGTACCACAATTTTTTGAACCATTTTTATATCTCCTGGGATATTTAAGGTGTACCCCAGTTGAGGTCCTTGTAAGCAGTGCAGCCCTAAATTTTGGGGTGGCTCTGTCTTATTGATTTTCAGTTTTCCCAAGGTATATTCCCTACACTGGAAGTGCCCTAGGCTCTGTAGCTCTGTTCTTTACTTGTTTTAGGGAACACAATGCACTCCTCCAGAGAGGCAGTTGGCAATTTACCTCCCGCCCATCAGCATAACAAGGCTCCCTGTTCTCCAGGGCCTGTCTTGCCTTTCTGGTTTTTACACATTTTGTGGATGTCCCTTTTGACCGGTGGGAAGTGATACTTCTTTGTAGTGCAGATTTGCATTGCCCGCTTGCTTGCTTTGCCAAAGAGGGCGTATGCGTTTTCTCCTGAATATATTCAGGAGAAAACGCATACGCCCTTTTTGGCCAAGTGCATCATTGTCGACGTTGTGCCCTTCTTCCTGTGCTTTAAAGGTGATTGAAATGTACCTCTTGAAATCTGTTTCCTGCTATTCTGCCTCGCTTTCAAGTCCGCCTTGTTGCCTTCCCTCAACAGATTTTTGGACGATAGTTGTCCTTTATTACTCGGCCAGTTTGTGAATTGCTGTGCCCCTGAGCTCCATTTTTCAACTCGTTTTTGGTGAGCTGACCGCAAGTCCAAAATTTTGGTTCAGGACCTATACTCGTTCCCAGTGGGTGGCTGAGACTTTATTTAATTCTTCTTCCTGCCGAGAAATTACAGTGATATGTGCCCGTCCAAATGCCTAACAGCTACTCTCTCATTGGTTCTCCTTCTTCCCTTTCATCCTCTGCCAAATTGGCAACCTGTGCGAAACAGAAGCTTAAAGGGTCTGTCTCTCCAAGTTGGGAGTTTGATAGTAAAGCAGATGGAAAGTCAAACTGGAGCACCAGGAGAGGGACTATTCGTTGAGTTTTAGAAACCTTTCGTATTCGCAGTGTGTCCGTTCTCTAGGTTTCCCGTACATGTTATATCTGTAGTAATATTCCCTTCAACCTGGAGAGTTGGGACCCATGGAATGGGTGCCTTGCATTTGTGCTTTAAAGGGTCTGCATTTGCTCACCAAATCTCACCAATCGTCTCAGTCCCAAGTGTCCCTCCTTATGCCACATCCAGCTGTCGTTGTAGATAAGGTCATTCCAGGTTTCATCAGAGACCCTGAAGGAATTGTAAAGAATTTTCCAGTTTTTTTGTTTTGTTTTTGAAATTCCTTTTTATAGTGGGTTTGAGCTGATTCTCGCTGCCATGTTTATGCCAGTCTAGACACACTTCATTCGCTTCCGGAGACATATCAATACATAGGTTTTAAGATTCTTACTAGTCAGATATATTCCTCTGCGGGAAATATGGGGTTTTGAGTCCCTTTCACTGAGGAGGGTGTAGGTCTTGTCTATTCCATAGTTGGTTTTTGGAATGGTACCTGTGCTTATATCAAACTCTGGTTTTATGCATCACCCCACCTCCTCTTCCCCATTAAGCAGGCATAAGAGTGTTTTCTAAATGTGAGACACTGTTCTCTTTCCTAACTCAGTTCAAGTGTAGCCATGTTTACAGGATCTTCATAAGTGATATCTTATGATAAGTTTCTTTTTCTGTGTGACTTATTTCACTTAGAATCATCGTACCTGAATCCACCCATTTTGCTGCTACTGGTCTTATGACATTGATTTCATGGCTGAGGGATATTCCATCGTACGTAAGTACCACAATTTTTTGAACCATTTTTATATTTCCTGGGATATTTACGGTGTACCCAAGTTGAGGTCCTTGTAAGCAGTGCAGCCCTAAATTTTGGGGTGGCTCTGTCTTATTGATTTTCAGTTTTCCCAAGGTATATTCCTTAGACTGGAAGTGCCCTTGGCTCTGTAGCTCTTTTGTTTACTTGTTTTAGGGAACACAATGCACTCCTCCAGAGAGGCAGTTGGCAATTTACATCCCGCCCATCAGCATAACAAGGCTCCCTGTTCTCCAGAGCCTGTCTGGCCTTTCTGGATTTTACACATTTTGTGGATGTCCCTTTTGACCGGTGGGAAGTGATACTTCTTTGTAGTGCAGAGTTGCATTGCCCGCTTGCTTGCTTGGCCAAAAAGGGCGTATGCGTTTTCTCCTGAATATATTCAGGAGAAAACGCATACGCCCTTTTTGGCCAAGTGCATCATTGTCGAAGTTGTGCCCCTCTTCCTGTGCTTTAAAGGCGATTCCAACTTACCTCTTGAAATCTGTTTCCTGCTATTCTGCCTAGCTTTCAAGTCTGCCTCGTTGCCTTCCCTCAACAGATTTTTGGACGATAGTTGTCCTTTATTACTCGGCCAGTTTCTGAATAGCTGTGCCCCTGAGCTCCATTTTTCAACTCGTTTTTGGTGAGCTGACCGCAAGTCCAAAATTTTGGTTCAGGACCTATAGTGGTTCCCGGTGGGTGGCTGAGACTTTGGTTAATTCTTCTTCCTGCTGGGAAATTACAGTGATATGTGCCCCTCCAAATACCTAACAGCTACTCTCTCATTGGTTCTCCCTCTTCCCTTTCATCCTCTGCCAAATTGGCAACCTGTGCGAACCAGGAGGTTAAAGGGGCTGTCTCTCCAAGTTGGGAGGTTGATAGTAAAGCAGATGGAAAGTCAAACCGGAGCACCAGGGGAGGGTCTATTCGTTGAGTTTTAGAAACCTTTTGTATTCACAGTGTGTCCGTTCTCTAGGATTCCCGTACATGTTATAACTGTAGTAATATTCCCTTCAACCTGGAGAGTTGGGACCCATGGAATGGGTGCCATGAATTATTGCTTTAAATGGTCTGCATTTGCTCACCCAATCTCACCAATACTCTCAGTCCCAAGTGTCACTCCTTATGCCACATCCAGCTGTCGTTGCAGATAGGGTCATTCCAGGTTTCATCAGAGACCCTAAGGAATTGTAAAGAATTTCCCAGTTTTTTTGTTTTGTTCTTGAAATTCCTTTTTTATAGTGGGTTTGAGCTGATTCTCGCTGCCATGTTTATGCCAGTCTAGACACACTTGATTCCCTTACGGAGACATATCAATACATAGGTTTTAAGATTCTTACTAGTCAGATATATTCCTCTGCGGGAAATATGGGGTTTTGAGTCCCTTTCACTGAGGAAGGTGTAGGTCTTGTCTATTCCATAGTTGGTTTTAGGAACGGTACCTGTGCTTATATCAAACTCTGGTTTTATGCATCACCCCACCTCTCCTTCCCCCTTAAGCAGGCATAAGAGTGTTTTCTAAATGTGAGACACTGTTCTCTTTCCAAACTCAGTTCAAGTGTAGCCATGTTTACAGGATCTTCATAAGTGATATCTTATGATAAGTTTCTTTTTCTGTGTGACTTATTTCACTTAGAATCATCATACCTGAATCCAACCATTTTGCTGCTACTGGTCTTATGACATTGATTTCATGGCTGAGGGATATTCCATCGTACGTAAGTACCACAATTTTTTGAACCATTTTTTTATTTCCTGGGATATTTAAGGTGTATCCAAGTTGAGGTCCTTGTAAGCAGTGCAGCCCTAAATTTTGGGGTGGCTCTGTCTTATTGATTTTCAGTTTTCCCAAGGTATATTCCCTAGACAGGAAGTGCCCTTAGCTCTGTAGCTCTGTTGTTTACTTGTTTTAGGGAACACAATGCACTCCTCCAGAGAGGCAGTTGGCAATTTACATCCCGCCCATCAGCATAACAAGGCTCCCTGTTCTCCAGGGCCTGTCTTGCCTTTCTGGTTTTTACACATTTTGTGGATGTCCCTTTTGACCGGTGGGAAGTGATACTTCTTTGTAGTGCAGATTTGCATTGCCCGCTTGCGTGCTTGGCCAAAAAGGGCGTATGCGTTTTCTCCTGAATATATTCAGGAGAAAACGCATACGCCCTTTTTGGCCAAGTGCATCATTGTCGAAGTTGTGCCCCTCTTCCTGTGCTTTAAAGGCGATTCCAACGTACCTCTTGAAATCTGTTTCCTGCAATTCTGCCTCGCTTTAAAGTCCGCCTCGTTGCCTTCCCTCAACAGATTTTTGGACGATAGTTTTCCTTTATTACTCGGCCAGTTTGTGAAGTGCTGTGCCCCTGAGCTTCATTTTTCAACTCGTTTTTGGTGAGCTGACCGCAAGTCCAAAATTTTGGTTCAGGACCTATACTGGTTCCCGGTGGGTGGCTGAGACTTTGGTTAATTCTTCTTCCTGTCGGGAAATTACAGTGGTATGTGCCCGTCCAAATGCCTAACAGCTAAACTCTCATTGGTTCTCCCTCTTCCCTTTCATCCTCTGCCAAATTGGCAACCTGTGCGAACCAGGAGGTTAAAGGGGCTGTCTCTCCAAGCTGGGAGGTTGATAGTAAAGCACATGGAAAGTCAAACCGGAGCACAAGGAGAGGGATTATTCGTTGAGATTTAGAAACCTTTCGTATTCACAGTGTGTCCGTTCTCTAGGTTTCCCGAACATGTTATAACAGTAGTTATATTCCCTTCAACCTGGAGAGTTGGGACACATGGAATAGGTGCCATGCATTTGTGCTTTAAAGGGTCTGCATTTGCTCACCCAATCTCACCAATCCTCTCAGTCCCAAGTGTCCCTCCTTATGCCACATCCAGCTGTCATTGTAGATAAGGTCGTTCCAGGTTTCATCAGAGACCCTGAAGGAATTGTAAAGAATTTCCCAGTTTTTTTGTTTTGTTTTTGAAATTCCTTTTTATAGTGGGTTTGAGCTGATTCTCGCTGCCATGTTTATGCCAGTCTAGACACACTTGATTCCCTTATGTAGACATATCAATACATAGTTTTTAAAATTCTTACTAGTCAGATATATTCCTCTGCGGGAAATATGGGGTTTTGAGTCCCTTTCACTGAGGAAGGTGTAGGTATTCTCTATTCCATAGTTGGTTTTTGGAACGGTACCTCTGCTTATATCAAACTCTGGTTTTATGCATCACCCCACCTCTCCTTCACCCTTAAGCAGGCATAAGAGTGTTTTCTAAATGTGAGACATTGTTCTCTTTCCTAACTCAGTTCAAGTGTAGCCATGTTTACAGGATCTTCATAAGTGATATCTTATGATAAGTTTCTTTTTCTGTGTGACTTATTTCACTTAGAATCATCATATCTGAATCCACCCATTTTGCTGCTACTGGTCTTATGACATTGATTTCATGGCTGAGGGATATTCCATCGTACGTAAGTACCACAATATTTTGAACCATTTTTTTATTTCCTGGGATATTTAAGGTGTACCCAAGTTGAGGTCCTTGTAAGCAGTGCAGCCCTAAATTTTGGGGTGGCTCTGTCATATTGATTTTCAGTTTTCCCAAGGTATATTCCCTAGACTGGAAGTGCCCTTGGCTCTGTAGCTCTTTTGTTTACTTGTTTTAGGGAACACAATGCACTCCTCCAGAGAGGCAGTTGGCAATTTACATCCCGCCCATCAGCATAACAAGGCTCCCTGTTCTCCAGGGCCTGTCTTGCCTTTCTGGTTTTTACACATTTTGTGGATGTCCCTTTTGACCGGTGGGAAGTGATACTTCTTTGTAGGTCAGATTTGCATTGCCCGCTTGCTTGCTTAACAAAAAGGGCGTATGCGTTTTCTCCTGAATATATTCAGGAGAAAACGCATACGCCCTTTTTGGCCAAGTGCATCATTGTCGAAGTTGTGCCCCTCTTCCTGTGCTTTAAAGGTGATTCCAACGTACCTCTTGAAATCTGTTTCCTGCTATTCTGCCTCTCTTTCAAGTCCGCCTCGTAGCCTTTCCTCAACAGATTTTTGGACGATAGTTGTCGTTTATTATTCAGCCAGTTTTTGAATTGCTGTGCCCCTGAGCTCCATTTTTCAACTCGTTTTTGGTGACCTGACCGCAAGTCCAAAATTTGGTTCAGGACCTATACTGGTTACCGGTGGGTGGCTGAGACTTTGGTTAATTCTTCTTCCTGCGGGGAAGTTAGAGTGAGATATCCCCGTCCAAATGCCTAACAGCTACTCTCTCATTGGTTCTCCCTCTTCCCTTTCATCCTCTGCCAAATTGGCAACCTGTGCGAACCAGGAGGTTAAAGGGGCTGTCTATCCAAGTTGGGTGGTTGATAGTAAAGCAGATGGAAAGTCAAACCGGAGCACCAGGAGTGGGACTATTCGTTGAGTTTTAGAAACCTTTCGTATTCACAGTGTGTCCGTTCTCTAGGTTTCCCGTACATGTTATAGCTGTAGTAATATTCCCTTCAACCTGGAGAGTTGGGACCCATGGAATGGGTGCCAGGCATTATTGCTTTAAAGGGTCTGCATTTGCTGACCCAATCTCACCAATCCTCTCAGTCCCAAGTGTCCCTCCTTATGCCACATCCAGCTGTCGTTGTAGATAGGGTCATTCCAGGTTTCATCAGAGACCCTGAAGGAATTGTAAAGAATATCCCAGTTTTTATGTTTTGTTTTTGAAATTCCTTTTTAGAGTGGGTTTGAGCTGATTCTCGCTGCCATGTTTATGCCAGTCTAGACACACTTGATTCCCTTACGGAGACATATCAATACATAGGTTTTAAGTTTCTTACTAGTCAGATATATTCCTCTGCGGGAAATATGGTGTTTTGAGTCCCTTTCACTGAGGAAGGTGTAGGTCTTGTCTATTCCAGAGTTGGTTTTTGGAACGGTACCTGTGCTTATATCAAACTCTGGTTTTATGCATCACCCCACCTCTCCTTCCGCCTGAAGCAGGCATAAGAGTGTTTTCTAAATGTGAGACACTGTTCTCTTTCCTAACTCAGTTCAAGTGTAGCCATGTTTACAGGATCTTCATAAGTGATATCTTATGATAAGTTTCTTTTTCTGTGTGACTTATTTCACTTAGAATCATCGTACCTGAATCCACCCATTTTGCTGCTACTGGTCTTATGACATTGATTTCATGGCTTAGGGATATTCCATCATACGTAAGTACCACAATTTTTTGAACCATTTTTATATTTCCTGGGATATTTAAGGTGTACCCAACTTGAGGTCCTTGTAAGCAGTGCAGCCCTAAATTTTGGGGTGGCTCTGTCTTATTGATTTTCAGTTTTCCCAAGGTATATTCCCTACACTGGAAGTGCCCTAGGCTCTGTAGCTCTGTTCTTTACTTGTTTTAGGGAACACAATGCACTCCTCCAGAGAGGCAGTTGGCAATTTACCTCCCGCCCATCAGCATAACAAGGCTCCCTGTTCTCCAGGGCCTGTCTTGCCTTTCTGGTTTTTACACATTTTGTGGATGTCCCTTTTGACCGGTGGGAAGTGATACTTCTTTGTAGTGCAGATTTGCATTGCCGGCTTGCTTGCTTTGTCAAAGAGGGCGTATGCGTTTTCTCCTGAATATACTCAGGAGAAAACGCATACGCCCTTTTTGGCCAAGTGCATCATTGTCGACGTTGTGCCCTTCTTCCTGTGCTTTAAAGGCGATTGAAATGTACCTCTTGAAATCTGTTTCCTGCTATTCTGCCTCGCTTTCAAGTCCGCCTCGTTGCCTTCCCTCAACAGATTTTTGGACGATAGTTGTCCTTTATTACTCGGCCAGTTTGTGAATTGCTGTGCCCCTGAGCTCCATTTTTCAACTCGTTTTTGGTGAGCTGACCGCAAGTCCAAAATTTTGGTTCAGGACCCATACTGGTTCCCAGTGGGTGGCTGAGACTTTATTTAATTCTTCTTCCTGCCGAGAAATTACAGTGATATGTGCCCGTCCAAATGCCTAACAGCTACTCTCTCATTGGTTCTCCCTCTTCCCTTTCATCCTCTGCCAAATTGGCAACCTGTGCGAACCAGAAGCTTAAAGGGTCTGTCTCTCCAAGTTGGGAGTTTGATAGTAAAGCAGATGGAAAGTAAAACTGGAGCACCAGGAGAGGGACTATTCATTGTGTTTTAGAAACCTTTCGTATTCGCAGTGTGTCTGTTCTCTTGGTTTCCCGTACATGTTATATCTGTAGTAATATTCCCTTCAACCTGGAGAGTTGGGACCCATGGAATGGGTGCCTTGCATTTGTGCTTTAAAGGGTCTGCATTTGCTCACCAAATCTCACCAATCGTCTCAGTCCCAAGTGTCCCTCCTTATGCCACATCCAGCTGTCGTTGTAGATAAGGTCATTCCAGGTTTCATCAGAGACCCTGAAGGAATTGTAAAGAATTTTCCAGTTTTTTTGTTTTGTTTTTGAAATTCCTTTTTATAGTGGGTTTGAGCTGATTCTCGCTGCCATGTTTATGCCAGTCTAGACACACTTCATTCGCTTCCGGAGACATATCAATACATAGGTTTTAAGATTCTTACTACTCAGATATATTCCTCTGCGGGAAATATGGGGTTTTGAGTCCCTTTCACTGAGGAGGGTGTAGGTCTTGTCTATTCCATAGTTGGTTTTTGGAACGGTACCTGTGCTTATATCAAACTCTGGTTTTATGCATCACCCCACCTCCTCTTCCCCCTTAAGCAGGCATAAGAGTGTTTTCTAAATGTGAGACACTGTTCTCTTTCCTAACTCAGTTCAAGTGTAGCCATGTTTACAGGATCTTCATAAGTGATATCTTATGATAAGTTTCTTTTTCTGTGTGACTTATTTCACTTAGAATCATCGTACCTGAATCCACCCATTTTGCTGCTACTGGTCTTATGACATTGATTTCATGGCTGAGGGATATTCCATCGTACGTAAGTACCACAATTTTTTGAACCATTTTTATATTTCCTGGGATATTTACGGTGTACCCAAGTTGAGGTCCTTGTAAGCAGTGCAGCCCTAAATTTTGGGGTGGCTCTGTCTTATTGATTTTCAGTTTTCCCAAGGTATATTCCTTAGACTGGAAGTGCCCTTGGCTCTGTAGCTCTTTTGTTTACTTGTTTTAGGGAACACAATGCACTCCTCCAGAGAGGCAGTTGGCAATTTACATCCGGCCCATCAGCATAACAAGGCTCCCTGTTCTCCAGAGCCTGTCTGGCCTTTCTGGATTTTACACATTTTGTGGATGTCCCTTTTGACCGGTGGGAAGTGATACTTCTTTGTAGTGCAGAGTTGCATTGCCCGCTTGCTTGCTTGGCCAAAAAGGGCGTATGCGTTTTCTCCTGAATATATTCAGGAGAAAACGCATACGCCCTTTTTGGCCAAGTGCATCATTGTCGAAGTTGTGCCCCTCTTCCTGTGCTTTAAAGGCGATTCCAACTTACCTCTTGAAATCTGTTTCCTGCTATTCTGCCTAGCTTTCAAGTCTGCCTCGTTGCCTTCCCTCAACAGATTTTTGGACGATAGTTGTCCTTTATTACTCGGCCAGTTTCTGAATTGCTGTGCCCCTGAGCTCCATTTTTCAACTCGTTTTTGGTGAGCTGACCGCAAGTCCAAAATTTTGGTTCAGGACCTATACTGGTTCCCGGTGGGGGGCTGAGACTTTGGTTAATTCTTCTTCCTTCCGGGAAATTACAGTGATATGTGCCCCTCCAAATACCTAACAGCTACTCTCTCATTGGTTCTCCCTATTCCCTTTCATCCTCTGCCAAATTGGCAACCTGTGCGAACCAGGAGGTTAAAGGGGCTGTCTCTCCAAGTTGGGAGGTTGATAGTAAAGCAGATGGAAAGTCAAACCGGAGCACCAGGGGAGGGTCTATTCGTTGAGTTTTAGAAACCTTTTGTATTCACAGTGTGTCCGTTCTCTAGGATTCCCGTACATGTTATAACTGTAGTAATATTCCCTTCAACCTGGAGAGTTGGGACCCATGGAATGGGTGCCATGAATTATTGCTTTAAATGGTCTGCATTTGCTCACCCAATCTCACCAATACTCTCAGTCCCAAGTGTCACTCCTTATGCCACATCCAGCTGTCGTTGCAGATAGGGTCATTCCAGGTTTCATCAGAGACCCTAAGGAATTGTAAAGAATTTCCCAGTTTTTTTGTTTTGTTCTTGAAATTCCTTTTTATAGTGGGTTTGAGCTGATTCTCGCTGCCATGTTTATGCCAGTCTAGACACACTTGATTCCCTTACGGAGACATATCAATACATAGGTTTTAAGATTCTTACTAGTCAGATATATTCCTCTGCGGGAAATATGGGGTTTTGAGTCCCTTTCACTGAGGAAGGTGTAGGTCTTGTCTATTCCATAGTTGGTTTTAGGAACGGTACCTGTGCTTATATCAAACTCTGGTTTTATGCATCACCCCACCTCTCCTTCCCCCTTAAGCAGGCATAAGAGTGTTTTCTAAATGTGAGACACTGTTCTCTTTCCAAACTCAGTTCAAGTGTAGCCATGTTTACAGGATCTTCATAAGTGATATCTTATGATAAGTTTCTTTTTCTGTGTGACTTATTTCACTTAGAATCATCATACTTGAATCCACCCATTTTGCTGCTACTGGTCTTATGACATTGATTTCATGGCTGAGGGATATTCCATCGTACGTAAGTACCACAATTTTTTGAACCATTTTTTTATTTCCTGGGATATTTAAGGTGTATCCAAGTTGAGGTCCTTGTAAGCAGTGCAGCCCTAAATTTTGGGGTGGCTCTGTCTTATTGATTTTCAGTTTTCCCAAGGTATATTCCCTAGACTGGAAGTGCCCTTGGCTCTGTAGCTCTGTTGTTTACTTGTTTTAGGGAACACAATGCACTCCTCCAGAGAGGCAGTTGGCAATTTACATCCCGCCCATCAGCATAACAAGGCTCCCTGTTCTCCAGGGCCTGTCTTGCCTTTCTGGTTTTTACATATTTTGTGGATGTCCCTTTTGACCGGTGGGAAGTGATACTTCTTTGTAGTGCAGATTTGCATTGCCCGCTTGCTTGCTTGGCCAAAAAGGGCGTATGCGTTTTCTCCTGAATATATTCAGGAGAAAACGCATACCCGCTTTTTGGCCAAGTGCATCATTGTCGAAGTTGTGCCCCTCTTCCTGTGCTTTAAAGGTGATTCCAACGTACCTCTTGAAATCTGTTTCCTGCTATTCTGCCTCGCTTTCAAGTCCGCCTCGTTGCCTTCCCTCAACAGATTTTTGGACGATAGTTGTCCTTTATTACTCGGCCAGTTTGTGAATTGCTGTGCCCCTGAGCTCCATTTTTCAACTCGTTTTTGGTGAGCTGACCGCAAGTCCAAAATTTTGGTTCAGTTCCTATACTGGTTCCCGGTGGGTGGCTGAGACTTTGGTTAATTCTTCTTCCTGCCGGGAAATTACAGTGATATGTGCCCGTCCAAATGCCTAACAGCTACTCTCTCATTGGTTCTCCCTCTTCCCTTTCATCCTCTGCCAAATTGGAAACCTGTGCGAACCAGGAGTTTAAAGGGGCTGTCTCTCCAAGTTGGGAGGTTGATAGTAAAGCAGTTGGAAAGTCAAACCGGAGCACCAGGAGAGGGACTATTCGTTGAGTTTTAGAAACCTTTCGTATTCACAGTGTGTCCGTTCTCTAGGTTTCCCGTACATGTTATAACTGTAGTAATATTCCCTTCAAACTGGAGAGTTGGGACTCATGGAATGGGTGCCAAGCATTTGTGCCTTAAAGGGTCTGCATTTGCTCACCCAATCTCACGAAGCGTCTCAGTCCCAAGTGTCCCTACTTATGCCACATCCAGCTGTCGTTGTAGATAGGGTCATTCCAGGTTTCATCAGGGACCCTGAAGGAATTGTAAAGAATTTCCCAGTTTTTTTGTTTTGTTTTTGAAATTCCTTTTTATAGTGGGTTTGAGCTGATTCTCGCTGCCATGTTTATGCCAGTCTAGACACACTTGATTCCCTTACGGAGACATATCAATACATAGGTTTTAAGATTCTTACTAGTCAGATATATTCCTCTGCGGGAAATATGGTGTTTTGAGTCCCTTTCACTGAGGAAGCTGTAGGTCTTGTCTATTCCATAGTTGGTTTTTGGAACGGTACCTGTGCTTATAGCAAACTCTGGTTTTATGCATCACCCCACCTCTCCTTTCCCCTTAAGCAGGCATAAGAGTTTTTTCTAAATATGAGACACTGTTCTCTTTCCTAACTCAGTTCAAGTGTTGCCATGTTTACAGGATCTTCATAAGTGATATCTTATGATAAGTTTCTTTTTCTGTGTGACTTATTTCACTTAGAATCATCGTACCTGGATCCACCCATTTTGTTGCTACTGGTCTTATGATATTGATTTCATGCCTGAGGGATATTCCATCGTACGTAAGTACCACAATTTTTTGAACCATTTTTATATTTCCTGGGATGCTTAAGGTGTATCCAAGTTGAGGTCCTTGTAAGCAGTGCAGCCTTAAATTTTGGGGCGGCTCTGTCTTATTGATTTTCAGTTTTGCCAAGGTATATTCCCTAGAATGGATGTGCCCTTGGCTCTGTAGCTCTGTTTTTTACTTCTTTTAGGGAACACAATGCACTCCTCCAGAGAGGCAGTTGGCAATTTACATCCCGCCCATCAGCATAACAAGGCTCCCTGTTCTCCAGGGCCTGTCTTGCCTTTCTGGTTTTTACACATTTTGTGGATGACCCTTTTGACCGGTGGGAAGTGATACTTCTTTGTAGTGCAGATTTGCATTGCCCGCTTGCGTGCTTGGCCAAAAAGGGCGTATGCGTTTTCTCCTGAATATATTCAGGAGAAAACGCATACGCCCTTTTTGGCCAAGTGCATCATTGTCGAAGTTGTGCCCCTCTTCCTGTGCTTTAAAGGTGATTCCAATGTACCTCTTGAAATCTGTTTCCTGCTATTCTGCCTCGCTTTCAAGTCTGACTCGTTGCCTTCCCTCAACCGATTTTTGGATGATAGTTGTCCTTTATTACTCGGCCAGTTTGTGAATTGCTGTGCCCCTGAGCTCCATTTTTCAACTCGTTTTTGGTGAGCTGACCGCAAGTCCAAAATTTTGGTTCAGGACCTATACTGGTTCCCGGTGGGTGGCTGAGACTTTGGTTAATTCTTCTTCCTGCTGGGAAATTACAGTGATATGTGCCCGTCCAAATGCCTAACAGCTACTCTCTCATTGGTTCACCTTCTTCCCTTTCATCCTCGGCCAAATTGGCAACCTGTGCGAACCTGGAGGTTAAAGGGGCTGTCTCGCCAAGTTGGGAGGTTGATAGTAAAGCCGATGTAAAGTCAAAGCGGAGCACCAGGAGAGGGACTATTCGTTGAGTTTTAGAAACCTTTCGTGTTCACAGTGTTTCCGTTCTCTAGGTTTCCCGTACATGTTATAGCTGTAGTAATATTTCCTTCAACCTGGTGAGTTGGGACCCATGGAATGGGTGTCATGCATTATTGCTTTAATGGGTCTGCATTTGCTCACCCAATCTCACCGGTCCTCTCAGTCCCAAGTGTCCAGCCTTATGCCACATCCAGCTGTCGTTGTAGATAGGGTCATTCCAGGTTTCATCAGAGTCCCTGAAGGAATTGTAAAGAATTTCCCAGTTTTTTTGTTTTGTTTTTGAAATTCCTTTTTATAGTGGGTTTGAGCTGATTCTCGCTGCCATGTTTATGCCAGTCTAGACACACTTGTTTCCCTTACGTAGACATATCAATACATAGGTTTTAATATTCTTACTAGTCAGATATATTCCTCTGTGGGAAATATGGGGTTTTGAGTCCCTTTCACTGAGGAAGGTGTAGGTCTTGTCTATTCCATAGTTGGTTTTTGGAACGGTACCTGTGCTTATATCAAACTCTGGTTTTATGCATCACCCCACCTCTCCTTCCCCCTTAAGCAGGCATAAGAGTGTTTTCTAAATGTGAGACACTGTTCTCTTTCCTAACTCAATTCAAGTGTAGCCATGTTTATAGGATCTTCATAAGTGATATCTTATGATAAGTTTCTTTTTCTGTGTGACTTATTTCACTTAGAATCATCGTACCTGAATCCACTCATTTTGCTGCTACTGGCCATATCATATTGATTTCATGGCTGAGGGATATTCCATCGTACGTAAGTACCACAATTTTTTGAACCATTTTTATATTTCCTGAGATACTTAATGTGTATCCAAGTTGAGGTCCTTGTAAGCAGTGCAGCCTTAAATTTTGGGATGGCTTTGTCTTATGGATTTTCATTTTTCCCAAGGTATATTCCCTATACTGGAAGTGCCCTTGCCTCTGTAGCTCTGTTGTTTACTTGTTTTAGGGAACACAATGCACTCCTCCAGAGAGGCAGTTGGCAATTTACATCCCGCCCATCAGCATAACAAGGCTCCCTGTTGTCCAGGGCCTGTCTTTCCTTTCTGGTTTTTACACATTTTGTGGATGTCCCTTTTGACCGGTGGGAAGTGATACTTCTTTGTAGTGCAGATTTGCATTGCCCGCTTGCTTTCTTGGCCAAAAAGGGCGTATGCGTTTTCTCCTGAATATATTCAGGGAAAACGCATACGCCCTTTTTAGCCAAGTGCATCATTGTCGAAGTTGTGCCCCTCTTCCTGTGCTTTAAAGGCGATTCCAACGTACCTCTTGAAATCTGTTTCCTGCTATTCTGCCTCGCTTTCAACTCCGCCTCGTTGCCTTTCCTAAACAGATTTTTGGACGATAGTTGTCCTTTATTACTCGGCCAGTTTGTGAATTGCTGTGCCCCTGAGCTCCATTATTCAACTCGTTTTTGGTGAGCTGACCGCAAGTCCAAAATTTTGGTTCAGGACCTATACTGGTTCCCGGTGGGTGGCTGAGACTTTGGTTAATTCTTCTTCCTGCCGGGAAATTACAGTAATATGTGCCCGTCCAAATGCCTAACAGCTACTCTCTCATTGGTTCTCCCTCTTCCCTTTCATCCGCTGCCAAATTGGCAACCTGTGAGAACCAGGAAGTTAAAGGGGCTGTCTCTCCATGTTGGGAGGTTGATAGTAAAGCAGATGTAAAGTCAAAGCGGAGCACCAGGAGAGGGACTATTCGTTGAGTTTTAGAAACCTTTCGTTTTCACAGTGTGTCCATTCTCTAGGTTTCCCGTACATGTTATAGCTGTATTAATATTCCCTTCAACCTGGAGAGGTGGGACCCATGGAGTGGGTGCCAGGCATTTGTGATTTAAAGGGTCTGCATTTGCTCACCCAATCTCACCAATCCTCTCAGTCCCAAGTGTCCCTCCTTATGCCACATCCAGCTGTCGTTGTAGATAGGGTCATTCCAGGTTTCATCAGGGACCCTGAAGGAATTGTAAAGAATTTCCCAGTTTTTTTGTTTTGTTTTTGAAATTCCTTTTTATAGTGGGTTTGAGCTGATTCTCGCTGCCATGTTTATGCCAGTCTAGAAACACTTGATTCCCTTACGGAGACATATCAATCCATAGGTTTTAAGATTCTTACTAGTCAGATATATTCCTCTGCGGGAAATATGGTGTTTTGAGTCCCTTTCACTGAGGAAGGTGTAGGTCTTGTCTATTCCATAGTTGGTTTTTGGAACGGTACTTGTGCTTATATCAAACTGTGGTTTTATGCATCACCCCACCTCTCCTTCCCCCTTAAGCAGGCATAAGAGTGTTTTCTAAATATGAGACACTGTTCTCTTTCCTAACTCAGTTCAAGTGTAGCCATGTTCATAGGATCTTCATAAGTGATATCTTATGATAAGTTTCTTTTTCTGTGTGACTTATTTCACTTAGAATCATCGTACCTGAATCCACCCATTTTGCTGCTACTGGTCTTATGACATTGATTTCATGGCTGAGGGATATTCCATCGTACGTAAGTACCACAATTTTTTGAACCATTTTTATATTTCCTGGGATATTTAAGGTGTACCCAAGTTGAGGTCCTTGTAAGCAGTGCAGCCCTAAATTTTGGGGTGGCTCTGTATAATTGATTTTCAGTTTTCCCAAGGTATATTCCCTAGACTGGAAGTGACTTGGCTCTGTAGCTCTGTTCTTTACATGTTTTAGGGAACACAATGCACTCCTCCAGAGAGGCAGTTGGCAATTTACATCCGGCCCATCAGCATAACAAGGCTCCATGTTCTCCAGGGCTTGTCTTGCCTTTCTGGTTTTTACACATTTTGTGGATGTCCCTTTTGACCGGTGGGAAGTGATACTTCTTTGTAGTGCAGATTTGCATTGCCTGCTTGCTTGCTTGGCCAAAAAGGGCGTATGTGTTTTCTCCTGAATATATTCAGGAGAAAATGCATATGCCCTTTTTGGCCAAGGGCATCATTTTCGAAGTTGTGCCCCTCTTCCTGTGCTTTAAAGGCAATTCCAACGTACCTCCTGAAATCTGTTTCCTGCTATTCTGCCTCGCTTTCAAGTCCGCCTCGTTGCCTTTCCTCAACAGATTTTTGGACAATAGTTGATCTTTATTACTTGGCCAGTTTGTGAATTGCTGTGCCCCTGAGCTCCATTTTTCAACTCGTTTTTGGTGAGCTGACCGCAAGTCCAAAATTTTGGTTCAGGACCTATACTGATTCCCGGTGGGTGGCTGAGACTTTGGTTAATTCTTCTTCCTGCTGGGAAATTACAGTGATATGTGCCCGTCCAAAAGCCTAACAGCTACTCTCTCATTGGTTCTCCCTCTTCCCTTTCATCCTCTGCCAAATTGGCAACCTGTGCGAACCAGGAGGTTAAAGGGGCTGTCTCTCCAAGTTGGGAGGTTGATAGTAAAGCAGACGGAAAGTCAAACCGGAGCACCAGGATAGGGACTATTCGTTGAGTTTTAGAAACCTTTCGTATTCACAGTGTGTCCGTTCTCTAGGTTTCCCGTACATGTTATAGGTGTAGTAATATTCCCTTCAACCTGGAGAGTTGGGACCCATGGAATGGGTGCCAGGAATTTGTGCTTTAAAGGGTCTGCATTTGCTCACCCAATCTCACCTATCGTCTCAGTCCCAAGTGTCCCTCCTTATGCCACATCCAGCTGTCGTTGTAGATAGGGTCATTCCAGGATTCATCAGAGACCCTGAAGGAATTGTAAAGAATTTCCCAGTTTTTTTGTTTTGTTTTTGAAATTCCTTTTTATAGTGGGCTTGAGCTGATTCCCGCTGCCATGTTTATGCCAGTCTAGACACACTTGATTCCCTTACGGAGACTTATCAATACATAGGTTTTAAGATTCTTACTAGTCAGATATATTCCTCTGCGGGAAATATGGTGTTTTGAGTCCCTTTCACTGAGGAAGGTGTAGGTCTTGTCTATTCCATAGTTGGTTTTTGGAACGGTACGTGTGCTTATATCAAACTCTGGTTTTATGCATCACCCCACCTCTCCTTCCCCCTTAAGCAGGCATAAGAGTGTTTTCTAAATGTGAGACACTGTTCTCTTTCCTAACTCAGTTCAATTGTAGCCATGTTTACAGGATCTTCATAAGTGATATCTTATGATAAGTTTCTTTTTCTGTGTGACTTATTTCACTTAGAATCACCGAACCTGAATCCACCCATTTTGCTGCTACTGGTCTTATTACATTGATTTCATGGCTGAGGGATAATCCATTGTACGTAAGTACCACAATTTTTTGAACCATTTTTATATTTCCTGGGATATTTAAGGTGTACCCAAGTTGAGGTCCTTGTAAGCAGTGCAGCCCTAAATTTTGGGGTGGCTCTGTATAATTGATTTTCAGTTTTCCCAAGGTATATTCCCTAGACTGGAAGTGACTTGGCTCTGTAGCTCTGTTCTTTACTTCTTTTAGGGAACACAATGCACTCCTCCAGAGAGGCAGTTGGCAATTTACATCACGCCCATCAGCATAAAAAGGCTCCCTGTTCAACAGGGCTTGTCTTGCCTTTCTGGTTTTTACACATTTTGTGGATGACCCTTTTGACCGGTGGGAAGTGATACTTCTTTTTAGTGCAGATTTGCATTGCCCGCTTGCTTGCTTGGCCAAAAAGGGCGTATGCGTTTTCTCCTGAATATATTCAGGAGAAAACGCATACGCCCTTTTTGGCCAAGTGCATCATTGTCGAAGTTGTGCCCCTCTTCCTGTGCTTTAAAGGTGATTCCAACGTACCTCTTGAAATCTGTTTCCTGCTATTCTGCCTCGCTTTCAAGTCCGCCTCGTTGCCTTCCCTCAACAGATTTTTGGACGATAGTTGTCCTTTATTACTCGGCCAGTTTGTGAATTGCTGTGCCCCTGAGCTCCATTTTTCAACTCGTTTTTGGTGAGCTGACCGCAAGTCCAAAATTTTGGTTCAGTTCCTATACTGGTTCCCGGTGGGTGGCTGAGACTTTGGTTAATTCTTCTTCCTGCCGGGAAATTACAGTGATATGTGCCCGTCCAAATGCCTAACAGCTACTCTCTCATTGGTTCTCCCTCTTCCCTTTCATCCTCTGCCAAATTGGAAACCTGTGCGAACCAGGAGTTTAAAGGGGCTGTCTCTCCAAGTTGGGAGGTTGATAGTAAAGCAGTTGGAAAGTCAAACCGGAGCACCAGGAGAGGGACTATTCGTTGAGTTTTAGAAACCTTTCGTATTCACAGTGTGTCCGTTCTCTAGGTTTCCCGTACATGTTATAACTGTAGTAATATTCCCTTCAAACTGGAGAGTTGGGACTCATGGAATGGGTGCCAAGCATTTGTGCCTTAAAGGGTCTGCATTTGCTCACCCAATCTCACGAAGCGTCTCAGTCCCAAGTGTCCCTACTTATGCCACATCCAGCTGTCGTTGTAGATAGGGTCATTCCAGGTTTCATCAGGGACCCTGAAGGAATTGTAAAGAATTTCCCAGTTTTTTTGTTTTGTTTTTGAAATTCCTTTTTATAGTGGGTTTGAGCTGATTCTCGCTGCCATGTTTATGCCAGTCTAGACACACTTGATTCCCTTACGGAGACATATCAATACATAGGTTTTAAGATTCTTACTAGTCAGATATATTCCTCTGCGGGAAATATGGTGTTTTGAGTCCCTTTCACTGAGGAAGCTGTAGGTCTTGTCTATTCCATAGTTGGTTTTTGGAACGGTACCTGTGCTTATAGCAAACTCTGGTTTTATGCATCACCCCACCTCTCCTTTCCCCTTAAGCAGGCATAAGAGTTTTTTCTAAATATGAGACACTGTTCTCTTTCCTAACTCAGTTCAAGTGTTGCCATGTTTACAGGATCTTCATAAGTGATATCTTATGATAAGTTTCTTTTTCTGTGTGACTTATTTCACTTAGAATCATCGTACCTGGATCCACCCATTTTGTTGCTACTGGTCTTATGATATTGATTTCATGCCTGAGGGATATTCCATCGTACGTAAGTACCACAATTTTTTGAACCATTTTTATATTTCCTGGGATGCTTAAGGTGTATCCAAGTTGAGGTCCTTGTAAGCAGTGCAGCCTTAAATTTTGGGGCGGCTCTGTCTTATTGATTTTCAGTTTTGCCAAGGTATATTCCCTAGAATGGATGTGCCCTTGGCTCTGTAGCTCTGTTTTTTACTTCTTTTAGGGAACACAATGCACTCCTCCAGAGAGGCAGTTGGCAATTTACATCCCGCCCATCAGCATAACAAGGCTCCCTGTTCTCCAGGGCCTGTCTTGCCTTTCTGGTTTTTACACATTTTGTGGATGACCCTTTTGACCGGTGGGAAGTGATACTTCTTTGTAGTGCAGATTTGCATTGCCCGCTTGCGTGCTTGGCCAAAAAGGGCGTATGCGTTTTCTCCTGAATATATTCAGGAGAAAACGCATACGCCCTTTTTGGCCAAGTGCATCATTGTCGAAGTTGTGCCCCTCTTCCTGTGCTTTAAAGGTGATTCCAATGTACCTCTTGAAATCTGTTTCCTGCTATTCTGCCTCGCTTTCAAGTCTGACTCGTTGCCTTCCCTCAACCGATTTTTGGATGATAGTTGTCCTTTATTACTCGGCCAGTTTGTGAATTGCTGTGCCCCTGAGCTCCATTTTTCAACTCGTTTTTGGTGAGCTGACCGCAAGTCCAAAATTTTGGTTCAGGACCTATACTGGTTCCCGGTGGGTGGCTGAGACTTTGGTTAATTCTTCTTCCTGCTGGGAAATTACAGTGATATGTGCCCGTCCAAATGCCTAACAGCTACTCTCTCATTGGTTCACCTTCTTCCCTTTCATCCTCGGCCAAATTGGCAACCTGTGCGAACCTGGAGGTTAAAGGGGCTGTCTCGCCAAGTTGGGAGGTTGATAGTAAAGCCGATGTAAAGTCAAAGCGGAGCACCAGGAGAGGGACTATTCGTTGAGTTTTAGAAACCTTTCGTGTTCACAGTGTGTCCGTTCTCTAGGTTTCCCGTACATGTTATAGCTGTAGTAATATTTCCTTCAACCTGGTGAGTTGGGACCCATGGAATGGGTGTCATGCATTATTGCTTTAATGGGTCTGCATTTGCTCACCCAATCTCACCGGTCCTCTCAGTCCCAAGTGTCCAGCCTTATGCCACATCCAGCTGTCGTTGTAGATAGGGTCATTCCAGGTTTCATCAGAGTCCCTGAAGGAATTGTAAAGAATTTCCCAGTTTTTTTGTTTTGTTTTTGAAATTCCTTTTTATAGTGGGTTTGAGCTGATTCTCGCTGCCATGTTTATGCCAGTCTAGACACACTTGTTTCCCTTACGTAGACATATCAATACATAGGTTTTAATATTCTTACTAGTCAGATATATTCCTCTGTGGGAAATATGGGGTTTTGAGTCCCTTTCACTGAGGAAGGTGTAGGTCTTGTCTATTCCATAGTTGGTTTTTGGAACGGTACCTGTGCTTATATCAAACTCTGGTTTTATGCATCACCCCACCTCTCCTTCCCCCTTAAGCAGGCATAAGAGTGTTTTCTAAATGTGAGACACTGTTCTCTTTCCTAACTCAATTCAAGTGTAGCCATGTTTATAGGATCTTCATAAGTGATATCTTATGATAAGTTTCTTTTTCTGTGTGACTTATTTCACTTAGAATCATCGTACCTGAATCCACTCATTTTGCTGCTACTGGCCATATCATATTGATTTCATGGCTGAGGGATATTCCATCGTACGTAAGTACCACAATTTTTTGAACCATTTTTATATTTCCTGAGATACTTAATGTGTATCCAAGTTGAGGTCCTTGTAAGCAGTGCAGCCTTAAATTTTGGGATGGCTTTGTCTTATGGATTTTCATTTTTCCCAAGGTATATTCCCTATACTGGAAGTGCCCTTGCCTCTGTAGCTCTGTTGTTTACTTGTTTTAGGGAACACAATGCACTCCTCCAGAGAGGCAGTTGGCAATTTACATCCCGCCCATCAGCATAACAAGGCTCCCTGTTGTCCAGGGCCTGTCTTTCCTTTCTGGTTTTTACACATTTTGTGGATGTCCCTTTTGACCGGTGGGAAGTGATACTTCTTTGTAGTGCAGATTTGCATTGCCCGCTTGCTTTCTTGGCCAAAAAGGGCGTATGCGTTTTCTCCTGAATATATTCAGGGAAAACGCATACGCCCTTTTTGGCCAAGTGCATCATTGTCGAAGTTGTGCCCCTCTTCCTGTGCTTTAAAGGCGATTCCAACGTACCTCTTGAAATCTGTTTCCTGCTATTCTGCCTCGCTTTCAACTCCGCCTCGTTGCCTTTCCTAAACAGATTTTTGGACGATGTTGTCCTTTATTACTCGGCCAGTTTGTGAATTGCTGTGCCCCTGAGCTCCATTATTCAACTCGTTTTTGGTGAGCTGACCGCAAGTCCAAAATTTTGGTTCAGGACCTATACTGGTTCCCGGTGGGTGGCTGAGACTTTGGTTAATTCTTCTTCCTGCCGGGAAATTACAGTAATATGTGCCCGTCCAAATGCCTAACAGCTACTCTCTCATTGGTTCTCCCTCTTCCCTTTCATCCGCTGCCAAATTGGCAACCTGTGAGAACCAGGAAGTTAAAGGGGCTGTCTCTCCATGTTGGGAGGTTGATAGTAAAGCAGATGTAAAGTCAAAGCGGAGCACCAGGAGAGGGACTATTCGTTGAGTTTTAGAAACCTTTCGTTTTCACAGTGTGTCCATTCTCTAGGTTTCCCGTACATGTTATAGCTGTATTAATATTCCCTTCAACCTGGAGAGGTGGGACCCATGGAGTGGGTGCCAGGCATTTGTGATTTAAAGGGTCTGCATTTGCTCACCCAATCTCACCAATCCTCTCAGTCCCAAGTGTCCCTCCTTATGCCACATCCAGCTGTCGTTGTAGATAGGGTCATTCCAGGTTTCATCAGGGACCCTGAAGGAATTGTAAAGAATTTCCCAGTTTTTTTGTTTTGTTTTTGAAATTCCTTTTTATAGTGGGTTTGAGCTGATTCTCGCTGCCATGTTTATGCCAGTCTAGAAACACTTGATTCCCTTACGGAGACATATCAATCCATAGGTTTTAAGATTCTTACTAGTCAGATATATTCCTGTGCGGGAAATATGGTGTTTTGAGTCCCTTTCACTGAGGAAGGTGTAGGTCTTGTCTATTCCATAGTTGGTTTTTGGAACGGTACTTGTGCTTATATCAAACTGTGGTTTTATGCATCACCCCACCTCTCCTTCCCCCTTAAGCAGGCATAAGAGTGTTTTCTAAATATGAGACACTGTTCTCTTTCCTAACTCAGTTCAAGTGTAGCCATGTTCATAGGATCTTCATAAGTGATATCTTATGATAAGTTTCTTTTTCTGTGTGACTTATTTCACTTAGAATCATCGTACCTGAATCCACCCATTTTGCTGCTACTGGTCTTATGACATTGATTTCATGGCTGAGGGATATTCCATCGTACGTAAGTACCACAATTTTTTGAACCATTTTTATATTTCCTGGGATATTTAAGGTGTACCCAAGTTGAGGTCCTTGTAAGCAGTGCAGCCCTAAATTTTGGGGTGGCTCTGTATAATTGATTTTCAGTTTTCCCAAGGTATATTCCCTAGACTGGAAGTGACTTGGCTCTGTAGCTCTGTTCTTTACATGTTTTAGGGAACACAATGCACTCCTCCAGAGAGGCAGTTGGCAATTTACATCCGGCCCATCAGCATAACAAGGCTCCATGTTCTCCAGGGCTTGTCTTGCCTTTCTGGTTTTTACACATTTTGTGGATGTCCCTTTTGACCGGTGGGAAGTGATACTTCTTTGTAGTGCAGATTTGCATTGCCTGCTTGCTTGCTTGGCCAAAAAGGGCGTATGTGTTTTCTCCTGAATATATTCAGGAGAAAATGCATATGCCCTTTTTGGCCAAGGGCATCATTTTCGAAGTTGTGCCCCTCTTCCTGTGCTTTAAAGGCAATTCCAACGTACCTCCTGAAATCTGTTTCCTGCTATTCTGCCTCGCTTTCAAGTCCGCCTCGTTGCCTTTCCTCAACAGATTTTTGGACAATAGTTGATCTTTATTACTTGGCCAGTTTGTGAATTGCTGTGCCCCTGAGCTCCATTTTTCAACTCGTTTTTGGTGAGCTGACCGCAAGTCCAAAATTTTGGTTCAGGACCTATACTGATTCCCGGTGGGTGGCTGAGACTTTGGTTAATTCTTCTTCCTGCTGGGAAATTACAGTGATATGTGCCCGTCCAAAAGCCTAACAGCTACTCTCTCATTGGTTCTCCCTCTTCCCTTTCATCCTCTGCCAAATTGGCAACCTGTGCGAACCAGGAGGTTAAAGGGGCTGTCTCTCCAAGTTGGGAGGTTGATAGTAAAGCAGACGGAAAGTCAAACCGGAGCACCAGGATAGGGACTATTCGTTGAGTTTTAGAAACCTTTCGTATTCACAGTGTGTCCGTTCTCTAGGTTTCCCGTACATGTTATAGGTGTAGTAATATTCCCTTCAACCTGGAGAGTTGGGACCCATGGAATGGGTGCCAGGAATTTGTGCTTTAAAGGGTCTGCATTTGCTCACCCAATCTCACCTATCGTCTCAGTCCCAAGTGTCCCTCCTTATGCCACATCCAGCTGTCGTTGTAGATAGGGTCATTCCAGGATTCATCAGAGACCCTGAAGGAATTGTAAAGAATTTCCCAGTTTTTTTGTTTTGTTTTTGAAATTCCTTTTTATAGTGGGCTTGAGCTGATTCCCGCTGCCATGTTTATGCCAGTCTAGACACACTTGATTCCCTTACGGAGACTTATCAATACATAGGTTTTAAGATTCTTACTAGTCAGATATATTCCTCTGCGGGAAATATGGTGTTTTGAGTCCCTTTCACTGAGGAAGGTGTAGGTCTTGTCTATTCCATAGTTGGTTTTTGGAACGGTACGTGTGCTTATATCAAACTCTGGTTTTATGCATCACCCCACCTCTCCTTCCCCCTTAAGCAGGCATAAGAGTGTTTTCTAAATGTGAGACACTGTTCTCTTTCCTAACTCAGTTCAATTGTAGCCATGTTTACAGGATCTTCATAAGTGATATCTTATGATAAGTTTCTTTTTCTGTGTGACTTATTTCACTTAGAATCACCGAACCTGAATCCACCCATTTTGCTGCTACTGGTCTTATTACATTGATTTCATGGCTGAGGGATAATCCATTGTACGTAAGTACCACAATTTTTTGAACCATTTTTATATTTCCTGGGATATTTAAGGTGTACCCAAGTTGAGGTCCTTGTAAGCAGTGCAGCCCTAAATTTTGGGGTGGCTCTGTATAATTGATTTTCAGTTTTCCCAAGGTATATTCCCTAGACTGGAAGTGACTTGGCTCTGTAGCTCTGTTCTTTACTTCTTTTAGGGAACACAATGCACTCCTCCAGAGAGGCAGTTGGCAATTTACATCACGCCCATCAGCATAAAAAGGCTCCCTGTTCAACAGGGCTTGTCTTGCCTTTCTGGTTTTTACACATTTTGTGGATGACCCTTTTGACCGGTGGGAAGTGATACTTCTTTGTAGTGCAGATTTGCATTGCCCGCTTGCTTGCTTGGCCAAAAAGGGCGTATGCGTTTTCTCCTGAATATATTCAGGAGAAAACGCATACGCCCTTTTTGGCCAAGTGCATCATTGTCGAAGTTGTGCCCCTCTTCCTGTGCTTTAAAGGCGATTCCAACGTACTTCTTGAAATCTGTTTCCTGCACTTCTGCTTCGCTTTCAAGTCCGCCTCGTTGCCTTCCCTCAACAGATTTTTGGACGATAGTTGTCCTTTATTACTCGGCCAGTTTGTGAATTGCTGTGCCCCTGAGCTCCATTTTTCAACTCGTTTTTGGTGAGCTGACCGCAAGTCCAAAATTTTGGTTCAGGACCTATACTGGTTCCCGGTGGGTGGCTGAGACTTTGGTTAATTCTTCTTCCTGCCGGGATATTACAGTGATATGTGCCCGTCCAAATGCCTAACAGCTACTCTCTCATTGGTTCTCCCTTTTCCTTTTCATCCTTTGCCAAATTGGCATCCTGTGTGAACCAGGAGGTTAAAGGGGCTGTCTCTCCAAGTTGGGAGGTTGATAGTAAAGCAGATGGAAAGTGAAACCGGAGCACCAGGAGAGGGACTATTCATTGAGTTTTAGAAACCTTTCGTATTCACAGTGTGTCCGTTCTCTAGGTTTCCCATACATGTTATAACTATAGTAATACTCCCTTCAACCTGGAGAGTTGGGACCCATGGAATGGGTGCCATGCATTATTGCTTTAAATGGTCTGCATTTGCTCACCCAATCTCACCAATTCTCTCAGTCCCAAGTGTCCAGCCTTATGCCACATCCAGCTGTCGTTGTAGATAGGGTCATTCCAGGTTTCATCAGAGACCCTGAAGAAAGTGTAAAGAATTTCCCAGTTTTTTTGTTTTGTTTTTGAAATTCCTTTTTATAGTGGGTTTGAGCTGATTCTCGCTGCCATGTTTATGCCTGTCTAGACACACTTGTTTCCCTTATGGAGACATATCAATCCATAGGTTTTAAGATTCTTACTAGTCAGATATATTCCTCTGCAGGAAATATGGTGTTTTGAGTCCCTTTCACTGAGGAAGGTGTAGGTCTTGTCTATTCCATAGTTGGTTTTTGGAACGGTACCTGTGCTTATATCAAACTCTGGTTTTATGCATCACCCCACCTCTCCTTCCCCTTAAGCAGGCATAAGAGTGTTTTCTAAATATGAGACACTGTTCTCTTTCCTAACTCAGTTCAAGTGTTGCCATGTTTACAGGATCTTCATAAGTGATATCTTATGATAAGTTTCTTTTTCTGTGTGACTTATTTCACTTAGAATCATCGTACCTGAATCCACCCATTTTGTTGCTACTGGTCTTATGACATTGATTTCATGCTTGAGGGATATTCCATCGTACGTAAGTACCACAATTTTTTGAACCATTTTTATATTTCCTGGGATACTTAAGGTGTATCCAAGTTGAGGTCCTTGTAAGCAGTGCAGCCCTAAATTTTGGGGTGGCTCTGTCTTATTGATTTTCAGTTTTCCCAAAGTATATTCCCTAGACTGGATGTGCCCTTGGCTCTGTAGCTCTGTTTTTTACTTCTTTTAGGGAACACAATGCACTCCTCCAGAGAGGCATTTGGCAATTTACATCCCGCCCATCAGCATAACAAGGCTCCCTGTTCAACAGGGCTTGTCTTGCCTTTCTGGTTTTTACACATTTTGTGGATGACCATTTTGACCGGTGGGAAGTGATACTTCTTTGTAGTGCAGATTTGCATTGCCCGCTTGCTTGCTTGGCCAAAAAGGGCGTATGCGTTTTCTCCTGAATATATTCAGGAGAAAACGCATACGCCCTTTTTGGCCAAGTGCATCATTGTCGAAGTTGTGCCCCTCTTCCTGTGCTTTAAAGGCGATTCCAACGTACCTCTTGAAATCTGTTTCCTGCTATTCTGCCTCGCTTTCAAGTCCGCCTCGTTGCCTTCCCTCAACAGATTTTTGGACGATAGTTGTCCTTTATTACTCGGCCAGTTTGTGAATTGCTGTGCCCCTGAGCTCCATTTTTCAACTCGTTTTTGGTGAGCTGACCGCAAGTCCAAATTTTTGGTTCAGGACCTATACTGGTTCCCAGTGGGGGGCAGAGACTTTGGTTAATTCTTCTTCCTGCCGGGAAATTACAGTGATATATGCCTGTCCAAATGCCTAACTGCTACTCTCTCATTGGTTCTCCCTCTTCCCTTAAATCCTCTGCCAAATTGGCAACCTGTGCGAACCAGGAGGTTAAAGGGGCTGTCTCTCCAATTTGGAAGGTTGATAGTAAAGCAGATGGAAAGTCAAACCGGAGCACCAGGAGAGGGACTATTCGTTGAGTTTTAGAAACCTTTCGTATTCACATTGTGTCTGTTCTCTAGGTTTCCCGTACATGTTATATCTGTAGTAATATTCCCTACAACCTGGAGAGTTGGGACCCATGGAATGGGTGCCATGCATTATTGCATTAAAGGGTCTGCATTTGCTCACCCAATCTCACCAATCCTCTCAGTCCCAAGTGTCCCGCCTTATTCAACATCCAGCTGTCATTGTAGATAAGGTCATTCCAGGTTTCATCAGAGACCCTGAAGGAATTGTAAAGAATTTCCCAGTTTTTTTGTTTTGTTTTTGAAATTCCTTTTTATAGTGGGTTTGAGCTGATTCTCGCTGCCATGTTTATGCCAGTCTAGACACACTTGATTCCCTTACGGAGACATATCAATACATAGGTTTTAAGATTCTTACTAGCCAGATATATTCCTCTGCGGGAAATATGGGGTTTTGAGTCCCTTTCACTGAGGAAGGTGTATGTCTTGTCTATTCCATAGTTGGTTTTTGGAACGGTACCTGTGCTTATATCAAACTCTGGTTTTATGCATCACCCCACCTCTCCTTCCTCCTTAAGCAGGCATAAGAGTGTTTTCTAAATGTGAGACACTGTTCTCTTTCCTAACTCATTTCAAGTGTAGCCATGTTTACAAGATCTTCATAAGTGATATCTTATGATAAGTTTCTTTTTTCTGTGTGACTTATTTCACTTAGAATCATCGTACCTGAATCCACCCATTTTGCTGCTACTGGTCTTATGACATTGATTTCATGGCTGAGAGATATTCCATCGTACGTAAGTACCACAATTTTTTGAACCATTTTTATATTTCCTGGGATACTTAATGTGTATCCAAGTTGAGGTCCTTGTAAGCAGTGCAGCCCTAAATTATGGGGTGGCTCTGTCTCATTGATGTTCAGTTTTCCCAAGGTATATTCCCTAGACTGGAAGTGCCCTTGGCTCTGTAGCTCTGTTCTTTACTTGTTTTAGGGAACACAATGCACTCCTCCAGAGAGGCAGTTGGCAATTTACATCCCGCCCATCAGCATAACAAGGCTCCCTGTTCTCCAGGGCCTGTCTTGCCTTTCTGGTTTTTACATATTTTGTGGATGTCCCTTTTGACCGGTGGGAAGTGATACTTCTTTGTAGTGCAGATTTGCATTGCCCGCTTGCTTGCTTGGCCAAAAAGGGCGTATGCGTTTTCTCCTGAATATATTCAGGAGAAAACGCATACCCCCTTTTTGGCCAAGTGCATCATTGTCGAAGTTGTGCCCCTCTTCCTGTGCTTTAAAGGTGATTCCAATGTACCTCTTGAAATCTGTTTCCTGCTATTCTGCCTCGCTTTCAAGTCCGCCTCGTTGCCTTCCCTCAACAGATTTTTGGACGATAGTTGTCCTTTATTACTCGGCCAGTTTGTGAATTGCTGTGCCCCTGAGCTCCATTTTTCAACTCGTTTTTGGTGAGCTGACCGCAAGTCCAAAATTTTGGTTCAGGACCTATACTGGTTCCCGGTGGGTGGCTGAGACTTTGGTTAATTCTTCTTCCTGCCGGGAAATTACAGTGATATGTGCCCGTCCAAATGCCTAACAGCTACTCTCTCATTGGTTCTCCCTCTTCCCTTTCATCCTCTGCCAAATTGGAAACCTGTGCGAACCAGGAGTTTAAAGGGGCTGTCTCTCCAAGTTGGGAGATTGATAGTAAAGCAGATGGAAAGTCAAACCGGAGCACCAGGAGAGGGACTATTCGTTGAGTTTTAGAAACCTTTCGTATTCACAGTGTGTCCGTTCTCTAGGTTTCCCGTACTTGTTAAAACTGTAGTAATATTCCCTTCAAACTGGAGAGTTGGGACTCATGGAATGGGTGCCAAGCATTTGTGCCTTAAAGGGTCTGCATTTGCTCACCCAATCTCACCAACCGCCTCAGTCCCAAGTGTCCCTCCTTATGCCACATCCAGCTGTTGTTGTAGATAGGGTCATTCCAGGTTTCATCAGAGACCCTGAAGGAATTGTAAAGAATTTCCCAGTTTTTTTGTTTTTTTTTTTGAAATTCCTTTTTATAGTGGGTTTGAGCTGATTCTCGCTGCCATGTTTATGCCAGTCTAGACACACTTGATTCCCTTATGGAGACATATCAATACATAGGTTTTAAGATTCTTACTAGTCAGATATATTCCTCTGCGGGAAATATGGGGTTTTGAGTCCCTTTCACTGAGGAAGGTGTAGGTCTTGTCTATTCCATAGTTGGTTATTGGAACGGTACCTGTGCTTATATCAAACTCTGGTTTTATGCATCACCCCACCTCTCCTTCCCCCTTAAGCAGGCATAAGGGTGTTTTCTAAATGTGAGACACTGTTCTCTTTCCTAACTCAGTTCAAGTGTAGCCATGTTTACAGGATCTTCATAAGTGATATCTTATGATAAGTTTCTTTTTCTGTGTGACTTATTTCACTTAGAATCATCGTTACTGAATCCACCCATTTTGATGCTACTGGTCTTATGACATTGATTTCATGGCTGAGGGATATTCCATTATACGTAAGTACCACAATTTTTTGAACCATTTTTATATTTCCTGGGATACTTAACGTGTATCCAAGTTGAGGTCCTTGTAAGCAGTGCAGCCCTAAATTATGGGGTGGATCTGTCTCATTGATTTTCAGTTTTCCCAAGGTATATTCCCTAGACTGGAAGTGGCCTTGGCTCTGTAGCTCTGTTCTTTACTTGTTTTAGGGAACACAATGCACTCCTCCAGAGAGGCAGTTGGCAATTTACATACCGCCCATCAGCATAACAAGGCTCCCTGTTCTCCAGGGCCTGTCTTGCCTTTCTGGTTTTTACATATTTTGTGGATGTCCCGTTTGACCGGTGGGAAGTGATACTTCTTTGTAGTGCAGATTTGCATTGCCTGCTTGCTCGCTTGGCCAAAAAGGGCGTATGTGTTTTCTCCTGAATATATTCAGGAGAAAATGCATACGCCCTTTTTGGCCAAGGGCATCATTTTCGAAGTTGTGCCCCTCTTCCTGTGCTTTAAAGGCAATTCCAACGTACCTCCTGAAATCTGTTTCCTGCTATTCTGCCTCGCTTTCAAGTCCGCCTCGTTGCCTTTCCTCAACAGATTTTTGGACAATAGTTGATCTTTATTACTTGGCCAGTTTGTGAATTGCTGTGCCCCTGAGCTCCATTTTTCAACTCGTTTTTGGTGAGCTGACCGCAAGTCCAAAATTTTGGTTCAGGACCTATACTGATTCCCGGTGGGTGGCTGAGACTTTGGTTAATTCTTCTTCCTGCTGGGAAATTACAGTGATATGTGCCCGTACAAATGCCTAACAGCTACTCTCTCATTGGTTCTCCCTCTTCCCTTTCATCCTCTGCCAAATTGGCAACCTGTGCGAACCAGGAGGTTAAAGGGGCTGTCTCTCCAAGTTGGGAGGTTGATAGTAAAGCAGATGGAAAGTCAAACCGGAGCACCAGGATAGGGACTATTCGTTGAGTTTTAGAAACCTTTCGTATTCACAGTGTGTCCGTTCTCTAGGTTTCCCGTACATGTTATATGTGTAGTAATATTCCCTTCAACCTGGAGAGTTGGGACCCATGGAATGGGTGCCAGGAATTTGTGCTTTAAAGGGTCTGCATTTGCTCACCCAATCTCACCAATCGTCTCAGTCCCAATTGTCCATTCTTATGCCACATCCAGCTGTCGTTGTAGATAGGGTCATTCCAGGTTTCATCAGAGACCCTGAAGGAATTGTAAAGAATTTCCCAGTTTTTTTGTTTTGTTTTTGAAATTCCTTTTTATAGTGGGCTTGAGCTGATTCCCGCTGCCATGTTTATGCCAGTCTAGACACACTTGATTCCCTTACGGAGACTTATCAATACATAGGTTTTAAGATTCTTACTAGTCAGATATATTCCTCTGCGGGAAATATGGTGTTTTGAGTCCCTTTCACTGAGGAAGGTGTAGGTCTTGTCTATTCCATAGTTGGTTTTTGGAACGGTACGTGTGCTTATATCAAACTCTGGTTTTATGCATCACCCCACCTCTCCTTCCCCCTTAAGCAGGCATAAGAGTGTTTTCTAAATGTGAGACACTGTTCTCTTTCCTAACTCAGTTCAATTGTAGCCATGTTTACAGGATCTTCATAAGTGATATCTTATGATAAGTTTCTTTTTCTGTGTGACTTATTTCACTTAGAATCACCGAACCTGAATCCACCCATTTTGCTGCTACTGGTCTTATGACATTGATTTCATGGCTGAGGGATATTCCATCGTACGTAAGTACCACAATTTTTTGAACCATTTTTATATTTCCTTGGATATTTAAGGTGTACCCAAGTTGAGGTCCTTGTAAGCAGTGCAGCCCTAAATTTTGGGGTGGCTCTGTATAATTGATTTTCAGTTTTCCCAAGGTATATTCCCTAGACTGGAAGTGACTTGGCTCTGTAGCTCTGTTCTTTACTTGTTTTAGGGAACACAATGCACTCCTCCAGAGAGGCAGTTGGCAATTTACATCCGGCCCATCAGCATAACACGGCTCCCTGTTCTCCAGGGCTTGTCTTGCTTTCTGGTTTTTACACATTTTGTGGATGACCCTTTTGACCGGTGGGAAGTGATACTTCTTTGTAGTGCAGATTTGCATTGCCCGCTTGCTTGCTTGGCCAAAAAGGGCGTATGCGTTTTCTCCTGAATATATTCAGGAGAAAACGCATACGCCTTTTTTGGCCAAGGGCATCATTGTCGAAGTTGTGCCCCTCTTCCTGTGCTTTAAAGGCGATTCCAACGTACTTCTTGAAATCTGTTTCCTGAACTTCTGCTTCGCTTTCAAGTCCGCCTCGTTGCCTTCCCTCTACCGATTTTTGGACGATAGTTGTCCTTTATTACTCGGCCAGTTTGTGAATTGCTGTGCCCCTGAGCTCCATTTTTTCAACTCGTTTTTGGTGAGCTGACCGCAAGTCCAAAATTTTGGTTCAGGACCTATACTGGTTCCCGGTGGGTGGCTGAGACTTTGGTTAATTCTTCTTCCTGCCGGGATATTACAGTGATATGTGCCCGTCCAAATGCCTAACAGCTACTCTCTCATTGGTTCTCCCTTTTCCTTTTCATCCTTTGCCAAATTGGCATCCTGTGTGAACCAGGAGGTTAAAGGGGCTGTCTCTCCAAGTTGGGAGGTTGATAGTAAAGCAGATGGAAAGTGAAACCGGAGCACCACGAGAGGGACTATTCGTTGAATTTTAGAAACCTTTCGTATTCACAGTGTGTCCGTTCTCTAGGTTTCCCATACATGTTATAACTGTAGTAATATTCCCTTCAACCTGGAGAGTTGGGACCCATGGAATGGGTGCCATGCATTATTGCTTTTAAGGGTCTGCATTCGCTCACCGAATCTCACCAATTCTCTCATTCCCAAGTGTCCAGCCTTATGCCACATCCAGCTGTCGTTGTAGATAGGGTCATTCCAGGTTTCATCAGAGACCCTGAAGGAATTGTAAAGAATTTCCCAGTTTTTTTGTTTTGTTTTTGAAATTCCTTTTTATAGTGGGTTTGAGCTGATTCTCGCTGCCATGTTTATGCCTGTCTAGACACACTTGATTCCCTTACGGAGACATATCAATCCATAGGTTTTAAGATTCTTACTAGTCAGATATATTCCTCTGCAGGAAATATGGTGTTTTGAGTCCCTTTCACTGAGGAAGGTGTAGGTCTTGTCTATTCCATAGTTGGTTTTTGGAACGGTACCTGTGCTTATATCAAACTCTGGTTTTATGAATCACCCCACCTCTCCTTCCCCCTTAAGCAGGCATAAGAGAGTTTTCTAAATGTGAGACACTGTTCTCTTTCCTAACTCATTTCAAGTGTAGCCATGTTTACAAGATCTTCATAAGTGATATCTTATGATAAGTTTCTTTTTTCTGTGTGACTTATTTCACTTAGAATCATCGTACCTGAATCCACCCATTTTGCTGCTACTGGTCTTATGACATTGATTTCATGGCTGAGGGATATTCCATCGTACGTAAGTACCACAATTTTTTGAACCATTTTTATATTTACTGGGATACTTAACGTGTATCCAAGTTGAGGTCCTTGTAAGCAGTGCAGCCCTACATTATGGGGTGGCTCTGTCTCATTGATGTTCAGTTTTCCCAAGGTATATTCCCTAGACTGGAAGTGCCCTTGGCTCTGTAGCTCTGTTTTTTACTTCTTTTAGGGAACACAATGCACTCCTCCAGAGAGGCAGTTGGCAATTTACATCCCGCCCATCAGCATAACAAGGCTCCCTGTTCTCCAGGGCCTGTCTTGCCTTTCTGGTTTTTACACATTTTGTGGATGTCCCTTTTGACTGGTGGGAAGTGATACTTCTTTGTAGTGCAGATTTGCATTGCCCGCTTGCTTGCTTGGCCAAAAAGGGCGTATGGGTTTTCTCCTGAATATATTCAGGAGAAAACGCATACGCCCTTTTTTGCCAAGTGCATCATTGTCGAAGTTGTGCCCCTCTTCCTGTGCTTTAAAGGTGATTCCAATGTACCTCTTGAAATCTGTTTCCTGCTATTCTGCCTCGCTTTCAAGTCCGCCTCGTTGCCTTCCCTCAACAGATTTTTGGACGATAGTTGTCCTTTATTACTCGGCCAGTTTGTGAATTGCTGTGCCCCTGAGCTCCATTTTTCAACTCGTTTTTGGTGAGCTGACCGGAAGTCCAAATGTTTGGTTCAGGACCTATACTGGTTCCCAGTGGGGGGCAGAGACTTTGGTTAATTCTTCTTCCTGCCGGGAAATTACAGTGATATGTGCCTGTCCAAATGCCTAACTGCTACTCTCTCATTGGTTCTCCCTCTTCCCTTAAATCCTCTGCCAAATTGGCAACCTGTGCGAACCAGGAGGTTAAAGGGGCTGTCTCTCCAATTTGGAAGGTTGATAGTAAAGCAGATGGAAAGTCAAACTGGAGCACCAGGAGAGGGACTATTCGTTGAGTTTTAGAAACCTTTCGTATTCACAGTGTGTCTGTTCTCTAGGTTTCCCGTAAATGTTATATCTGTAGTAATATTCCCTACAACCTGGAGAGTTGGGAGCCATGGAATGGGTGCCATGCATTATTGCATTAAAGGGTCTGCATTTGCTCACCCAATCTCACCAATCCTCTCAGTCCCAAGTGTCCCGCCTTATTCAACATCCAGCTGTCATTGTAGATAAGGTCATTCCAGGTTTCATCAGAGACCCTGAAGGAATTGTAAAGAATTTCCCAGTTTTTTTGTTTTGTTTTTGAAATTCCTTTTTATAGTGGGTTTGAGCTGATTCTCGTTGCCATGTTTATGCCAGTCTAGACACACTTGATTCCCTTACGGAGACATATCAATACATAGGTTTTAAGATTCTTACTAGCCAGATATATTCCTCTGCGGGAAATATGGGGTTTTGAGTCCCTTTCACTGAGGAAGGTGTATGTCTTGTCTATTCCATAGTTGGTTTTTGGAACGGTACCTGTGCTTATATCAAACTCTGGTTTTATGCATCACCCCAACTCTCCTTCCTCCTTAAGCAGGCATAAGAGTGTTTTCTAAATGTGAGACACTGTTCTCTTTCCTAACTCATTTCAAGTGTAGCCATGTTTACAAGATCTTCATAAGTGATATCTTATGATAAGTTTCTTTTTTCTGTGTGACTTATTTCACTTAGAATCATCGTACCTGAATCCACCCATTTTGCTGCTACTGGTCTTATGACATTGATTTCATGGCTGAGGGATATTCCATCGTACGTAAGTACCACAATTTTTTGAACCATTTTTATATTTACTGGGATACTTAACGTGTATCCAAGTTGAGGTCCTTGTAAGCAGTGCAGCCCTAAATTATGGGGTGGCTCTGTCTCATTGATGTTCAGTTTTCCCAAGGTATATTCCCTAGACTGGAAGTGCCCTTGGCTCTGTAGCTCTGTTCTTTACATGTTTTAGGGAACACAATGCACTCCTCCAGAGAGGCAGTTGGCAATTTACATCCCGCCCATCAGCATAACAAGGCTCCCTGTTCTCCAGGGCCTGTCTTGCCTTTCTGGTTTTTACATATTTTGTGGATGTCCCTTTTGACCGGTGGGAAGTGATACTTCTTTGTAGTGCAGATTTGCATTGCCAGCTTGCTTGCTTGGCCAAAAAGGGTGTATGCGTTTTCTCCTGAATATATTCAGGAGAAAACGCATACCCCCTTTTTGGCCAAGTGCATCATTGTCGAAGTTGTGCCCCTCTTCCTGTGCTTTAAAGGTGATTCCAACGTACCTCTTAAAATCTGTTTCCTGCTATTCTGCCTCGCTTTCAAGTCCGCCTCGTTCCCTTCCCTCAACAGATTTTTGGACGATAGTTGTCCTTTATTACTCGGCCAGTTTGTAAATTGCTGTGCCCCTGAGCTCCATTTTTCAACTCGTTTTTGGTGAGCTGACCGCAAGTCCAAAATTTTGGTTCAGGACCTATACTGGTTCCCGGTGGGTGGCTGAGACTTTGGTTAATTCTTCTTCCTGCCGGGAAATTACAGTGATATGTGCCCGTCCAAATGCCTAACAGCTACTCTCTCATTGGTTCTCCCTCTTCCCTTTCATCCTCTGCCAAATTGGAAACCTGTGCGAACCAGGAGTTTAAAGGGGCTGTCTCTCCAAGTTGGGAGGTTGATAGTAAAGCAGATGGAAAGTGAAACCGGAGCACCAGGAGAGGGACTATTCGTTGAGTTTTAGAAACCTTTCGTATTCACAGTGTGTCCGTTCTCTAGGTTTCCCGTACATGTTAAAACTGTAGTAATATTCCCTTCAAACTGGAGAGTTGGGACTCATGGAATGGGTGCCAAGCATTTGTGCCTTAAAGGGTCTGCATTTACTCACCCAATCTCACCAACCGCCTCAGTCCCAAGTGTCCCTCCTTATGCCACATCCAGCTGTCGTTGTAGATAGGGTCATTCCAGGTTTCATCAGAGACCCTGAAGGAATTGTAAAGAATTTCCCAGTTTTTTAGTTTTTTTTTTGAAATTCCTTTTTATAGTGGGTTTGAGCTGATTCTCGCTGCCATGTTTATGCCAGTCTAGACACACTTGATTCCCTTATGGAGACATATCAATCCATAGGTTTTAAGATTCTTACTAGTCAGATATATTCCTCTGCGGGAAATATGGGGTTTTGAGTCCCTTTCACTGAGGAAGGTGTAGGTCTTGTCTATTCCATAGTTGGTTATTGGAACGGTACCTGTGCTTATATCAAACTCTGGTTTTATGCATCACCCCACCTCTCCTTCCCCCTTAAGCAGGCATAAGGGTGTTTTCTAAATGTGAGACACTGTTCTCTTTCCTAACTCAGTTCAAGTGTAGCCATGTTTACAGGATCTTCATAAGTGATATCTTATGATAAGTTTCTTTTTCTGTGTGACTTATTTTACTTAGAATCATCGTTACTGAATCCACCCATTTTGATGCTACTGGTCTTATGACATTGATTTCATGGCTGAGGGATATTCCATTATACGTAAGTACCACAATTTTTTGAACCATTTTTATATTTCCTGGGATACTTAACGTGTATCCAAGTTGAGGTCCTTGTAAGCAGTGCAGCCCTAAATTATGGGGTGGATCTGTCTCATTGATTTTCAGTTTTCCAAAGGTATATTCCCTAGACTGGAAGTGCCCTTGGCTCTGTAGCTCTGTTCTTTACTTGTTTTAGGGAACACAATGCACTCCTCCAGAGAGGCAGTTGGCAATTTACATCCCGCCCATCAGCATAACAAGGCTCCCTGTTCTCCAGGGCCTGTCTTGCCTTTCTGGTTTTTACATATTTTGTGGATGTCCCGTTTGACCGGTGGGAAGTGATACTTCTTTGTAGTGCAGATATGCATTGCCTGCTTGCTTGCTTGGCCAAAAAGGGCGTATATGTTTTCTCCTGAATATATTCAGGAGAAAATGCATACGCCCTTTTTGGACAAGGGCATCATTTTCGAAGTTGTGCCCCTCTTCCTGTGCTTTAAAGGCAATTCCAACGTACCTCCTGAAATCTGTTTCCTGCTATTCTGCCTCGCTTTCAAGTCCGCCTCGTTGCCTTTCCTCAACAGATTTTTGGACAATAGTTGATCTTTATTACTTGGCCAGTTTGTGAATTGCTGTGCCCCTGAGCTCCATTTTTCAACTCGTTTTTGGTGAGCTGACCGCAAGTCCAAAATTTTGGTTCAGGACCTATACTGATTCCCGGTGGGTGGCTGAGACTTTGGTTAATTCTTCTTCCTGCTGGGAAATTACAGTGATATGTGCCCGTCCAAATGCCTAACAGCTACTCTCTCATTGGTTCTCCCTCTTCCCTTTCATCCTCTGCCAAATTGGCAACCTGTGCGAACCAGGAGGTTAAAGGGGCTGTCTCTCCAAGTTGGGAGGTTGATAGTAAAGCAGATGGAAAGTCAAACCGGAGCACCAGGATAGGGATTATTCGTTGAGTTTTAGAAACCTTTCGTATTCACAGTGTGTCCGTTCTCTAGGTTTCCCGTACATGTTATAGGTGTAGTAATATTCCCTTCAACCTGGAGAGCTGGGACCCATGGAATGGGTGCCATGCATTATTGCTTTAAAGGGTCTGCATTTGCTCACCCAATCTCACCAATCGTCTCAGTCCCAAGTGTCCCTCCTTATGCCACATCCAGCTGTCGTTTTAGATAGGGTCATTCCAGGTTTCATCAGAGACCCTGAAGGAATTGTAAAGAATTTCCCAGTTTTTTTGTTTTGTTTTTGAAATTCCTTTTTATAGTGGGCTTGAGCTGATTCCCGCTGCCATGTTTATGCCAGTCTAGACACACTTGATTCCCTTACGGAGACTTATCAATACATAGGTTTTAAGATTCTTACTAGTCAGATATATTCCTCTGCGGGAAATATGGTGTTTTGAGTCCCTTTCACTGAGGAAGGTGTAGGTCTTGTCTATTCCATAGTTGGTTTTTGGAACGGTACGTGTGCTTATATCAAACTCTGGTTTTATGCATCACCCCACCTCTCCTTCCCCCTTAAGCAGGCATAAGAGTGTTTTCTAAATGTGAGACACTGTTCTCTTTCCTAACTCAGTTCAAATGTAGCCATGTTTACAGTATCTTCATAAGTGATATCTTATGATAAGTTTCTTTTTCTGTGTGACTTATTTCACTTAGAATCACCGAACCTGAATCCACCCATTTTGCTGCTACTGGTCTTATGACATTGATTTCATGGCTGAGGGATATTCCATCGTACGTAAGTACCACAATTTTTTGAACCATTTTTATATTTCCTGGGATATTTAAGGTGTACCCAAGTTGAGGTCCTTGTAAGCAGTGCAGCCCTAAATTTTGCGGTGGCTCTGTATTATTGATTTTCAGTTTTCCCAAGGTATATTCCCTAGACTGGAAGTGATCTTGGCTCTGTAGCTCTGTTCTTTACTTATTTTAGGGAACACAATGCACTCCTCCAGAGAGGCAGTTGGCAATTTACATCCGGCCCATCAGCATAACAAGGCTCCCTGTTCTCCAGGGCTTGTCTTGCCTTTCTGGTTTTTACACATTTTGTGGAGGTCCCTTTTGAGCGGTGGGAAGTGATACTTCTTTGTAGTGCAGATTTGCATTGCCCGCTTGCTTGCTTGGCCAAAAAGGGCGTATGCGTTTTCTCCTGAATATATTCAGGAGAAAACGCATACGCCCTTTTTGGCCAAGGCATCATTGTCGAAGTTGTGCCCCTCTTCCTGTGCTTTAAAGGCGATTCCAACGTACCTCTTGAAATCTGTTTCCTGCTCTTCTGCCTCGCTTTCAAGTCCGCCTCGTTGCCTTCCCTCAACAGATTTTTGGACGATAGTTGTCCTTTATTACTCGGCCAGTTTGTGAATTGCTGTGCCCCTGAGCTCCATTTTTCAACTCGTTTTTGGTGAGCTGACCGCAAGTCCAAAATTTTGGTTCAGGACCTATACTGGTTCCCGGTGGGTGGCTGAGACTTTGGTTAATTCTTCTTCCTGCCGGGAAATTACAGTGATATGTGCCCGTTCAAATGCCTAACAGCTACTCTCTCATTGGTTCTCCCTCTTCCCTTTCATCCTCTGCCAAATTGTCAACCTGTGGGAACCTGGAGGTTAAAGGGGCTGTCTCTCCAAGTTGGGAGGTTGATAGTAAAGCAGATGTAAAGTCAAAGCGGAGCACCAGGAGAGGGACTATTCTTTGAGTTTTAGAAAACTTTCGTGTTCACAGTGTGTCCGTTCTCTAGGTTTCCCGTACATGTTATAGCTGTAGTAATATTTCCTTCAACCTGGAGAGTTGGGACCCATGGAATGGGTGCCAACCATTTCTGCTTTAAAGGGTCTGCATTTGCTCATCCAATCTCACCAATCGTCTCAGTCCCAAGTGTCCAGCCTTATGCCACATCCAGCTGTCGTTGTACATAGGGTCATTCCAGGTTTCATCAGAGACCCTGAAGGAATTGTAAAGAATTTCCCAGTTTTTTTGTTTTGTTTTTGAAATTCCTTTTTATAGTGGGCTTGAGCTGATTCCCGCTGCCATGTTTATGCCAGTCTAGACACACTTGATTCCCTTACGGAGACATATCCATACATAGGTTTTAAGATTCTTACTAGTCAGATATATTCCTCTGCGGGAAATATGGGGTTTTGAGTCCCTTTCACTGAGGAAGGTATAGGTCTTGTCTACTCCATAGTTGGTTTTTGGAACGGTACGTGTGCTTATATCAAACTCTGGTTTTATGCATCACCCCACCTCTCCTTCCCCCTTAAGCAGGCATAAGAGTGTTTTCTAAATGTGAGACACTGTTCTCTTTCCTAACTCAGTTCAATTGTAGCCATGTTTACAAGATCTTCATAAGTGATATCTTATGATAAGTTTCTTTTTCTGTGTGACTTATTTCACTTAGAATCACCGAACCTGAATCCACCCATTTTGCTGCTACTGGTCTTATGACATTGATTTCATGGCTGAGGGATATTCCATCGTACGTAAGTACCACAATTTTTTGAACCATTTTTATATTTCCTGGGATATTTAAGGTGTACCCAAGTTGAGGTCCTTGTAAGCAGTGCAGCCCTAAATTTTGCGGTGGCTCTGTATTATTGATTTTCAGTTTTCCCAAGGTATATTCCCTAGACTGGAAGTGCCCTTGGCTCTGTAGCTCTGTTCTTTACTTGTTTTAGGGAACACAATGCACTCCTCCAGAGAGGCAGTTGGCAATTTACATCCGGCCCATCAGCATAACAAGGCTCCCTGTTCTCCAGGGCTTGTCTTGCCTTTCTGGTTTTTACACATTTTGTGGATGTCCCTTTTGACCGGTGGGAAGTGATACTCCTTTGTAGTGCAGATTTGCATTGCCCGCTTGCTTGCTTGGCCAAAAAGGGCGTATGCGTTTTCTCCTGAATATATTCAGGAGAAAACGCATACGCCCTTTTTGGCCAAGGGCATCATTGTCGAAGTTGTGCCGTCTTCCTGTGCTTTAAAGGCGATTCCAACGTACCTCTTGAAATGTGTTTCCTGCTCTTCTGCCTCGCTTTCAAGTCCGCCTCGTTGCCTTCCCTCAACAGACTTTTCGACGATAGTTGTCCTTTATTACTCGGCCAGTTTGTGAATTGCTGTGCCCCTGAGCTCCATTTTTCAACTCGTTTTTGGTGAGCTGACCGCAAGTCCAAAATTTTGGTTCAGGACCTATACTGGTTCCCGGTGGGTGGCTGATACTTTGGTTAATTCTTCTTCCTGCCGGGAAATTACAGTGATATGTGCCCGTTCAAATGCATAACAGCTACTCTCTCATTGGTTCTCCCTCTTCCCTTTCATCCTCGGCCAAATTGGCAACCTGTGCGAACCTGGAGGTTAAAGGGGCTGTCTCTCAAAGTTGGGAGGTTGATAGTAAAGCAGATGTAAAGTCAAAGCGGAGCACCAGGAGAGGGACAATTCTTTGAGTATTAGAAACCTTTCGTGTTCATAGTGTGTCCGTTCTCTAGGTTTCCCGTACATGTTATAGCTGTAGTAATATTTCCTTCAACCTGGAGAGTTGGGACCCATGGAATAGGTGCCAGGAATTTGTGCTTTAAAGGGTCTGCATTTGCTCACCCAATCCCACCAATCGTCTCAGTCCTAAGTGTCCCTCCTTATGCCACATCCAGCTGTCGTTGTAGATAGGGTCATTCCAGGTTTCATCAGAGACCCTGAAGGAATTGTAAAGAATTTCCCAGTTTTTTTGTTTTGTTTTTGAAATTCCTTTTTATAGTGGGTTTGAGCTGATTCTCGCTGCCATGTTTATGCCTGTCTAGACACACTTGATTCCCTTACGGAGACATATCAATACATAGGTTTTAAGATTCTTACTAGTCAGATATATTCCTCAGCGGCAAATATGGTGTTTTGAGTCCCTTTCACTGAGGAAGGTGTAGGTCTTTTCTATTCCATAGTTGGTTTTTGGAACGGTACCTGTGCTTATATCAAACTCTGGTTTTATGCATCACCCCACCTCTCCTTCCCCCTTAAGCATGCATAAGAGTGTTTTCTAAATGTGAGACACTGTTCTCATTCCTAACTCAGTTCAAGTGTAGCCATGTTTATAGGGTCTTCATAAGTGATATCTTATGGTAAGTTTCTTTTTCTGTGTGACTTATTTCACTTAGAATCATCGTACCTGAATCCAACCATTTTGCTGCTACTGGTATTATGACATTGATTTCATGGCTGAGGGATATTCCATCGTACGTAGGTACCACAATTTTTTGAACTATTTTTATATTTCCTGGGATACTTAAGGTGTATCCAAGTTGAGGTCTTTGTAAGCAGTGCAGCCATAAATTTTGGGGTGGCTCTGTCTTATTGATTTTCAGTTTTGCCAAGGTATATTCCCTAGACTGGAAGTGCCCTTGGCTCTGTACCTCTGTTCTTTACTTCTTTTAGGGAACACAATGCACTCCTGCAGAGAGGCCATTGGCAATTTACATCCCGCCCATCAGCATAACAAGGCTCCCTGTTCTCCAGGGCCTGTCTTGCCTTTCTGGTTTTTACACATTTTGTGGATGTCCCTTTTGACCGGTGGGAAGTGATACTTCTTTGTAGTGCAGATTTGCATTGCCTGCTTGCTTGCTTGGCCAAAAAGGGCGAATGCATTTTCTCCTGAATATATTCAGGAGAAAACGCATACGCCCTTTTTGGCCAAGTGCATCATTGTGGAAGTTGTGCCCCTCTTCATGTGCTTTTAAGGCGATTCCAACGTACCTCTTGAAATCTGTTTCCTGCTATTCTGCCTCGCTTTCAAGTCCGCCTCGTTGCCTTCCCTCAACAGATTTTTGGACGATAGTTGTCCTTTATTACTCGGCCAGTTTGTGAATTGCTGTGCCCCTGAGCTCCATTTTTCAACTCGTTTTTGGTGAGCTGACCGCAAGTCCAAAATTTGGGTTCAGGATCTATACTGGTTCCCGGTGGGTGGCTGAGACTTTGGTTAATTCTTCATCCTGCCGGGAAATTACAGTGATATGTGCCCGTCCAAATGCCTAACAGCTACTCTCTCATTGGTTCTCCCTCTTCCCATTCATCCTCTGCCAAATTGGCAACCTGTGTGAACCAGGAGGTTAAAGGGGCTGTCTCTCCAAGTTGGGAGGTTGATAGTAAAGCAGATGGAAAGTCAAACCGGAGCACCAGTTGAGGGACTATTCGTTGAGTTGTAGAAACCTTTCGTATACACAGTGTGTCCGTTCTCTAGGTTTCCCGTACATGTTATAGCTGTAGTAATATTCCCTCCAACCTGGAGAGTTGGGACCCTTGGAATGGGTGAGAGGCATTTGTGCTTTAAAGGGTCTGCATTTGCTCACCGAATCTCACCAATCCTCCCAATCCCAAGTGTCCAGCCTTATGCCACATCCAGCTGTCGTTGTAGATAGGGTCATTCCAGGTTTCATCAGAGACACTGAAGGAATTGTAAGGAATTTCCCAGTTTTTTTGTTTTGTTTTAGAAATTCCTTTTTATAGTGGGTTTGGGCTGATTCTCGCTGCCATGTATATGCCAGTCTAGACACACTTGATTCCCTTACGGAGACATATCAATACATAGGTTTTAAGATTCTTACTAGTCAGATATATTCCTCTGCGGGAAATATGGGGTTTTGAGTCCCTTTCACTGAGGAAGGTGTAGGTCTTGTCTATTCCATAGTTGGTTTTTGGAACGGTACGTGTGCTTATATCAAACTCTGGTTTTATGCATCACCCCACCTCTCCTTCCCCCTTAAGCAGGCATAAGAGTGTTTTCTAAATGTGAGACACTGTTCTCTTTCCTAACTCAGTTCAAGTGTAGCCATGTTTACAGGATCTCCATAAGTGATATCTTATGATAAGTTTCTTTTTCTGTGTGACTTATTTCACTTAGAATCATCGTACCTGAATCCAACCATTTTGCTGCTACTGGTCTTATGACATTGATTTCATGGCTGAGGGATATTCCATCGTACGTAGGTACCACAATTTTTTGAACTATTTTTATATTTCCTGGGATATTTAAGGTGTACCAAGTTGAGGTCCTTGTAAGAAGTGCAGCCCTAAATTTTGGGGTGGCTCTGTCTTATTGATTTTCAGTTTTCCCAAGGTATATTCCCTAGACTGGAAGTGCCCTTGGCTCTGTAGCTCTGTTTTTTACTTGTTTTAGGGAACACAATGTACTCCTCCAGAGAGGCAGTTGGCAATTTACATCCCGCCCATCAGCATAACAAGGCTCCCTGTTTTCCAGGGCCTGTCTTGCCTTTCTGGTTTTTACACATTTTGTGGATGTCCATTTTGACTGGTGGGAAGTGATACTTCTTTGTAGTGCAGATTTGCATTGCCCGCTTGCTTGCTTGGCCAAAAAGGGCGTATGCGTTTTCTGCTGAATATATTCAGGAGAAAACGCATACGCCCTTTTTGGCCAAGGGCATCATTGTCGAAGTTGTGCCCCTCTTCCTGTGCTTTAAAGGCGATTCCAACGTACCTCTTGAAATCTGTTTCCTGCTATTCTGCCTCGCTTTCAAGTCTGCCTCGTTGTCTTCCCTCAACAGATTTTTGGACGACAGTTGTCCTTTATTACAACGCCAGTTTGTGAATTGCTGTGACCCTGAGCTCCATTTTTCAACTCGTTTTTGGTGAGCTTACCGCAAGTCCAAAATTTTGGTTCAGGAACAATCCTGGTTCCCGGTGGGTGGCTGAGACTTTGGTTAATTCTTCTTCCTGCCGGGAAGTTAGAGTGATATGTGCCCGTCCAAATGCCTAACAGCTACTCTCTCATTGGTTCTCCCTCTTCCCTTTCATCCTCTGCCAAATTGGAAACCTGTGCGAACCAGGAGGTTAAAGGGGCTGTCTCTCCAAGTTGGGAGGTTGATAGTAAAGCAGATGTAAAGTCAAAGCGGAGCACCGGGAGAGGGATTATTCGTTGAGTTTTAGATACCTTTCGTATTCACAGTGTGTCCGTTCTCTAGGTTTCCCGTACATGTTATAGCTGTAGTAATATTCCCTTCAACCTGGAGAGTTGGGACCCATGGAATGGGTGCCATGCATTATTGCTTTAAAGGGTCTGCATTTGCTCACCGAATCTCACCAATCCTCTCAATCCCAAGTGTCCAGCCTTATGCCACATCCAGCTGTCGTTGTAGATAGGGTCATTCCAGGTTTCATCAGAGACCCTGAAGGAATTGTAAAGAATTTCCCAGTTTTTTTGTTTTGTTTTAGAAATTCCTTTTTATAGTGGGTTTGGGCTGATTCTCGCTGCCATGTTTATGCCAGTCTAGACACACTTGATTCCCTTATGGAGACATATCAATACATAGGTTTTAAGATTCTTACTAGTCAGATATATTCCTCTGCGGGAAATATGGGGTTTTGAGTCCCTTTCACTGAGGAAGGTGTAGGTCTTGTCTATTCCATAGTTGGTTTTTGGAACGGTACGTGTGCTTATATCAAACTCTGGTTTTATGAATCACCCCACCTCTCCTTCCCCCTTAAGCAGGCATAAGAGTGTTTTCTAAATGTGAGACACTGTTCTCTTTCCTAACTCAGTTCAAGTGTAGCCATGTTTACAGAATCTCCATAAGTGATATCTTATGATAAGTTTCTTTTTCTGTGTGACTTATTTCACTTAGAATCATCGTACCTGAATCCAACCATTTTGCTGCTACTGGTCTTATGACATTGATTTCATGGCTGAGGGATATTCCATCGTACGTAGGTACCACAATTTTTTGAACTATTTTTATATTTCCTGGGATATTTAAGGTGTACCAAGTTGAGGTCCTTGTAAGCAGTGCAGCCCTAAATTTTGGGGTGGCTCTGTCTTATTGATTTTCAGTTTTCCCAAGGTATATTCCCTAGACTGGAAGTGCCCTTGGTTCTGTAGCTCTGTTCTTTACTTGTTTTAGGGAACACAATGTACTCCTCCAGAGAGGCAGTTGGCAATTTACATCCCGCCCATCAGCATAACAAGGCTCCCTGTTCTCCAGGGCCTGTCTTGCCTTTCTGGTTTTTACACATTTTGTGGATGTCCGTTTTGACTGGTGGGAAGTGATACTTCTTTGTAGTGCAGATTTGCATTGCCCGCTTGCTTGCTTGGCCAAAAAGGGCGTATGCGTTTTCTCCTGAATATATTCAGGAGAAAACGCATACGCCCTTTTTGGCCAAGTGCATCATTGTCGAAGTTGTGCCCCTCTTCCTGTGCTTTAAAAGCGATTCCAACGTACCTCTTGAAATCTGTTTCCTGCTATTCTGCCTCGCTTTCAAGTCTGCCTCGTTGCCTTCCCTCAACAGATTTTTGGACGACAGTTGTCCTTTATTACTCGGCCAGTTTGTGAATTACTGTGCCCCTGAGCTCCATTTTTCAACTCGTTTTTTGTGAGCTGACCGCAAGTCCAAAATTTTGGTTCAGGAACTATGCTGCTTCCCGGTGGGTGGCTGAGACTTTGGTTAATTCTTCTTCCTGCCGGGAAGTTAGAGTGATATGTGCCCGTCCAAATGCCTAACAGCTACTCTCTCATTGGTTCTCCCTCTTCCCTTTCATCCTCTGCCAAATTGGAAACCTGTGCGAACCAGGAGGTTAAAGGGGCTGTCTCTCCAAGTTGGGAGGTTGATAGTAAAGCAGATGTAAATTCAAAGTGGAGCACCAGGACATGGATTATTCGTTGAGTTTTAGATACCTTTCGTATCACAGTGTGTCCGTTCTCTAGGTTTCCCGTACCTGTTATAGCTGTAGTAATATTCCCTTCAACCTGGAGAGATGGGACCCATGGAATGGGTTCCATGCATTATTGCTTTAAAGGGTCTGCATTTGCTCACCTAATCCAACCAAACCTCTCAGTCCCAAGTGTCCAGCCTTATTCCACATCCAGCTGTAGTTGTAGATAGGGTCATTCCAGGTTTCATCAGAGACCCTGAAGGAATTGTAAAGAATTTCCCAGTTTTTTTGTTTTGTTTTAGAAATTCCTTTTTATAGTGGGTTTGAGCTGATTCTCGCTGCCATGTTTATGCCAGTCTAGACACACTTGATTCCCTTACGGAGACATATCCATACATAGGTTTTAAGATTCTTACTAGTCAGATATATTCCTCTGCGGGAAATATGGGGTTTTGAGTCCCTTTCACTGAGGAAGGTGTAGGTCTTGTCGATTCCATAGTTGGTTTTTGGAACTGTACCTGTGCTTATATCAAACTCTGGTTTTATGCATCACCCCACCTCTCCTTCCCCCTTTATCAGGCATAAGAGTGTTTTCTAAATGTGAGACACTTTTTTCTTTCCTAACTCAGTTCAAGTGTAGCCATGTTTACAGGATCTCCATAAGTGATATCTTATGATAAGTTTCTTTTTCTCTGTGACTTATTTCACTTAGAATCATCGTACCTGAATCCACCCATTTTGCTGCTACTGGTCTTATGACATTGATTTCATGGCTGAGGGATATTCCATCATACGTAGGTACCACAATTTTCTGAACCATTTTTATATTTCCTGGGATATTTAAGGTGTACCCAAGTTGAGGTCCTTGTAAGCAGTGCAGCCCTAAATTTTGGGGTGGCTCTGTCTTATTGATTTTCAGTTTTCCCAAGGTATATTCCCTAGACTGGAAGTGCCCTTGGCTCTGTAGCTCTGTTCTTTACTTCTTTTAGGGAACAGAATGCACTCCTCCAGAGAGACAGTTGGCAATTTACATCCCGCCCATCAGCATAACAAGGCTCCCTGTTCTCCGGGGACTGTCTTGCCTTTCTGGTTTTTACACATTGTGTGGTTGTCCCTTTTGACCGGTGGGAAGTGATACTTCTTTGTAGTGCAGATTTGCATTGCCCGCTTGCTTGCTTGGCCAAAAAGGGCGTATGCATTTTTCCTGAATATATTCAGGAGAAAACGCATACGCCCTTTTTTGCCAAGTGCATCATTGTCGAAGTTGTGCCCCTCTTCCTGTGCTTTAAAGGCGATTCCAACGTACCTCTTGAAATCTGTTTCCTGCTATTCTGCCTCGCTTTCAAGTCTGCCTCGTTGCCTTCCCTCAACAGATTTTTGGACGACAGTTGTCCTTTATTACTCGGCCAGTTTGTGAATTGCTGTGCCCCTGAGCTCCATTTTTCAACTCGTTTTTTGTGAGCTGACCGCAAGTCCAAAATTTTGGTTCAGGAACTATGCTGCTTCCCGGTGGGTGGCTGAGACTTTGGTTAATTCTTCTTCCTGCCGGGAAGTTAGAGTGATATGTGCCCGTCCAAATGCCTAACAGCTACTCTCTCATTGGTTCTCCCTCTTCCCTTTCATCCTCTGCCAAATTGGAAACCTGTGCGAACCAGGAGGTTAAAGGGGCTGTCTCTCCAAGTTGGGAGGTTGATAGTAAAGCAGATGTAAAGTCAAAGCGGAGCACAAGGAGAGGGATTATTCGTTGAGTTTTAGAATCCTTTCGTATTCTCAGTGTGTCCGTTCTCTAGGTTTCTGGTACATGTTATAGCTGTAGTAATATTCCCTTCAACCTGGAGAGTTGGGACCCATGGAATGGGTGCCAGGCATTATTGCTTTAAAGGGTCTGCATTTGCTCACCCAGTCTCACCAATCCTCTCAGTCCCAAGTGTCCAGACTTATGCCACATCCAGCTGTCGTTGTAGATATGGTCATTCCAGGTTTCATCAGAGACCCTGAAGGAATTGTAAAGAATTTCCCAGTTTTTTTGTTTTGTTTTAGAAATTCCTTTTTATAGTTGGTTTGAGCTGAATCTGGCTGAAATGTTTATGCCAGTCTAGACACACTTGATTCCCTTACGGAGACATATCAATAAATAGGTTTTAAGATTCTTACTATTCAGATATATTCCTCTGCGGGAAATATGGGGTTTTGAGTCCCTTTCACTGAGGAAGGTGTAGGTCTTGTCTATTCCATAGTTGGTTTTTGGAACGGTACCTGTGCTTATATCAAACTCTGGTTTTATGCATCACCCCACCTCTCCTTCCCCCTTAAGCAGGCATAAGAGTGTTTTCTAAATGTGAGACACTGTTCTCTTTCCTAACTCAGTTCAAGTGTAGCCATGTTTACAGGATCTCCATAAGTGATATCTTATGATATGTATCTTTTTCTGTGTGACTTATTTCACTTAGAATCTTTGTACCTGAATCCACCCATTTTGTTGCTACTGGTCTTATGACATTGATTTCATGGCTGAGGGATATTCCATCGTACGTAAGTACCACAAATTTTGAACCATTTTTATATTTCCTGGGATATTTAAGGTGTACCCAAGTTGAGGTCCTTGTAAGCAGTGCAGCCCTAAATTTTGGGGTGGCTCTGTCTTATTGATTTTCAGTTTTCCCAAGTTATATTCCCTAGACTGGAAGTGCCCTTGGCTCTGAAGCTCTGTTCTTTACTTGCTTTAGGGAACACAATGCACTCCTCCAGAGAGGCAGTTGGCAATTTACATCCCGCCCATCAGCATAACAAGGCTCCCTGTTCTCCAGGGCCTGACTTGCCTTTCTGGTTTTTACACATTTTGTGGATGTCCCTTTTGACCGGTGGGAAGTGATACTTCTTTGTAGTGCAGATTTGCATTGCCCGCTTGCTTGCTTTGCCAAAAAGTGCGTATGCGTTTTCTCCTGAATATATTCAGGAGAAAACGCATACGCCCTTTTTGTCCAAGTGCATCATTGTCGAAGTTGTGCCCCTCTTCCTGTGCTTTAAAGGCGATTCCAACGTACCTCTTGAAATCTGTTTCCTGCTATTCTGCCTCGCTTTCAAGTCCGCCTCGTTGCCTTCCCTCAACAGATTTTTGGACGACAGTTGTCCTTTATTACAAGGCCAGTTTGTGAATTGCTGTGCCCCTGAGCTCCATTTTTCAACTAGTTTTTGGTGAGCTGACCGCAAGTCCAAAATTTTGGTTCAGGACCTATACTGGTTACCGGTGGGTGGCTGAGACTTTGGTTAATTCTTCTTCCTGCCGGGAAGTTAGAGTGATATGTGCCCGTCCAAATGCCTAACAGCTACTCTCTCATTGGTTCTCCCTCTTCCCTTTCATCCTCTGCCAAATTGGAAACCTGTGCGAACCAGGAGGTTAAAGGGGCTGTCTCTCCAAGTGGGGAGGTTGATAGTAAAGCAGATGTAAATTCAAAGTGGAGCACCAGGAGAGGGATTATTCGTTGAGTTTTAGATACCTTTCGTATCACAGTGTGTCCGTTCTCTAGGTTTCCCGTACCTGTTATAGCTGTAGTAATATTCCCTTCAACGTGGAGAGTTGGGACCCATGGAATGGGTTCCATGCATTGTTGCTTTAAAGGGTCTGCATTTGCTCACCTAATCCAACCAATCCTCTCAGTCCCAAGTGTCCAGCCTTATTCCACATCCAGCTGTCGTTGTAGATAGGGTCATTCCAGGTTTCATCAGAGACCCTGAAGGAATTGTATAGAATTTCCCAGTTTTTTTGTTTTGTTTTAGAAATTCCTTTTTATAGTGGGTTTGAGCTGATTCTCGGTGCCATGTTTATGCCAGTCTAGACACACTTGATTCCCTTACGGAGACATATCAATACATAGGTTTTAAGATTCTTACTATTCAGATATATTCCTCTGCGGGAAATATGGGGTTTTGAGTCCCTTTCACTGAGGAAGGTGTAGGTCTTGTCGATTCCATAGTTGGTTTTTGGAACTGTACCTGTGCTTATATCAAACTCTGGTTTTATGCATCACCCCACCTCTCCTTCCCCCTTAATCAGGCATAAGAGTGTTTTCTAAATGTGAGACACTGTTTTCTTTCCTAACTCAGTTCAAGTGTAGCCATGTTTACAGGATCTCCATAAGTGATATCTTATGATAAGTTTCTTTTTCTGTGTGACTTATTTCACTTAGAATCATCGTACCTGAATCCACCCATTTTGCTGCTACTGGTCTTATGACATTGATTTCATGGCTGAGTGATATTCCATCATACGTAGGTACCACAATTTTCTGAACCATTTTTATATTTCCTGGGATATTTAAGGTGTACCCAAGTTGAGGTCCTTGTAAGCAGTGCAGCCCTAAATTTTGGGGTGGCTCTGTCTTATTGATTTTCAGTTTTCCCAAGGTATATTCCCTAGACTGGAAGTGCCCTTGGCTCTGTAGCTCTGTTCTTTACTTCTTTTAGGGAACACAATGTACTCCTTCAGAGAGGCAATTGGCAATTTACATCCCGCCCATCAGCATAACAAGGCTCCCTGTTCTCCAGGGCCTGTCTTGCCTTTCTGGTTTTTACACATTGTGTGGTTGTCCCTTTTGACCGGTGGGAAGTGATACTTCTTTGTAGTGCAGATTTGCATTGCCCGCTTGCTTGCTTGGCCAAAAAGGGCGTATGCATTTTCTCCTGAATATATTCAGGAGAAAACGCATACGCCCTTTTTGGCCAAGTGCATCATTGTCGAAGTTGTGCCCCTCTTCCTGTGCTTTAAAGGCGATTCCAACGTACCTCTTGAAATCTGTTTCCTGCTATTCTGCCTCGCTTTCAAGTCTGCCTCGTTGCCTTCCCTCAACAGATTTTTGGACGACAGTTGTCCTTTATTACTCGGCCAGTTTGTGAATTACTGTGCCCCTGAGCTCCATTTTTCAACTCGTTTTTTGTGAGCTGACCGCAAGTCCAAAATTTTGGTTCAGGAACTATTCTGCTTCCCGGTGGGTGGCTGAGACTTTGGTTAATTCTTCTTCCTGCCGGGAAGTTAGAGTGATATGTGCCCGTCCAAATGCCTAACAGCTACTCTCTCATTGGTTCTCCCTCTTCCCTTTCATCCTCTGCCAAATTGGAAACCTGTGCGAACCAGGAGGTTAAAGGGGCTGTCTCTCCAAGTTGGGAGGTTGATAGTAAAGCAGATGTAAATTCAAAGTGGAGCACCAGGACAGTGATTATTCGTTGAGTTTTAGATACCTTTCGTATCACAGTGTGTCCGTTCTCTAGGTTTCCCGTACCTGTTATAGCTGTAGTAATATTCCCTTCAACCTGGAGAGATGGGACCCATGGAATGGGTTCCATGCATTATTGCTTTAAAGGGTCTGCATTTGCTCACCTAATCCAACCAATCCTCTCAGTCCCAAGTGTCCAGCCTTATTCCACATCCAGCTGTCGTTGTAGATAGGGTCATTCCAGGTTTCATCAGAGACCCTGAAGGAATTGTAAAGAATTTCCCAGTTTTTTTGTTTTGTTTTAGAAATTCCTTTTTATAGTGGGTTTGAGCTGATTCTCGCTGCCATGTTTATGCCAGTCTAGACACACTTGATTCCCTTACGGAGACATATCAATACATAGGTTTTAAGATTCTTACTATTCAGATATATTCCTCTGCGGGAAATATGGGGTTTTGAGTCCCTTTCACTGAGGAAGGTGTAGGTCTTGTCAATTCCATAGTTGGTTTTTGGAACTGTACCTGTGCTTATATCAAACTCTGGTTTTATGCATCACCCCACCTCTCCTTCCCCCTTAATCAGGCATAAGAGTGTTTTCTAAATGTGAGACACTGTTTTCTTTCCTAACTCAGTTCAAGTGTAGCCATGTTTACAGGATCTCCATAAGTGATATCTTATGATAAGTTTCTTTTTCTCTGTGACTTATTTCACTTAGAATCATCGTACCTGAATCCACCCATTTTGCTGCTACTGGTCTTATGACATTGATTTCATGGCTGAGTGATATTCCATCATACGTAGGTACCACAATTTTCTGAACCATTTTTATATTTCCTGGGATATTTAAGGTGTACCCAAGTTGAGGTCCTTGTAAGCAGTGCAGCCCTAAATTTTGGGGTGGCTCTGTCTTATTGATTTTCAGTTTTCCCAAGGTATAGTCCCTAGACTGGAAGTGCCCTTGGCTCTGTAGCTCTGTTCTTTACTTCTTTTAGGGAACAGAATGCACTCCTCCAGAGAGGCAGTTGGCAATTTACATCCCGCCCATCAGCATAACAAGGCTCCCTGTTCTCCAGGGCCTGTCTTGCCTTTCTGGTTTTTACACATTGTGTGGTTGTCCCTTTTGACCGGTGGGAAGTGATACTTCTTTGTAGTGCAGATTTGCATTGCCCGCTTGCTTGCTTGGCCAAAAAGGGCGTATGCATTTTCTCCTGAATATATTCAGGAGAAAACGCATACGCCCTTTTTTGCCAAGTGCATCATTGTCGAAGTTGTGCCCCTCTTCCTGTGCTTTAAAGGCGATTCCAACGTACCTCTTGAAATCTGTTTCCTGCTATTCTGCCTCGCTTTCAAGTCTGCCTCGTTGCCTTCCCTCAACAGATTTTTGGACGACAGTTGTCCTTTATTACTCGGCCAGTTTGTGAATTGCTGTGCCCCTGAGCTCCATTTTTCAACTCGTTTTTGGTGAGCTGACCGCAAGTCCAAAATTTTGGTTCAGGAACTATGCTGCTTCCCGGTGGGTGGCTAAGACTTTGGTTAATTCTTCTTCCTGCCGGGAAGTTAGAGTGATATGTGCCTGTCCAAATGCCTAACAGCTACTCTCTCATTGGTTCTCCCTCTTCCCTTTCATCCTCTGCCAAATTGGAAACCTGTGCGAACCAGGAGGTTAAAGGGGCTGTCTCTCCAAGTTGGGAGATGGATCGCAAAGCAGATGTAAAGTCAAAGCGGAGCACAAGGAGAGGGATTATTCGTTGAGTTTTAGAATCCTTTCGTATTCTCAGTGTGTCCGTTCTCTAGGTTTCTGGTACATGTTATAGCTGTAGTAATATTCCCTTCAACCTGGAGAGTTGGGACCCATGGAATGGGTGCCAGGCATTATTGCTTTAAAGGGTCTGCATTTGCTCACCCAGTCTCACCAATCCTCTCAGTCCCAAGTGTCCAGCCTTATGCCACATCCAGCTGTCGTTGTAGATAGGGTCATTCCAGGTTTCATCAGAGACCCTGAAGGAATTGTAAAGAATTTCCCAGTTTTTTTGTTTTGTTTTAGAAATTCCTTTTTATACTGGGTTTGAGCTGATTCTCGCTGCCATGTTTATGCCAGTCTAGACACACTTGATTCCCTTACGGAGACATATCAATCCATAGGTTTTAAGATTCTTACTAGTCAGATATATTCCTCTGCGGGAAATATGGGGTTTTGAGTCCCTTTCACTGAGGAAGGTGTAGGTCTTGTCTATTCCATAGTTGGTTTTTGGAACGGTACCCGTGCTTATATCAAACTCTGGTTTTATGCATCACCCCACCTCTCCTTCCCCCTTAAGCAGGCATAAGAGTGTTTTCTAAATGTGAGACACTGTTCTCTTTCCTAACTCAGTTCAAGTGTAGCCATGTTTACAGGATCTTCATAAGTGATATCTTATGATAAGTTTCTTTTTCTATGTGACTTTATTCACTTAGAATCATCGTACATGAATCCACCCATTTTCCTGCTACTGGTCTTATGACATTGATTTCATGGCTGAGGGATATTCCATCGTACGTAAGTACCACAAGTTTTTGAACCATTTTTATATTTCCTGGGATATTTATGGTGTAACCAAGTTGAGGTCCTTGTAAGCAGTGCAGCCCTAAATTTTGGGGTGGCTCTGTCTTATTGATTTTCAGTTTTCCCAAGGTATATTCCCTAGCCTGGAAGTGCCCTTGGCTCTGTCGCCTTGTTCTTTACTTGTTTTAGGGAACACAATGCACTCCTCCAGAGAGGCAGTTGGCAATTTACATCCCGCCCATCAGTATAACAAGGCTCCCAGTTCTCGAGGGCCTGTCTTGCCTTTCTGGTTTTTACACATTTTGTGGATGTCCCTTTTGACCGCTGGGAAGTGATACTTCTTTGTAGTGCAGATTTGCATTACCCGCTTGCTTGCTTGGCCAAAAAGAGCGTATGCGTTTTCTCCTGAATATATTCAGGAGAAAACGCATACGCCCTTTTTGGACAAGTGCATCATTGTCAAAGTTGTGCCCCTCTTCCTGTGCTTTACATACGATTCCAACGTACCTCTTGAAATCTGTTTCCTGCTATTCTGCCTTGCTTTCAAGTCCGCCTCGTTGCCTTCTCTCAACAGGTTTTTGGATGATAGTTGTACTTTATTACTCGGCCAGTTTGTGAATTGCTATGCCCCTCAGCTCCATTTTTCAACTCGTTTTTGGTGAGCTGACCGCAAGTCCAAAATTTTGGTTCAGGACCTATACTGGTTCCTGGTGGGTGGCTGAGGCTTGGTTAATTATTCTTCCTGCCGGGAAATTACAGTGATATGTGCCCGTCCAAATGCCTAATAGCTACTCTCTCATTGGATCTCCCTCTTCCCTTTCATCCTCTGCCAAATTGGCAACCTGTGCGAACCAGGAGGTTAAAGGGGCTGTCTCTCCAAGTTGGGAGGGTGATAGTAAAGCAGATGGAAAGTCAAACCGGAGCACCAGGAAAGGTACTATTCGTTGAGATTTAGAAACCTTTCGTATTCACAGTGTGTCCGTTCTCTAGGTTTCCCGTACATGTTATAGCTGTAGTAATATTCCCTTCAACCTGGAGAGTTGGGACCCATGGAATGGGTGCCAGGCATTTTTGCTTAAAGGGTCTGCATTTGCTCACCCAATCTCACCAATCGTCTCAGTCCCAAGTGTCCCTCCTTATGCCACATCCAGCTGTCTTTGTAGATAGGGTAATTCCAGATTTCATCAGAGACCCTGAAGGAATTGTAAAGAATTTCCCAGTTTTTTTGTTTTGTTTTTGAAATTCCTTTTTATAGTGGGTTTGAGCTGATTCTCGCTGCCATGTTTATGCCAGTCTAGACACACTTGATTCCCTTACGGAGACATATCAATACATAGGTTTTAAGATTCTTACTAGTCAGATATTTTCCTCTGCGGGAAATATGGGGTTTTGAGTCCCTTTCACTGAGGAAGGTGTAGGTCTTGTCTCTTCCATAGTTGGTTTTTGGAACGGTACCTGTGCTTATATCAAACTCTGGTTTTATGCATCACCCCACCTCTCCTTCCCCCTTAAGCAGGCATATGAGTGTTTTCTAAATGTGAGACACTGTTCACTTTCCTAACTCAGTTCAAGTGTTGCCATGTTTACAGGATCTTCATAAGTGATACCTTATGATAAGTTTCTTTTTCTCTGTGACTTATTTCACTTAGAATCATCGTACCTGAATCCACCCATTTTGCTGCTACTGGTCTTATGACATTGATTTCATGGCTGAGGGATATTCCATCGTACTTAAGTACCACAATTTTTTTAACCATGTTTATATTTTCTGGGATACTTAAGGTGTACCCAAGTTGAGGTCCTTGTAAGCAGTGCAGCCCTAAATTTTGGGGTGGCTCTGTCTTATTGATTTTCAGTTTTCCCAAGGTATATTCCCTAGACTGGAAGTGCCCTTGGCTCTGTAGCTCTGTTCTTTACTTGTTTTAGGGAACACAATGTACTCCTCCAGAGGGGCAGTTGGCAATTTACATCCCGCCCATCAACATAACAAGGCTCCCTGTTCTCCAGGGCCTGTCTTGCCTTTCTGGTTTTTACACATTTTGTGGATGTCCCTTTTGACCGGTGGGAAGTGATACTTCTTTGTAGTGCAGATTTGCATTGCCCGCTTGCTTGCTTGGCCAAAAAGGGCGTATGCGTTTTCTCCTGAATATATTCAGGAGAAAACGCATACGCCCTTTCTGTCCAAGTGCATCATTGTCGAAGTTGTGCCCCTCTTCCTGTGCTTTAAAGGTGATTCCAACGTACCTCTTGAAATCTGTTTCCTGCTATTCTGCCTCGCTTTCAAGTCCGCCTCGTTGCCTTCCCTCAACAGATTTTTGGACGATAGTTGTCCTTTATTACTCGGCCAGTTTGTTAATTGCTGTGCCCCTGAGCTCCATTTGTCAACTCGTTTTTGGTGAGCTGACCGCACGTCCAAAATTTTGGTTCAGGACCGATACTGGTTACCGGTGGGTGGCTGAGACTTTGGTTAATTCTTCTTCCTGCTGGGAAGTTAGAGTGATATGTGCCCGTCCAAATGCCTAACAGCTACTCTCTCATTGGTTCTCCCTCTTCCCTTTCATCCTCTGCCAAATTGGAAACCTGTGCGAACCAGGAGGTTAAAGGGGCTGTCTCTCCAAGTTGGGAGATTGATAGTAAAGCAGATGGAAAGTCAAAACGGAGCACCAGGAGAGGGACGATTCTTTGAGTTTTAGAAATCTTTCGTATTCACAGTGTGTCTGTTCTCTAGGTTTCCCGAACATGTTATAACTGTAGTAATATTCCCTTCAACCTGGAGAGTTGGGACCCATGGAATGGGTGCCATGCATTATTGCTTTAAAGGGTCTGCATTTGCTCACCCAATCTCACCAATCCTCTCAGTCCCAAGTGTCCAGCCTTATGCCACATCCAGCTGTCATTGTAGATAGGGTCATTGCAGGTTTCATCAGAGACCCTGAAGGAATTGAAAAGAATTTCCCAGTTTTTTTGTTTTGTTTTTGAAATTCCTTTTTATACTGGGTTTGAGCTGATTCTCGCTGCCATGTTTATGGCAGTCTAGACACACTTGATTCCCTTACGGAGACATATCAATCCATAGGTTTTAAGATTCTTACTAGTCAGATATATTCCTCTGCGGGAAATATGGGGTTTTGAGTCCCTTTCACTGAGGAAGGTGTAGGTCTTGTCTATTCCATAGTTGGTTTTTGGAACGGTACCTCTGCTTATAGCAAACTCTGGTTTTATGCATCACCCAAACTCTCCTTTCCCCATATGCAGGCATAAGAGTGTTTTCTAAATGTGAGACACTGTTCTCTTTCCAAACTCAGTTCAAGTGTAGCCATGTTTACAGGATCTTCATAAGTAATATCTTATGATAAGATTCTTTTTCTCTGTGACTTATTTCACTTAGAATCATCGTACCTGAATCCACCCATTTTGCTGCTACTGGTCTTATGACATTGATTTCATGGCTGAGGGATATTCCATCGTACGTAAGTACCACAATTTTTTGAACCATTTTTATATTTCCTGGGATATTTAAGGTGTACCCAAGTTGAGGTCCTTGTAAGCAGTGCAGCCCTAAATTTTGGGGTGGCTCTGTCTTATTGATTTTCTGTTTTCCCAAGGTATATTCCCTAGACTGGAAGTGCCCTTGGCTCTGTAGCTCTGTTCTTTACTTGTTTTAGGGAACACAATGTACTCCTCCAGAGGGGCAGTTGGCAATTTACATCCCGCCCATCAGCATAAAAAGGCTCCCTGTTCTCCAGGGCCTGTCTTGCCTTTCTGGTTTTTACACATTTTGTGGATGTCCCTTTTGACCGGTGGGAAGTGATACTACTTTGTAGTGCAGATTTGCATTGCCCGCTTGCTTGCTTGGCCAAAAAGTGCGTATGCGTTTTCTCCTGAATATATTCAGGAGAAAACGCATACGCCCTTTTTGGCCAAGTGCATCATTGTCGAAGTTGTGCCCCTCTTCCTGTGCTTTAAAGGCGATTCCAACGTACCTCTTGAAATCTGTTTCCTGCTATTCTGCCTCGCTTTCAAGTCCGCCTCATTGCCTTCCCTCAACAGATTTTTGGACGATAGTTGTCCTTTATTACTCGGCCAGTTTGTAAATTGCTGTGCCCCTGAGCTCCATTTGTCAACTCGTTTTTGGTGAGCTGACCGCACGTCCAAAATTTTGGTTCAGGACCTATACTGGTTACCGGTGGGTGGCTGAGACTTTGGTTAATTCTTCTTCCTGCCTGGAATTGAGAGTGATATGTGCCCATCCAAATGCCTAACAGCTATGCTCTCATTGGTTCTCCCTCTTCCCTTTCATCCTCTGCCAAATTGGAAACCTGTGCTAACCAGGAGGTTAAAGGGGCTGTCTCTCCAAGTTGGGAGATGGATAGCAAAGCAGATGGAAAGTCAAACCGGAGCACCAGGAGAGGGACTATTCGTTGAGTTTTAGAAACCTTTCGTATTCACAGTGTGTCCGTTCTCTATGTTTCCCGTACATGTAATAACTGTAGTAATATTCCCTTCAACCTGGAGAGTTGGGACGCATGGAATGGGTGCCATGAATTATTGCTTTACAAGGTCTGCATTTGCTCACGCAATCTCATCAATCCTCTCAGTCCCAAGTGTCCAGCCTTATGAAAAATCCAGCTGTCGTTGTAGATAGGGTCATTCCAGGTTTCATCAGAGACCCTGAAGGAATTGTAAAGAATTTCCCAGATTTTTTGTTTTGTTTTTGAAATTCCTTTTTATAGTGGGTTTGAGCTGATTCTCGCTGCCATGTTTATGCCAGTCTAGACACACTTGATTCCCTTACGGAGACATATCAATCCATAGGTTTTAAGATTCTTACTAGTCAGATATATTCCTCTGTGGGAAATATGGGGTTTTGAGTCCCTTTCACTGAGGAAGGTGTAGGTCTTGTCTATTCCATAGTTGGTTTTTGGAACGGTACCTGTGCTTATATAAAACTCTGGTTTTATGCATCACCCCACCTCTCCTTCCCCCTTAAGCAGGCATAAGAGTGTTTTCTAAATGTGAGACACTGTTCTCTTTCCTAACTCAGTTCAAGTGTAGCCATGTTTACAGGATCTTCATAAGTGATATCTTATGAAAAGTTTCTTTTTCTCTGTGACTTATTTCACTTAGAATCATCGTACCTGAATCCACCCATTTTGCTGCTACTGGTCTTATGACATTGATTTCATGGCTGAGGGATATTCCATCGTACGTAAGTACCACAATTTTTTGAACCATTTTTATATTTCCTGGGATATTTAAGGTGTACCCAAGTTGAGGTCCTTGTAAGCAGTGCAGCCCTAAATTTTGGGGTGGCTCTGTCTTATTGATTTTCAGTTTTCCCAAGGTATATTCCCTAGACTGGAAGTGCCTCTGGCTCTGTAGCTCTGTTCTTTACTTGTTTTAGGGAACACAATGTACTCCTCCAGAGGGACAGTTGGCAATTTACATCCCGCCCATCACCATAACAGGGCTGCCCGTTCTCCTGGGCCTGTCTTGCCTTTCTGGTTTTTACACATTTTGTGGATGTCCCTTTTGACCGCTGGGAAGTGATACTTCTTTGTAGTGCAGATTTGCATTGCCCGCCTGCTTGCTTGGCCAAAAAGGGCGTATGCGTTTTCTCCTGAATATATTCAGGAGAAAACACATACACCCTTTTTGGCCAATTGCATCATTGTCGAAGTTGTACCCCTCTTCCTGTGCTTTAAAGGCGATTCCAACGTGCCTCTTGAAATCTGTTTCCTGCTATTCTGCCTCGCTTTCAAGTCCGACTCGTTGCCTTCCCTCAACAGATTTTTGAACGATAGTTGTCCTTTATTACTCGGCCAGTTTGTGAATTGCTGTGCCCCTGAGCTCCATCTGTCAACTCGTTTTTGGTGAGCTGACCGCACGTCCAAAATTTTGGTTCAGGACAGATACTGGTTACCGGTGGGTGGCTGAGACTTTGGTTAATTCTTCTTCCTGCCGGGAAGTTAGAGTGATATGTGCCCGTCCAAATGCCTAACAGCTACTCTCTCATTGGTTCTCCCTCTTCCCTTTCATCCTCTGCCAAATTGGAAACCTGTGCGAACCAGGAGGTTAAAGGGGCTGTCTCTCCAAGTTGGGAGATTGATAGTAAAGCAGATGGAATGTCAAACCGGAGCACCAGGAGAGGGACTATTCGTTGAGTTTTAGAAACCTTTCGTATTCACAGTGTGTCTGTTCTCTAGGTTTCCCGTACATGTTATAACTGTAGTAATATTCCCTTCAACCTGGAGAGTTGGGACCCATGGAATGGTTGCCATGCATTATTGCTTTAAAGGGTCTGCATTTGCTCACCCAATCTCAGCAATCCTCTCAGTCCCAAGTGTCCAGCCTTATGCCACATCAAGCTGTCGTTGTAGATAGGGTCATTCCAGGTTTCATCAGAGACCCTGAAGGAATTGTAAAGAATTTCCCAGTTTTTTTGTTTTGTTTTTGAAATTCCTTTTTATAGTGGGTTTGAGCTGATTCTCGCTGCCATGTTTATGCCTGTCTAGACACACTTGATTCCCTTACGGAGACCTATCAATCCATAGGTTTTAAGATGCTTACTAGTCAGATATATTCCTCTGCGGGAAATATGGCATTTTGAGTCCCGTTCACTGAGGAAGGTGTAGGTCTTGTCTATTCCATAGTTGGTTTTTGGAATGGTACCTGTGCTTATATCAAACTCTGGTTTTATGCATCACCCCACCTCTCCTTCCCCCTTAAGCAGGCATAAGAGTGTTTTCTAAATGTGAGACACTGTTCTCTTTCCTAACTCAGTTCAAGTGTAGCCATGTTTACAGGATCTTCATAAGTGATATCTTATGATAAGTTTCTTTTTCTGTGTGACTTATTTCACTTAGAATCATCGTACCTGAATCCACCCATTTTGCTGCTACTGGTCTTATGACATTGATTTCATGGCTGAGGGATATTCCATCGTACGTAAGTACCACAATTTTTTGAACCATTTTTATATTTCCTGGGATATTTAAGGTGTACCCAAGTTGAGGTCCTTGTAAGCAGTGCAGCCCTAAATTTTGGGGTGGCTCTGTCTTATTGATTTTCAGTTTTCCCAAGGTATATTCCCTAGACTGGAAGTGCCCTTGGCTCTGTAGCTCTGTTCTTTACTTGTTTTAGGGAACACAATGTACTCCTCCAGAGGGGCAGTTGGCAATTTACATCCCGCCCATCAGCATAACAGGGCTCCCTGTTCTCCAGGGCCTGTCTTGCCTTTCTGGTTTTTACACATTTTGTGGATGTCCCTTTTGACCGCTGGGAAGTGATACTTCTTTGTAGTGCAGATTTGCATTGCCAGCCTGCTTGCTCGGCCAAAAAGGGCGTATGCGTTTTCTCCTGAATATATTCAGGAGAAAACGCATACGCCCTTTTTGGCCAAGTGCATCATTGTCGAAGTTGTGCCCCTCTTCCTGTGCTTTAAAGGCGATTCCAACATACCTCTTGAAATCTGTTTCCTGCTATTCTGCCTCGCTTTCAAGTCTGCCTCCTTGCCTTCCCTCAACAGATTTTTGGACGATAGTTGTCCTTTATTACTCGGCCAGCTTGTGAATTGCTGTGTCCCTGAGCTCCATTTTTCAACTCGTTTTTGTTGAGCTGACCGCAAGTCCAAAATTTTGGTTCAGGACGTATACTGGTTCCCGGTGGAGGGCTGAGACTTTCGTTAATTCTTCTTCCTGCCGGGAAATTACAGTGATATGTGCCCGTCCAAATGCCTAACAGCTACTCTCTCATTGGTTCTCCCTCTTCCCTTTCATCCTCTGCCAAATTGGCAACCTGTGCGTACCAGGAGGTTAAAGGGGCTGTCTCTCCAAGTTGGGAGATTGATAGTAAAGCAGATGGAAAGTCAAACTGGAGCACCAGGAGAGGGACAATTCGTTGAGTTTTAGAAACCTTTCGTATTCACAGTGTGTCTGTTCTCTAGGTTTTCCATACATGTTAAATCTGTAGTAATATTACCTTGAACCTGGAGAGTTGAAACCCATGAAATGGGTGCCATGCATTATTGCTTTAAAGGGTCTGCATTTGCTCACCCAATCTCATCAATCCTCTCATTCTCAAGTGTCCCTCCTTATGCCACATCCAGCTGTCATTGTAGATAGGGTCATTCCAGGTTTCATCAGAGACCCTGAAGGAATAGTAAAGAATTTCCCAGTTTTTTTGTTTTGTTTTTGAAATTCCTTTTTATAGTGGGTTTGAGCTGATTCTCGCTGCCATGTTTATGCCAGTCTAGACACACTTGTTTCCCTTATGGAGATATATCAATACATAGGTTTTAAGATTCTTACTAGTCAGATATATTCTTCTCCGGGAAATATGGGGTTTTGAGTCCCTTTCACTGAGGAAGGTGTAGGTCTTGTCTATTCCATAGTTGGTTTTTGGAACGGTACCTGTGCTTATATCAAACTCTGGTTTTATGCATCACCCCACCTCTCCTTCCCCCTTAAGCAGGCATAAGAGTGTTTTCTAAATGTGAGACACTGTTCTCTTTCCTAACTCAGTTCAAATGTAGCCATGTTTACAGGATCTTCATAAGTGATATCTTATGATAAGTTTCTTTTTCTGTGTGACATTTCCCTTAGAATCATCGTACCTGAATCCACTCATTTGCTGCTATTGGTCTTATGACATTGATTTCATGGCTGAGGGATATTCCATCGTACGAAAGTACCACAATTTTTTGAACCATTTTTATATTTCCTGGGATATTTAATGTGTATCCAAGTTGAGGTTCTTGTAAGCAGTGCAGCCCTAAATTTTGAGGTGGCTCTTTCTTATTGATTTTCAGTTTTCCCAAGGTATATTCCCTAGACTGGAAGTGCCCTTGGCTCTGTAGATCTGTTGTTTACTTGTTTTAGGCCACACAATGCATTCCTCCAGAGAGGCAGTTGACAATTTACACCCCGCCCAACACCATAACAAGGCTCCCTGTTCTCCAGGGCCTGTCTTGCCTTTCTGGATTTTACACATTTTGTGGCTGTCCCTTTTGACCAGTGGGAAGTGATACTTCTTTGTGTGCAGATTTGCATTGCCCGCTTACTTGCTTGGCCAAAAAGGGCGTATGCATTTTCTCCTGAATATATTCAGGAGAAAACGCATACGCCCTTTTTGGCCAAGTGCATTATTGTCGAAGTTGTTCCCCTCTTCCTGTGCTTTAAAGGTGATTCCAACGTACCTCTTGAAATCTGTTTCCTGCTATTCTGCCTGCATTTCAAATACGCCTCGTTTCCTTCCCTCAACAGATTTTTGGACGAGAGTTGTCCTTTATTACTCTGCCAGTTTTTGAATTGCTGTGCCCCTGAGCTCCATTTTTCAACTCGTTTTTTGTGAGATGAACGCAAGTCCAAAATTTTGGTTCAGGACCTATACTGGTTCCCGGTGGGTGCCTGAGACTTTTGTTAATTCTTCATCCTGCCGGGAAATTAGAGTGACATGTGCCCGTCCAAATGCCTAACAGCTACTCTCTCATTGGTTCTCCCTCTTCCCTTTCATCCTCTGCCAAATTGGCAACCTGTGCGAACCAGGAGGTTAAAGGGGCTGTCTCTTCAAGTTGGGAGACTGAGAATAAAGCAGTTGGAAAGTCAAACCGGTGCACCAGGAGAGGGTCTATTCTTTGAGTTTTAGAAACCTTTTGTATTCACAGTGTGTCCGTTCTCTAGGTTTCCCGTACATGTTATAACTGTAGTAATAGTTCCTTCAACCTGGAGAGTTGGGACCCTTGGAATGGGTGCCACATATTATTGTTTTAAAGTGTCTGCATTTGCTCACCCAATCTCACCAATCCTTTCAGTCCCAAGTGTCCAGCCTTATGCCACATCCAGCTGTCGTTGTTGATAGGGTCATTCCAGGTTTCATCAGAGACCCTGAAAGAATTGTAAAGAATTTCCCTGTTTTTTGTTTTGTTTTTGAATTTCCTTTTCTAGTGGGTTTGAGCTGATTCTCGCTGCCATGTTTATGCCAGTCTAGACACACTTGATTCCCTTACAGAGACATATCAATACATAGGTTTTAAGATTATTACTAGTAAGATATATTCCTCTGCGGGAAATATGGGTTTTTGAGTCCCATTCACAGAGGAAGTAGTAGGTCTTTTCTATTCTGTATTTGGATATTGGAACCGTACCTGTGCTAATATCAAACTCTGGTTTTATTCATCTCCCCACCTCTGCTTTCCCCTTAAGCATGCATAAGAGTGTTTTCTATATATGAGACTCTGTTCCCTTTCCTAATTCATTCCATGTGTAGCCATGTTTATATACCCTTTATAAGTGATATCTTATGATAAGTTTCTTTTTCTGTTTGATTTTTTCAGTTAGAATCATCGTAAATGAATCCCGTCATTATGCTGCTACTGGCCTTATGACATTGAGTTCATGGCTGAGGGATATTCCATCATACGAATGTACCACAATTTCTTTACCATTTTTGTCTTTCCTGGGATATATACGGTGTCCCGAAGTCGAGGTTCTTGTAAGCAGTGCTGCCATAAATTTTGGGGTGGCTGTGTCTTATTGATTTTCAACTTTCCCAAGGTATATTCCCGTGACTGGAAGTGCCTTAGGTTGTAAAGCACTGCTGTTTACTTCTTTTTGGGAGCACAGTGCACTCCTCCAGAGTGGCTGTTGGCAATTTACATCCCACCCATCCGCATAACAAGGCTCCCTCTTCTCCAGATCCTGTCTTGCCTTTCTTGTTTTTACACATTTTACGGATGTCCCTTTTGACCGGTTGGAAGTGATACCTGTTTGTAGTGCAGATTTGCATTGTGCGGTTGCTTGGTTGGCCAAAATGGGCGCATGCGTTTTCTCCTGAATATATTCAGGAGAAAACGCATGCGCCCTTTATGGACAAATCCATAATTGTCGAAGTTTTGATGCTTTTCCTCTGTTTAAATGCGATTCCAATGTACTTCTGGAAATCTGTTTCGTGCACTTCTGCCTCATTTTCAAGTCCGCCTCATGGCTTTCTCTCAACAGATTTTTGGAAGAGAGTAGTCCTTTATAACTCTGCAAGTTAGTGAATTGCTGTGCCCCTGAGCTCCATTTTTCAACTCGCGTTTTTGTGGGCTGGCTGCCAATCCACAATTTTGCTTCGGGACCTATACTGGTTCCATTGGGGAGGCTGGCTCAGAGTTTGTTAATTCTGCTTCGTGACGGGAATTTAGAGTGACATGTGGCCATCCAAATGCCTACAGCTACTCTCTAATTGTTTCTCTCTCTTCCCTTATATCCTCTGCATAACGTGCCAACTGTGCGAACCAGGAGGTTAAAGGTGCTGACTCTCCAATTTGGGAGATTGATACTAAAGCAGTTGGAATGTCAAACTGGTGCACAAGGAGAGAAAAATATTAGTAGAGTTTTAGAAACCTTTCACCATCAGATGGTGTCCATTCTCTAGGTTTCCCATACATGTTATAACTGTAGTGATATTCCCTTCTACCTGGAGAGTTGGGACCCATGGAATGGGTGCCAGGTATTATTGCTTTAAACGGTCTGCATTTTCTCACCCAATCTCACCAATCCTCTCAGTCCCAAGTGACAAGCCTTATGCCACATCCAGCTGTCATTGTAGATAGGGTCATTCCTAGTTTCATCAGAACCCCTGAAGGTATTGTGTAAGAATTTCACTGTTTATTTGTTTTGTTTTGAAATTCATTTTTATAGTGGGTTTGATCTGACTCTCACTGCCGTGTTTATGTCGTTCTAGACACACTTGGTTACCTTATGGAGACATATCAATACATAAGTTTTAAGATTCTTACTAGTCAGATATACTACTCTGCGGGGAATAGGGGTGTTGAGCCCCATTCAGTGAGGAAAGAGTTGGTCTTGTCTATTCTGTATTTGGGTTATGCAACCGTACCTGTGCTAATATTAAGCTCTGGTTTTATGCATCACCCCACCTCTCCTTTCCTCTTGAGCAGGCATAAGAGTGTTTTCTAAATGTGAGAGTCTTCTCTTTCCTAATTCAGTTCATGTGTAGCCATGTTTACAAGACCTTCATAAGTGATATCTTATGATAAGTTTCTTTTTCTGTGTGACTTATTTCAGTTAGAATCATCGTACATGAATCCACTCATTATGCTGCTACTGGCCTTATGACATTGATTTCATGGCTGAGGGCTATTCCATCGTACGTATGTACCACAATTTCTTTACTATTTTTTGTCTTTCCTGGGATATTTAAGGTGTCCCGAAGTCGAGGTTCTTGTAAGCAGTGCTGCCCTATATTTTGGGTTGGCTGTGTCTTATTGATTTTCAATTCTCCCAAGGTATATTCCCATGACTGGAAGTGCCTTAGGTTGTGAAGCTCTGTTGTTTAATTCTTTTAGGGAACACAATGCACTCCTCCAGAGTGGCTGTTGGCAATCTACATCCCACCCATCAGCATAACAAGGCTCCCTGTTCTCCAGAGCCCCTCTTGCCTTACTGGTTTTTACACATTCTATGGATATCCCGTTTGACTGGTGGGAAGTGATACTTCTTTGTAGTGCAAATTTGCATTGTGCGGTTGCTTGGTTTGCCAAAATGGGTGTATGCGTTTTCTCCTGAATATATTCAGGAGAAAACGCATGCGCCCTTTATGGACAATTCCATAATTGTCGAAGTTGTGATGCTTTTCCTGTGTTTAAAGGCGATTCCAATGTACTTCTGGAAATCTGTTTCGTGCAAATCTCCCTCATTTTCAAGTCCGCCTCATGGCTTTTCCTCAACAGAATTTTGGAAGAGAGTAGTCCTGTATAACTCTGCAAGTTAGTGAATTGTTGTGCCCCTGAGCTCCATTTTTCAACTTGTGTTTTTGTGAGCTGACCGCAAACCCACAATTTTGCTTCAGGACCTATACTAGTTATGGGGGTGGGGCAGGCTGAGAGTTTGGTTAATTCTTCTTCGTGACGGGAAATTAGAGTGACATGTGGCCGTCCAAATGCCTACAGCTACTCTCTCATTGGTTCTCCCTCTTCCCTTATATCCTCTGCACAATGTGCCAACTGTGCGAACCAGGAGGTTATAGGGGCTGACTCTCCAAGTTGGGAGATTGATATTAAAGCAGTTGTAATGTCAAGCTGCAGCACATGGAGAGAAAAAAAAATTAGTAGAGTTTTAGAAACCTTTCACCATCAGAGGGTGTCCATTCTCTAGGTTTCCCATACATGTTATAACTGTAGTGATATTCCCTTCTACCTGGAGAGTTGGGAACCATGGAATCAGTGGCAGGCATTATTGCTTTAAAGCGTCTGCATTTTCACACCCAATCTCACCAATCTTCTCATTCCCAAGTGAACAGCCTTATGCCACATCCGGCTGTTGTTGTAGATAGGGTCATTCCAAGTTTCATCAGAACCCCTGAAGGTATTGTGTAAGAATTTCACTGTTTCTTTGTTTTGTTTTGAAATTCCTTTTTATAGTGGGTTTGAGCTGATTCTCACTGCCGTGTTTATGTCATTCTAGACACACTTGGTTCCCTTATGGAGACATATCAATACATAGGTTTTAAGATCCTTACTAGTCAGATATATTTCTCTGTGGGGAATAGGGGTGTTGAGTCCCATTCACTGAGGAAGGAGTCGGGCTTGTCTCTTCTGTATTTGGATTATGGAACGGTACCTGTGTTAATATCAAACTCTGGTTTTCTGAGTCTCCCCACCTCTCCTTCCCCCTTAAGCAACCATAAGAGTTTTTTCTAAATCTGAGACTCTGTTCTCTTTCCTAATTCAGTTCATATGTAGCCAGGTTTACATTCGCTTCATAAATGATATCTTATATCAGAATGCACCATGGCCCTTGGTATAATAATGCTCCATGACCCCTGTCATCACAATGCTCCATTCCCTGGTTATCACAATGCTCCATGTCCCTTGTCATAACAATTCTCCACGTACTTGTCATCACAATGCTACATGACACTTCTCATCACAAAGTTACATGCTCGTTTCATCACAATTCTCCATGCACTTGTCATTGCAATGTTCCATGACCCCTGTCATAGCAAGCTCCAAGTGTTTGTCATCACAATGCTTCACGACTTTATCATCAAAGCTCTCAATGGCACTTTTCATCACAATGTTCCGTACCCTTGTCATCACAATGCTCCATGTCCTTGTCATCACAATGCTCCATGACCCCTGTCATCACAATGCTCCCTGACACCTGTCATCACAATGCTTCATGCCCCTTGTCATTACAGTGCTCCATGATGCTCGTCATCACAATTACCCAAGGTCTTCTCATCACAATGCTCCACGGTTTTGCCATCACAATGCTCCATGCCCTGGTCATCTCAAAGCTCAATGTCCCTTGTCCTCACAATTCTCCACGTCCTTGTCATCACAATGCTGCATGGCACTTCTCATCACAATGTTATATGCTCTTGTCATAACAATACTCCATGCACTTCTCATCGCAATGCTCCATGACCCCTGACATCACAATGTTCCATTACCCCAGTCATAACAATGCTCCATGACCCCTGCCATCACAATGTTCCACACCATTGTCATCACAAGGCTCCATGACCCTTGTCATCACAATGCTCCAAGACCCCTGTAATCACAATGCTCCATGCCCTTGTCATCTCAAAGCTCTATGATGCATGTCATCAGAACGCTCCATGGCCTTCTCATCCCAATGCTCCATGTCCTTGTCATCACAATGCTCCAAGACCCCTGTAATCACAATGCTCCATGGCACTTTTCATCAGAATGCTCCATGAGACTTGTCATCACAAGGCTCCATGGTCTTCTCATCACAGTGCTCCAGTACCTTGTCATCACAATGCTCCATGACCCCTGTCATCACAGTACTCCATGGACATTTTCAGCCCAATGCTCCATGACCTTCTCATCACAATGCGCCATGACCCCTGTCATCACAATGCTCCATGACCACTGTCATCACAACGCTCCATGAACCCTGACAACACAATGATCCGGGACTCTTGTCATTAAAATGCTCCATGACCATTGTCATCACAGTGATCCATGCGCTTGTCATCCCAAAGCTCCATGACCCCTGTAATCACTATGCTCCGTGATGCTTGTCATCACAGTGCTCCATGAAACTTGTCATCATAATGCTCCTTGCCTTTGTCAACAAAATGGTACATAATCTTCTCATCACAATTCTCCATGCGCTTGTCATCACAATCCTCCATGACCATTGGGATCACATTGCTTCATGCCCTTGGCATCTCTCTCTTGCCTTTCTGGTTTTTACAGATATTCGGATGTCCCTTTTGACCGGTGGTAAGTGACAATACTTTGTAGTGTGGATTTGTATTGTGCGCTTGCTTGATTGGCCAAAAAGGGTGTATGCGTTTTCTTCTGAATATATTCAGTAGAAAAGGCATACGCCCTTTTTGGCCAAGTGCATCTCTGTCCAAGTTGGGATGCTTTTCCTGTGCTTTAAAGGTGATTCCAATTTACCTCTTGAAATATGTTTTGTGCAAATTTTCAAGGCCGCTTCATTGCCTTCCCTCAACAGATTTTTGGAAGAGAGTAGTCCTTTATAAGTCTGCAGGTTTGTGAATTGCTGTGCCCCTGAGCTCCAATTTTCAAATCCCATCTTTGTGAGCTGGCCGCAAATCCACAATTTTGCTTCAGGACCTATACTGGTTCCAGGGGTGGCTATATTGGTTCCCTGTGGGTGGCTGAGGCTTTGGTTAATTCTTCTTCCTGCCGGGAAATTAGAGTGACATGTGCCCGTCCAAATGCCTACATCTACTCTCTGATTGGTTCTCCCTCTTCCCTTTCATCCTCTGCACAATTAGCAAACTGTGCGAACCAGGAGGTTATAGGGGCTGACTCTCCTAAGTTGGGAGATTGATAGTAAAGCAGTTGGAATGCCAAAGTGGAGCACAAGGAGAGGAAAAATTAGGAGAGTTTTAGAAACTTTTCGCCATCACAGGGTGTCCATTTTCTAGGTTTCCCATACATGTTATAATTGTAGTGATATTCCCTTCTACCTGGAGATTTGGGACACATGGAATGGTGGCATGCATTACTACTTTAAAAGGTCTGCATTTTCTCTCCCAATCTCACCAGTCCTCTCAGTCCCAAGTGTCCAGCCTTATGTCTCATCCAGCTGTCTTTGCAGATAGGGTAATTCCAGGTTTCATCAGAACCCCTGAAGGAATTGTGTAAGAATTTCGCTGTTTTTTGGGGTTTTTTTGAAATTCATTTTTATAATAGGGTTGAGCTGATTTTCACTGACGTGTTTATGCCAGTCTAGACACAATTGATTCCCTTACGGAGACATATCAATACATAGGTTTTAAGATTCTTAGTAGTCAGATATATTCCTCTGTGGGGCATAGGGGTGTTGAGTCCCGTTCACTGAGGAAGGTGTAGGTCTTGTCTATTCTGTATTTGGTTTATGGAATGGTACCTGTGCTAATATCAAACTCTGGTTTTATGCATCACCCCACCTCTCCTTTCCCCTGAAGCAGGCATAAGAGATTTTTGCTAAATGTGAGACTCTGTTCTCTTTCCTAATTCAGTTCATGTGTTGTGATATTGACATTCCCTCTATAAGTGATATCTTATGATAAGATTCTTTTTCTGTGTGACTAATTTCCCTTAAAATCATCATACCTAAATCCACTCATTATGCTGCTACTGGCCTTATATACATTGATTTCACGTCTGAGTGATATTCCGTTGTACAAAATTACCACAAGTACTTTATGCATTTCTCTTTTTCCTGGGATATTTTAGGTGTACCAAAGTTGAGGTTCTTGTATGCAGAGCAGCCCTAAACTTTGGGGTGCCTGTGTCTTATTGATATTTAGTCTTCCCAAGTTATATGTCCATGAGTTGAAATCCCCTTGCTCCGGGGCTTTGTATTTTAGATGTTTTAAAAACAGCATACACTTCTTCAGAGTGGCTCTTGGATATTTATACCCCACCCATCAGCGTGACTAGGCTCCCTGTTTTCCATGGCCTCTCTTGCATTTCTGGTTTGTACACATTTTTTGGATGGCCTTTCTGAGCAGTGGAAATTGAGACTTCTTTATTGTGCGGATTTGCATTTCCCTCTTGCTTGGTTGGGCAAAAACTCTGCATGTGTTTTTCTCCTGAAGATATTCACGAAAAAAACGCATACACCGTTTTGCCCAACCGCATCATTTTAGAAATTCTGCTGCTTTTCATAGGCTTTAAATGTGAGTACAATCTACCCTTTGAAATCTGTTTCCTGCAATTCTGCCTCTCATTCAGATCCTCTTCGTTACCTTACCTGAATATATTTTTGGACGTTGGTTATCATTTATATCTTTGCAGGTCTTTGAATTGTCTGCTCCTGAGCTCCATTTTGCAACTCGCTTTTTTTGTGAGCTGGCCGCCAAACCATTGGATTACTTCTGGCCCTATTCTGGTTCTGGGGAGGCAGGCTGAGCCTTTGGTTAATTCTTCTTCCTAATGGGAAATTAGAGTGACATGTGCCTGTCAAAACTCCTACAGCTAATCTCTCATTGGTTCCCCCTCTTCCCATTTATCCTCTGCACAAATTGCAAACTGTGTGAAGCAGGAGGTTAAAGGTGCTGATTCTCCAAGTGGGGAGATTGTTAGTAATGTGGCTGGAATGGCGAACCCCAGCACCAGGAGATCAAAAATGAGGTGCATTTTAGACACCTTTCCTGAGCACACGGTGTACATTCATCTCGGTTTCCCAGGCATGTTTTCGCTGTCAGAAGATTCCCTTGAACCTGCAGATTTGGGACCCATGGAATGGGTACCAGGCAGTATTACGTTAAAAGGTCTGCATTTCCTCACCCAGCCTCTCTAAAATCTCTTAGCGTGCATAGCTTCCAGCCTTATATAATCATCCTGCTGTGGGTCTACATGTGTTCAATCCATGTTACATCGTAGCCCTTCAACAAAAGTTGTAAGAATTTTTGTCTGTCTCACTGTTTTTATAAATAGTTTAAAATTTATTTTTATATTGGTTACAGCTGATTTTCAAAGCTCTGTTTTTTGCTGCTGTACATCCACTTGATTCATGTACTGTGAGACAACAATAACTTCTTTTTCAGATGCTTACCAGTCATATGTATTATTTTCCAGTGACTTGAGTGGGCTGAGTGCAGTTCTTTGAGGTACCGTGTAGGCCTTGTCAGTTATTCAATTTGGTACTTGGAATGGTATCTTTGCTAATTTCAACCTCCTGGATAATACCTCACCATTCCCCACCTTTCCCATTTAGCAGCCTTATGTCTATTTTCTACATATTTGACTATGTTTCTGTTTTGTAATTTATTTCATGTGTAGCCATTTTTGATTCCACCTTTAAGTGACATCTTATGATATGTGTCTTTTTCTTTCTGACATATGTCACTTAGAATGATCGTATGTAACTCCTCCAGAGTTGTTACAACTGGCCTTATTTCATTGATTTCTGGATGAGTAATATTCCACTCTACATAAGTACCCCATCTCTTTTATCCATTTTATCCTTCCAGGGACATTTAGGTTATATCCAAGTTGAGGCCCTTTTTAACAGAGAGGTGGTAAACGTTCGGGTGCCTGTTTTCTGTCGATTTTTGTTTTTCCCAAGGTACACGCCCATGAGTGCAAGTGCCCTATGCTCTGTAGCTCATTTTTTAGATGTTTTAGCAAACACAATACACTTCTCCAGAGTGGCCGTTGGCAAATTACATTTCCACTATCAGCCTCACAGGGCTCCCTTTTCTCCTCGCCCTGTCCTGCATTTCTGGTGTTTACACTTTATGTGGATGGCCCTTCTGACTGATGTGAAGTGATACATTTTGTGATATTGATTTCCAGTGCCCACCTCTTTGGTTGGATAAAAAGTGTGTATGGCCTTTACTTGAATATATTCAGAAAAAATGCATACACCCTTTTTGGCCAACTGCATCATTGGCGATGTTCAGCCCCTTTTCTTGTGCTTTAATGGGGAGTCCTTTCTACCTCTTCAAATCTGTTTCCTGCCACTCTCCCTTGCTTACAAGTCCTTTTCTGGGACTTACCTCAAGACATTTTTCGACGATAGATATTTTCAACTCTGCAGTTTCATGAATTTTAGTGCCCCTGAGTTCCATTTTTCAACTTGTGTTTTTGGAAACTGGACACAAAACAGCGGGATTTCCTCTAGCCCTATTCTGTTTCCATGGGCAATTCTAGCCTTTGATGAATTTGTCTTCTGGATTGGAAATTAGAGTGGCATGTGCCTGTCCGAACACCTAAGACTTGTCTCTAAATTTTTCTCATCCTTCCGCTTCATCCTCTGGACAAATTCCAAACTGTGTGCAACAGGATGTTGACGGTGCTGATATCCCCAAGTGAGGAGATTGTTAGGAAAGATGCTGGAGGGTTGAACCTGAGCACCAGGCGATGAGGAGATGAGGTGCCTTTTCCAAACTCTTTCCGATCAAACGGTGTACCATCCTCTAGGTGTGACAGGCATGTTTTAGCTGTAGGAAGGGTCCCGTGCATGTAAGGAGAACACCAGGGATTTTTCCAAATCAGTGCCTCCCCGAACCCCAAACTGGGGAATTTTTAAGCTACGGTTACACGTATGTCCTTTAAGGGCCTTGGGAAATAGGCAGAGCCCAAACTTTAGATGACTGAAATCTTCAGGGTCAGAAGCGCTCACCATTGGCCTTGATTAGGTTCCCTTTTATCTGTCATTCATAAATGATGTCAATAAAAATATCTATTGTTTTTCAGATTATTTCCCCTTATAGGTTATTGCAAAATATTCAGTGTAGTTCCCTGTGCTATACAGTAGTTCCTTGTTGATGATCTATTTTATACATAGCAGTGTGTATGTGTTAATCCCAAACTGTTAATTTATCCCTTCTCCTACCTTTCCCCTTTGGTAATAATAAATTATAAGATTTTATACTTCTCAGAAATGGGGGAGCTGAAAGAGAGGTATCATTTTCAATGGAAAAGCATTCAAAACAAGATTGAAGCTTCAGCCAAGAGTATTCGATGTACATGCATGGAAATAAATCACTTCATTTCTCTAATGTTGACCTGACAAATAAGACAGACGTCTTCACTGAACTTGCTTATAGGAAAGTGATGGAAATATCAAATGTAAGTCTTAGAAACATCTTATTTTACCCGAGCATTATACACTGCTCTATGTTAACTACAGTTTGGCTCACACATCTGTTCATTGAAGTTACAATGTTCTCAATTTCTGTTACTGATCCTCCAGAGTGGACCCCAACAGGAGTCCCCGTGCCCAGTGTCATTGGAGCCAACAGATCAAGACTGAGTTTGGTTCAGAAGCAAAGGAAACATTATTTTGAAAACAGAATGGAGAGGTGAGAGCGTGCACTCCCCCATGGGCTGTGGGCTGGGCTGCTGTGCAGGGTCCCCGGCAGCGTCAGTGGGAGGGAGGGGATGGAGCTCTCGAGGGCTGCATTGGCTGCAGCTCAGGCTCTATGCCGCGGAGTCTGCATGGGACCCCGCTAGCTGAGGTGTCGACCCAGCCATTCTGCACTAGGAAATCGGGTCTGAAGTGCCGGGTGTGGGACCTCTGCATGCGGAACCCTAGGAGCACGTGAAATTAGACAAAGCACAAAGGAAAAACAGGTTAGACTTTATTTAATTGCCCAGATTCTCTTTTTATCTCCCAGGAATTTTTAATGAACGTTGCCGGAGACGAACACCTCCTCTGCTTTTTGTTCCGTTCCTTATTCTTGGGGTGTTGAGGGTGCAGACCCCTCTTTTGTAACTGCTTCATGCTGTGGTGGGAGCCCTGATACATGGGGGGAGGGGCAAAACGTCTCCCCACCAGCCTCCTGGTGAGGTTGATTGTCCCAAGGCCTCCTGCCTCACTTCTCGTCCACCTGAGCACCAGCATTGGAAGTGTTACAGATTCTAATGACCTTTAAGGGTCCAGGAAAGAGAGGCGCAGAGATGCTGCGGTGGCAGGTTTCACCCCACCCCACATATGTTCGGCGACCTTAGGCTGACAGTTTTTGCCAGACTAGATGCTCTGACCAGTAGTCTGTGCTTTCTTTAATTAGGTCCCTGAATTAATGTACAAACAGCACCATGTGTCAGAGCCCTGCCCGCACAACTCCCAGACAGTCCAGGGTCAGTGGTGATCCAGGACCATGACGTCCACTGACTCAACGGCCTTTAGAAGTAGCCAGCAGTCCAGCCGGTCATATTGGCCACCATCACCGCGGTGTCTGTAGGGTTTTCTATGGTGAAAGCGTGATATACGTTTCCCCCGCCAAGCTTATTAGCTCCCCTCTGGGTGCAGTAAGTCCTGCAAGCAGTAGTCTGCTCTTTCAGGGCAGAGTCTTGTCGTTTTCTGAGAGAAACTCCAGGTCAAGTGATGGCCACACGAGTCATCTTGGGGGCCCGTTGCCCCCGTTTATCTCTCTGGAGGTTGGAGTTGGAGGGCCTCCTCACTCGAGGTCAGTGTGTCCACAGAGCGACCCCTGCAACTTCAGGGCATGATGGGTGGTTAGGATCACCACGTGGGGTCCTTTTCCCTTAGGAGGGAGCTGGCCTTGCGGGCTGCTGATTTCCAGCTTTTTAGATACCCCAGTATCCTGGCCTGATGAGTCGGTGGGCAAAGCCCTTGGTGACCATAGTTTATCATACCTGAAGGGCATTCTTGTGTTGCTCCATTTCAAGTGGTCCCAGTTTTTGCACTAAGGCTCCAAGGGCGATTAACCTTTGACCGGGTATGTAAAGGTCAAAGGGTTTAGCTAAATTAGGGAGTTCCTGGGCAAGGGTCTGTATTGACTGCTCTTTCCATTCTTGAAAGGCTGCTTCTGGATTCTATTCAAAAGGATCATCATCTTTTCGTGTCAGTGTTTCATGTAGAGGCCCAGCTATTAGACTGTAGTTAGGGATCCAGATGCAGAAAACCTTGGCCTCCCCAGGAACCCCTAAGCTGTCTTCTTGTTTTAGAAGAGGTAAGGCTGCAAATGGCTTCTTCCCTATCCTGGTATGCGTTTCTCCGAATATCTGTGAGAATGAAGCCCAGGCATGTCACCTTAGCCTGGGATATTTGAGCGTTTTTCTTGGACACCTTCTATCCTTTCTTGGCTAGGTAGTTCAGAGGCGTCTTTAGTAGGCCTGGCGATCAGAATGTCATCTGCATATTGAAGGAGGGTTCCCTTTTACAGAGGTTGAACTTTTAGGTCTTTAGAGGACATTTCCCCAATGATGCTGTGGGGATTTTTGAACCATTGGGGCAGGACGGCCCAGCATTATTGCTTTTGTTGCATGTTGTGTCCTGCCACTCACAAGCCAAAAATTCTTGTGACTCTGAGATGAATGGAATACAGAAGAAGGCATCATTGAAGTCTAATACAGAATGCCATGGCCTGGTGGAAGGTAGAATGACCAGCAGGGAGTAGGAAATAGGAGCTACTGGATGTATATCCTCGGTGGCTTCACTGACTCTCCTGATATCCTTTACCAGGTCTCCAGCAGCCCATGGGGCTCTCGTGGTCAGGCCAATCCCAGGATATGGAGCTCACCTGGGCTGCACCCCTACCCCACAGCCCACGGGGCTCTCATGGTCAAGTCCCTCCCAGGGTATGGAGCTCACCTCTGCAGCTACCCAGCAGCCCATGGGGCTCTCCTACTCAGGCCCTATCCAGGATACGGAGCTCCCCTGGGCAGGTACCCCAGCAGGGCTGGTCACACAGGAACTGTGCACATAGCCCACCCTGCAGAGAACCCCCAGCTCACCTGTCGCTCACAGGTGACACAGAATACCTCAGAGCAGGACTTGAACTAACAAACAGCAGCTCTGACAGGTCTGTGACCATGGCTATCACTCTCTGCAGGCTCTTTCTGCCTGGTCTTCCAGACACTTCCACTGCAGCCAGGGCACCAGGCCTCTGTCTCCACCCACCATCACTCCTCTCCCTGACTCCTGGGTTCCTCTCATTAGGATAGGGTCTTCTTGAAGTTGTTTTCCACTCATGGACCAGATAAAATGATAAGAAAACAAGCCGCAGCTGCAGCCCCTTGTCTATCCTGACTCTCAAGAGCCCACACCTGTCCCTAGGGCCTGACCCGTTTAGCAAGTTTCATTTTCTGCAACTGTGAGCCCCTGCGGGGTGAGGATTGGCTGATTTTGGTAGCCTGAAACTGCCTGCCAGCCCTCCACAGGTGTGCCTGGTTTGAGGGCAATATAAACAGCTCTCCAGTGAGCGACAGCCCTTGTAGCTGTGACTGACGCCATATTCTCTGCCTCGTAGGCAGTGCCGGGGCTGTGCTGGTGGGAGGGAGTGAGGGGCCGTGGCTTTGTGGGTGGCCGAGTGTGAGTGGGGCTCTGCTGGACTTTCTGCAGGAGTTGCCAGGCTGCCACCTGCTAAAGAAGAGGATGTGTCACCGATACCTGCCGCTGGAATTTCTCCCCAGGCAGAGGTGAGGAAGTAAAAAAGCAGTGGGGGCCGTGGCAGGAGGGGTATCTCAGGCAGGGAAATGGAAAGCTTCCAGAAGAGCATCTGGGGCCAGGACCATCCTGACTGGCCTGCAGGCACCAAGTCGGCCTGTGTGCTGTCGCTGGTGTGGCTCCACAGCCCTTCCTCTAGGCTTGCAAGTTCTTGTACATATTCAGGTGTTTTAACTGGAAAGGGTGGGAAGAGTTCAGCTGCAGCAGGACTGGGGCTCAGCTCACGTTTACTCACAGATGCCTTGGCTTGGTCCCCCAGCTTTGCAATGAGGACCCTCCTTGCTTGGGGATGGGCTGCTGGCTGTATGGGAGATGATTCCCCACCTCTGACCAATTTCAGAATTGTTTACCGCTGGAGCAAGTGCCCTGATAGGGTTTAACTCTGTATAACTGGTGGGTTCAGGTTTTTTTTTCCTTTTTTGGTTCAAGTTAGATTTTATTCCTCTTTTATGTATTTATTGATATAAGCATGGAAATAATTCATTCATATAAATACATCTGTGTGAAGGGAAGAACTTTTTTCTGTTTTATTTTTAAATTTTATTTTTTAAAACTTTAAAATTTAATTTTATTTATATTTTTATACAGCAGGTTATTATTAGTTATGTATTTTATGCATATACATGTATACAGGTCAATCCCAATCTCCCAACATATGCCACCACCACCACCCCATGGCTTCCCACACTTGGTGTCCATACGTGTGTTCTCTACCTCTGTGTCTCTATTTCTTCCCTGCAAACCAGTTCATCTGTACCATTTTTCTAGGTTCCACATATATGCATTAATATAAAATATTTCTTTTTCTCTTTCTGACTTACTTCATTCTGTATGACAGTCTCTAGATCCATCGACGTCTCTACAAATGACCCAGTTTCATTCCTTCTTATGGCTGAGTAATATTCAATTTTATATATGTACCACATCTTTATCCATTCGTCTGTCTGTGGGTATTTAGGTTGCTTCCATTGCCTGGCTATCGTAAATAGTGCTGAAATGAGCATTGTGGTGAATGTGCCTTTTTGATTTATGGTTTTCTCTGGGTATATGCCCAGAAGTGGGATTGCTGGATCATATGGTAATTCTATTTCTAGTTTTTTTAAGGAAACTCCATACTGTTCTCCATCGTGACTGTATCAATTTACATTTCCACCACTAGTGGAAGAGGGATCCTTTTGTCCACACCCTCCCCAGAATTTGTTTTTTGTAGATTTTCTGATGATGCCGATTCCAACAGGTGTGAGATGATACCTCATTGTAGTTTTGATTTGCATTTCTCTAATAATTAGTGATGTTGAGCAGATTTTCATGTTGGTCTTGGCCATCTCTGTGTCTTCTTTGAAGAAACGTCTCTTTAGATCTTCTGCCCAATTTTGTATTGGGTTGTTTGTTTTTTTAATATTAAGCTGCATCAGCTCTTTATATATATTGGAGATTAAACCTTTGTCCATTGATTCGTTTGCAAATATTTTCGCCCATTCTGAGGGATGCTTTTTGCCATTCCCGTTTTTTTAACAAAAAAAGAAAGAAGGAAAAAGAAGCAGAACACTAATGTGTGTAAAATATGCCTTTTGAAACTGTCGTTTTGAAATATGGACGTCCTTTGAATTTTTTGGTCGATATATGACCCCAGGATTTGTTTTCAGGGCAGGTGTCATTTACAGGCCTGCAATGATTTTGAATATCAACTGACCATTAGCGCTGGGATTAAAGCTGCTGTTTTGTGAAACGGCCACATTGTGGCAGCAGTTCTCCTTTACCAAATCTGGTTACTGGGGCAACAGAGCCTCAATGGAAGTCGTGTTCTAGATTGGAATTTATAATGGAATGTGCCAGGAGAAAGCCCCTCAAGTTTGTCTCACTCCTTCTTGTTCGTGTTTTTAGTTTAATTTTTAATTTTTTATTACAGCAAATTTGATTACACTGTTTGGCTTGTTGTAGATGTGGAAGATGTGGTTCTTTTGCACATATACAGATGTCAATCTTCCTGGGATCCTTTTCCCATGTACCTTATGACAGAATGTTGAGTAGTCTTCTCTTGGTATTCTGTAGGTCTTTGGTGATTATATATGTCACCTGTGTTTGTATATGTCTGTTAACCCCAATATCATAATGAAACCAAACCTCAACCCTTTCCATTGGCGAACCATAAGTTCGTTGAATGAATCTGTGATTGCCCTTCTCTGTGGAAATATCTGTCCTGGTATCCATTTTTCGGTCACACCTATAAGAGATATGATATGATATGTGTCTTTCACTTTCTGACTTACTACAAGTCACGTGATTACCTCTAGACACACCTACGGTGCTGCAAATGGCATTGTGTCCTTTTATTCCTTGGCTTCTATTCTGCCTTTGCGAGGTCCATTTTCAACAATGTGATTCCCTGAGGGCTGAGGATTAGCTGACCTGGGTAGCCTGACCCTGCCGGCCGGCCCTCTCCAGGTGTGCCTGGGTTGAGGTCAATATAAACAGCGCTGCAGGCAGCAATAGCCCCTGAAGCTGTGCCTGACTCCATATTCTCTGCCCCGTCAGCAGTCTCGGGGCTGTGCTGGTGGGATGGAGTGAGGGGCCACGGCTTTGTGGGTGGCCCGGTGTGAGTGGGTCTCTGCTGGACTTTCTGCAGGAGTTGCCAGGCTGCCACCTGTAAAGAAGAGGATATGTCACCCATCCCTTCCGCTGGAATTTTTCTCTGGACAGAGGTGAGGAAGGAAAAAAGCAGTGGGTGCCGGGACAGGAGGGGTATCTCAGGCAGGGCAATGGAAAGCTTCCAGAAGTGCTCCCAGGGCCAGGACCATCCTGGCTGGACTGCAAGCACCAACTTGGCCTGCGTGCTGTCGCTGGTGTGGCTCCACGCCCCTTCCTCTAGGCTTTCAAGCCCTTGTACATATTCAGGTGTTTTACCTGTGAAGGGTGGGAAAAGTTCAGCAGCAGCTGGCCTGGGGCTCAGCTCACGGTTACTCACAGATGCCTCGGTTCCCTTTCACTGACGAAGGTGTAGGTCTTGTCTATTCCATAGTTTGTGTTTGGAACGGTACCTGTGCTTATATCAAACTCTGGTTTTATGCATCACCCCACCTCTCATTCCCCCTTAAGCAGGCATCAGAGTGTTTTTCAAAGGTGAGACTCTGTTCTCTTTCTTAACTGAGTTCAAGTGTAGCCATGTTTGCAGGATCTTCATAACTGATAACTTATGATAAGTTTCTTTTTCTCTGTGACTTATTTCACTTAGAAGCATTATACCTCTATCCACTCATTTGGCTGCTACTGGTCGTATGCCATTGATTGCATGGCTGAGGGATATTCCATCGTACGGAAGTACCACAATTTTTTGAACCATTTTTATATTTCCTGGGATATTTAAGGTGTACCCAACTTGAGGTCCTTGTAAGCAGTGCAGCACTAAATTTTGTGGTGGCTCTGTCTTATTGATTTTCAGTTTTCCCAAGGTATATTCCCAAGACTGGAAGTGCCCCTGGCTCTGTAGCTCTGTTGTTTACTTGTTTTAGGGAACACAATGCACTCCTCCAGATAGGCAGTTGGCAATTTACATCCCGCCCATCTGCATAACAAGGCTCCTTGTACTCCAGGGCCTGTCTTGCCTTTCTGGTTTTTACACATTTTGTGGATGTCCCTTTTGACCGGTGGGAAGTGATACTTCTTTGTAGTGCAGATTTGCATTGCCCGCTTGCTTGCTTGGCCAAAAAGGGCGTATGCGTTTTATCCTGAATATATTCAGGAGAAAACACATACGCCCTTTTTGGCCAAGTGCATTATTGTCGAAGTTGTGCCCCTCTTCCTGTGCTTTAAAGGCGATTCCAACGTACCTCTTGAAATCTGTTTCCTGCTATTCTGCCTCGCTTTCAAGTCCACCTCGTTGCCTTCCCTCAACAGATTTTTGGACGATAGTTGTCCTTTATTACTCGGCCAGTTTGTGAATTGCTGTGCCCCTGAGCTCCATTTTTCAACTAGTTTTTGGTGAGCTGACCGCAAGTCCAAAATTTTGGTTCAGGACCTATGCTGGTTCTCGGTGGGTGGCTGAGACTTTGGTTAATTCTTCTTCCTGCCGGGAAGTTAGAGTGATATATGCCCGTTCAAATGCCTAACGGCTACTCTCTCATTGGTTCTCCCTCTTCCCTTTCATCCTCTGCCAAATTGGAAACCTGTGCGAACCAGGAGGTTAAAGGGGCTGTCTCTCCAAGTTGGGAGATTGATAGTAAAGCAGATGGACAGTCAAACCGGAGCACCAGGAGAGGGACTATTCGTTGAGTTTTAGAAACCTTTCGTATTCACAGTGTGTCCGTTTTCTAGGTTTCCCGTACATGTTATAAATGTAGAAATATTCCCTTCAACGTGGAGAGATGTGACCCTTTGAATGGGTGCCATGCATTATTGCTTTAAAGGGTCTGCATTTGCTCACCCAATCTCACCAATCCTCTCAGTCCCAAGTGTCCAGCCTTATGCCATATCCAGCTGTCGTTGTAGATAGGGTCATTCCAGGTTTCATCAGAGACCCTGAAGGAATTGTAAAGAATTTCCAAGTTTTTTGTTTTGTTTTTGAAATTCCTTTTTATAGTGGGTTTGAGCTGATTCTCGCTGCCATGTTTATGCCAGTCTAGACACACTTGATTCCCTTACGGAGACATATCAATACATAGGTTTTAAGATTCTTACTAGTCAGATATATTGCTCTGTGGGAAATATGGGGTTTTGAGTCCCTTTCACTGAGGAAGGTGTAGGTCTTGTCTATTCCATAGTTGGTTTTTGGAACGGTACCTGTGCTTATATCAAACTCTGGTTTTATGCATCACCCCACCTCTCCTTCCCCCTTAAGCAGGCATAAGAGTGTTTTCTAAATGTGAGACACTGTTCTCTTTCCTAACTCATTTTAAGTGTAGCCATATTTACAGGATCTTCATAAGTGATATCTTATGATAAGTTTCTTTTTCTGTGTGACTTATTTCACTTAGAATCATCGTACCTGAATCCACCCATTTTGCTGCTACTGGTCTTATGACATTGATTTCATGGCTGAGGGATATTCCATCGTACGTAAGTACCACAATTTTTTGAACCATTTTTATATTTCCTGGGATATTTAAGGTGTACCCAAGTTGAGGTCCTTGTAAGCAGTGCAGCCCTATATTATGGGGTGGCTCTCTCTTATTGATTTTCAGTTTTCCCAAGGTATATTCCCTAGACTGGAAGTGCCCTTGGCTCTGTAGCTCTGTTCTTTACTTGTTTTAGGGAACACAATGCACTCCTCCAGAGAGGCAGTTGGCAATTTACATCACGCCCATCAGCATAACAAGGCTCCCTGTTCTCCAGGGCCTGTCTTGCCTTTCTGGTTTTTACACATTTTGTGGATGTCCCTTTTGACCGGTGGAAGTGATACTTCTTTGTAGTGCAGATTTGTATTGCCCCCTTTCTTGCTTGGCCAAAAAGGGCGTATGCGTTTTCTCCTGAATATATTCAGGAGAAAACACATACGCCCTTTTTGGCCAAGTGCATCATTGTCGAAGTTGTGCCCCTCTTCCTGTGCTTTAAAGGCGATTCCAACGTACCTCTTGAAATCTGTTTCCTGCTATTCTGCCTCGCTTTCAAGTCCGCCTCGTTGCCTTCCCTCAACAGATTTTTGGACGATAGTTGTCCTTTATTACTCGGCCAGTTTGTGAATTGCTGTGCCCCTTAGCTCCATTTTTCAACTCGTTTTTTGTGAGCTGACCGCAAGTCCAAAATTTTGGTTCATGACCTATGCTGGTTCCCGGTGGGGGGCTGATACTTTGGTTAATTCTTCTTCCTGCCGGGAAGTTAGAGTGATATGTGCCCGTCCAAATGCCTAACAGCTACTCTCTCATTGGTTCTCCCTCTTCCCTTTCATCCTCTGCCAAATTGGCAACCTGTGCGATCCAGGAGGTTAAATGGGCTGTCTCTCCAATTTGGGAGGTTGATAGTAAAGCAGATGGAAAGTCAAACCGGAGCACCAGGAGAGGGACTATTCGTTGAGTTTTAGAAACCTTTCGTATTCACTGTGTGTCCGTTCTGTAGGTTTCCCGTACATGTTATAACTGTAGTAATATTCCCTTCAACCTGGAGAGTTGGGACCCATGGAATGGGTGCCATGCATTATTGCTTTAAAGGGTCTGCATTTGCTCACCCAATCTCACCGGTCCTCTGAGTCCCAAGTGTCCAGCCTTATGCCACATCCAGCTGTTCTTGTAGATAGGGTCATTCCTGGTTTCATCAGAGACCCTGAAGGAATTGCAAAGAATTTCCCAGTTTTTTTGTTTTGTTTTTGAAATTCCTTTTTATAGTGGGTTTGAGCTGATTCTCGCTGCCATGTTTATGCCAGTCTAGACACACTTGATTCCCTTACGGAGACATATCAATACATAGGTTTTAAGATTCTTACTAGTCAGATATATTCCTCTGTGGGAAATATGGGGTTTTGAGTCCCTTTCACTGAGGAAGGTGTAGGTCTTGTCTATTCCATAGTTGGTTTTTGGAACGGTACCTGTGCTTATATCAAACTCTGGTTTTATGCATCACCCCACCTCTCCTTCCCCCTTAAGCAGGCAAAAGAGTGTTTTCTAAATGTGAGACACTGTTCTCTTTCCTAACTCAGTTCAAGTGTAGCCATGTTTACAGGATCTTCATAAGTGATATCTTATGATAAATTTCTTTTTCTGCGTGACTTATTTCACTTAGAATCATCGTACCTGAATCCACCTATTTTGCTGCTACTGGTCTTATGACATTGATTTCATGGCTGAGGGATATTCCATCGTACGTAAGTACCACAATTTTTTGAACCATTTTTATATTTCCTGGGATATTTAAGGTGTACCCAAGTTGAGGTCCTTGTAAGCATTGCAGCCCTAAATTTTCGGTTGGCTCTGTCTTATTCATTTTTATTTTTCCCAAGGTATATTCCCTAGAATGGAAGTGCCCTTGGCTCTGTAGCTCTGTTGTTTACTTGTTTTAGGGAACACAATGTAATCCTCCAGAGAGGCAGTTGGTAATTTACATTCCGCCCATCAGCATAACAAGGCTCCCTGTTCTTCAGGGCCTGTCTTGCCTTTCTGGATTTTACACATTTTGTGTATGTCCCTTTTGACCGTTGGGAAGTGATACTACTTTGTAGTCCAGATTTGCATTGCCCGCTTGCTTGCTTGGCCAAAAAGTCGTATGCGTTTTCTCCTGAATATATTCAGGAGAAAATGCTTACGCCCTTTCTGGCCAACTGCATCATTGTCGAAGTTGTGCCCCTCTTCCTGTGCTTTAAAGGCGATTCCAACGTACCTCTTGAAATCTGTTTCCTGCTATTCTGCCTCGCTTTCAAGTCCGCCTCGTTGCCTTCCCTCAACAGATTTTTGGACGATAGTTGTCCTTTATTACTCGGCCAGTTTGTGAATTGCTGTGCCCCTCAGCTCCATTTTTCAACTCGTTTTTGGTGAGCTGACCGCAAGTCCAAAATTTTGGTTCAGGACCTATGCTGGTTCCCGGTGGGGGGCTGAGACCTTGGTTAATTCTTCTTCCTGCCGGGAAGTTAGAGTGATATGTGCCCATCCAAATGCCTAACAGCTACGCTCTCATTGGTTCTCCCTCTTCCCTTTCATCCTTGCCAAATAGGAAACCTGTGCTAACCAGGAGGTTAAAGGGGCTGTCTCTCCAAGTTGGGAGATTGATAGCAAAGCAGATGGAAAGTCAGACCGGAGCACCAGGAGAGGGACTATTCGTTGAGTTTTAGAAACCTTTCGTATTCACAGTGTGTCCGTTCTCTAGGTTTCCCGTACATGTTATAACTGTAGTAATATTCCCTTCAACCTGGAGAGTTGGGACCCTTGGAATGGGTGCCATGAATTATTGCTTTAAAGGGTCTGCATTTGCTCACCCAATCTCAGCAATCCTCTCAGTCCCAAGTGTCCAGCCTTATGCCACATCCAGCTGTCGTTGTAGATAGGGTCATTCCAGGTTTCATCAGAGACCCTGAAGGAATTGTAAAGAATTTCCCAGTTTTTTTGTTTTGTTTTGAAATTCCTTTTTATAGTGGGTTTGAGCTGATTCTCGCTGCCATGTTTATGCCAGTCTAGACACAATTGATTCCCTTACGGAGACATATCAATACATAGGTTTTAAGATTCTTACTAGTCAGATAGATTCCTCTGCGGGAAATATGGGGTTTTGAGTCCATTTCACTGAGGAAGTTGTAGGTCTTGTCTATTACATAGTTGGTTTTTGGAACGGTACCTGTGCTTATATCAAATTCTAGTTTTATGCCTCACCCCACCTCTCCTTCCCCCTTAAGCAGGCATAAGAGTGTCTTCTAAATGTGAGACACTCTTCTCTTTCCTAACTCAGTTCAAGTGTAGCCATGTTTACAGGATCTTCATAAGTGATATCTTATGATAAGTTTCTTTTTCTGTGTGACTTATTTCACTTAGAATCATCGTACCTGAATCCACCCATTTTGCTGCTACTGGTCTTATGACATTGATTTCATGGCTGAGGGATATTCCATCGTACGTAAGTACCACAATTTTTTGAACCATTTTTATATTTCCTGGGATATTTAAAGTGTACCCAAGTTGAGGTCCTTGTAAGCAGTGCAGCCCTAAATTTTGGGGTGGCTCTGTCTTATTGATTTTCAGTTTTCCCAAGGTATATTCCCTAGACTGGAAGTGCCCTTGGCTCTGTAGCTCTGTTGTTTACTTGTTTTAGGGAACACAATTCACTCCTCCAGAGAGGCAGTTGGGAATTTACATCCCGCCCATCAGCATAACAAGGCTCCCTGTGCTCCAGGGCCTGTCTTGCCTTTCTGGTTTTTACACATTTTGTGGATGTCCCTTTTGACCGGTGGGAAGTGATACTTCTTTGTAGTGCAGATTTGCATTGCCCGCTTGCTTGCTTGGCCAAAAAGGGCGTATGCGTTTTCTCCTGAATATATTCAGGAGAAAACGCATACGCCCTTTTTGGCGAAGTGCATCATTGTCGAAGTTGTGCCCCTCTTCCTGTGCTTTAAAGGCGATTCCAACGTACCTCTTGAAATCTGTTTCCTGCTATTCTGCCTCGCTTTCAAGTCCGCCTCGTTGCCTTCCCTCAACAGATTTTGGGACGATAGTTGTCCTTTATTACTCGGCCAGTTTGTGAATTGCTGTGCCCCTCAGCTCCATTTTTCAACTCGTTTTTTGTGAGCTGACTGCAAGTCCAAAATTTTGGCTCAAAATCTATACTCTTTCCCGGTGGGTGGCTGTGACTTTGGTTAATTCTTCTTGCTGCCGGGAAATTAGAGTGACATGTGCCCGTCCAAATGCCTAACAGCTATTCTCTCATTGGTTCTCCCTCTTCCCTTTCATCCTCTGCCAAATTGGAAACCTGTGCGAACCAGGAGGTTAAAGGGGCTGTCTCTCCAATTTGGGAGATTGATGGTAAAGAAGATGGAAAGTCAAACCGGAGCACCAGGAGAGGGCCTATTCGTTGAGTTTCAGAAACTTTTTGTATTCACAGTGTGTCCGTTCTCTAGGTTTCCCGTACATGTCATAGCTGTAGTAATATTCCCTTCAACCTGGAGAGTTGGGACCCATGGAATGGGTGCCATGCATTATTGCTTTAAAGGGTCTGCATTTGCTCACCCAACCTCACCAATCGTCTCCGTCCAAAGTGTCCAGCCTTAGGCCACATCCAGCTGTCATTGTACATAGGGTCATTCCAGGTTTCATCAGAGACCATGAAGGATTTGGAAAGAACTTCCCAGTTTTTTTGTTTTGTTTTTGAAATTCCTTTTTATACTGGTTTTGAGCTGATTCTCGCTGCCAGGTTTATGCCAGTCTAGACACACTTGATTCCCTTATGGAGATATATCAATACATAGGTTTTAAGATTCTTACTAGTCAGATATATTCCTGTGCAGGAAATAAGGTGTTTTGTGACCCTTTCACTGAAGAAAGTATAGGTCTTGTCTATTCCATAGTTGGTTTTTGGAACGGTACCTGTGCTTATATCAAACTCTGGGTTTATGCATCACCCCACCTCTCCTTCCCCCTTAAGCAGGCATAAGAGTGTTTTCTAAATGTGAGACTCTGTTCTCTTTCCTAACTCTGTTCAAGTGTATCCATGTTTCTAGGATCTTCATGAGTGATATCTTATGATAAGTTTCTTTTTCTGTGTGACTTATTTCACTTAGAATCATCGTACCTGAATCCACCCATTTTGCTGCTACTGGTCTTATGACATTGATTTCATCGCTGAGGGATATTCCATCATACGTAAGTACCACAATTTTTTGAACCATTTTCATATTTCCTGGGATATTTAAGGTGTACCCAAGTTGAGTTCCTTGTAAGCAGTGCAGCCCTAAATTTTGGGGTGGCTCTGTCTTATTGATTTTCAGTTTTCCCAAGGTATATTCCCTAGACTGGAAGTGCCCTTGGCTCTGTAGCTCTGTTCTTTACTTCTTTTAGGGAACACAATGCACTCCTCCAGAGAGGCAGTTGGGAATTTACATCCCGCCCATCAACATAACAAGGCTCCCTGCTCTCCAGGGCCTGTCTTGCCTTTCTGGTTTTTACACATTTTGTGGATGTCCCTTTTGACCGGTGGGATGTTATACTTCTCTGTAGTGCAGATTTGCATTGCCCGCTTGCTTGCTTGGCCAAAAAGGGCGTATGCATTTTCTCCTGAATATATTCAGGAGAAAACGCATACGCCCTCTTTGGCCAAGTGCATCATTGTCGAAGTTGTGCCCCTCTTCCTGTGCTTTAAAGGCAATTCCAACGTACCTCTTGAAATCTGTTTCCTGCTATTCTGCCTCACTTTAAAGTCCGCCTCGTTGCCTTCCCTCAACAGATTTTTGGACGATAGTTGTCCTTTATTACTCGGCCAGCTTGTGAATTGCTGTGTCCCTGAGCTCCATTTTTCAACTCGTTTTTGTTGAGCTGACCACAAGTCCAAAATTTTGGTTCAGGACCTATACTGGTTCCCGGTGGAGGGCTGAGACTTTCGTTAATTCTTCTTCCTGCCGGGAAATTACAGTGATATGTGCCCGTCCAAATGCCTAACAGCTACTCTCTCATTGGTTCTCCCTCTTCCCTTTCATCCTCTGCCAAATTGGCAACCTGTGCGTACCAGGAGGTTAAAGGGGCTGTCTCTCCAAGTTGGGAGATTGATAGTAAAGCAGATGGAAAGTCAAACCGGAGCACCAGGAGAGGGACTATTCGTTGAGTTTTAGAAACCTTTCGTATTCACAGTGTGTCTGTTCTCTAGGTTTCCCGTACATGTTAAATCTGTAGTAATATTCCCTTGAACCTGGAGAGTTGAAACCCATGAAATGGGTGCCATGCATTATTGCTTTAAAGGGTCTGCATTTGCTCACCCAATCTCATCAATCCTCTCATTCCCAAGTGTCCCTCCTTATGCCACATCCAGCTGTCATTGTAGATAGGGTCATTCCAGGTTTCATCAGAGACCCTGAAGGAATTGTAAAGAATTTCCCAGTTTTTTTGTTTTGTTTTTGAAATTCCTTTTTATAGTGGGTTTGAGCTGATTCTCGCTGCCATGTTTATGCCAGTCTAGACACACTTGTTTCCCTTATAGAGATATATCAATACATAGGTTTTAAGATTCTTACTAGTCAGATATATTCCTCTGCGGGAAATATGGGGTTTTGAGTCCCTTTCACTGAGGAAGGTGTAGGTCTTGTCTATTCCATAGTTGGTTTTTGGAACGGTACCTGTGCTTATATCAAACTCTGGTTTTATGCATCACCCCACCTCTCCTTCCCCCTTAAGCAGGCATAAGAGTGTTTTCTAAATGTGAGACACTGTTCTCTTTCCTAACTCAGTTCAAGTGTAGCCATGTTTACAGGATCTTCATAAGTGATATCTTATGATAAGTTTCTTTTTCTGTGTGACATTTCACTTAGAATCATCGTACCTGAATCCACTCATTTGCTGCTATTGGTCTTATGACATTGATTTCATGGCTGAGGTATATTCCATCGTACGAAAGTACCACAATTTTTTGAACCATTTTTATATTTCCTGGGATATTTAATGTGTATCCAAGTTGAGGTTCTTGTAAGCAGTGCAGCCCTAAATTTTGAGGTGGCTCTTTCTTATTGATTTTCAGTTTTCCCAAGGTATATTCCCTAGACTGGAAGTGCCCTTGGCTCTGTAGATCTGTTGTTTACTTGTTTTAGGCCACACAATGCATTCCTCCAGAGAGGCAGTTGACAATTTACACCCCGCCCAACACCATAACAAGGCTCCCTGTTCTCCAGGGCCTGTCTTGCCTTTCTGGATTTTACACATTTTGTGGCTGTCCCTTTTGACCAGTGGGAAGTGATACTTCTTTGTGTGCAGATTTGCATTGCCCGCTTACTTGCTTGGCCAAAAAGGGCGTATGCATTTTCTCCTGAATATATTCAGGAGAAAACGCGTACGCCCTTTTTGGCCAAGTGCATTATTGTCGAAGTTGTGCCCCTCTTCCTGTGCTTTAAAGGTGATTCCAACGTACCTCTTGAAATCTGTTTCCTGCTATTCTGCCTGCATTTCAAATACGCCTCGTTTCCTTCCCTCAACAGATTTTTGGACGAGAGTTGTCCTTTATTACTCTGCCAGTTTTTGAATTGCTGTGCCCCTGAGCTCCATTTTTCAACTCGTTTTTTGTGAGCTGAACGCAAGTCCAAAATTTTGGTTCAGGACCTATACTGGTTCCCGGTGGGTGCCTGAGACTTTTGTTAATTCTTCTTCCTGCCGGGAAATTAGAGTGACATGTGCCCGTCCAAATGCCTAACAGCTACTCTCTCATTGGTTCTCCCTCTTCCCTTTCATCCTCTGCCAAATTGGCAACCTGTGCGAACCAGGAGGTTAAAGTGGCTGTCTCTTCAAGTTGGGAGACTGAGAATAAAGCAGTTGGAAAGTCAAACCGGTGCACCAGGAGAGGGTCTATTCTTTGAGTTTTAGAAACCTTTTGTATTCACAGTGTGTCCGTTCTCTAGGTTTCCCGTACATGTTATAACTGTAGTAATAGTTCCTTCAACCTGGAGAGTTGGGACCCATGGAATGGGTGCCACATTTTATTGTTTTAAAGTGTCTGCATTTGCTCACCCAATCTCACCAATCCTTTCAGTCCCAAGTGTCCAGCCTTATGCCACATCCAGCTGTCGTTGTTGATAGGGTCATTCCAGGTTTCATCAGAGACCCTGAAGGAATTGTAAAGAATTTCCCTGTTTTTTGTTTTGTTTTTGAATTTCCTTTTCTAGTGGGTTTGAGCTGATTCTCGCTGCCATGTTTATGCCAGTCTAGACACACTTGATTCCCTTACAGAGACATATCAATACATAGGTTTTAAGATTATTACTAGTAAGATATATTCCTCTGCGGGAAATATGGGTTTTTGAGTCCCGTTCACAGAGGAAGTAGTAGGTCTTGTCTATTCTGTATTTGGTTATTGGAACCGTACCTGTGCTAATATCAAACTCTGGTTTTATTCATCACCCCACCTCTGCTTTCCCCTTAAGCATGCATAAGAGTGTTTTCTATATATGAGACTCTGTTCCCTTTCCTAATTCATTCCATGTGTAGCCATGTTTATATACCCTTTATAAGTGATATCTTATGATAAGTTTCTTTTTCTGTGTGATTTTTTCAGTTAGAATCGTCGTAAATGAGTCCCGTCATTATGCTGCTACTGGCCTTATGACATTGAGTTCATGGCTGAGGGATATTCCATCATACGAATGTACCACAATTTCTTTACCATTTTTGTCTTTCCTGGGATATATACGGTGTCCCGAAGTCGAGGTTCTTGTAAGCAGTGCTGCCATAAATTTTGGGGTGGCTGTGTCTTATTGATTTTCAACTTTCCCAAGGTATATTCCCGTGACTGGAAGTGCCTTAGGTTGTAAAGCACTGCTGTTTACTTCTTTTTGGGAGCACAGTGCACTCCTCCAGAGTGGATGTTGGCAATTTACATCCCACCCATCCGCATAACAAGGCTCCCTCTTCTCCAGATCCTGTCTTGCCTTTCTTGTTTTTACACATTTTACGGATGTCCCTTTTGACCGGTTGGAAGTGATACCTGTTTGTAGTGCAGATTTGCATTGTGCGGTTGCTTGGTTGGCCAAAATGGGCGCATGCGTTTTCTCCTGAATATATTCAGGAGAAAACGCATGCGCCCTTTATGGACAAATCCATAATTGTCGAAGTTTTGATGCTTTTCCTCTGTTTAAATGCGATTCCAATGTACTTCTGGAAATCTGTTTCGTGCACTTCTGCCTCATTTTCAAGTCCGCCTCATGGCTTTCTCTCAACAGATTTTTGGAAGAGAGTAGTCCTTTATAACTCTGCAAGTTAGTGAATTGCTGTGCCCCTGAGCTCCATTTTTCAACTCGCGTTTTTGTGGGCTGGCTGCCAATCCACAATTTTGCTTCGGGACCTATACTGGTTCCATTGGGGAGGCTGGCTCAGAGTTTGTTAATTCTGCTTCGTGACGGGAATTTAGAGTGACATGTGGCCATCCAAATGCCTACAGCTACTCTCTAATTGTTTCTCTCTCTTCCCTTATATCCTCTGCATAACGTGCCAACTGTGCGAACCAGGAGGTTAAAGGTGCTGACTCTCCAATTTGGGAGATTGATACTAAAGCAGTTGGAATGTCAAACTGGTGCACAAGGAGAGAAAAATATTAGTAGAGTTTTAGAAACCTTTCACCATCAGATGGTGTCCATTCTCTAGGTTTCCCATACATGTTATAACTGTAGTGATATTCCCTTCTACCTGGAGAGTTGGGACCCATGGAATGGGTGCCAGGTATTATTGCTTTAAACGGTCTGCATTTTCTCACCCAATCTCACCAATCCTCTCAGTCCCAAGTGACAAGCCTTATGCCACATCCAGCTGTCATTGTAGATAGGGTCATTCCTAGTTTCATCAGAACCCCTGAAGGTATTGTGTAAGAATTTCACTGTTTATTTGTTTTGTTTTGAAATTCATTTTTATAGTGGGTTTGATCTGACTCTCACTGCCGTGTTTATGTCGTTCTAGACACACTTGGTTACCTTATGGAGACATATCAATACATAAGTTTTAAGATTCTCACTAGTCAGATATACTACTCTGCGGGGAATAGGGGTGTTGAGCCCCATTCAGTGAGGAAAGAGTTGGTCTTGTCTATTCTGTATTTGGGTTATGCAACCGTACCTGTGCTAATATCAAACTCTGGTTTTATGCATCACCCCACCTCTCCTTTCCTCTTGAGCAGGCATAAGAGTGTTTTCTAAATGTGAGAGTCTTCTCTTTCCTAATTCAGTTCATGTGTAGCCATGTTTACAAGACCTTCATAAGTGATATCTTATGATAAGTTTCTTTTTCTGTGTGACTTATTTCAGTTAGAATCATCGTACATGAATCCACTCATTATGCTGCTACTGGCCTTATGACATTGATTTCATGGCTGAGGGCTATTCCATCGTACGTATGTACCACAATTTCTTTACTATTTTTTGTCTTTCCTGGGATATTTAAGGTGTCCCGAAGTCGAGGTTCTTGTAAGCAGTGCTGCCCTATATTTTGGGTTGGCTGTGTCTTATTGATTTTCAATTCTCCCAAGGTATATTCCCATGACTGGAAGTGCCTTAGGTTGTGAAGCTCTGTTGTTTAATTCTTTTAGGGAACACAATGCACTCCTCCAGAGTGGCTGTTGGCAATCTACATCCCACCCATCAGCATAACAAGGCTCCCTGTTCTCCAGAGCCCCTCTTGCCTTACTGGTTTTTACACATTCTATGGATATCCCGTTTGACTGGTGGGAAGTGATACTTCTTTGTAGTGCAAATTTGCATTGTGCGGTTGCTTGGTTTGCCAAAATGGGTGTATGCGTTTTCTCCTGAATATATTCAGGAGAAAACGCATGCGCCCTTTATGGACAATTCCATAATTGTCGAAGTTGTGATGCTTTTCCTGTGTTTAAAGGCGATTCCAATGTACTTCTGGAAATCTGTTTCGTGCAAATCTCCCTCATTTTCAAGTCCGCCTCATGGCTTTTCCTCAACAGAATTTTGGAAGAGAGTAGTCCTGTATAACTCTGCAAGTTAGTGAATTGTTGTGCCCCTGAGCTCCATTTTTCAACTTGTGTTTTTGTGAGCTGACCGCAAACCCACAATTTTGCTTCAGGACCTATACTAGTTATGGGGGTGGGGCAGGCTGAGAGTTTGGTTAATTCTTCTTCGTGACGGGAAATTAGAGTGACATGTGGCCGTCCAAATGCCTACAGCTACTCTCTCATTGGTTCTCCCTCTTCCCTTATATCCTCTGCACAATGTGCCAACTGTGCGAACCAGGAGGTTATAGGGGCTGACTCTCCAAGTTGGGAGATTGATATTAAAGCAGTTGTAATGTCAAGCTGCAGCACATGGAGAGAAAAAAAAAATTAGTAGAGTTTTAGAAACCTTTCACCATCAGAGGGTTTCCATTCTCTAGGTTTCCCATACATGTTATAACTGTAGTGATATTCCCTTCTACCTGGAGAGTTGGGAACCATGGAATCAGTGGCAGGCATTATTGCTTTAAAGTGTCTGCATTTTCACACCCAATCTCACCAATCCTCTCATTCCCAAGTGAACAGCCTTATGCCACATCCGGCTGTTGTTGTAGATAGGGTCATTCCAAGTTTCATCAGAACCCCTGAAGGTATTGTGTAAGAATTTCACTGTTTCTTTGTTTTGTTTTGAAATTCCTTTTTATAGTGGGTTTGAGCTGATTCTCACTGCCGTGTTTATGTCATTCTAGACACACTTGGTTCCCTTATGGAGACATATCAATACATAGGTTTTAAGATCCTTACTAGTCAGATATATTTCTCTGTGGGGAATAGGGGTGTTGAGTCCCATTCACTGAGGAAGGAGTCGGGCTTGTCTCTTCTGTATTTGGATTATGGAACGGTACCTGTGTTAATATCAAACTCTGGTTTTCTGAGTCTCCCCACCTCTCCTTCCCCCTTAAGCAACCATAAGAGTTTTTTCTAAATCTGAGACTCTGTTCTCTTTCCTAATTCAGTTCATATGTAGCCAGGTTTACATTCACTTCATAAATGATATCTTATATCAGAATGCACCATGGCCCTTGGTATAATAATGCTCCATGACCCCTGTCATCACAATGCTCCATTCCCTGGTTATCACAATGCTCCATGTCCCTTGTCATAACAATTCTCCACGTACTTGTCATCACAATGCTACATGACACTTCTCATCACAAAGTTACATGCTCGTTTCATCACAATTCTCCATGCACTTGTCATTGCAATGTTCCATGACCCCTGTCATAGCAAGCTCCAAGTGTTTGTCATCACAATGCTTCACGACTTTATCATCAAAACTCTCAATGGCACTTTTCATCACAATGTTCCGTACCCTTGTCATCACAATGCTCCATGTCCTTGTCATCACAATGCTCCATGACCCCTGTCATCACAATGCTCCCTGACACCTGTCATCACAATGCTTCATGCCCCTTGTCATTACAGTGCTCCATGATGCTCGTCATCACAATTACCCAAGGTCTTCTCATCACAATGCTCCACGGTTTTGCCATCACAATGCTCCATGCCCTGGTCATCTCAAAGCTCAATGTCCCTTGTCCTCACAATTCTCCACGTCCTTGTCATCACAATGCTGCATGGCACTTCTCATCACAATGTTATATGCTCTTGTCATAACAATACTCCATGCACTTGTCATCGCAATGCTCCATGACCCCTGACATCACAATGTTCCATTACCCCAGTCATAACAATGCTCCATGACCCCTGCCATCACAATGTTCCACACCATTGTCATCACAAGGCTCCATGACCCTTGTCATCACAATGCTCCAAGACCCCTGTAATCACAATGCTCCATGCCCTTGTCATCACAAAGCTCTATGATGCATGTCATCAGAACGCTCCATGGCCTTCTCATCCCAATGCTCCATGTCCTTGTCATCACAATGCTCCAAGACCCCTGTAATCACAATGCTCCATGGCACTTTTCATCAGAATGCTCCATGAGACTTGTCATCACAAGGCTCCATGGTCTTCTCATCACAGTGCTCCAGTACCTTGTCATCACAATGCTCCATGACCCCTGTCATCACAGTACTCCATGGACATTTTCAGCCCAATGCTCCATGACCTTCTCATCACAATGCGCCATGACCCCTGTCATCACAATGCTCCATGACCACTGTCATCACAACGCTCCATGAACCCTGACAACACAATGATCCGGGACTCTTGTCATTAAAATGCTCCATGACCATTGTCATCACAGTGATCCATGCGCTTGTCATCCCAAAGCTCCATGACCCCTGTAATCACTATGCTCCGTGATGCTTGTCATCACAGTGCTCCATGAAACTTGTCATCATAATGCTCCTTGCCTTTGTCAACAAAATGGTACATAATCTTCTCATCACAATTCTCCATGCGCTTGTCATCACAATCCTCCATGACCATTGGGATCACATTGCTTCATGTCCTTGGCATCTCTCTCTTGCCTTTCTGGTTTTTACAGATATTCGGATGTCCCTTTTGACCGGTGGTAAGTGACAATTCTTTGTAGTGTGGATTTGTATTGCGCGCTTGCTTGATTGGCCAAAAAGGGTGTATGCGTTTTCTTCTGAATATATTCAGTAGAAAAGGCATACGCCCTTTTTGGCCAAGTGCATCTCTGTCCAAGTTGGGATGCTTTTCCTGTGCTTTAAAGGTGATTCCAATTTACCTCTTGAAATATGTTTTGTGCAAATTTTCAAGGCCGCTTCATTGCCTTCCCTCAACAGATTTTTGGAAGAGAGTAGTCCTTTATAAGTCTGCAGGTTTGTGAATTGCTGTGCCCCTGAGCTCCAATTTTCAAATCCCATCTTTGTGAGCTGGCCGCAAATCCACAATTTTGCTTCAGGACCTATACTGGTTCCAGGGGTGGCTATATTGGTTCCCTGTGGGTGGCTGAGGCTTTGGTTAATTCTTCTTCCTGCCGGGAAATTAGAGTGACATGTGCCCGTCCAAATGCCTACATCTACTCTCTGATTGGTTCTCCCTCTTCCCTTTCATCCTCTGCACAATTAGCAAACTGTGCGAACCAGGAGGTTATAGGGGCTGACTCTCCTAAGTTGGGAGATTGATAGTAAAGCAGTTGGAATGCCAAAGTGGAGCACAAGGAGAGGAAAAATTAGGAGAGTTTTAGAAACTTTTCGCCATCACAGGGTGTCCATTTTCTAGGTTTCCCATACATGTTATAATTGTAGTGATATTCCCTTCTACCTGGAGATTTGGGACACATGGAATGGTGGCATGCATTACTACTTTAAAAGGTCTGCATTTTCTCTCCCAATCTCACCAGTCCTCTCAGTCCCAAGTGTCCAGCCTTATGTCTCATCCAGCTGTCTTTGCAGATAGGGTAATTCCAGGTTTCATCAGAACCCCTGAAGGAATTGTGTAAGAATTTCGCTGTTTTTTGGGGTTTTTTTGAAATTCATTTTTATAATAGGGTTGAGCTGATTTTCACTGACGTGTTTATGCCAGTCTAGACACAATTGATTCCCTTACGGAGACATATCAATACATAGGTTTTAAGATTCTTAGTAGTCAGATATATTCCTCTGTGGGGCATAGGGGTGTTGAGTCCCGTTCACTGAGGAAGGTGTAGGTCTTGTCTATTCTGTATTTGGTTTATGGAATGGTACCTGTGCTAATATCAAACTCTGGTTTTATGCATCACCCCACCTCTCCTTTCCCCTGAAGCAGGCATAAGAGATTTTTGCTAAATGTGAGACTCTGTTCTCTTTCCTAATTCAGTTCATGTGTTGTGATATTGACATTCCCTCTATAAGTGATATCTTATGATAAGATTCTTTTTCTGTGTGACTAATTTCCCTTAAAATCATCATACCTAAATCCACTCTTTATGCTGCTACTGGCCTTATATACATTGATTTCACGTCTGAGTGATATTCCGTTGTACAAAATTACCACAAGTACTTTATGCATTTCTCTTTTTCCTGGGATATTTTAGGTGTACCAAAGTTGAGGTTCTTGTATGCAGAGCAGCCCTAAACTTTGGGGTGCCTGTGTCTTATTGATATTTAGTCTTCCCAAGTTATATGTCCATGAGTTGAAGTCCCCTTGCTCCGGGGCTTTGTATTTTAGATGTTTTAAAAACAGCATACACTTCTTCAGAGTGGCTCTTGGATATTTATACCCCACCCATCAGCGTGACTAGGCTCCCTGTTTTCCATGGCCTCTCTTGCATTTCTGGTTTGTACACATTTTTTGGATGGCCTTTCTGAGCAGTGGAAATTGAGACTTCTTTATTGTGCGGATTTGCATTTCCCTCTTGCTTGGTTGGGCAAAAACTCTGCATGTGTTTTTCTCCTGAAGATATTCACGAAAAAAACGCATACACCGTTTTGCCCAACCGCATCATTTTAGAAATTCTGCTGCTTTTCATAGGCTTTAAATGTGAGTACAATCTACCCTTTGAAATCTGTTTCCTGCAATTCTGCCTCTCATTCAGATCCTCTTCGTTACCTTACCTGAATATATTTTTGGACGTTGGTTATCATTTATATCTTTGCAGGTCTTTGAATTGTCTGCTCCTGAGCTCCATTTCACAACTCGCTTTTTTTGTGAGCTGGCCGCCAAACCATTGGATTGCTTCCGGCCCTATTCTGGTTCTGGGGAGGCAGGCTGAGCCTTTGGTTAATTCTTCTTCCTAATGGGAAATTAGAGTGACATGTGCCTGTCAAAAGTCCTACAGCTAATCTCTCATTGGTTCCCCCGCTTCCCATTTATCCTCTGCACAAATTGCAAACTGTGTGAAGCAGGAGGTTAAAGGTGCTGATTCTCCAAGTGGGGAGATTGTTAGTAATGTGGCTGGAATGGCGAACCCCAGCACCAGGAGATCAAAAATGAGGTGCATTTTAGACACCTTTCCTGAGCACACGGTGTACATTCATCTCGGTTTCCCAGGCATGTTTTCGCTGTCAGAAGATTCCCTTGAACCTGCAGATTTGGGACCCATGGAATGGGTACCAGGCAGTATTACGTTAAAAGGTCTGCATTTCCTCACCCAGCCTCTCTAACATCTCTTAGCGTGCATAGCTTCCAGCCTTATATAATCATCCTGCTGTGGGTCTACATGTGTTCAATCCATGTTACATCGTAGCCCTTCAACAAAAGTTGTAAGAATTTTTGTCTGTCTCACTGTTTTTATAAATAGTTTAAAATTTATTTTTATATTGGTTACAGCTGATTTTCAAAGCTCTGTTTTTTGCTGCTGTACATCCTCTTGATTCATGTACTGTGAGACAACAATAACTTCTTTTTCAGATGCTTACCAGTCATATGTATTATTTTCCAGTGACTTGAGTGGGCTGAGTGCAGTTCTTTGAGGTACCGTGTAGGCCTTGTCAGTTATTCAATTTGGTACTTGGAATGGTATCTTTGCTAATTTCAACCTCCTGGATAATACCTCACCATTCCCCACCTTTCCCATTTAGCAGCCTTATGTCTATTTTCTACATATTTGACTATGTTTCTGTTTTGTAATTTATTTCATGTGTAGCCATTTTTGATTCCACCTTTAAGTGACATCTTATGATATGTGTCTTTTTCTTTCTGACATATGTCACTTAGAATGATCGTATGTAACTCCTCCAGAGTTGTTACAACTGGCCTTATTTCATTGATTTCTGGATGAGTAATATTCCACTCTACATAAGTACCCCATCTCTTTTATCCATTTTATCCTTCCAGGGACATTTAGGTTATATCCAAGTTGAGGCCCTTTTTAACAGAGAGGTGGTAAACGTTCGGGTGCCTGTTTTCTGTCGATTTTTGTTTTTCCCAAGGTACACGCCCATGAGTGCAAGTGCCCTATGCTCTGTAGCTCATTTTTTAGATGTTTTAGCAAACACAATACACTTCTCCAGAGTGGCCGTTGGCAAATTACATTTCCACTATCAGCCTCACAGGGCTCCCTTTTCTCCTCGCCCTGTCCTGCATTTCTGGTGTTTACACTTTATGTGGATGGCCCTTCTGACTGATGTGAAGTGATACATTTTGTGATATTGATTTCCAGTGCCCACCTCTTTGGTTGGATAAAAAGTGTGTATGGCCTTTACTTGAATATATTCAGAAAAAATGCATACACCCTTTTTGGCCAACTGCATCATTGGCGATGTTCAGCCCCTTTTCTTGTGCTTTAATGGGGAGTCCTTTCTACCTCTTCAAATCTGTTTCCTGCCACTCTCCCTTGCTTACAAGTCCTTTTCTGGGACTTACCTCAAGACATTTTTCGACGATAGATATTTTCAACTCTGCAGTTTCATGAATTTTAGTGCCCCTGAGTTCCATTTTTCAACTTGTGTTTTTGGAAACTGGACACAAAACAGCGGGATTTCCTCTAGCCCTATTCTGTTTCCATGGGCAATTCTAGCCTTTGATGAATTTGTCTTCTGGATTGGAAATTAGAGTGGCATGTGCCTGTCCGAACACCTAAGACTTGTCTCTAAATTTTTCTCATCCTTCCGCTTCATCCTCTGGACAAATTCCAAACTGTGTGCAACAGGATGTTGACGGTGCTGATATCCCCAAGTGAGGAGATTGTTAGGAAAGATGCTGGAGGGTTGAACCTGAGCACCAGGCGATGAGGAGATGAGGTGCCTTTTCCAAACTCTTTCCGATCAAACGGTGTACCATCCTCTAGGTGTGACAGGCATGTTTTAGCTGTAGGAAGGGTCCCGTGCATGTAAGGAGAACACCAGGGATTTTTCCAAATCAGTGCCTCCCCGAACCCCAAACTGGGGAATTTTTAAGCTACGGTTACACGTATGTCCTTTAAGGGCCTTGGGAAATAGGCAGAGCCCAAACTTTAGATGACTGAAATCTTCAGGGTCAGAAGCGCTCACCATTGGCCTTGATTAGGTTCCCTTTTATCTGTCATTCATAAATGATGTCAATAAAAATATCTATTGTTTTTCAGATTATTTCCCCTTATAGGTTATTGCAAAATATTCAGTGTAGTTCCCTGTGCTATACAGTAGTTCCTTGTTGATGATCTATTTTATACATAGCAGTGTGTATGTGTTAATCCCAAACTGTTAATTTATCCCTTCTCCTACCTTTCCCCTTTGGTAATAATAAATTATAAGATTTTATACTTCTCAGAAATGGGGGAGCTGAAAGAGAGGTATCATATTCAATGGAAAAGCATTCAAAACAAGATTGAAGCTTCAGCCAAGAGTATTCGATGTACATGCATGGAAATAAATCACTTCATTTCTCTAATGTTGACCTGACAAATAAGACAGACGTCTTCACTGAACTTGCTTATAGGAAAGTGATGGAAATATCAAATGTAAGTCTTAGAAACATCTTATTTTACCCGAGCATTATACACTGCTCTATGTTAACTACAGTTTGGCTCACACATCTGTTCATTGAAGTTACAATGTTCTCAATTTCTGTTACTGATCCTCCAGAGTGGACCCCAACAGGAGTCCCCGTGCCCAGTGTCATTGGAGCCAACAGATCAAGACTGAGTTTGGTTCAGAAGCAAAGGAAACATTATTTTGAAAACAGAATGGAGAGGTGAGAGCGTGCACTCCCCCATGGGCTGTGGGCTGGGCTGCTGTGCAGGGTCCCCGGCAGCGTCAGTGGGAGGGAGGGGATGGAGCTCTCGAGGGCTGCATTGGCTGCAGCTCAGGCTCTATGCCGCGGAGTCTGCATGGGACCCCGCTAGCTGAGGTGTCGACCCAGCCATTCTGCACTAGGAAATCGGGTCTGAAGTGCCGGGTGTGGGACCTCTGCATGCGGAACCCTAGGAGCACGTGAAATTAGACAAAGCACAAAGGAAAAACAGGTTAGACTTTATTTAATTGCCCAGATTCTCTTTTTATCTCCCAGGAATTTTTAATGAACGTTGCCGGAGACGAACACCTCCTCTGCTTTTTGTTCCGTTCCTTATTCTTGGGGTGTTGAGGGTGCAGACCCCTCTTTTGTAACTGCTTCATGCTGTGGTGGGAGCCCTGATACATGGGGGGAGGGGCAAAACGTCTCCCCACCAGCCTCCTGGTGAGGTTGATTGTCCCAAGGCCTCCTGCCTCACTTCTCGTCCACCTGAGCACCAGCATTGGAAGTGTTACAGATTCTAATGACCTTTAAGGGTCCAGGAAAGAGAGGCGCAGAGATGCTGCGGTGGCAGGTTTCACCCCACCCCACATATGTTCGGCGACCTTAGGCTGACAGTTTTTGCCAGACTAGATGCTCTGACCAGTAGTCTGTGCTTTCTTTAATTAGGTCCCTGAATTAATGTACAAACAGCACCATGTGTCAGAGCCCTGCCCGCACAACTCCCAGACAGTCCAGGGTCAGTGGTGATCCAGGACCATGACGTCCACTGACTCAACGGCCTTTAGAAGTAGCCAGCAGTCCAGCCGGTCATATTGGCCACCATCACCGCGGTGTCTGTAGGGTTTTCTATGGTGAAAGCGTGATATACGTTTCCCCCGCCAAGCTTATTAGCTCCCCTCTGGGTGCAGTAAGTCCTGCAAGCAGTAGTCTGCTCTTTCAGGGCAGAGTCTTGTCGTTTTCTGAGAGAAACTCCAGGTCAAGTGATGGCCACACGAGTCATCTTGGGGGCCCGTTGCCCCCGTTTATCTCTCTGGAGGTTGGAGTTGGAGGGCCTCCTCACTCGAGGTCAGTGTGTCCACAGAGCGACCCCTGCAACTTCAGGGCATGATGGGTGGTTAGGATCACCACGTGGGGTCCTTTTCCCTTAGGAGGGAGCTGGCCTTGCGGGCTGCTGATTTCCAGCTTTTTAGATACCCCAGTATCCTGGCCTGATGAGTCGGTGGGCAAAGCCCTTGGTGACCATAGTTTATCATACCTGAAGGGCATTCTTGTGTTGCTCCATTTCAAGTGGTCCCAGTTTTTGCACTAAGGCTCCAAGGGCGATTAACCTTTGACCGGGTATGTAAAGGTCAAAGGGTTTAGCTAAATTAGGGAGTTCCTGGGCAAGGGTCTGTATTGACTGCTCTTTCCATTCTTGAAAGGCTGCTTCTGGATTCTATTCAAAAGGATCATCATCTTTTCGTGTCAGTGTTTCATGTAGAGGCCCAGCTATTAGACTGTAGTTAGGGATCCAGATGCAGAAAACCTTGGCCTCCCCAGGAACCCCTAAGCTGTCTTCTTGTTTTAGAAGAGGTAAGGCTGCAAATGGCTTCTTCCCTATCCTGGTATGCGTTTCTCCGAATATCTGTGAGAATGAAGCCCAGGCATGTCACCTTAGCCTGGGATATTTGAGCGTTTTTCTTGGACACCTTCTATCCTTTCTTGGCTAGGTAGTTCAGAGGCGTCTTTAGTAGGCCTGGCGATCAGAATGTCATCTGCATATTGAAGGAGGGTTCCCTTTTACAGAGGTTGAACTTTTAGGTCTTTAGAGGACATTTCCCCAATGATGCTGTGGGGATTTTTGAACCATTGGGGCAGGACGGCCCAGCATTATTGCTTTTGTTGCATGTTGTGTCCTGCCACTCACAAGCCAAAAATTCTTGTGACTCTGAGATGAATGGAATACAGAAGAAGGCATCATTGAAGTCTAATACAGAATGCCATGGCCTGGTGGAAGGTAGAATGACCAGCAGGGAGTAGGAAATAGGAGCTACTGGATGTATATCCTCGGTGGCTTCACTGACTCTCCTGATATCCTTTACCAGGTCTCCAGCAGCCCATGGGGCTCTCGTGGTCAGGCCAATCCCAGGATATGGAGCTCACCTGGGCTGCACCCCTACCCCACAGCCCACGGGGCTCTCATGGTCAAGTCCCTCCCAGGGTATGGAGCTCACCTCTGCAGCTACCCAGCAGCCCATGGGGCTCTCCTACTCAGGCCCTATCCAGGATACGGAGCTCCCCTGGGCAGGTACCCCAGCAGGGCTGGTCACACAGGAACTGTGCACATAGCCCACCCTGCAGAGAACCCCCAGCTCACCTGTCGCTCACAGGTGACACAGAATACCTCAGAGCAGGACTTGAACTAACAAACAGCAGCTCTGACAGGTCTGTGACCATGGCTATCACTCTCTGCAGGCTCTTTCTGCCTGGTCTTCCAGACACTTCCACTGCAGCCAGGGCACCAGGCCTCTGTCTCCACCCACCATCACTCCTCTCCCTGACTCCTGGGTTCCTCTCATTAGGATAGGGTCTTCTTGAAGTTGTTTTCCACTCATGGACCAGATAAAATGATAAGAAAACAAGCCGCGGCTGCAGCCCCTTGTCTATCCTGACTCTCAAGAGCCCACACCTGTTCCTAGGGCCTGGCCCGTTTAGCAAGTTTCATTTTCTGCAACTGTGAACCCTGAGGGGTGAGGATTGGCTGATTTTGGCTGCCTGAAACTGCCTGCCGTCCCGCCACAGGTGTCCCTGGGTTGAGGGCAATATAAACAGCACTCCAGTGAGCGACAGCCCTTGTAGCTGTGACTGACGGCATATTCTCTGCCCCGTAGGCAGTGCCGGGGCTGTGCTGGTGGGAGGGAGTGAGGGGCCGTGGCTTTGTGTGTGGCCCAGTGTGAGTGGGGCTCTGCTGGACTTTCTGCAGGAGTTGCCAGGCTGCCACCTTCTAAAGAAGAGCATGTGTCACCGATACCTGCCACTGGAATTTCTCCCCAGGCAGACGTGAGGAAGTAAAAAAGCAGTGGGGGCCGGGACAGGAGGGGTATCTCAGGCAGGGAAATGGAAAGCTTCCAGAAGAGCATCTGGGGACAGGACCATCCTGACTGGCCTGCAGGCACCAAGTTGGCCTGTGTGCTGTCGCTGTTGTGGCTCCACGGCCCTTCCTCTAGGCTTTCAAGCCCTTGTACATATTCAGGTGTTTTACCTGGGAAGGGTGGCAAAAGTTCAACAGCAGCTGGCCTGGGGCTCAGCTCACGGTTACTCTCAGATGCCTCGGCATGGCCCCCTCTTTGCAATGAGGACGCTCCTTGAGTAGGAGTGGGCTGCTGGCTCTATGGGAGATGATTCCCCACCTCTGACCAATTTCAGAATTGTTTACCGCTGGAGCAAGTGCCCTGATAGGGTTTTCCTCTGTCTAACTCGTGGGTTCAGTTTATTTTTTTTCTTTTTTGGTTCAAGTTAGATTTTATTCCTCTTTTATGTATTTATAGATATAAGCATGGAAATAATTCATTCATATAAATACATCTGTGTGAAGGGAAGAAATTTTTTCTGTTTTATTTTTAAATTATATTTTTTAAAATTTTGAAATTTAATTTAATTTATTTTTTTTATACAGCAGGTTATTATTAATTATGTATTTTATGCATATACATGTATACAGGTCAATCCCAATCTCCCAACTCATCCCACCACTACCACCCCATGGCTTCCCACACCTGGTGTCCATACGTGTGTTCTCTACCTCTGTGTCTCTATTTCTTCCCTGCAAACCAGTTCATCTGTACCATTATTCAAGGTTCCACATATATGCATTAATATACAATATTTGTTTGTCTCTTTCTGACTTACTTCATTCTCTATGACAGTCTCTAGATCCATCGACGTCTCTACAAATGACCCAGTTTCATTCCTTCTTATGGCTGAGTAATATTCCATTTTATATATGTACCACATCTTTATCCATTCGTCTGTCTGTGGGTATTTAGGTTGCTTCCATTACCTGGCTATCTTAAATAGTGCTGAAATGAGCATTCTGGTGAATGTGCCTTTTTGATTTATGGTTTTCTCTGGGTATATGCCCAGAAGTGGGATTGCTAGATTATATGGTAATTCTATTTCTAGTTTTTTTAAGGAAACTCCATACTGTTCTCCATCGTGACTGTATCAATTTACATTTCCACCACTAGTGGAAGAGGGATCCTTTTGTCCACACCCTCCCCAGAATTTGTTGTTTGTAGATTTTCTGATGATTCCGATTCTAACAGGTGTGAGGTGATACCTCATTGTAGTTTTGATTTACATTTCACTAATAATTAGTGATGTTGAGCAGCCTTTCATGTGCGTCTTGGCCATCTCTGTGTCTTCTTTGAAGAAACGTCTCTTTAGATCTTCTGCCCATTTTTGTATTGGGTTGTTTGTTTTTTTAATATTAAGCTGCATGTGCTCTTTATATATATTGGAGATTAAACCTTTGTCCATTGATTCGTTTGCTAATATTTTCGCCCATTCTGAGGGATGCTTTTTGCCATTCCCGTTTTTTTAACAAAAAAAGAAAGAAAGAAAAAGAAGCAGAACTCTAATGTGTGTAAAATATGCCTTTTGAAACTGTCGTTTTGAAATATGGACATACTTTGAATTTTTTGGTCGATATATGAACCCAGTATTTGTTTTCAGGGCAGGTGTCATTTACAGGCCTGCAATGATTTTGAATATCAACTGACCATTAGCGCTGGGATTAAAGCTGCTGTTGTGTGAAACGGCCACAAGGTGGCAGCAGTTCTCCCTTACCAAATCCGCTTACTAGGGCAACAGAGCCTCAATGGAAGTCGTGTTCTAGATTGGAAATTAGAATGGAATGTGCCAGGAGAAAGCCCCTCAAGTTTGTCTCACTGCTTCTTGTTCGAGTTTTTAATGTAATTTTTTATTTTTTATTACAGCAAATATGATTACAATGTTTGGCTTGTTGTAGGTGTGGAAGATGTGGTTCTTTTACACATATACATATGTCTGTTCTTCCTGGGATCCTTTTCCCATGTACCTTATGACAGAATGTTGAGTAGTCTTCTCTTGGTATTCTGTAGGTCTTTGGTGATTATATATGTCACCTGTGTTTGTATATGTCTGTTAACCCCAATATCATAATGAAACCAATCCTCACACCTTTCCATTGGTGAACCATAAGTTTGTTGAATGAATCTGTGATTGCCCTTCTCCGTGGAAATATCTGCCCTGGTATCCATTTTTCGGTCACAACTATAAGAGATATGATATGATATGTGTCTTTCACTTTCTGACTTACTACAAGTCACGTGATTACCTCTAGACACACATACGGTGCTGCAAATGGCATTGTGTCCTTTTATTACTTGGCTTCTATTCTGCGTTAGCGAGGTCCATTTTCAACAATGTGATTCCCTGAGGGCTGAAGATTAGCTGACCTGGGTAGCCTGACCCTGTTGGCAGACCCTTCCCTGGTGTGCCTGGGTTGAGGTCAATATAAACAGCACTGCAGGCAGCAATAGCCCCTGAAGCTGTGCCTGACTCCAGATGCTCTGCCCCGTCAGCAGTCTCGGGGCTGTGCTGGTGGGAGGGAGTGATTGGCCACGGCTTTGTGGGTGGCCCGGTGTGAGTGGGTCTCTGCTGGACTTTCTGCAGTAGTTGCCACGCTTCCACCTGTAAAGAAGAGGATGTGGCACCCATACCTTCCGCTGGAATTTCTCTCCGGAGAGAGGTGAGGAAGGAAAAAATTAGTGGGTGCCGGGACAGGAGGGGTATGTCAGGCAGGGCAATGGAAAGCTTCCAGAAGAGCGCCAAGGGCCAGGACAATCCTGGCTGGCCTGCAGGCACCAAGTTGGCCTGCGTGCTGTCGCTGGTGTGGATCCACGCCCCTTCCTCTAGGCTTACAAGGCCTTGTACATATTCAGGTGTTTTACCTGGGAAGGGTGGGAAAAGTTCAACAGCAGCTGGCCTGGGGCTCAGCTCACGGTTACTCACAGATGCCTCGGCATGGCCCCCCGCTTTGCAATGAGGACGCTCCTTGCATAGGAGTGGGTTGCTGGCTCTATCGGTGATGATTCCCCACCTCTGACCAATTTCAGAATTCTTTACCGCTGGAGCAAGTGCCCTGATAGGGTTTTCCTCTGTCTAACTCGTGGGTTCAGGTTTTTTTTTTTTCTTTTTTGGTTCAAGTTAGATTTTATTCCTCTTTTATGTATTTATAGATATAAGCATGGAAATAATTCATTCATATAAATACATCTGTGTGAAGGGAAGAACTTTATTCGGTTTTATTTTTAAATTTCATTTTTTTAAATTTTGAAATTTAATTTTATTTATTTTTTTATACAGCAGGTTATTATTAGTTATGTATTTTATCAATATACATGTATACAGGTCAATCCCAATCTCCCAACTCATCCCAACACCACCTCCCCATGGCTTCCCACACTTGGTTTCCATACGTGTGTTCTCTACCTCTGTGTCTCTATTTCTTCCCTGAAAACCAGTTCATCTGTTCCATTTTTCTAGGTTCCACGTATATGCATTAATATACAATATTTGTTTATCTCTTTCTGACTTACTTCATTCTGTATGACAGTCTCTAGATCCATCGACGTCTCTACAAATGACCCAGTTTCATGCCTTCTTATGGCTGAGTAATATTCCATTTTATATATGTACCACATCTTTATCCATTCGTCTGTCTGTGGGTATTTAGGTTGCTTCCATTACCTGGCTATCGTAAATAGTGCTGAAATGAGCATTGTGGTGAATGTGCCTTTTTGATTTATGGTTTTATCTGGGTATATGCCCAGAAGTGGGATTGCTGGATCATATGGTAATTCTATTTCTAGTTTTTTTAAGGAAACTCCATACTGTTCTCCATCGTGACTGTATCAATTTACATTTCCACCACTAGTGGAAGAGGGATCCTTTTGTCCACACCCTCCCCAGAATTCGTTGTTTGTAGATTTTCTGATGATGCCGATTCTAACAGGTGTGAAGTGATACCTCATTGTAGTTTTGATTTGCATTTCTCTAATAATTAGTGATGTTGAGCAGCTTTTCATGTGCGTCTTGGCCATCTCTGTGTCTTCTTTGAAGAAACGTCTCTTTAGATCTTCTGCCCATTTTTGTATTGGGTTGTTTGTTGTTTTAATATTAAGCTGCATGAGCTCTTTATATATATTGGAGATTAATCCTTTGTCCATTGATTCGTTTGCAAATATTTTCGCCCATTCTGAGGGATGCTTTTTGCCATTCCCGTTTTTTTAACAAAAAAAGAAAGAAAGAAAAAGAAGCAGAACACTAATGTGTGTAAAATATGCCTTTTGAAACTGTCGTTTTGAAATATGGACGTCCTTTGAATTTTTTGGTCGCTATATGAACCCAGGATTTGTTTTCAGGGCAGGTGTCATTTACAGGCCTGCAATGATTTTGAATATCAACTGACCATTAGCGCTGGGATTAAAGCTGCTGTTGTGTGAAACGGCCACAAGGTGGCAGCAGGTCTCCCTTACCAAATCTGGTTACTGGGGCAACAGAGCCTCAATGGAAGTCCTGTTCTAGATTGGAATTTAGAATGGAATGTGCCAGGAGAAAGCCCCTCAAGTTTGTCTCACTACTTCTTGTTCGTGTTTTTAATTTAATTATTTATTTTTTATTACAGCAAATTTGATTACAATGTTTGGCTTGTTGTAGGTATGGAAGATGTGGTTCTTTTACACATATACATATGTCAGTTCTTCCTGGCATCCTTTTCCCATGTACCTTATGACAGAATGTTGAGTATTCTTCTCTTGGTATTCTGTAGGTCTTCGGTGATTATATATGTCACCTGTGTTTGTATTTGTCTGTTAACCCCAATATCATAATGAAACCAATCCTCACACCTTTCCTTTGGTGAACCATAAGTTTGTTTAATGAATCTGTGATTGCCCTTCTCCGTGGAAATATCTGCCCTGGTATCCATATTTCGGTCACACCTATAAGAGATATGATATGATATGTGTCTTTCACTTTCTGACTTACTACAATTCACGTGATTACCTCTAGACACACATACGGTGCTGCAAATGGCATTGTGTCCTTTTATTCCTTGGCTTCTATTCTGCCTTAGCGAGGTCCATTTTCAACAATGTGATTCCCTGAGGGCTGAGGTTTAGCTGACCTGGGTAGCCTGACACTGCCGGCCGGCCCTCCCCAGGTGTGCCTGGGTTGAGGTCAATATAAACAGCACTGCAGGCAGCAATAGCCCCTGAAGCTCTGCCTGATGCCATATTCTCTGCCCAGTCAGCAGTCTCGGGGCTGTGCTGGTGGGAGGGAGTGAGGGGTCACGGCTTTGTAGGTGGCCCGTTGTGAGTGGGTCTCTGTTGGACTTTCTGCAGGAGTTGCCAGGCTTCCACCTGTAAAGAAGAGGATGTGTCACCCAAACCTTCCGCTGGAAATTTTCTCTGGACAGAGGTGAGGAAGGAAAAAAGCAGTGGGGGCCGGGACAGGAGGGGTATCTCAGGCAGGGCAATGGAAAGCTTCCAGAAGAGCGCCCAGGGCCAGGACCATCCTCGCTGGCCTGCAGGCACCAAGTTGGCCTGTGTGCTGTCGCTGGTGTGGCTCCACGCCCCTTCCTCTAGGCTTTCAAGGCCTTGTACATATTCAGGTGTTTTACCTGGGAAGGGTGGGAAAAGTTCAACAGCAGCTGGCCTGGGGCTCAGTTCACGGTTACTCACAGATGCCTCGGCATGGCCCCCCGCTTTGCAATGAGGACGCTCCTTGCGTCGGAGTGGGCTGCTGGCTGTATGGGAGATGATTCCCCACCTCTGACCAATTTCAGAATTGTTTACTGCTGGAACAAGTGCCCTGATAGGGTTTTCCTCTGTCTAACTCGTGGGTTCAGGGTTTTTTTTCTTTTTTGGTTCAAGTTAGATTTTATTCCTCTTTTATGTATTTATAGATATAAGCATGGAAATAATTCATTCATATAAATACATCTGTGTGAAGGGAAGGACTTTTTTCTGTTTTATTTTTAAATTTTATTTTTTAAAATTTTGAAATTTAATTTTATTTATTTTTTATACAGCAGGTTATTATTAGTTATGTATTTTATCCATATACATGTATACAGGACAATCCCAGTCTCCCAACTCATCCCAACACCACCTCCCCATGGCTTCCCACACTTGGTTTCCATACGTGTGTTCTCTACCTCTGTGTCTCTATTTCTTCCCTGCAAACCAGTTCATCTGTACCATTTTTCTAGGTTCCACATATATGCATTAATATACAATATTTGTTTGTCTCTTTCTGACTTACTTCATTCTCTATGACAGTCTCTAGATCCATCGACGTCTCTACAAATGACCCAGTTTCATTCCTTCTTATGGCTGAGTAATATTCCATTTTATATATGTACCACATGTTTATCCATTCGTCTGTCTGTGGGTATTTAGGTTGCTTCCATTACCTGGCTATCGTAATTAGTGCTGAAAGGAGCATTGTGGTGAATGTGCCTTTTTGATTTATGGTTTTATCTGGGTATATGCCCAGAAGTGGGATTGCTGGATCATATGGTAATTCTATTTCTAGTTTTTTTAAGGAAACTCCATACTGTTCTCCATCGTGACTGTATCAATTTACATTTCCACCACTAGTGGAAGAGGGATCCTTTTGTCCACACCCTCCCCAAAATTCGTTGTTTGTAGATTTTCTGATGATGCCAATTGTAACAGGTGTGAGGTGATACCTCATTGTAGTTTTGATTTGCATTTCTCTAATAATTAGTGATGTTGAGCAGCTTTTCATGTGCGTCTTGGCCATCTCTGTGTCTTCTTTGAAGAAACGTCTCTTTAGATCTTCTGCCCATTTTTGTATTGGGTTGTTTGTTTTTTTAATATTAAGCTGCATCAGCTCTTTATATATATTGGAGATTAAACCTTTGTCCATTGATTCGTTTGCAAATATTTTCGCCCATTCTGAGGGATGCTTTTTGCCATTCCCGTTTTTTTAACAAAAAAAGAAAGAAAGAAAAAGAAGCAGAACACTAATGTGTGTAAAATATGCCTTTTGAAACTGTCGTTTTGAAATATGGACGTCCTTTGAACTTTTTGGTCGATATATGAACCCAGGATTTGTTTTCAGGGCAGGTGTCATTTACAGGCCTGCAATGATTTTGAATATCAACTGACCATTAGCCCTGGGATTAAAGCTGCTGTTGTGTGAAACGGCCACAAGGTGGCAGCAGGTCTCCCTTTCCAAATCTGGTTACTGGGGCAACAGAGCCTCAATGGAAGTCGTGTTCTAGATTGGAATTTAGAATGGAATGTGCCAGGAGAAAGCCCCTCAAGTTTGTCTCACTACTTCTTGTTCGTGTTTTTACTTTAATTTTTTATTTTTTATTACAGCAAATTTGATTACAATGTTTGGCTTGTTGTAGGTGTGGAAGATGTGGTTCTTTTACACATACACATATGTCTGTTCTTCCTGGGATCCTTTTCCCATGTACCTTATGACAGAATGTTGAGTAGTCTTCTCTTGGTATTCTGTAGGTCTTTGGTGATTATATATGTCACCTGTGTTTGTATATGTCTGTTAACCCCAATATCATAATGAAACCAATCCTCACACCTTTCCATTGGTGAACCATAAGTTTGTTGAATGAATCTGTGATTGCCCTTCTCCGTGGAAATATCTGCCCTGGTATCCATTTTTCGGTCACACCTATAAGAGATATGATATGATATGTGTCTTTCACTTTCTGACTTACAACAACTCACGTGATTAACTCTAGACACACCTACGGTGCTACAAATGGCATTGTTTCCTTTTATTCCTTGGCTTCTATTCTGCCTTAGCGAGGCCCATTTTCAACAATGTGATTCCCTGAGGGCTGAGGATTAGCTGACCTGGGTAGCCTGACCCTGCCGGCCGGCCCTCCCCAGGTGTGCCTGGGTTGAGGTCAATATAAACAGCGCTGGAGGAAGCAATAGCCCTTGAAGCTGTGCCTGACTCCATATTCTCTGCCCCGTCAGCAGTGTCGGGGCTGTGCTGGTGGGAGGGAGTGAGGGGCCACGGCTTTGTGGGTGGCCCGGTGTGAGTGGGTCTCTGCTGGACTTTCTGCAGGAGTTGCCAGGCTGCCACCAGTAAACAGGAAGATGTGTCACCCATACCTTCCGCTGGAATATCTCTCTGGACAAGGGTGAGGAAGGAAAAAAGCAGTGGGGGCCGGGACAGGAGGGGTATCTCAGGCAGGCAATGGAAAGCTTTCAGAAGAGCGCCCAGGGCCAGGACCATCATGGCTGGCCTGCAGGCACCAAGTTGGCCTGAATGCTGTCGCTGGTGTGGCTCCACGGCCCTTCTTCTAGGCTTTCAAGCCCTTGTACATATTCAGGTGTTTTACCTGGGAAGGGTGGGAAAAGTTCAACAGCAGCTGGCCTGGGGCTCAGCTCACGGTTACTCACAGATGCCTCGGCATGGCCCGCAGCTTTGCAATGAGAACGCTCCTTGCGTAGGAGTGGGCTGCTGGCTCTATGGGAGATGATTCCCCACCTCTGACCAATTTCAGAACTGTTTACCGCTGGAGCAAGTGCCCTGATAGGGTTTTCCTGTGTATAACTGGTGGGTTCAGGTTTTTTTTTTTCTTTTTTGGTTCAAGTTAGATTTTATTCCTCTTTTATGTATTTAGAGATATAAGCATGGAAATAATTCATTCATATAAATACATCTGTGTGAAGGGAAGAACTTTTTTCTGTTTTATTTTTAAATTTTATTTTTTAAAATTTTGAAATTTTATTTTATTTATTTTTTTATACAGCAGGTTATTATTAGTTATGTATTTTATGCATATACATGTATACAGGTCAATCCCAATCTCCCAACTCATCCCACCACCACCACCCCATTGCTTCCCACACTTGGTGTCCATACGTGTGTTCTCTACCTCTGTGTCTCTATTTCTTCCCTGCAAACCAGTTCATCTGTACCATTTTTCTAGGTTCCACATATATGCATTAATATACAATATTTGTTTTTCTCTTTCTGACTTACTTCATTCTGTATGACAGTCTCTAGATCCATCGACGTCTCTACAAATGACCCAGTTTCATTCCTTCTTATGGCTGAGTAATATTCCATTTTATATATGTACCACATCTTTATCCATTCGTCTGTCTGTGGGTATTTAGGTTGCTTCCATTACCTGGCTATCGTAAATAGTGCTGAAATGAGCATTGTGGTGAATGTGCCTTTTTGATTTATGGTTTTCTCTGGGTATATGCCCAGAAGTGGGATTGCTGAATCATACAGTAATTCTATTTCTAGTTTTTTTAAGGAAACTCCATACTGTTCTCCATCGTGACTGTATCAATTTACATTTCCACCACTAGTGGAAGAGGGATCCTTTTGTCCACACCCTCCCCAGAATTCGTTGTTTGTAGATTTTCTGATGATACCGATTCTAACAGGTGTGAGGTGATACCTCATTGTAGTTTTGATTTGCATTTCTCTAATAATTAGTGATGTTGAGCAGCTTTTCATGTGCGTCTTGGCCATCTCTGTGTCTTCTTTGAAGAAACGTCTCTTTAGATCTTCTGCCCATTTTTGTATTGGGTTGTTTGTTTTTTTTAATATTAAGCTGCATGAGCTCTTTGTATATATTGGAGATTAAACCTTTGTCCATTGATTCGTTTGCAAATATTTTCGCCCATTCTGAGGGATGCTTTTTGCCATTCCCGTTTTTTTAACAAAAAAAAGAAAGAAAGAAAAAGAAGTAGAACACTAATGTGTGTAAAATATGCCTTTTGAAACTGTCGTTTTGAAATATGGACGTCCTTTGAAATTTTTGGTCGATATATGAATCCAGGATTTGTTTTCAGGGCAGGTGTCATTTACAGGCCTGCAATGATTTTGAATATCAACTGACCATTAGCGCTGGGATTAAAGCTGCTGTTGTGTGAAACGGCCACAAGGTGGCAGCAGTTCTCCCTTACCAAATCTGGTTCCTGGGGCAACAGAGCCTCAATGGAAGTCGTGTTCTAGATTGGAATTTAGAATGGAATGTGCCAGGAGAAAGCCCCTCAAGTTTGTCTCACTACTTCTTGTTCGTGTTTTTAATTTAATTTTTTATTTTTTATTACAGCAAATTTCATTACAATGTTTGGCTTGTTGTAGGTGTGGAAGATGTGGTTCTTTTACACATATACATATGTCTGTTCTTCCTTGGATCCTTTTCCCATGTACCTTATGACAGAATGTTGAGTAGTCTTCTCTTGGTATTCTGTAGGTCTTTGGTGATTATATATGTCACCTGTGTTTGTTTATGTCTGTTAACCCCAATATCATAATGAAACAAATCCTCACACCTTTCCATTGGTGAACCATAAGTTTGTTTAATGAATCTGTGATTGCCCTTCTCCATGGAAATATCTGCCCTGGTATCCATTTTTTGGTCACACCTATAAGAGATATGATATGATATGTGTCTTTCATTTTCTGACTTACTACAAGTCACGTGATTACCTCTAGACACACCTACGGTGCTGCAAATGGCATTGTGTCCTTTTATTCCTTGGCTTCTATTCTGCCTTAGCGAGGTCCATTTTCAACAATGTGATTCCCTGAGGGCTGAGGATTAGCTGACCTGGGTAGCCTGACCCTGCCGGCCGGCCCTCCCCAGGTGTGCCTGGGTTGAGGTCAATATAAACAGCACTGCAGGCAGCAATAGCCCCTGAAGCTGTGCCTGACTCCATGTTCTCTGCCCCGTCAGCAGTCTCGGGGCTGTGCTGGTGGGAGGGAGTGTGGGGCCACGGCTTTGTGGGTGGCCCGGTGTGAGTGGGTCTCTGCTGGACTTTCTGCAGGAGTTGCCAGGATGCCACGTGTAAACAAGAGGATGTATCACCCGCACCTTCCATTGGAAATTCTCTCCGGACAGATGTGAGGAAGGAAAAAAGCAGTGGGGGCAGGGATAGGTGGGGTATCTCAGGCAGGGCAATGGAAAGCTTCCAGAAGAGCGCCCAGGGACAGGACCATCCTGGCTGGCCTGCAGGCACCAAGTTGGCCTGCGTGCTGTCGCTGTAGTGGCTCCATGGCCCTTCCTCTAAGCTTTCAAGCCCTTGTACATATTCAGGTGTTTTACCTGGGAAGGGTGGGAAATGTTCAGCAGCAGCTGGCCTGGGGCTCAGCTCACGGTTACTCACAGATGCCTCAAGTCCCTTTCACTGAGGAAGGTGTAGGTCTTGTCTATTCCATAGTTTGTTTTTGAAACGGTACCTGTGCTTATATCAAACTCTGGTTTTATGCATCACCCCACCTCTCATTCCCCCTTAAGCAGGCATAATAGTGTTTTCCAAAGGTGAGACTCTGTTCTCTTTCCTAACTGAGTTCAAGTGTAGCCATGTTTACAGGATCTTCATAAGTGATATCTTAATATAAGTTTCTTTTTCTGTGTGACATTTTTCACTTAGAAGCATCATACATCAATCCACTCATTTTGCTGCTACTGGTCTTATGCCATTGATTGCATGGCTGAGGGATATTCCATCGTACGGAAGTACCACAATTTTTTGAACCATTTTTATATTTCCTGGGATATTTAAGGTGTACCCAAGTTGAGGTTTTTGTAAGCAGTGCAGCCCTAAATTTTGTGGTGGCTCTGTCTTATTGATTTTCAGGTTTCCCAAGGTATATTCCCTAGACTGGAAGTGCCCTTGGCTCTGTAGCTCTGTTGTTTACTTGTTTTAGGGAACACAATGCACTCCTCCAGAGAGGCAGGTGGCAATTTACATCCCGCCCATCAGCATCAGAAGACTCCTACTTCTCCAGGGCCTGTTTTGCCTTTCTGGTTTTTACACATTTTGTGGATGTCCCTTTTAGAGGTCTGGAAAGTGATACTTCTTTTTAGTGCAGATTTTCATTGCCGCCTGCTTGCTTGGAGAAAAAGGGCGTATGCGTTTTCTCCTGAATATATTCATGAGAAAACACATATGCTCTATATGGCCAAGTGCATCATTTTTGAAATTTTGCCCCTCTTTCTGTGCTTCAAACGCGATTCCAACGTACCTCTTGAAATCTGTTTCCTGCTATTCTGCCTCGCTTTCATGTCCGCCTCGTTGCCTTCCCTCACCAGATTTTTGGACGATAGTTGTCCTTTATTACTCTGCCAGTTTGTGAATTGCTGTGCCCCTGAGCTCCATTATTCTACTCTTTTTTTTGAGCTGACCGCCAGTCCAAAATTTTGTTTCAGGACCTATACTGGTTTCTTATTGGGCGCTGAGACATTGGTTAATTCTTCTTCCTGCTTGGAAATTAGATTGACATTTGCCCGTCCAAATGCCTAACAGCTACTCTCTCATTGGTTCTCCCTCTTCACTTTCATACACAGCCAAACTGGCATCCTGTGCGAACCAGTAGGTTAAAGGGGCTGTCTCTCCAAGTTGGGAGATTGATAGTAAAGCAGTTGGAAAGTCAAACGGGAGCACCAGGAGAGGGACTATTCGTTGAGTTTTAGAAACATTTCGTATTCACAGTGTGTCCATGCTCTAGGTTTCCCGTACATGTTATAGCTGTAGTAATATTCCCTTCAACCTGGAGAACTGGGACACATGGAATGGGTGCCACGCATTATTGCTTTAAAGGGTCTGCATTTGCTCACCCAATCTCACCAATACTCTCAGTCCCAAGTGTCCAGACTTATGCCACATCCAGCTGTCATTGTAGATAGGGTAATTCCAGGTTTCATCAGAGACCATGAAGGAATTGTGAAGAATATCCATTTTAGTTTTGTTTAGTTTTTGTAATTCCTTTTTATAGTGGGTTTGAGCTGATTACGCTGCCATGTTTATGCCAGTCTAGACACACTTGATTCCCTTACGGAGAGATATCAGTACATAGGTTTTAAGATTCTTACTAGTCAGATATATTCCTCTGCGGGAAATATGGGGTTTTGAGTCCCTTTCACTGAGGAAGGTGTATGTCTTTTCTATTCCATAGTTGGTTTTTGGAACGGTACCTGTGCTTATATCAAACTCTGGTTTTACGCATCACCCCACCTCTCCTTCCCCCTTAAGCAGGCATAAGAGTGTTTTCTAAATGTGAGACACTGTTCTCTTTCCTAACTCATTTCAAGTGTAGCCATGTTTACAGGATCTTCATAAGTGATATCTTATGATAAGTTTCTTTTTCTGTGTGACTTATTTCACTTAGAATCATCATACCTGAATCCACCCATTTTGCTGCTACTGGTCTTATGACATTGATTTCATGGCTGAGGGATATTCCATCGTACGTAAGTACCACAATTTTTTGAACCATTTTTATATTTCCTGGGATATTTAAGGTGTACCGAAGTTGAGGTCCTTGTAAGCAGTGCAGCCCTAAATTTTGGGGTGGCTCTGTCTTATCGATTTTCAGTTTTCCCAAGGTATATTCCCTACACTCTAAGTGTCCGTGGCTCTGTAGCTCTGTTGTTTATTTGTTTTAGGGAACAAAATGCACTCCTCCAGAGAGGCAGTTGGCATTTTACATACCGCCCATCAGCATAACAAGGCTCCATGTTCAACAGGGCCTGTCTTGCCTTTCTGAATTTTACACATTTTGTGGATGTCCCTTTTGACCGGTGGGAAGTGATACTTCTTTGTAGTGCAGATTTGCATTGCCCACTTGCTTGCTTGGTCAAAAAGGGCGTATGCGTTTTCTCCTGAATATATTCAGGAGAAAACGCATACGCCCTTTTTGGCCAAGTGCATCATTGTCGAAATTGTGCCCCTCTTCCTGTGCTTTAAAGGCGATTCCAACGTACCTCTTGAAATCTGTTTCCTGCTATTCTGCCTCGCTTTCAAGTCTGCCTCGATGCCTTCCCTCAACAGATTTTTGGATGATATTTGTCCTTTATTACTCGGCCAGTTTGTGAATTGCTGTGCCCCTGAGCTCCATTTTTCAACTCGTTTTTGGTGAGTTGACCGCATTCCAAACTTTTGGTTCAGGAGCTATACTGGTTCCTGGTGGATGGCTGAGACTTTGGTTAATTCTTCTTCCTTCTGGGAAATTACAGTGATATGTGCCAGTCCAAATGCGTAACAGCTACTCTCTCATTGGTTCTCCCTCTTCCCTTTCATCCTCTGCCAAATTGGCAACCTGTGCGAACCAGGAGGTTAAAGGGGCTGTCTCTCCAAGTTGGTAGGTTGATAGTAAAGCAGATGGAAACTCAAACCCGAGCACCAGGAGAGGGACTATTCGTTGAGTTTTAGAAACCTTTCGTATTCACAGTGTGTCCGTTCTCTAGGTTTCCCGTACATGTTATAGCTGTAGTAATATTCCCTTTAACCTGGAGAGTTGGCACCCATGGAATGGGTGCCAGGCATTTGTGCTTTAAAGGGTCTGCATTTGCTCACAGAAACTCACCAATCCTCTAAGTCCCAAGTGTCCAGGCTTATGCCACATCCAGCTGTCATTGTACATAGGGTCATTCCAGGTTTCATCAGAGACCCTGAAGGAATTGTAAAGAATATCCCAGTTTTTTTGTTTTGTTTTTGAAATTCCTTTTTATAGTGGGTTTGAGCTGATTCTCGCTGCCATGTTTATGCCAGTCTAGACACACTTGATTCCCTTACGGAGACATATCAATACATAGGTTTTAAGATTCTTACTAGTCAGATATATTCCTCTGCGGGAAATATGGGGTTTTGAGTCCCTTTCACTGAGGAAGGTGTAGGTCTTGTCTATTCCAAAGTTGGTTTTTGCAACGGTACCTGTGCTTATAACAAACTCTGGTTTTATGCATCACCCCACCTCTCCTTCCCCCTTAAGCAGGCATAAGAGTGTTTTCTAAATGTGAGACTCTGTTCTCTTTCCTAACTCAGTTCAAGTGTAGCCATGTTTACAGGGTCTTCATAAGTGATATCTTATGATAAGTTTCTTTTTCTGTGTGACTTATTTCACTTAGAATCATCGTACCTGAATCCACCCATTTTGCTGCTACTGGTCTTATGACATTGATTTCATGGCTGAGGGATATTCCATCATATGTAAGTACCACAATTTTTTGAACCATTTTTATATTTCCTGGGATATTTAAGGTGTACCCAAGTTGAGGTCCTTGTAAGCAGTTCAGCCTTAAATTTTGGGGTTGCTCTGCCTTATCGATTTTCAGTTTTCCCAAGGTATATTCCCTAGACTGGAAGTGCCCTTGGCTCTGTAGCTCTGTTGTTTATTTGTTTTAGGGAACACAATGCACTCCTCCAGAGAGGCAGTTGGCTAGTTACATCCCGCCCATCAGCATAAAAAGGCTCCCTGTTCTCCAGGGCCTGTCTTGCCTTTCTGGTTTTTACACATTTTGTGGATGTCCCTTTTGACCGGTGGGAAGTGATACTTCTTTGTAGTGCAGATTTGCATTGCCCGCTTGCTTGCTTGGCCAAAAAGGGCGTATGAGTTTTCTCCTGGATATATTCAGGAGAAAAAGCATACGCCCTTTCTGGCCAAGTGCATCATTGTCGAAGTTGTGCCCCTCTTCCTGTGCTTTAAAGGCGATTCCAACGTACCTCTTGAAATATGTTTCCTGCTATTCTGCCTCGCTTTCAAGTCCGCCTCGTTGCCTTCCCTCAACAGATTTTTGGACGATAGTTGTCCTTTATTACTCGGCCAGTTTGTGAATTGCTGTGCCCCTGAGCTCCATTTTTCAACTCGTTTTTGGTGAGCTGACCACAAGTCCAAAATTTTGGTTCAGGACCTATACTGGTTCCCAGTGGGTGACTGAGACTTTGGTTAATTCTTCTTCCTGCCGGGAAATTAGAGTGATATGTGCCCGTCCAAATGCCTAACAGCTACTCTCTCATTAGTTCTCCCTATTCCCTTTCATCCTCTGCCAAATTGGCAACCTGTGCGAACCAGGAGGTTAAAGGGGCTTTCTCTCCAATTTGGGAGGTTGATAGTAAAGCAGATGGAATGTCAAACTGGAGCACCAGGAGAGGGACTATTCGTTGAGTTTTAGAAAACTTTCGTATTCACAGTGTGTCCGTTCTCTAGGTTTCCTGTACATGTTATAGCTGTAGTAATATTCCCTTCAACCTGGAGAGTTGGGACCCATGGAATGGGTGCCAGGCATTTGTGCTTTAAAGGGTCTGCATTTGCTCACCCAATCTCACCAATCCTCTCTGTCCCAAGTGTCCATCCTTATGCCACAGCCAGCTGTCATTGTAGATAGGGTCATTCCATGTTTCATCAGAGACCCTGAAGGAATTGTAAACAATTTCCAGTTTTTTTGTTTTGTTTTTGAAATTCCTTTTTATAGTGAGTTTGAGCTGATTCTCGCTGCCATGTTTATGCCAGTCTAGACACGCTTGATTTCCTTACGGAGACATATCAATACATAGGTTTTAAGATTCGTACTAGTCAGATATATTCCTCCGCGGGAAATATGGGGTTTTGAGTCCCTTTCACTGAGGAAGGAGTAGGTCTTGTCTATTCCATAGTTGGTTTTTGTAACGGTACCTGTGCTTATATCAAACTCTGGTTTTATGCATCACCCCACCTCTCCTTCCCCCTTAAGCAGGCATAAGAGTGTTTTCTAAATGTGAGACACTGTTCTCTTTCCTAACTCAGTTCAAGTGTAGCCATGTTTACAGGATCTTCATAAGTTATATCTTATGATAAGTTTCTTATTCTCTGTGACTTATTTCACTTAGAATCATCGTACCTGAATCTACCCATTTTGCTGCTACTGGTCTTATGACATTGATTTCATGGCTGAGGGATATTCCATCGTACGTAAGTACCACAATATTTTGAACCATTTTTATATTTCCTGTGATATTTAAGGTGTACCCAAGTTGAGGTCCTTGTAAGCAGTGCAGCCCTAAATTTTGGGGTGGCTCTGTCTTATTGATTTTCAGTTTTCCCAAGGTATATTCCCTAGCCTGGAAGTGCCCTTGGCTCTGTAGCTCTGTTCTTTACTTGTTTTAGGGAACAGAATGCACTCCTCCAGAGAGGCAGTTGGCAATTTACATCCCGCCCATCAGCATAACAAGGCTTCATGTTCTCCAGGGCCTATCTTGCCTTTCTGGTTTTTACACATTTTGTGGATGTCCCTTTTGACCAGTGGGAAGTGATACTTCTTTGTAGTGCATATTTGCATTGCCCGCATGCTTGCTAGGCCAAAAAGGGCGTATGCGTTTTCTCCTGAATATATTCAGGAGAAACGCATATGCCCTTTTTGGCCAAGTGCATCATTGTCAAAGTTGTGCTCCTCTTCCTGTGCTTTAAAGGTGATTCCAACATACCTCTTGAAATCTGTTTCCTGCTATTCTGCCTCGCTTTCAAGTCCGCCTCGTTGCCTTCCCTTAACAGATTTTTGGACGATAGTTGTCCTTTATTACTCGGCCAGTTTGTGAATTGCTGTGCCCTTGAGCTGCATTTTTCAACTCGTTTTTTGTGAGCTGACCGCAAGTCCAAAATTTTGGTTCAGGACCTATGCTGGTTCCGGTGGGGGGCTGAGTCTTTGATTAATTCTTCTTCCTGCAGGGAAGTTAGAGTGATATGTGCCCGTCCAAATGCCTAACAGCTACTCTCTCATTGGTTCTCCCTCTTCCCTTTCATCCTCTGCCAATTTGGAAACCTGTGCGAACCAGGAGGTTAAAGGGGCTGTCTCTCCAATTTGGGAGATTGATAGTAAAGCAGATGGAAAGTCCAACCGGAGCACCAGGAGCGGGACTATTCGTTAGGTTCTAGAAACCTTTCTTATTCACAGTGTGTCCGTTCTCTAGGTTTCCCGTACATGTTATAGCTGTAGTAATATTCCCTTCAACATGGAGAGTTGGGACCCATGGAATGGGTGCCAGGCATTTGTGCTTTAAAGGGTCTGCATTTTCTAACCCAGTCTCACAAATTCTCTCAGTCCCAATTGTCCAGCCTTATGCCACATCCAGCTGTCGTTGTAGATAGGGTCATTCCAGGTTTCATCAGGGACCCTGAAGGAATTGTAAAGAATTTCCCAGTTTTTTGTTTTGTTTTTGCAATTCCTTTTTATAGTGGGTTTGAGCTGATTCTCGCTGCCATGTTTATGCCAGTCTAGACACACTTGATTCCCTTACGGAGGCATATCAATACATAGGTTTTAAGATTCTTACTAGTCTGATATATTCCTCTGCGGGAAATATGGGGTTTTGAGTCCCTTTCACTGAGGAATGTGTAGGTCTTGTCTATTCCATAGTTGGTTTTTGGAACGGTACCTCTACTTATATCAAACTCTGGTTTTATGCATCACCCCACCTCTCCTTCCCCCTTAAGCAGGCATAAGAGTGTTTTCTAAATGTGAGACACTGTTCTCTTTCCTAACTCAGTTCAAGTGTAGCCATGTTTACAGGATCTTCATAAGTGATATCTTATGATAAGTTTCTTTTTCTCTGTGACTTATTTCACTTAGAATCATCGTACCTGAATGTACCCATTTTGCTGCTACTGGTCTTATGACATTGATTTCATGGCTGAGGTATATTCCATCGTATGTAAGTACCACAATTTTTTGAACCATTTTTATATTTCCTGGGATATTTAAGGTGTACCCAACTTGAGGTCCTTGTAAGCACTGCAGCCCTAAATTTTGGGGTGGCTCTGTCTTATTGATTTTCAGTTTTCCCAAGGTATATTCCCTAGACTGGAAGTGCCCTTAGCTCTGTAGCTCTGTTGTTTACTTTTTTAGGAAACACAATGCACTCCTCCAGAGAGGCAGTTGGCAATTTACATCCCGCCCATCAGCATAACAAGGCTCCCTGTTCTCCAGGGCCTGTCTTGCCTTTCTGGTTTTTACACATTTTGTGGATGTCCCTTTTGACCGGTGGGAAGTGATACTTTTTGTAGTGCAGATTTGCATTGCCCGCTTGCTTGCTTGACCAAAAAGGGCGTATGCGTTTTCTCCTGAATATATTCAGGAGAAAACGCATACGCACTTTTTGGCCAAGTGCATCATTGTCGAAGTTGTGCCCCTCTTCCTGTGCTTTAAAGGCGATTCCAACGTACCTCTTGAAATCTGTTTCCTGCTATTCTGCCTCGCCTTCAAGTCCGCCTCCATGCCTTCCCTTAACAGATTTTTGGACGATAGTTGTCCTTTATTACTCGGCCAGTTTGTGAATTGCTGTGCCCCTGAGCTCCATTTTTCAACTCGTTTTTTGTGAGCTGACCGCAAGTCCAAAATTTTGGTTCAGGACCTATGCTGGTTCCGGGTGGGGGGCTGAGACTTTGGTTAATTCTTCTTTCTGCTGGGAAGTTAGAGTGATATGTGCCGGTCCAAATGCCTAACAGCTACTCTCTCATTGGTTTTCCCTCTTCCCTTTCATACTCTGCCAATTTGGAAACCTGTGCGAACCAGGAGGTTAAAGGGGCTGTCTCTCCAATTTGGGAGATTGATAGTAAAGCAGATGGAAAGTCAAACCGGAGCAGCAGGAGAGGGACTATAAGTTGAGTTCTAGAAACCTTTCGTATTCACAGTGTGTCCGTTCTCTAGGTTTCCCGTACATGTTATAGCTGTAGTAATATTCCCTTCAACCTGGAGAGTTGGGACCCATGGAATGGGTGCCAGGCATTTGTGCTTTAAAGGGTCTGCATTTTCTAACCCAGTCTCACAAATTCTCTCAGTCCCAATTGTCCAGCCTTATGCCACATCCAGCTGTCGTTGTAGATAGGGTCATTTCAGGTTTCATCAGAGACCCTGAAGGAATTTTAAAGAATTTCTCAGTTTTTTTGTTTTGTTTTTGAAATTCCTTTTTATAGTGGGTTTGAGCTGATTCTCGCGGCCAAGTTTATGCCAGTCTAGACACGCTTGATTTCCTTATGGAGACATATCAATACAAAGGTTTTAAGATTCTTACTAGTCAGATATATTCCTCTGCGGGAAATATTGGGTTTTGAGTCCCTTTCACTGAGGAAGGTGTAGGTCTTGTCTATTCCATAGTTGGTTTTTGTAACGGTACCTCTGCTTATATCAAACTCTGGTTTTATGCATCACCCCACCTCTCCTTCCCCCTTAAGGAGGCATAAGCATGTTTTCTAAATGTGAGACACTGTTCTCTTTCCTAACTGAGTTCAAGTGTAGCCATGTTTACAGGATCTTCATAAGTGATATCTTATGATAAGTTTCTTTTTCTGTGTGACTTATTTCACTTAGAATCATCGTACCTGAATCCACCCAATTTGCTGCTACTGGTCTTATGACATTGATTTCATGGCTGAGGGATATTCCATCGTACGTAAGTACCACAATTTTTTGAACCATTTTTATATTTCCTGGGATATTTAAGGTGTACCCAAGTTGAGGTCCTTGTAAGCAGTGCAGCCCTAAATTTTGGGGAGGCTCTGTCTTATTGATTTTCAGTTTTCCCAAGGTATATTCCCTAGCCTGGAAGTGCCCTTGGCTCTGTAGCTCTGTTCTTTACTTGTATTAGGGAACACAATGCACTCCTCCAGAGAGGCAGTTGGCAATTTACATCCTGCCCATCAGCATAACAAGGCTCCCTGTTCTCCAGGGCCTGTCTTGCCTTTCTGGGTTTTACACATTTTGTGGATATCCCTTTTGACCGGTGGGAAATGATACTTCTTTGTAGTGCAGATTTGCATTGCCCGCTTGCTTGCTTGGCCAAAAAGGGCGTATGCGTTTTCTCCTGAATATATTCAGGAGAAAACGCATACGCCCTTTTTAGCCAAGCGCATCATTCTCAAAGTTGTGCCCCTCTTCCTGTGCTTTAAAGGCGATTCCAACGTACCTCTTGAAATCTGTTTCCTGCTATTCTGCCTCGCTTTCAAGTCCGCCTCGTTGCCTTCCCTCAACAGATTTTTGGACGATAGTTGTCCTTTATTACTCGGCCAGTTTGTGAATTGCTGTGCCCTTGAGCTCCATTTTTCAACTCGTTTTTGGTGAGCTGACCGCAAGTACAAAATTTTGCTTTAGGACGTATACTTGTTCCCGGTGGGTGGCAGAGACTTTGGTTAATTCTTCTTCCTGCCGGGAAATTACAGTGATATGTGCCCGTCCAAATGCCTAACAGCTACTCTCTCATTGGTTCTCCTTCTTCCCTTTAATCCTCTGCCAAATTGGCAACCTGTGCGAACCAGGAAGTTAAAGGGACTGTCTCTCCAAGTTGGGAGGTTGATAGTAAAGCAGATGGAAAGTCAAACTGGAGCACCAGGAGAGGGACTATTCGTTGAGTTTTAGAAACCTTTCGTATTCACAGTGTGTCCGTTCTCTAGGTTTCCCGTACATGTTATAACTGTAGTAATATTCAATTCAACCTGGAGAGTTGGGACGAATGGAATGTGTGCCATGCATTATTGCTTTAAAGGGTCTGCATTTGCTCACCCAATCTCACCAATCCTCTGAGTCCCAAGTGTCCAGCCTTATGCCACATCCAGCTGTCGTTGTAGATAGGGTCATTCCAGGCTTCATCAGAGACCCTGAAGGAATTGTAAAGAATTTCCCAGTTTTTTTGTTTTGTTTTTGAAATTCCTTTTTATAGTGGGTTTGAGCTGATTCTCGCTGCCATGTTTATGCCAGTCTAGACACACTTGATTCCCTTATGGAGACATATCAATACATAGGTTTTAAGATTCTTACTAGTCAGATATATTCCTCTGCGGGAAATATGGTGTTTTGAGTCCCTTTCACTGAGGAAGGTGTAGGTCTTGTCTATTCCATAGTTGGTTTTTGGAACAGTACCTGTGCTTATATCAAACTCTGGTTTTATGCATCACCCCACCTCTAATTCCCCCTTAAGCAGGCATAAGAGTGTTTTCTAAGTGTGAGACACTGTTCTCTTTCCTAACTCAGTTCAAGTGTAGCCATGTTTACAGGATCTTCATAAGTGATATCTTATGATAAGTTTCTTTTTCTGTGTGACTTATTTCACTTAGAATCATCGTACCTGAATCCACCCATTTTGCTGCTACTTGTCTTATGACATTGATTTCATGGCTGAGGGATATTCCATCGTACGTAAGTACCACAATTTTTTGAAACATTTGTATATTTCCTGGGATACTTAAAGTGTATCCAAGTTGAGGTCCTTGTAAGCAGTGCAGCCCTAAATTTTGGGGTGGCTCTGTCTTATTGATTTTCAGTTTTCCCAAGGTATATTCCCTAGACTGGAAGTGCCCTTGGCTCTGTAGCTCTGTTGTTTACTTGTTTTAGGGAACACAATGCACTCCTCCAGAGAGGCAGTTGGCAATTTACATCCCGCCCATCAGCATAACAAGGCTCCCTGTTCTCCAGGGCCTGTCTTGCCTTTCTGTTTTTTACACATTTTGTGGATGTCCCTTTTGAGCGGTGGGAAGTGATACTTCTTTGTAGTGCAGATTTGCATTGCCCGCTTGCTTGCTTGGCTAAACAGGGCGTATGCATTTTCTCCTGAATATATTCAGGAGAAAACGCATACGCCCTTTTTGGCCAAGTGCATCATTGTCGAAGTTGTGCCCCTCTTCCTGTGCTTTAAAGGCGATTCCAACGTACCTCTTGAAATCTGTTTCCTGCTATTCTGCCTCGTTTTCAAGTCCACCTCGTTGCCTTCCCTCAACAGATTTTTGGACGATAGTTGTCCTTTATTTCTCGGCCAGTTTGTGAATTGCTGTGCCCCTGAGCTCCATTTTTCAACTCGTTTTTCGTGAGCTGACCGCAAGTTCAAAATTTTGGTTCAGGAACTATGCTGGTTCCCGGTGGGGGGCTGAGACTTTGGTTAATTCTTCTTCCTGCCGGGAAGTTAGAGTGATATGTGCCCGTCCAAATGCCTAACAGCTACTCTCTCATTGGTTCTCCCTCTTCCCTTTCATCCTCTGCCAAATTGGAATCCTGTGCGAACCTGGAGGTTAAAGGGGCTGTCTCTCCAAGTTGGGAGATTTATAGTAAAGCAGATGGAAAGTGAAACCGGAGCACCAGGGGAGGGTCTATTCGTTGAATTTTAGAAACCTTTCGTATTCACAGTGTGTCCGTTCGCTATGTTTCCCGTACATGTTATAACTGTAGTAATATTCCCTTCAACCTGCAGAGTTTGGACCCATGGAATGGGTGCCAGGCATTTGTGCTTTAAAGGGTCTGCATTTGCTCACCCAATCTCACCAATCGTCTCTGTCCCAAGTGATCCTCCTTATGCCACATCCAGCTGTTATTGTAGATAGGGTCATTGCAGGCTTTATCAGAGACCCTGAAGGAATTGTAAACAATTTCCCAGTTTTTTTGTTTTGTTTTTGAAATTCCTTTTTATAGTGGGTTTGAGCTGATTCTGGCTGCCATGTTTATGCCAGTCTAGACACACTTGATTCCCTTACGGAGACATATCAATATATAGGTTTTAAGATTCTTACTAGTCAGATATATTCCTCTGCGGGAAATATGGGGTTTTGAGTCCCTTTCACTGAGGAAGGTGTAGGTCTTGTCTATTCCATAGTTGGTTTTTGGAACGGTACCTGTGCTTATATCAAACTCTGGTTTTATGCATCACCCCACCTCTCCTTCCCCCTTAAGCAGGCATAAGAGTGTTTTCTAAATGTGAGACACTGTTCTCTTTCCTAACTCAGTTCAAGTGTAGCGATGTTTATAGGATCTTCATAAGTGATATCTTATGATAAGTTTCTTTTTCTGTGTGACTTATTAAACTTAGAATCATCGTACCTGAATCCACCCATTTTGCTGCTACTGGTCTTATGACATTGATTTCATGGCTGAGGGATATTCCATCGTACGTAAGTACCACAATTTTTTGAACCATTTTTATATTTCCTGGGATATTTAAGGTGACCCAAGTTGAGGTCCTTGTAAGCAGTGCAGCCCTAAATTTTGGGGTGGCTCTGTCTTATTGATTTTCAGTTTTCCCAAGGTATATTCCCTAGACTGGAAGTGCCCTTGGCTCTGTAGCTCTGTTGTTTACTTGTTTTAGGGAACACAATGCACTCCTCCAGAGAGGCAGTTGGCAATTTACATCCCGCCCATCAGCATAAAAAGGCTCCCTGTTCTCCAGGCCCTGTCTTGCCTTTCTGGTTTTTACACATTTTGTAGATGTCCCTTTTGACCGGTGGGAAGTGATACTTCTTTGTACTGCAGATTTGCATTGCCCGCTTGCTTGCTTGCCCAAAAACGGAATATGCGTTTTCTCCTGAATATATTCAGGAGAAAACGCATACGCCCTTTTTGGCCAAGTGCATCATTGTCAAAGTTGTGCCCCTCTTCCTGTGCTTTAAATGCGATTCCAACGTACCTCTTGAAATGTGTTTCCTGCTATTCTGCCTCGCTTTCAAGTCCGCCTCTTTGCCTTCCCTCAACAGATTTTTGGACGATAGTTGTCCTTTATCACTTGGCCAGTTTGTGAATTGCTGTGCCCCTGAGCTCCATTTTTCAACTCGTTTTTGGTGAGCTGACCGCAAGTCCAAAATTTTGGTTCAGGACCTATGCTGGTTCTCGGAGGGGGCTGAGACTTTAGTTATTTCTTGTTCCTGCCGGGAAGATAGAGTGATATGTGCCCGTCAAAATGCCTAACAGCTAGTCTCTCATTGGTTCTCCCTCTTCCCTTTCATGCTCTGCGAAATTGGAAACCTGTGCGAACCAGGAGGTTAAAGGGGCTGTCTCTCCATTTTGGGAGATTGATAGTAAAGCAGATGGAAAGTCAAACCGGAGCACCAGGAGAGGGACTCTTCGTTGAGTTTTAGAAACCTTTCGTATTCACAGTGTGTCCGTTCTCCAGGTTTCCCGTACATGTTATAACTGTAGTAATATTCCCGTCAACCTGGAGAGTTCGGACCCATGGAATGGGTGCCATGCATTATTGCTTTAAAGGGTCTGCATTTGCTCACCCAATCTCACCAATCCTCTAAGTCCCAAGTGTCCAGCCTTATGCCACTTCCAGCTGTCATTGTAGATAGGGTCATTCCAGGTTTCTTCAGAGACACTGAAGGAATTATAAAGAATTTCCCAGTTTTTTTGTTTTGTTTTTGAAATTCCTTTTCATAGCGGGTTTGAGCTGATTCTCGCTGCCATGTTTATGCCAGTCTAGACACACTTGATTCCCTTACGGAGACATATCAATACATAGGTTTTAAGATTCTTACTAGTCAGATATATTCCTCTGCGGGAAATATTGGGTTTTGAGTCCCTTTCACTGAAGAAGGTGTAGGTCTTGTCTATTCCATAGTTGGTTTTTGGAACGGTTCCTGTGCTTATATCAAACTCTGGTTTTATGCATCACCCCATCTCTCCTTCCCCCTTAAGCAGGCATAAGAGTGTTTTCTAAATGTGAGACACTGTTCTCTTTCCTAACTCAGTTCAAGTGTAGCCATGTTTATAGGATCTTCATAAGTGATATCTTATGATAAGTTTCTTTTTCTGTGTGACTTATTTCACTTAGAATCATCGTACCTGAATCCACCCAATTTGCTGCTACTGGTCTTATGACATTGATTTCATGGCTGCGGGATATTCCATCGTACGTAAGTACCACAATTTTTTGAACCATTTGTATATTTCCTGGGATACTTAAGGTGTATCCAAGTTGAGGTCCTTGTAAGCAGTGCAGCCCTAAATTTTGGGGTGGCTCTGTCTTATTGATATCCAGTTTTCCCAAGGTATATTCCCTAGACTGGAAGTGACCTTGGCTATGTAGCTCTGTTCTTTACTTGTTTTAGGGAACACAATGCACTCCTCCAGAGAGGCAGTTGGGCAATTTACATCCCGCCCATCAGCATAACAAGGCTCCCTGTTCTCCAGGGCCTGTCTTGCCTTTCTGGTTTTTACACATTTTGTGGATGTCCCTTTTGACCGGTGGGAAGTGATACTTCTTTGTAGTGCAGATTTGCATTGCCCGCTTGCTTGCTTGGCCAAAAAGGGCGTATGCATTTTCTCCTGAATATATTCAGAAGAAAATGCATACGCCCTTTTTGGCCAAGTGCATCATTGTCGAAGTTGTGCCCCTCTTCCTGTGCTTTAAAGGCGATTCCAACGTACCTCTTGAAATCTGTTTCCTGCTATTCTGCCTCGCTTTCAAGTCCACCCCGTTGCCTTCCCTCAAAAGATTTTTGGACGATAGTTGTCCTTTATTACTCGGCCAGTTTGTGAATTGCTGTGCCCCTGAGCTCCATTTTTCAACTCGTTTTTGGTGAGCTGACCGCAAGTTCAAAATTTTGGTTCAGGACCTATGCTGGTTCCCGGTGGCGGGCTGAGACTTTGGTTAATTCTTCTTCCTGCCGGGAAGTTAGAGTGATATGTGCCCGTCCAAATGCCTAATAGCTACTCTCTCATTGGTTCTCCCTCTTTCTTTTCATCCTCTGCCAAATTGGCAACCTGTGCGAACCAGGAGGTTAAAGGGGCTGTCTCTCCAAGTTGGGAGATTTATAGTAAAGCAGATGGAAAGTGAAACCGGAGCACCAGGGGAGGGTCTACTCGTTGAGTTTTAGAAACCCTTCGTATTCACAGTGTATCCGTTCTCTAGGTTTCCCGTACATGTTATAACTGTAGTAATATTCCCTTCAACCTGGAGAGTTTGGACCCATGGAATGGGTGCCAGGCATTTGTCCTTTAAAGGGTCAGCCATTGCTCACCCAATCTCACCAATCGTCTCTGTCCCAAGTGTCCCTCCTTATGCCACATCCAGCTCTCATTGTAGATGGGGTCATTCCAGGCTTCATCAGAGACCCTGAAGGAATTGTAAAGAATTTCCCAGTTTTTGTGTTTTGTTTTTGAAATTCCTTTTTATAGTGTGTTTGAGCTGATTCTCGCTGCCATGTTTATGCCAGTCTAGAAACACTTGATTCCCTTATGGAGACATATCAATACATAGGTTTTAAGATTCTTACTAGTCAGATATATTCCTCTGCGGGAAATATGGTTTTTTGAGTCCCTTTCACTGAGGAAGGTGTAGGTCTTGTCTAATCCATAGTTGGTTTTTGGAACGGTATCTGTGCTTATATCAAACTCTGGTTTTATGCATCATCCCACCTCTCCTTCTCCCTTAAGCAGGCATAACAGTGTTTTGTAAATGTGAGACACTGTTCTCTTTCCTAACTCAGTTCAAGTGTAGCCATGTTTACAGGATCTTCATAAGTGATATCTTATGATAAGTTTCTTTTTCTGTGTGGCTTATTTCACTTAGAATCATCGTACCTGAATCCACCCATTTTGCTGCTACTGGTCTTATGACATTGATTTCATGGCTGAGGGATATTCCGTCGTACGTAAGTACCACAATTTTTTGAACAATTTTTATATTTCCTGGGATATTTAAGGTGTACCCAAGTTGAGGTCCTTGTAAGCAGTGCAGCCCTAAATTTTGGGGTGGTTCTGTCTTATTGATTTTCAGTTTTCCCAAGGTATATTCCCTAGACTGGAAGTGCCCTTGGCTCTGTAGCTCTGTTGTTTACTTGTTTTAGGGAACACAATGCACTCCTCCAGAGAGGCAGTTGGCAATTTACATCCCACCCATCAGCATAACAAGGCTCCCTGTTCTCCAGGGCCTGTCTTGCCTTTCTGGTTTTTACACATTTTTTGGATGTCCCTTTTGACCGGTGGGAAGTGATACTTCTTTGTAGTGCAGATTTGCATTGCCCGCTTGCTTGCTTGGCCAAAAAGGGCGTATGCGTTTTCTCCTGAATATATTCAGGAGAAAAGGCATACGCCCATTTTGGCCAAGTGCATCATTGTCGAAGTTGTGCCCCTCTTCCTGTGCTTTAAAGGCGATTCCAACGTACCTCTTGAAATCTGTTTCCTGCTATTCTGCCTCGCTTTCAAGTCCGCCTCGTTGCCTTCCCTCAACAGATTTTTGGACGATACTTGTCGTTTATTACTCGGCCAGTTTGTGAATTGCTGTGCCCCTGAGCTCCATTTGTCTACTCATTTTTTGTGAGCCGAACGCAAGTCCAAAATTTTGGTTTAGGACCTATGCTGGTTAACGGTGGGGGGCTGAGACTTTGGTTAATTCTTCTACTTGCCGGGAAGTTAGAGTGACATGTGCCCGGCCAAATGCCTAACAGCTACTCTCTCTTTGGTTCTCCCTCTTCCCTTTCATCCTCTGCCAAATTGGAAACCTGTGCGACCCAGGAGGTTCAAGGGGCTGTCTCTGCAAGTTGGGAGATTGATAGTAAAGAAGATGGAAAGTCAAACCGGAGCAACAGGAGAGGGAATATTCCTTGAGATTTAGAATCCTTTCGTATACACAGTGTGTCCATTCTCAAGGTTTCCCGTACATCTTATAACTGTAGTAATATTCCCTTCAACCAGGAGAGTTGGGACCCATGGAATGGGTGCCATGCATTATTGCTTTAAAGGGTCTGCATTTGCTCACCCAATCTCACCAATCCTCTCAGTCCCATGTCTCCCTCCTTATGCCACATCCAGCTGTCGTTGTAGATAGGGTCATTCCAGGTTTCATCAGAGACCCTGAAGGAATTGTAAAGAATTTCCCAGTTTTTTTGTTTTGTTTTAGAAATTCCTTTTTATAGTGGGTTTGAGCTGATTCTCGCTGCCATGTTTATGCCAGTCTAGACACACTTGATTTCCTTACAGAGACATATCAATACATAGGTTTTAAGATTCTTACTAGTCAGATATATTCCTCTGCGGGAAATATGGGGTTTTGAGTCCCTTTCACTGAGGAAGGTGTAGGTCTTGTCTATTCCATAGTTGGTTTTTGGAACGGTACCTGTGCTTATATCAAACTCTGGTTTTATGCATCACCCCACCTCTCCTTCCCCCTTAAGCAGGCATAAGAGTGTTTTCTAAATGTGAGACAGTGTTCTCTTTCCTAACTCAGTTCAAGTGTACCCATGTTTACAGGATCTTCATAAGTGATATCTAATGATAAGTTTCTGTTTCTGTGTGACTTATTACACTTAAAATCATCGTACCTGAATCCACCCATTTTGCTGCTACTGGTCTTATGACATTGATGTCATGGCTGAGGGATATTCCATCGTACATAAGTACCACAATTTTTTGAACCATTTTTATATTTCCTGGGATACTTAAGGTATACCCAAATTGAGGTCCTTGTAAGCAGTGCAGCCCTAAATATTGGGGTGGCTCTGTCTGATTGATTTACAGTTTTCCCTAGATATATTCCCTAGACTGGAAGTGCCCTTGGCTCTGTAGCTCTGTTGTTTATTTGTTTTAGGGAACACAATGCACTCCTCCAGAGAGGCAGTTGGCAATTTACATCCCGCCCATCAGCATAACAAGGCTCCCTGTTCTCCAGGGCCTGTCTTGCCTTTCTGGTTTTTACACATTTTGTGGATGTCCGTTTTGACAAGTGGGAAGTGATACTTCTTTGTAGGGCAGATTTGCATTGCCCGCTTGCTTGCTTGGCCAAAAAGGGCGTATGCGTTTTCTCCTGAATATATTCAGGAGAAAACGCATATGCCCTTTTTGGCTAAGTGCATCATTGTCGAAGTTGTGTCCCACTTCCTGTGCTTTAAAGGCGATTCCAACGTACCTCTTGAAATCTGTTTCCTGCTATTCTGCCTCGGTTTCAAGTCCGCCTCGTTGCCTTCCCTCAGCAGATTTTTGGACGATAGTTGTCCTTTATTACTCAGCCAGTTTGTGAATTGCTGTGTCCCTGACCTCCATTTTTCAACTCGTTTTTTGTGAGCTGACCGCAAGTCCAAAATTTTGGTTAAGGATCTATACTGGGTCGCGGTTTGGGCTGAGACTTTGGTTAATTCTTCTTCCTGCCGGGAAGTTAGAGTGATATGTGCCCGTCCAAATGCCTAACAGCTACTCTCTCATTGGTTCTCCCTCTTCCCTTTCATACTCTGCCAAATTGGAAACATGTGCGAACCAGGAGGTTAAAGGGGCTGTCTCTCCAAGTTGGGAGATTGATAGTAAAGCAGATGGAAAGTCAAACCGGAGCAACAGGAGAGGGACTATTCGTTGAGTTTTAGAAACCTTTCGTATTCACAGTGTGTCCATTCTCTAGGTTTCCCGTACATGTTATAACTGTAGTAATATTCCCATCAACCTGGAGAGTTGGGACCCATGGAATGGATGCCATGCATTATTGCTTTAAAGGGTCTGCATTTGCTCACCCAATCTCACCAATCCTCTCAGTCCCAAGTGTCCAGCCTTATGCCACATCCAGCTGTCGTTGTAGATAGGGTCATTCCAGGTTTCATCAGAGACCCTGAAGGAATTGTAAAGAATTTCCCAGTTTTTTTGTTTTGTTTTTGAAATTCCTTTTTATAGTGGGTTGGAGCTGATTCTCGCTGCTATGTTTATGCCACTCTAGACACACTTGATTCCCTTACGGAGACATATCAATACATAGGTTTTAAGATTCTTACTAGTCAGATATATTCCTCTGCGGGAAATATGGGGTTTTGAGTCCCTTTCACTGAGGAAGGTGTAGGTCTTGTCTATTCCATAGTAGGTTTTTGGAACGGTACCTGTGCTTATATCAAACTCTGGTTTTATGCATCACCCCACCTCTCCTTTCCCCTAAGCAAGCATAAGAGTGTTTTCTAAATGTGAGACACTGTCTCTTTCCTAACTCAGTTCAACTGTAGCCATGTTTATATGATCTTCATAAGTGATATCTTATGTTCAGTTTCTTTTTCTGTGTGACTTATTTCACTTAGAATCATCGTACCTGAATCCACCCATTTTGCTGCTACTGGTCTTATGACATTGATTTCATGGCTGAGGGATAGTCCATCGTACGTAAGTACCACAATTTTTTGAACCATTTTTATATTTCCTGGGATACCTAAGGTGTATGCAAGTTGAGGTCCTTGTAAGCAGTGCAGCCCTAAATTTTGGGGTGGCTCTGTCTTCTTGATTTTCAGTTTTCCCAAGGTATATTCCCTAGACTGGAAGTGCCCTTGGCTCTGTAGCTCTGTTGTTTACTTGTTTTAGGGAACACAATGCACTCCTCCAGAGAGGCAGCTGGCAATTTACATCCCGCCCATCAGCATAACAAGACTCCCTGTTCTCCAGGGCCTGTCTTGCCTTTCTGGTTTTTACACATTTTGTGGATGTCCCTTTTGACCGGTGGGAAGTGATACTTCTTTTTAGGGCAGATTTGCATTGCCCGCTTGTTTGCTTGCCCAAAAAGGGCGTATGCGTTTTCTCCTGAATATATTCAGGAGAAAACGCATACGCCCTTTTTGGCCAAGTGCCTCATTGTCGAAGTTGTGCCCCTCTTCCTGTGCTTTAAAGGCGATTCCAACGTACCTCTTGAAATCTGTTTCCTGCTATTCTGCCTCGCTTTCAAGTCCGCCTCGTTGCCTTCCCTCAACAGATTTTTGGACGATAGTTGTCCTTTATTACTCAGCCAGTTTGTGAATTGCTGTGCCCCTGAGCTCCATTTTTCAACTCGTTTTTGGTGAGCTGACCGCAAGTCCAAAATTTTGGTTCAGGACCTATACTGGTTCCCGGTGTGTGGCTGAGACTTTAGTTAATTCTTCTTCCTGCCGGGAAATTACAGTGATATGTGCCCGTCCAAATGCCTAACAGCTACTCTATCATTGGTTCTCCCTCTTCCCTTTCATCCTCTGGCAAATTGGCAAACTGTGCAAACCAGGAGGTTAAAGGGGATGTCTCTCCAAGTAGGGCGGTTGATAGTAAAGCAGATGGAAAGTCCAACCGGAGCACCAGGAGAGGGACTATTCGTTGAGTTTTAGAAACCTTTCGTATTCACAGTGTGCCCGTTCTCTAGGTTTCCCGTACATGTTATAGCTGTAGTAATATTCCCTTCAAACTGGAGAGTTGGGACCCATGGAATGGGTGCCATGCATTATTGCTTTAAAGGGTCTGCATTTGCTCACCCAATCTCACCAATCGTCTCAGTACCAAGTGTCCCTCCTTATGCCACATCCAGCTGTCGTTGTAGATAGGGTCATTCCAAGTTTCATCAGAGACCCTGAAGGAATTGCAAAGAATTTCCCAGTTTATTTGTTTTGTTTTTGAAATTCCTTTTTATAGTGGGTTTGAGCTGATTCCCGCTGCCATGTTTATGCCAGTCTAGACACACTTGAATCCCTTACAGAGACATATCAATACATAGGTTTTAAGATTCTTACTAGTCAGATATATTCCTCTGCGGGAAATATGGTGCTTTGAGTTCCTTTCACTGAGGAAGGTGTAGGTCTTGTCTATTCCATAGTTGGTTTTTGGAACGGTACCTGTGCTTATATCAAACTCTGGTTTTATGCATCACCCCACCTCTCCTTCCCCCTTAAGCAGGCATAAGAGTGTTTTCTAAATGTGATACACTGTTCTCTTTCCTAACTCAGTTCAAGTGTAACCATGTTTATAGGATCTTCATAAGTGATATCCTATGATAAGTTTCTTTTTCTGTGTGACTTATTTCACTTAGAATCATCGTACCTGCATCCACCCAATTTGCTGCTACTGGTCTTATGACATTGATTTCATGGCTGAGGGATATTCCATCGTACGTAAGTACCACAATTTTTTGAACCATTTTTATATTTCCTGGGATATTTAAGGTGTACCCAAGTTGAGGTCCTTGTAAGCAGTGCAGCCCTAAATTTTGGGGTGGCTCTGTCTTATTGATTTTCAGTTTTCCCAAGATATATTCCCTGGACTGGAAATGCCCTTGGCTCTGTAGCTCTGTTGTTTACTTGTTTTAGGGAACACAATGCACTCCTCCAGAGAGGCAGTTGGCAATTTACATCCCGCCCATCAGCATAACAAGGCTCCCTGTTCGCCAGGGCCTGTCTTGCCTTTCTGGTTTTTACACATTTTGTGGATGTCCCTTTTGACCGGTGGGAAGTAATACTTCTTTGTAGGGCAGATTTGCATTGCCCGTTTGCTTGCTTGGCCAAAAAGGGCGTATGCGTTTTCTCCTGAATATATTCAGGAGAAAACGCATACGCCCTTTTTGGCCAAGTGCATCATTGTTGAAGTTGTGCCCCTCTTCCTGTGCTTTAAAGGCGATTCCAACGTACCTCTTGAAATCTGTTTCCTGCTATTCTGCATCGCTTTCAAGTGCGCCTCGTTGCCTTTCCTCAACAGATTTTTGGACGATAGTTGTCCTTTATTACTCGGCCAGTTTGTGAATTGCTGTGTCCCTGAGCTCCATTTTTCAACTCGTTTTTGGTGAGCTGACCACAAGTCCAAAATTTTGGTTCAGGACCTATACTGGTTCCCGGTGGGTGGCTGAGACTTTGGTTAATTCTTCTTCCTGCGGGGAAGTTAGAGTGATATGTGCCCGTCCAAATGCCTAACAGCTACTCTCTCATTGGTTCTCCCTCTTCCCTTTCATCCTCTGCCAAATTGGCAACCTGTGTGAACCAGGAGGTTAAAGGGTCTGTCTCTCCAAGTTGGGAGATTGATAGTAAAGCAGATGGAAAGTCAAACCGGAGCACCAGGGGAAGGTCTATTCGTTGAGTTTTAGAAACCTTTCGTATTCACAGTGTGTCCGTTCTCTAGGTTTCCCGTACATGTTATATCTGTAGTAATATTCCCTTCAACCGGGAGAATTGGGACCCATGGAATGGGTGCCATGCATTATTGCTTTAAAGGGTGTGCATTTGCTCACCCAATCTCACCAATCCTCTCAGTCCCAAGTGTCCAGCCTTATGTCACATCCAGCTGTCGTTGTAGATATGGTCATTCCAGGTTTCATCAGAGACCCTGAAGGAATTGTAAAGAATTTCCCAGTTTTTTTGTTTTGCTTTTGAAATTCCTTTTTATAGTGGGTTGGAGCTGATTCTCGCTGCCATGTTTATGCCAGTCTAGACACACTTGATTCCCTACGGAGACATATCAATACATAGGTTTTAAGATTCTTACTAGTCAGATATATTCCTCTGCGGGAAATATGGGGTTTTGAGTCCCTTTCACTGAGGAAGGTGTAGGTCTTGTGTATTCCATAGTTGGTTTTTGGAACGGTACCTGTGCTTATATCCAACTCTGGTTTTATGCATCACCCCACCTCTCCTTCCCCCTTAAGCAGGCATAAGAGTGTTTTATAAATGTGAGACACTGTTCTCTTTCCTAACTCAGTTCAAGTGTAGCCATGTTTACAGGATCTTCATAAGTGATATCTTATGATAAGTTTCTTTTTCTGTGTGACTTATTTCACTTAGAATCATCGTACCTGAATCCACCCATTTTGCTGCTACTGGTCTTATGACATTGATTTCATGGCTGAGGGATATTCCATCGTACGTAAGTACCACAATTTTTTGAACCATTTTTATATTTCCTGGGATACTTAAGGTGTACACAAGTTGAGGTCCTTGTAAGCAGTGCAGCCCTAAATTTTGGGGTGGCTCTGTCTTATTGATTTTCAGTTTTCCCAAGGTATTTTCCCTAGCCTGGAAGTGCCCTTGGCTGTGTAGCTCTGTTGTTTACTTGTTTTAGGGAACACAATGCACTCCTCCAGAGAGGAGGTTGGCAATTTACATCCCGCCCATCAGCATAACAAGGCTCCCTGTTCTCCAGGGCCTGTCTTGGCTTTCTGGTTTTTACACATTTTGTGGATGTCCCTTTTGACCGGTGGGAAGTGATACTTCTTTGTAGGGCAGATTTGCATTGCCCGCTTGCTTGCTTGGCCGAAAAGGGCGTATGCGTTTTCTCCTGAATATATTCAGGAGAAAACCCATACGCCCTTTTTGGCCAAGGGCATCATTTTCGAAGTTGTGCCCCTCTTCCTGTGCTTTAAAGGCGATTCCAACGTACCTCATGAAATCTGTTTCCTGCTATTCTGCCTCGCTTTCAAGTCCGCCTCGTTGCCTTCCCTCAACTGATTTTTGGACGATAGTTGTCCTTTATTACTCGGCCAGTTTGTGAATTGCTGTGCCCCAGAGCTCCATTTTTCAACTCGTTTTTGGTTAGCTGACCGCAGGTCCAAAATTTTGGTTCAGGACCTATACTGGTTCCCGGTGGGTGGCTGAGACTTTGGTTAATTCTTCTTCCTGCGGGGAAGTTAGAGTGATATGTGCCCGTCCAAATACCTAACAGCTACTCTCTCATTGGTTCTCCCTATTCCCTTTCATCCTCTGCCAAATTGGCAACCTGTGTGAACCAGGATGTTAAAGGGGCTGTCTCTCCAAGTTGGGAGGTTGATAGTAAAGCAGATGTAAAGTCAAAGCGGAGCACCAGGAGAGGGACTATTCCGTGAGTTTTAGAAACCTTTCGTATTCACAGTGTGTCCGTACTCTAGGTATCCCGTACATGTTATAGCTGTAGTAATATTCCCTTCAACCTGGAGAGTTGGGACCCATGGAATGGGTGCCATGCATTTGTGCTTTAAAGGGTCTGCATTTGCTCACCCAATCTCACCAATCATCTCAGTCCCAAGGGTCCCTCCTTAAGCCACATCCAGCTGTCATTGTAGATAGGGTCATTCCAGGTTTCATCAGAGACTCTGAAGGAATTGTAAAGAATTTCCCAGTTTTTTTGTTTTGTTTTTGAAATTCCTTTTTATAGTGGGTTTGAGCTGATTCTCGCTGCCATGTTTATGCCAGTCTAGACACACTTGATTCCCTTACAGAGACATATCAATACATAGGTTTTAAGATTCTTACTAGTCAGATATATTCCTCTGCGGGAAATATGGTGTTTTGAGTCCCTTTCACTGAGGAAGGTGTAGGTCTTGTCTATTCCATAGTTGGTTTTGGGAACGGTACCTGTGCTTATATCAAGCATTGGATTTATGCATCACCCCACCTCTCATTCCCCCTTAAGCAGGCATAAGTGTGTTTTCTAAATGTGAGACACTGTTCTCTTTCCTAACTCAGTTCAAGTGTAGCCATGTTTATAGGATCTTCATAAGTGATATCTTATGATAAGTTTCTTTTTCTGTGTGTCATATTTCACTTAGAATCATCGTACCTGAATCCACCCATTTTGCTGCTACTGGTCTTATGACATTGATTTCATGGCTGAGGGATATTCCATCGTACGTAAGTACCACAATTTTTTGAACCATTTTTATATTTCCTGGGATACCTAAGGTGTATGCAAGTTGAGGTCCTTGTAAGCAGTGCAGCCCTAAATTTTGGGGTGGCTCTGTCTTCTTGATTTTCAGTTTTCACAAGGTATATTCCCTAGACTGGAAGTGCCCTTGGCTCTGTAGCTCTGTTGTTTACTTGTTTTAGGGAACACAATGCACTCCTCCAGAGAGGCAGCTGGCAATTTACATCCCGCCCATCAGCATAACAAGACTCCCTGTTCTCCAGGGCCTGTCTTGCCTTTCTGGTTTTTACACATTTTGTGGATGTCCCTTTTGACCGGTGGGAAGTGATACTTCTTTTTAGGGCAGATTTGCATTGCCCGCTTGTTTGCTTGCCCAAAAAGGGCGTATGCGTTTTCTCCTGAATATATTCAGGAGAAAACGCATACGCCCTTTTTGGCCAAGTGCCTCATTGTCGAAGTTGTGCCCCTCTTCCTGTGCTTTAAAGGCGATTCCAACGTACCTCTTGAAATCTGTTTCCTGCTATTCTGCCTCGCTTTCAAGTCCGCCTCGTTGCCTTCCCTCAACAGATTTTTGGACGATAGTTGTCCTTTATTACTCAGCCAGTTTGTGAATTGCTGTGCCCCTGAGCTCCATTTTTCAACTCGTTTTTGGTGAGCTGACCGCAAGTCCAAAATTTTGGTTCAGGACCTATACTGGTTCCCGGTGTGTGGCTGAGACTTTAGTTAATTCTTCTTCCTGCCGGGAAATTACAGTGATATGTGCCCGTCCAAATGCCTAACAGCTACTCTATCATTGGTTCTCCCTCTTCCCTTTCATCCTCTGGCAAATTGGCAAACTGTGCAAACCAGGAGGTTAAAGGGGATGTCTCTCCAAGTAGGGCGGTTGATAGTAAAGCAGATGGAAAGTCCAACCGGAGCACCAGGAGAGGGACTATTCGTTGAGTTTTAGAAACCTTTCGTATTCACAGTGTGTCCGTTCTCTAGGTTTCCCGTACATGTTATAGCTGTAGTAATATTCCCTTCAAACTGGAGAGTTGGGACCCATGGAATGGGTGCCATGCATTATTGCTTTAAAGGGTCTGCATTTGCTCACCCAATCTCACCAATCGTCTCAGTACCAAGTGTCCCTCCTTATGCCACATCCAGCTGTCGTTGTAGATAGGGTCATTCCAAGTTTCATCAGAGACCCTGAAGGAATTGCAAAGAATTTCCCAGTTTATTTGTTTTGTTTTTGAAATTCCTTTTTATAGTGGGTTTGAGCTGATTCCCGCTGCCATGTTTATGCCAGTCTAGACACACTTGAATCCCTTACAGAGACATATCAATACATAGGTTTTAAGATTCTTACTAGTCAGATATATTCCTCTGCGGGAAATATGGTGCTTTGAGTTCCTTTCACTGAGGAAGGTGTAGGTCTTGTCTATTCCATAGTTGGTTTTTGGAACGGTACCTGTGCTTATATCAAACTCTGGTTTTATGCATCACCCCACCTCTCCTTCCCCCTTAAGCAGGCATAAGAGTGTTTTCTAAATGTGATACACTGTTCTCTTTCCTAACTCAGTTCAAGTGTAACCATGTTTATAGGATCTTCATAAGTGATATCCTATGATAAGTTTCTTTTTCTGTGTGACTTATTTCACTTAGAATCATCGTACCTGCATCCACCCAATTTGCTGCTACTGGTCTTATGACATTGATTTCATGGCTGAGGGATATTCCATCGTACGTAAGTACCACAATTTTTTGAACCATTTTTATATTTCCTGGGATATTTAAGGTGTACCCAAGTTGAGGTCCTTGTAAGCAGTGCAGCCCTAAATTTTGGGGTGGCTCTGTCTTATTGATTTTCAGTTTTCCCAAGATATATTCCCTGGACTGGAAATGCCCTTGGCTCTGTAGCTCTGTTGTTTACTTGTTTTAGGGAACACAATGCACTCCTCCAGAGAGGCAGTTGGCAATTTACATCCCGCCCATCAGCATAACAAGGCTCCCTGTTCGCCAGGGCCTGTCTTGCCTTTCTGGTTTTTACACATTTTGTGGATGTCCCTTTTGACCGGTGGGAAGTAATACTTCTTTGTAGGGCAGATTTGCATTGCCCGTTTGCTTGCTTGGCCAAAAAGGGCGTATGCGTTTTCTCCTGAATATATTCAGGAGAAAACGCATACGCCCTTTTTGGCCAAGTGCATCATTGTTGAAGTTGTGCCCCTCTTCCTGTGCTTTAAAGGCGATTCCAACGTACCTCTTGAAATCTGTTTCCTGCTATTCTGCATCGCTTTCAAGTGCGCCTCGTTGCCTTTCCTCAACAGATTTTTGGACGATAGTTGTCCTTTATTACTCGGCCAGTTTGTGAATTGCTGTGTCCCTGAGCTCCATTTTTCAACTCGTTTTTGGTGAGCTGACCACAAGTCCAAAATTTTGGTTCAGGACCTATACTGGTTCCCGGTGGGTGGCTGAGACTTTGGTTAATTCTTCTTCCTGCGGGGAAGTTAGAGTGATATGTGCCCGTCCAAATGCCTAACAGCTACTCTCTCATTAGTTCTCCCTCTTCCCTTTCATCCTCTGCCAAATTGGCAACCTGTGTGAACCAGGAGGTTAAAGGGTCTGTCTCTCCAAGTTGGGAGATTGATAGTAAAGCAGATGGAAAGTCAAACCGGAGCACCAGGGGAAGGTCTATTCGTTGAGTTTTAGAAACCTTTCGTATTCACAGTGTGTCCGTTCTCTAGGTTTCCCGTACATGTTATATCTGTAGTAATATTCCCTTCAACCGGGAGAATTGGGACCCATGGAATGGGTGCCATGCATTATTGCTTTAAAGGGTGTGCATTTGCTCACCCAATCTCACCAATCCTCTCAGTCCCAAGTGTCCAGCCTTATGTCACATCCAGCTGTCGTTGTAGATATGGTCATTCCAGGTTTCATCAGAGACCCTGAAGGAATTGTAAAGAATTTCCCAGTTTTTTTGTTTTGCTTTTGAAATTCCTTTTTATAGTGGGTTGGAGCTGATTCTCGCTGCCATGTTTATGCCAGTCTAGACACACTTGATTCCCTACGGAGACATATCAATACATAGGTTTTAAGATTCTTACTAGTCAGATATATTCCTCTGCGGGAAATATGGGGTTTTGAGTCCCTTTCACTGAGGAAGGTGTAGGTCTTGTGTATTCCATAGTTGGTTTTTGGAACGGTACCTGTGCTTATATCCAACTCTGGTTTTATGCATCACCCCACCTCTCCTTCCCCCTTAAGCAGGCATAAGAGTGTTTTATAAATGTGAGACACTGTTCTCTTTCCTAACTCAGTTCAAGTGTAGCCATGTTTACAGGATCTTCATAAGTGATATCTTATGATAAGTTTCTTTTTCTGTGTGACTTATTTCACTTAGAATCATCGTACCTGAATCCACCCATTTTGCTGCTACTGGTCTTATGACATTGATTTCATGGCTGAGGGATATTCCATCGTACGTAAGTACCACAATTTTTTGAACCATTTTTATATTTCCTGGGATACTTAAGGTGTACACAAGTTGAGGTCCTTGTAAGCAGTGCAGCCCTAAATTTTGGGGTGGCTCTGTCTTATTGATTTTCAGTTTTCCCAAGGTATTTTCCCTAGCCTGGAAGTGCCCTTGGCTGTGTAGCTCTGTTGTTTACTTGTTTTAGGGAACACAATGCACTCCTCCAGAGAGGAGGTTGGCAATTTACATCCCGCCCATCAGCATAACAAGGCTCCCTGTTCTCCAGGGCCTGTCTTGGCTTTCTGGTTTTTACACATTTTGTGGATGTCCCTTTTGACCGGTGGGAAGTGATACTTCTTTGTAGGGCAGATTTGCATTGCCCGCTTGCTTGCTTGGCCGAAAAGGGCGTATGCGTTTTCTCCTGAATATATTCAGGAGAAAACCCATACGCCCTTTTTGGCCAAGGGCATCATTTTCGAAGTTGTGCCCCTCTTCCTGTGCTTTAAAGGCGATTCCAACGTACCTCATGAAATCTGTTTCCTGCTATTCTGCCTCGCTTTCAAGTCCGCCTCGTTGCCTTCCCTCAACTGATTTTTGGACGATAGTTGTCCTTTATTACTCGGCCAGTTTGTGAATTGCTGTGCCCCAGAGCTCCATTTTTCAACTCGTTTTTGGTTAGCTGACCGCAGGTCCAAAATTTTGGTTCAGGACCTATACTGGTTCCCGGTGGGTGGCTGAGACTTTGGTTAATTCTTCTTCCTGCGGGGAAGTTAGAGTGATATGTGCCCGTCCAAATACCTAACAGCTACTCTCTCATTGGTTCTCCCTATTCCCTTTCATCCTCTGCCAAATTGGCAACCTGTGTGAACCAGGATGTTAAAGGGGCTGTCTCTCCAAGTTGGGAGGTTGATAGTAAAGCAGATGTAAAGTCAAAGCGGAGCACCAGGAGAGGGACTATTCCGTGAGTTTTAGAAACCTTTCGTATTCACAGTGTGTCCGTACTCTAGGTATCCCGTACATGTTATAGCTGTAGTAATATTCCCTTCAACCTGGAGAGTTGGGACCCATGGAATGGGTGCCATGCATTTGTGCTTTAAAGGGTCTGCATTTGCTCACCCAATCTCACCAATCATCTCAGTCCCAAGGGTCCCTCCTTAAGCCACATCCAGCTGTCATTGTAGATAGGGTCATTCCAGGTTTCATCAGAGACTCTGAAGGAATTGTAAAGAATTTCCCAGTTTTTTTGTTTTGTTTTTGAAATTCCTTTTTATAGTGGGTTTGAGCTGATTCTCGCTGCCATGTTTATGCCAGTCTAGACACACTTGATTCCCTTACAGAGACATATCAATACATAGGTTTTAAGATTCTTACTAGTCAGATATATTCCTCTGCGGGAAATATGGTGTTTTGAGTCCCTTTCACTGAGGAAGGTGTAGGTCTTGTCTATTCCATAGTTGGTTTTGGGAACGGTACCTGTGCTTATATCAAGCATTGGATTTATGCATCACCCCACCTCTCATTCCCCCTTAAGCAGGCATAAGTGTGTTTTCTAAATGTGAGACACTGTTCTCTTTCCTAACTCAGTTCAAGTGTAGCCATGTTTATAGGATCTTCATAAGTGATATCTTATGATAAGTTTCTTTTTCTGTGTGTCATATTTCACTTAGAATCATCGTACCTGAATCCACCCATTTTGCTGCTACTGGTCTTATGACATTGATTTCATGGCTGAGGGATATTCCATCGTACGTAAGTACCACAATTTTTTGAACCATTTTTATAGTTCCTGGCATATTTAAGTTGTACCCAAGTTGAGGTCCTTGTAAGCAGTGCAGCCCTAAATTTTGGGGTGGCTCTGTCTTATTGATTTTCAGTTTTCCCAAGGTATATTCCCTAGACTGGAAGTGCCCTTGGCTCTGTAGCTCTGTTGTTTACTTGTTTTAGGGAACACAATGCACTCCTCCAGAGAGGCAGTTGGCAATTTACATCGCGCCCATCAGCATAACAAGGCTCCATGTTCTCCAGGGCCTGTCTTGCCTTTCTGGTTTTTACACATTTTGTGGATGTCCCTTTTGACCGGTGGGAAGTGATACTTCTTTGTAGGGCAGATTTGCATTGACCGATTTCTTGCGTGGCCTAAAAGGGCGTATGCGTTTTCTCCTGAATATATTCAGGAGAAAACGCATACGCTTTTTTTGGCCAAGGGCATCATTTTCGAAGTTGTGTCCCTCTTCCTGTGCTTTAAAGGCGATTAAAACGTACCTCTTGAAATCTGTTTCCTGCTATTCTGCCTCGCTTTCAAGTCCACCTTGTTGCCTTCTCTCAACAGATTTTTGCACGATAGTTGTCCTTTATTACTCGGCCAGTTTGTGAATTGCTGTGCCCCTGAGCTCCATTTTTCAACTCGTTTTTGGTGAGCTGACCGCAAGTCCAAAATTTTGGTTCAGGACCTATACTGGTTCCCGGTGGGTGGCTGAGACTTTGGTTAATTCTTCATCCTTCGGGGAATTTAGAGTGATATGTGCCCGTCCAAATACCTAACAGCTACTCTCTCATTGGTTCTCCCTCTTCCCTTTCATCCTCTGCCAAATTGGCAACCTGTGTGAACCAGGATGTTAAAGGGGCTGTCTCTCCAAGTTGGGAGGTTGATAGTAAAGCAGATGTAAAGTCAAAGCGGAGCACCAGGAGAGGGACTATTCATTGACTTTTAGAAACCTTTCGTATTCACAGTGTGTCTGTTCTCTAGGTTTCCCGTACATGTTATAATTGTAGTAATATTCCTTTCAACCTGGAGAGTTGGGACCCATGGAATGGGTGCCATGCATTATTGCTTTAAAGGGTCTGCATGTGCTCACCCAATCTCACCAATCCTCTCAGTCCCAAGTGTCCAGCCTTATGCCACATCCAGCTGTCGTTGTAGATAGGGTCATTCCAGGTTTCATCAGAGACCCTGAAGGAATTGTAAAGAATTTCCCAGTTTTTTTGTTTTGTTTTTGAAATTCCTTTTTATAGTGGGTTTGAGCTGATTCTCGCTGCCATGTTTATGCCAGTATAGACACACTTGATTCCCTTATGGAGACATATCAATACATAGGTTTTAAGATTCTTACTAGTCAGATATATTCCTCTGCGGGAAATATGGGGTTCTGAGTCCCTTTCACTGAGGAAGGTGTAGGTCTTGTCTATTCCATAGTTGGTTTTTGGAACGGTACATGTGCTTATATCAAACTCTGGTTTTATGCATCACCCCACCTCTCCTTCCCCCTTAAGCAGGCATAAGAGTGTTTTCTAAATATGAGACACTGTTCTCTTTCCTAACTCAGTTCAAGTGTAGCCATGTTTACAGGATCTTCATAAGTGATATCTTATGATAAGTTTCTTTTTCTGTGTGACTTATTTCACTTAGAATCATCGTACCTAAATCCACCCATTTTGCTGCTACTGGTCTTATGACATTGATTTCATTGCTGAGGGATATTCCATCGTACGTAAGTACCACAATTTTTTGAACCATTTTTATATTTCCTGGGATATTTAAGGTGTACCCAAGTTGAGGTCCTTGTAAGCAATGCAGCCCTAAATTTTGGGGTGGCTCTGTCTTATTGATTTTCAGTTTTCCCAAGGTATATTCCCTAGAATGGAAGTGCCCTTGGCTCTGCAGCTCTGTTCTTTTCTTGTTTTAGGGAACACAATGAACTCCTCCATAGAGGCAGTTGGCAATTTACATCCCACCCACCAGCATAACAAGGCTCCCTGTTCTCCAGGGCCTGTCTTGCCTTTCTGGTTTTTACACATTTTGTAGATGTCCCTTTTGACCGCTGGGAAGTGATACTTCTTTGTAGTGCAGATTTGCATTGCCCGCTTGATTGCTTGGCCAAAAAGGGCGTATGCGTTTTCTCCTGAATATATTCAGGAGAAAACGCATACGCCCTTTTTGGCCTAGTGCATCATTGTCGATGTTGTGCCCCTCTTCCTGTGCTTTAAAGGGGATTCCAACGTACCTCTTGAAATCTGTTTCCTGCTATTCTGCCTCGCTATCAAGTCCGCCTCGTTGCCTTCCCTCAACAGATTTTTGGACGATAGTTGTCCTTTATTACTCGGCCAGTTTGTGAATTGCTGTGCCCCTGAGCTCCATTTTTCAACTCGTTTTTGGTGAGCTGACCGCAAGTCCAAAATTTTGGTTCAGGAACTATACTGGTTCCCGGTGGGTGGCTGAGACTTTGGTTAATTCTTCTTCCTGCCGGGAAATTACAGTGATATGTGCCCGTCCAAATGCCTAACAGCTACTATCTCATTGGTTCTCCCTCTTCCCTTTCATCCTCTGCCAAATTGGCAACCTGTGCGAACCAGGAAGTTAAAGGGGCTGTCTCTCCAAGTTGGGAGGTTGATAGTAAAGTAGATGTAAAGTCAAAGTGGAGCACCAGGAGAGGGACAATTCGTTGAGTTTTAGAAACCTTTCGTATTCACAGTGTGTCTGTTCTCTAGGTTTCCCGTACATGTTATAACTCTAGTAATATTCCCTTCAACCTGGAGAGTTGGGACCCATGGAATGGGTGCCATGCATTATTGCTTTAAAGAGTCTGCATTTGTTCACCCAATCTCACCAATCCTCTCAGTCTCAAGTGTCCCTCCTTATGCCACATCCAGCTGTCGTTTTACATAGGGTCATTCCAGGTTTCATCAGGGACCCTGAAGGAATTGTAAAGTATTTCCCAGTTTTTTTGTTTTGTTTTTGAAATTCCTTTTTATAGTGGGTTTGAGCTGATTCTCGCTGCCATGTTTATGCCAGTCTAGACACACTTGATTCCCTTACGGAGACATATCAATACATAGGTTTTAAGATTCTTACTAGTCAGATATATTCCTCTGTTGGAAATATGGGGTTTTGAGTCAATTTCACTGAGGAAGGTGTAGGTCTTGTCTATTCCATAGTTGGTTATTGGAACGGTACCTGTGCTTATATCAAACTCTGGTTTTATGCATCACCCCACCTCTCCTTCCCCCTTAAGCAGGCATAAGAGTGTTTTCTAAATATGAGACACTGTTCTCTTTCCTAACTCAGTTCAAGTGTAGCCATGTTTATAGGATCTTCGTAAGTGATATCTTATGATAAGTTTCTTTTTGTGTGTGACTTATTTCACTTAGAATCATCGTACCTGAATCCACCCATTTTGCTGCTACTGGTCTTATGACATTGATTTCATGGCTGAAGGATATTCCATCGTACGTAAGTACCACAATTTTTTGAACCATGTTTATATTTCCTGGGATACTTAAGGTGTATCCAAGTTGAGGTCCTTGTAAGCAGTGCAGCCCTAAATTTTGGGGTGGCTCTGTCTTATTGATTTTCAGTTTTCCCAAGGTATATTCCCTAGACTGGAAGTGCCCTTGGCTCTGTAGCTCTGTTGTTTACTTGTTTTAGGGAACACAATGCACTCCTCCAGAGAGGCAGTTGGCAATTTACATCCCGCACATCAGCATAACAAGGCGCCCTGTTCTCCAGGGCCTGTCTTGCCTTTCTGGCTTTTACACATTTTGTGGATGTCCCTTTTGACCAGTGGGAAGTGATACTTCTTTGTAGTGCAGATTTGCATTGCCCGCTTGCTTGCTTGGCCAAAAAGGGCGTATGCGTTTTATCCTGAATATATTCAGGAGAAAACGCATACGCCCTTTTTGGCCAAGTGCATCATTGTCGAAGTTGTGCCCCTCTTCCTGTGCTTTAATGGCGATTCCAATGTACCTCTTGAAATCTGTTTCCTGCTATTCTGTCTCGCTTTCAAGTGCGCCTCTTTGCCTTTCCTAACAGATTTTTGGATGATAGTTGTCCTTTATTACTCGGCCAGTTTGTGAATTGCTGTGCCCCTGAGCTCCATTTTTCAACTCGTTTTTGGTGAGCTGACCGCAAGTCCAAAATTTTGGTTCAAGACCTATACTGATTCCCGGTGGGTGGCTGAGACTTTGGTTAATTCTTCTTCCTGCCGGGAAATTACAGTGATATGTGCCCGTCCAAATGCCTAACAGCTACTCTCTCATTGGTTCTCCCTCTTCCCTTACATCCTCTGCCAAATTGCAACCTGTGCGAACCGGGAGGTTAAAGGGGCTGTCTCTCCAAGTTGGGAGATTGATAGTAAAGCAGATGGAAAGTCAAAGCGGAGCACCAGGAGAGGGACTATTCGTTGAGTTTTAAACACCTTTCGTATTCACAGTGTGCCCGTTCTCTAGGTTTCCCGTACATGTTATAGCTGTAGTAATATTCCCTTCTACCTGGAGAGTTGGGACCCATGGAATGGGTGCCATGCATTATTGCTTTAAAGGGTCTGCATTTGCTCACCCAATATCACGAATCCTCTCAGTCCCAAGTGTCCCTCCTTATGCCACATCCAGCTGTCGTTGTACATAGGGTCATTCCAGGTTTCATCAGAGACCCTGAAGGAATTGTAAAGAATTTCCCAGTTTTTTTGTTTTGTTTTTGAAATTCCTTTTTATAGTGGGTTTGAGCTGATTCTCGCTGCCATGTTTATGCCAGTCTAGACACACTTGATTCCCTTATGGAGACATATCAATACATAGGTTTTAAGATTCTTACTAGTCAGATATATTCCTCTGCGGGAAATATGGGGTTTTGAGTCCCTTTCACTGAGGAAGGTGTAGGTCTTGTCTATTCCATAGTTGGTTTTTGGAACGGTACCTGTGCTTATGTCAAACTCTGGTTTTATGCATCACCCCACCTCTCCTTCCCCCTTAAGCAGGCATAAGAGTGTTTTGTAAATATGAGACACTGTTCTCTTTCCCAAATCAGTTCAAGTGTAGCCATGTTTACAGGATCTTCATAAGTGATATCTTATGATAAGTTTCTTTTTCTGTGTGACTTATTTCACTTGGAATCATCATACCTGAATCCACCCATTTTGCTGCTACTGGTCTTATGACAATGATTTCATGGCTGAGGGATATTCCATCGTACGTAAGTACCACAATTTTTTGAACCATTTTTATATTTCCTGGGATACTTAAGGTGTATCCAAGTTGAGGTCCTTGTAAGCAGTGCAGCCCTAAATTTTGGGGTGGCTCTGTCTTATTGATTTTCAGTTTTCCCAAGGTATATTCCCTAGACTGGAAGTGCCCTTGGCTCTGTAGCTCTGTTCTTTACTTGTTTTAGGGAACACAATGCACTCCTCCAGAGAGGCAGTTGGCTATTTACATCCCGCCCATCAGCATAACAAGGCTCCCTGTTCTCCAGGGCCTGTCTTGCCTTTCTGATTTTTACACATTTTGTGGATGTCCCTTTTGACCGGTGGGAATTGATGCTTCTTTGTAGTGCAGATTTGCATTGCCCGCTTGCTTGCTTGGCCAAAAAGGGCATCATTGTCGAAGTTGTGCCCCTCTTCCTGTGCTTTAAAGGCGATTCCAATGTACCTCTTGAAATCTGTTTCCTGCTATTCTGCCTCGCTTTCAAGTGCGCCTGGTTGCCTTTCCTCAACAGATTTTTGGATGATAGTTGTCCTTTATTACTCGGCCAGTTTGTGAATTGCTGTGCCCCTGAGCTCCATTTTTAAACTCGTTTTTGGTGAGCTGACCTCAAGTCCAAAATTTTGGTTCAAGACCTATACTGGTTCCCGGTGGGTGGCTGAGACTTTGGTTAATTCTTCTTCCTGCCGGGAAATTACAGTGATATGTGCCCATCCAAATGCCTAACAGCTACTCTCTCATTGGTTCTCCCTCTTCCCTTTCATCCTCTACCAAATTGGCAACCTGTGGGAACCAGGAGGTTAAAGGGGCTATCTCTCCAAGTTGGGAGATTGATAGTAAAGCAGATGGAAAGTCAAAGCGGAGCACCAGGAGAGGGACTATTCCGTGAGTTTTAGAAGCCTTTCGTACTCACAGTGTGTCCGTTCTCGTGGTTTCCCGTACATGTTATAACTGTAGTAATATTCCCTTCAACCTGGAGAGTTGGGACCCATGGAATGGGTTCCATGCATTATTGCTTTAAAGAGTCTGCATTTGTTCACCCAATCTCACCAATCCTCTCAGTCCCAAGTGTCCAGCCTTATGCCACATCCAGCTGTCGTTGAAGATAGGGTCATTCCAGGTTTCATCAGAGACCCTGAAGGAATTGTAAAGAATTTCCCAGTTTTTTTGTTTTGTTTTTGAAATTCCTTTTTATAGTGGGTTTGAGCTGATTTTCGCTGCCATGTAAATGCCAGTCTAGACAAACTTGATTCCCTAACGGAGACATATCAATACATAGGTTTTAAGATTCTTACTAGTCAGATATATTCCTCTGCGGGAAATATGGGGTTTTGAGTCCCTTTCACTGAGGAAGGTGTAGGTCTTGTCTATTCCATAGTTGGTTTTTGGAACGGTACGTGTGCTTATATCAAACTCTGGTTTTATGCATCACCCCACCTCTCCTTCCCCCTTAAGCAGGCATAAGAGTGTTTTCTAAATATGAAACACTGTTCTCTTTCCTAACTCAGTTCAAGTGTAGCCATGTTTACAGGATCTTCATAAGTGATATCTTATGATAAGTTTCTTTTTCTGTGTGACTTATTTCACTTAGAATCATCGTACCTGAAACCACCCATTTTGCTGCTACTGGTCTTATGACATTGATTTCATGGCTGAGGGATATTCCATCGTACATAAGTACCACAATTTTTTGAACCATTTTTATATTTCCTGGGATATTTAAGGTGTACCCAAGTTGATGTCCTTGTAAGCAATGCAGCCCTAAATTTTGGGGTGGCTCTGTCTTATTGATTTTCAGTTTTCCCAAGGTATATTCCCTAGACTGGAAGTGCCCTTGGCTCTGTAGCTCTGTTCTTTACTTGTTTTAGGGAACACAATGAACTCCTCCAGAGAGGCAGTTGGCAATTTACATCCCGCCCACCAGCATAACAAGGCTCCCTGTTCTCCAGGGCCTGTCTTGCCTTTCTGGTTTTTCACATTTTGTGGATGTCCCTTTTGACCGGTGGGAAGTGATACTTCTTTGTAGTGCAGATTTGCATTGCCCGCTTGATTGCTTGGCCAAAAAGGGTGTATGCGTTTTCTCCTGAATATATTCAGGAGAAAACGCATACGCCCTTTTTGGCCAAGTGCATCATTGTCGATGTTGTGCCCCTCTTCCTGTGCTTTAAAGGCGATTCCAACGTACCTCTTGAAATCTGTTTCCTGCTATTCTGCCTCGCTTTCAAGTCCGCCTCGTTGCCTTCCCTCAACAGATTTTTGGACGATAGTTGTCCTTTATTACTCGGCCAGTTTGTGAATTGCTGTGCCCCTGAGCTCCATTTTTCAACTCGTTTTTGGTGAGCTGACCGCAAGTCCAAAATTTTGGTTCAGGACCTATACTGGTTCCCGGTGGGTGGCTGTGACTTTGGTTAATTCTTCTTCCTGCCGGGAAATTACAGTGATATGTGCCCGTCCAAATGCCTAACAGCTACTCTCTCATTGGTTCTCCCTCTTCCCATTCATCCTCTGCCAAATTGGCAACCTGTGCGAACCAGGAAGTTAAAGGGGCTGTCTCTCCAAGTTGGGAGGTTGATAGTAAAGCAGATGTAAAGTCATAGCGGAGCCCCGGGAGAGGGACTATTCGTTGAGTTTTAGAAACCATTCGTATTCACAGTGTGTCCTTTCTCTAGGTTTCCCGTACATGTTATAGCTGTACTAATATTCCCTTCAACCTGGAGAGTTGGGACCCATGGAATGGGTGCCAGGCATTTGTGCTTTAAAGGGTCTGCATTTGCTCACCCAATCTCACCAATCGTCTCAGTCCCAAGTGACCCTCCTTATGCCACATCCAGCTGTTGTTGTAGATAGGTTCATTCCAGGTTTCATCAGGGACCCTGAAGGAATTGTAAAGAATTTCCCAGTTTTTTTGTTTTGTTTTTGAAATTCCTTTTTATAGTGGGTTTGAGCTGATTCTCGCTGCCATGTTTATGCCAGTCTAGACACACTTGATTCCCTTACGGAGACATATCAATACATAGGTTTTAAGATTCTTACTAGTCAGATATATTCCTCTGCGGGAAATATGGTGTTTTGAGTCCCTTTCACTGAGGAATGTGTAGGTTTGTCTATTCCATAGTTGGTTTTTGGAACGGTGCCTGTGCTTATATCAAACTCTGGTTTTATGCATCACCCCACCTCTCCTTCCCCCTTAAGCAGGCATAAGAGTGTTTTCTAAATATGAGACACTGTTCTCTTTCCTAACTCAGTTCAAGTGTAGCCATGTTTATAGGATCTTCATAAGTGATATCTTATGATAAGTTTCTTTTTCTGTGTGACTTATTTCACTTAGAATCATCGTACCTGAATCCACCCATTTTGCTGCTACTGGTCTTATGACATTGATTTCATGGCTGAGGGATATTCCATCGTACGTAAGTACCACAATTTTTTCAACCATTTTTATATTTCCTGGGATACATAAGGTGTATCCAAGTTGAGGTCCTTGTAAGCAGTGCAGCCCTAAATTTAGGGGTTGCCCTGTCTTATTGATTTTCAGTTTTCCCAAGGTATATTCCCTAGACTGGAAGTGCCTTTGGCTCTGTAGCTCTGTTCTTTAGTTGTTTTAGGGAACACAATGCACTCCTCCAGAGAGGCAGTTGGCAATTTACATCCCGCCCATCAGCATAACAAGGCTCCCTGTTCTCCAGGGCCTGTCTTGCCTTTCTGGTTTTTACACATTTTGTGGATGTCCCTTTTGACCGGTGGGAAGTGATACTTCTTTGTAGTGCAGATTTGCATTGCCCGCTTGCTTGCTTGGCCAAAAAGGGCGTATGCGTTTTCTCCTGAATATATTCAGGAGAAAATGCATACGCCCTTTTTGGCCAAGTGCATCATTGTCGAAGTTGTGCCCCTCTTCCTGTGCTTTAAAGGCGATTCCAACGTACCTCTTGAAATCTGTTTCCTGCTATTCTGCCTCGCTTTCAAGTCCGCCTCGTTGCCTTCCCTCAACAGATTCTTGGACGATAGTTGTCCTTTATTACTCGGCCAGTTTGTGAATTGCTGTGCCCCTGAGCTCCATTTTTCAACTCGTTTTTGGTGAGCTGACCGCAAGTCCAAAATTTTGGTTCAGGACCTATACTGGTTCCCGGTGGGTGGCTGAGACTTTGGTTAATTCTTCTTCCTTCTGGGAAATTACAGTGATATGTGCCCGTCCAAATGCCTAACAGCTACTCTCTCATTGGTTCTCCCTCTTCCCTTTCATCCTCTGCCAAATTGGAAACCTGTGCGAACGAGGAGGTTAAAGGGGCTGTCTCTCCAAGTTGGGAGGTTGATAGTAAAGCAGATGTAAAGTCAAAGCGGAGCACCAGGAGAGGGACTATTCGTTGAGTTTTAGAAACCTTTCGTATTCACAGTGTGTCCTTTCTCTAGGTTTCCCGTACATGTTATAGCTGTACTAATATTCCCTTCAACCTGGAGAGTTGGGACCCATGGAATGGGTGCCAGACATTTGTGCTTTAAAGGGTCTGCATTTGATCACCACATCTCACCAATCGTCTCAGTCCCAACTGTCCCTCCTTATGCCACATCCAGCTGTTGTTGTAGATAGGGTCATTCCAGGTTTCATCAGGGACCCTGAAGGAATTGTAAAGAATTTCCCAGTTTTTTTGTTTTGTTTTTGAAATTCCTTTTATTAGTGGGTTTGAGCTGATTCTCGCTGCCATGTTTATGCCAGTCTAGACACACTTGATTCCCTTATGGAGACATATCAATACATAGGTTTTAAGATTCTTACTAATCAGATATATTCCTCTGCAGGAAATATGGTGTTTTGAGTCCCTTTCACTGAGGAAGGTGTAGGTCTTGTCTATTCCATAGTTGGTTTTTGGAACGGTAAGTGTGCTTATATCAAACTCTGGTTTTATGCATCACCCCACCTCTCCTTCCCCCTTAAGCAGGCATAAGAGTGTTTTCTAAATATGAGACACTGTTCTCTTTCCTATCTCAGTTCAAGTGTAGCCATGTTTATACGATCTTCATAAGTGATATCTTATGATAAGTTTCTTTTTCTGTGTGACTTATTTCACTTAGAATCATCGTACCTGAATCCACCCATTTTGCTACTACTGGTCTTATGACATTGGTTTCATGGCTGAGGGATATTCCATCGTACGTAGGTACCACAATTTTTTGAACCATTTTTATATTTCCTGGGATATTTAAAGTGTACCCAAGTTGAGGTCCTTGTAAGCAGTGCAGCCCTAAATTTTTGGGTGGCTCTGTCTTATTGATTTTCAGTTTTCCCAAGGTATATTCCCTAGACTGGAAGTCCCCTTGGCTCTGTAGCTCTGTTCTTTACTTGTTTTAGGGAACACAATGTACTCCTCCAGAGAGGCAGTTGGCAATTTACATCCTGCCCATCAGCATAACAAGGCTACTTGTTCTCCAGGGCCTGTCTTGCCTTTCTGGTTTTTACACATTTTATCGATGTCCCTTTTGACCGGTGGGAAGTGATACTTTTTTGTAGTGCAGATTTGCATTGCCCGCTTGCTTGCTTGGCCAAAAAGGGCGTATGCGTTTTGTCCTGAATATATTCAGGAGAAAACGCATACGCCCTTTTTGGCCAAGGGCATCATTGTCGAAGTTGTGCCCCTCTTCCTGTGCTTTAAAGGCGATTCCAACGTACCTCTTGAAATCTGTTATCTGCTACTCTGCCTCGCTTTCAAGTCCGCCTCTTTGCCTTCTCTCAACAGATTTTTGGACGATAGTTGTCCTTTTTTATTCGGCCAGTTTGTGAATTGCTGTGCCCCTGAGCTCCATTTTTCAACTCGTTTTTGGTGAGCTGACCGCAATTCCAAAATTTTGGTTCAGGACCTATGCTGGCTTCCGTTGGGGGGCGGAGACTTTGGTTAATTCTTCTTCCTGCCGGGAAGTTAGAGTGATATGTGCCCGTCCAAATGCCTAACAGCTACTCTCTCATTGGTTCTCCCTCTTCCCTTTCATCTTCTGACAAATTGGCTACCTGTGTGAACCAGGAGGTTAAAGGGGCTGTCTCTCCAAGTTGGGAGGTTGATAGTAAAGCAGATGGAAAGTCAAACCGGAGCACCAGGAGAGGGACTATTCGTTGAGTTTTAGAAACCTTTCGTATTCACAGTGTGTCCGTTCTCTAGGTTTCCCGTACATGTTATAGCTGTAGTAATATTCCCTTCAACCTGGAGAGTTGGGACCCATAGAATGTGTGCCAGGCATTTGTGCTTTAAAGGGTCTGCATTTGCTCACCCCATCTCACCCATCCTCTCAGTCCCAAGTGTCCAGCCTTATGCCACATCCAGCTGTCTTTGTAGATAGGGTCATTCCAGGTTTCATCAGAGACCCTGAAGGAATTTCCCAGTTTTTTTGTTTTGTTTTTGAAATTCCTTTTTATAGTGGGTTTGAGCTGATTCTCGCTGCCATGTTTATGCCAGTCTAGACACACTTGATTCCCTTACGGAGACATATCAATACATAGGTTTTAAGATTCTTACTAGTCAGATATACTACTCTGCGGGGAATAGGGGTGTTGAGCCCCATTCAGTGAGGAAAGAGTCGGGCTTGTCTCTTCTGTATTTGGATTATGAAATGGTACCTGTGTTAATATCAAACTCTGGTTTTGTGAGTCTCCCCACCTCTCCTTCCCCCTTAAGCAAGCATAAGAGTGTTTTCTAAATCTGAGACTCTGTTCTCTTTCCTAATTCAGTTCATATGTAGCCAGCTTTACATTCCCTTCATAAGTGATATCTTATATCAGAATGCACCATGGCCCTTGTCATAATAATGCTCCATGACCCCTGTCATCACAATGCTCCATTCCCTGGTTATCACAATGCTCCATGTCCCTTGTCATAACAATTCTCCACGTACTTGTCATCACAATGCTACATGACACTTCTCATCACAAAGTTACATGCTCGTTTCATCACAATTCTCCATGCGCTTGTCATTGCAATGTTCCATGACCCCTGTCATAGCAAGCTCCAAGTGTTTGTCATCACAATGCTTCACGACTTCATCATCAAAATTCTCAATGGCACTTTTCATCACAATGTTCCGTACCCTTGTCATCACAATGCTCCATGTCCTTGTCATCACAATGCTCCCTGACACCTGTCATCACAATGCTTCATGCCCCTTGTCATTACAGTGCTCCATGATGCTCGTCATCACAATTACCCAAGGTCTTCTCATCACAGTGCTCCACGGTTTTGCCATCACAATGCTCCATGCCCTGGTCATCTCAAAGCTCAATGTCCCTTGTCCTCACAATTCTCCACGTCCTTGTCATCACAATGCTCCATGGCACTTCTCATCACAATGTTATATGCTCTTGTCATAACAATACTCCATGCACTTGTCATTGCAATGCTCCATGACCCCTGTCATAGGAAGCTCCATGCGCTTGTCATCACAATGTTTCACGACATGGACATTAAAATTATCAATGGCCCTTGTCATCTCAGTGCTCCATGCGCTTATCATCACAATGCTCCTTTACCTTTGTCACAACAATCCTCCATGACACTTGGCATCACAATGCTCCGTGCTATTGTCATCACAATGGAACATGACATATGTCATCACAATGCTCCCTGACACCTGTCTTCACAATACTCCATGACCTTGTCATCACAATGCTCCATGCCCTTGTCATCACAATGTGCCATGCCCACTGTCATCAAAATAATCCATGAAACTTGTCAGAACAAAGCTCCATGCCACCTTTCATCACAATGCTCCATGAACCCTGTCATCACAATGCACCATGCCCATCATCATAATGCTTCATGCTCTTGTCATCACAATGAAATCAAAATGCTCCATGACCTCTGTCATCACAATGCTCCAAACCCTTGTGATCACAATGTTCCATAACACTTGTCATCACAATACCTCATGACGCTAGTCATCACAATTATCCATAGACTTCTCATCACAATGCCCCATGACATTTGTCATCACAATGCGCAATAAACATGTCATCAAAATGCTCCCTGACTCTTGCCATCAGTATGCTCCCTGAACCCTTTCATGACAAGGCTCCATGCCTTTTTCATCACAATGATCCATGCCATTTTCATCACAATGCTCCAAGACCCCTGTAATCACAATGCTCCATGCCCTTGTCATCACAAAGCTCCATGATGCATGCCATGAGAATGCTCCATGGCCTTCTCATCACAATGCTCCATGCCCTTGTCATCACAATGCTCCAAGACCCCTGTAATCACAATGGTCCATGCCCCTTTTCATCAGAATGCTCCATGAGACTTGTCATCACAAGGCTCCATGGTCTTCTCATCACAATGCTCCAGGACATTGTCATCAAAATGCTCCATTCCCTTATCATCACAATGCTCCATGACCCCTGTCATCACAATACTCCATGAACATTTTCAGCCCAATGCTCCATGACCTTCTCATCACAATGCTCCATGACCAATATCATCACAATTCTCCATGACCACAGTCATCACAACGCTCAATATCACCTGACAACACAATGATCCGGGACTCTTGTCATCACAATGCTCCATTCCCTAGTCATCACAATGCTCCATGACGCCTGTCATCACAATACTCCATGAACATTTTCAGCCCAATGCTCCATGACACTTGTCATCACAATGATGCATGCCCTTGTCATCCCAATGCTCCATGACCCCTGTAATCACAATGCTCCGTGACGCTTGTCATCACAGTGCTCCATGACACCTGTCATCACAATGCTCCATGCCTTTGTCAGCAAAATGCTACATGACCTTGTCATTACAATGTTCTATGCACTTGTCATCACAATACTCCATTACCATTGCCATCACAATCCTCCATGAACCTTGGGATCACATTGCTCCATGCCCTTGTCATCACAATGCTCCATGCTCCTTGAAATCAAAATGATCCATGACCTCTGTCATCACAATGCTCCAAACCCTTGTGATCACAATGTTCCATAACACTTGTCATCACAATGCTCCATGATGCCTGTCATCACAATACTCCATGCCCTTTTCATCACAATGCTCCATGACCTTTGTCATCACAATTCTCGATACACTTGTCATCACAATGCTCCCTGACACTTGCCGTCAGAATGCTCCTTGAACCCTGTCACAAAAAGGCTCCATGCCTTTTTCATCAAAATGCACCATGCCATTTTCAACACAATGCTCCATGCCATTGTCATCAAAATACTCCATAAGCTTGTCATCAGAATGCTCCATGTTCCTTGTCATCACAATTTTCCATGCACTTGTCAGCACAATGCTCCCTGACACTTGTCATCACAATGCTCCAAGCCATTGTCATCACAATGCTCCATTACCTTTGTCATCAGAATCCTCCATGACACTTGGCATCACAATGCTCCATGGCATTGTCATCACAATGGGCCATTACATATGTCATCACAATGATCCCTGACACCTGTCTTCACAATAATGAATGACCTGGTCATCACAATGCTCCATGCCCTTGTCATCACAATGCGCCATTCCAACTGTCATCGCAATAAGCCATGAAACTTATTAGACCAATGCTCCATGCCCTTGTCATCACAATGCCCCATGCTCTTGTTATCACAATGCTCCATGACCCCTGTCATCACAATGCTCCGTGACTCCAGTCATCACAAGGCTTCATGACCTTTGTCATCACAGTGGTCCATGCCCTTGTCATCAACAGTCTCTGTGACCTTTTTAACCACAATGCTTCATGAACTTTTCATCACAATGCCCTTTGACCCTTGTCATCACAATGCTCTATGCCTTTCTCAGCACAATGCTCCATGACCCTTGTCATCACAATGCTCCATGCGCTTGTCAGCACAATGCTCCATGACCCATGTCATCACAATGCACCATGCGCTTGTCGTCACAGTGCTCCACAATCTTGTCATCACAATGCTCCATAAACCTTGTCATCACAATGCTCCATACACTTCAAATCAAAATGCTCTCTCACCACTGATATCACAATGTTACATCACTATTCATCACAATACTCCCTCAACCCTGTCATCACAATGTTCCATGACTCCTGTCATCACAATGATACATGCACTTATCATCACAATGTTTGATGATCCCTGACATCACAATGTTCCATAACCCCTGTCATCAAAATGCTCCATGACCCTTTTCATCAAAATGCTCCATGACCCCTGACATCACAATGTTACATAACGCCTCTCATCAAAATGTTCCATGACCCTTTTCATCAAATTGGTCCATGACAATGTCATCACAATGCTCCCTGCCCTTCTCATCACAATGCACCACGCCCTTGTCATCAAAATGCTCCATGACCTTTGTCATCACAAAGCTCCATGACCCTTGGCATCACAATGCTCCATGCCATTGTCATCACAATACTCCATGAAACCTCTCATCACATTGTTCCATGCAATTGTCATCAAAAAGCTCCATGGTGCTTGTCATCACACTGCTCGATGCCCTTCTCATCACAATGCTGCATGCCCTTGTCATTACAATCCTCCATGACCCATGTATCACTGTGTTCCGTGCCCTTGTCATCACAATGCTCCATGCCCACTCTCATCACAATAATCCATGAAACTTTTCAGACAAATGTTCCATGCCCTTGTCATCACAATGCTCCATTACCCCTGTCATAACAATGCTCCATGACCCCTGCCATCACAACGTTCCACGGCCTTGTCATCACAAGGCTCCATGACACTTGTCATCACAATGCTCCAAGACCCCTGTAATCACAGTGCTACATGCCCTTGTCATCACAAAGCCCCATGATGCATGCCATCAGAATGCTCCATGCCCTTGCCATCACAATGCTCCATTACCCCTGTGATAACAATGCTCCATGACCCCTGCCATCACGATGTTCCATGGCCTTGTCATCACAAGGCTCCATGACCCTTCTCATCACAATGCTCCAAGACACCTGTAATCACAATGCTCACTGTCCCTTTTTATCTCAATGATCCATGAACCCTGTCATCACAATGCACCATGCCCATCATCATAATGCTTCAGGCTATTGTCATCACAATGAAATCAAAATGCTCCATGACCTCTGTCATAACACTGCTCGAAACCCTTGTGATCACAATATTCCATAACACTTGTCATCACAATGCCCCATGACGCTCGTCATCACAATTATCTATGGTCTTCTCTTCACAATGCTCCATGACCTTTGTCATCACAATGCTCAATACACTTGTCATCAAAATGCTCCCTGACACTTGTTCTCTGTATGCTCCTTGAACCGTGTCATGACAAGGCTCCATGCCTTTTTCATCACAATGATCCATGCCTTTTTCATCACAATGCTCCAAGACGCCTGTAATTACAATGCTCCATGCCCTTGTCATCACAAAGCTCAATGACGCATGTCATCAGACTGCTCCTTGGCCTTCTCATCACAATGCTCCATGCCCTTGTCATCACAATTTTCCAAGACACTCTAATCACAATGCTCCATGCCCCTTTTCATCAGTATGCTCCAGGAGACTTGTCTCACAAGGCTCCATGGTTTTCTCATCATAATGCTCCAGCACCTTGTCATCACAATGCTTCACGACCTTGTCATTAAAATTTTCAATGGCCCTTGTCATCATAATGCTCCAAGCCCTAGTCATCACAATGCTCCATTATATTTGTCATCACAATCCTCCATTACATTTGGCATCACAATGCTCCATGCCATTGTCATCGCAATGGACCATGACATATGTCATCACAATGCTCCCTGACACCTGTCTTCACAATACTCCATGACCTTCTCATCACAATGCCCCATGCCATTGTCATCACAATGCCCCATGCCCACTGTCATCACAATAATCTATTAAACTTGTCAGACCAATGCTCCATGCCCCTGTCATCACAATGCTCCATGCCCTTGTCATCACAGTGCTCCATGACCCTTGTCATCACAATGCTCTGTGACTCCAGTCATCACAATGCTTCATAACATTTGTCATCACAGTGGTCCATGCCCACATCATCACAAGGCTCTGTGACCTTTGTAACCACAATACTCCATGAACTTTTCGTCACAATGCACCGTGACCCTTGTCATCACAATGCTCCATGCCTTTGTCAGAACAATGCTCCATGACCCTTGTCATCACAATGTGCCACGTGATTTTCATCACAACAGTCCACAACCTTGTCATCGTAACGCTCCATAAACCTTGTAATCACAATGCTCCATGCACTTCTCATCAAAATGCTCTCTCAACAGTGATATCACAATGTTCCATCACTAGTCATCACAATACTCCCTCACCCCTGTAATCACAATGTTCCATGACCCCTGTCATCACAATGCTACATCCCCTTATCATCACAATGTTCCATGACCCCTGACATCACAATGTTCCATAACCCCTGTCATCAAAATGCTCCATGACCCTTTTCATCACAAAGCTCCATGACCCCTGACATCACAATGTTCTATAACCCCTGTCATCGAAATGTTCCATTACACTTTTCATCAAATTGCTGCATCACCCTGTCATCAAAATGCTCCCTGCCCTTCTCATCACAATGCACCACGCCCTTGACATCAAAATGCTCCATGACTTTTGTCATCACAAAGCTCCATAACCCTTGGAATCACAATGTTCCATGAACCCTCTCATCACATTGTTCCATGCCCTTGTCATCACAAAGCTCCATGACGCTTGTCAAAACAATGTTCGATGCCTTTCTCATCACAGTGCTCCATGCCCTTGTCATTACAATCCTCCATGACCCATGGATCACAGTGTTCCGTGACCTTGTCATCACAATGCTCCATGCCCACTCTCATCACAATAATCCATGAAACTTTTCAGACCAATGCTCCATGCCCTTCTCATCACAATGCTCCATTACCCCGTCATAACAATGCTCCATGACCCCTGCCATCACAATGTTCCACACCATTGTCATCACAAGGCTCCATGACCCTTCTCATCACAATGCTCCAAGACCCCTGTAATCACAATGCTCCATGCCCCTTTTCATCTCAATGCTCCATGAACGCTGTCATCACAATGCACCATGCCCATCACCATAATGCTTCAGGCTATTGTCATCACAATGAAATCAAAATGCTCCATGACCTCTGTCATCACAATGCTCCAAACCCTTGTGATCACAATGTTCCATAAAACTTATCATCACAACACCCCATGACGCTCATCATCAAAATTATACATGGTCTTCTCATCACAATGCTCCATGAACTTTGTCATCACAATGCTCAATACACTTGTCATCACAATGCTCCGTGACACTTGTCGTCAGTATGCTCCTAGAACCCTGTCATGACAAGGCTCCATGCCTTTTTCATAACAATGATCCATGCCATTTTCATCACAATACTCCATGCCCTTGTCAGCACAAAGCTCCATGACGCATGTCATCAGAATGCTCCATGGCCTTCTCATCACAATACTCCATGCCCTTGTCATCACAATGCTCCAAGACCCCTGTAATCACAATGCTCCATGCCCCTTTTCATCAGAATGTTCCATGAGAATTGTCATCACAAGGCTCCATGGACTTCCCATCACAATGCTCCAGGACCTTGTCATCACAGTGCTCAATTCCCTTCTCATTACAATGCTCCATTACCCCTGTCATCACAATACTCCATGAATATTTTCAGCCCAATGCTTCATGACCTTCTCATCACAATGCTCCATGACCCATATCATCACAATCCTCCATGACCACTCTCATCACAACACTCCATGACCCCTGACAACACAATGATTAGGGACTCTTGTCATCACAATGCTCCATTCCCTTGTCATCACAATGCTCCATGAACATTTTCAGCCCAATGCTCCATGACACTTGTCATCACAATGATCCATGCCCTTGTCATCCCAATGCTCCATGACCCCTCTAATCACAATGCTCCGTGACGCTTATCATCACAGTGCTCCATGACCCTTATCATCACAATTCTCCATGCCTGTGTCATCAAAATCCTACATGACCTTGTCATGACAATGCTCCATGAGCTTGTCATCACAATCCTCCATTACCATTTTCATCACAATCCTCCATGAACCTTGGGATCACATTGCTCCATGCCCTTGTCATCACAATGCTCCATGCTCCTTGAAATCAAAATGGTCCATGACCTCTGTCATCACAATGCTCCAACCCCTTGTGATCACAATGTTCCATAACACTTGTCATCACAACACTCCATGATGACTGTCATGACAATACTCCACGCACATGTCGTCACAATGCTCCATGACCTTTGTCATCACAATTCTCAATACACTTGTCATCACAATGCTCCCTGACACTTGTCGTCAGAATACTCCTTGAACACTGTCATGAAAATGCTCCATGACTTTTTCATAAGAATGCTCCATGCCCTTTTCATCACAACACACCATGTCATTGTCATCACAATACTCCACAAGCTTGTCATCAGAATGCTCCCTGATTATTGTCTTCAGAATGCTCCATGACCCCTGTCATCAAAATGCTCCATACCCCTTGTCATTACAGTGTTCCATGACGCTCGTCATCACAATTATCCATGGTCTTCTCATCACAGTGCTCCACGGTCTTGCCATCACAATGCTCCATGCATTGGTCATCACGATGCTCCATGTCCTCGGTCATCACGATGCTCCATGTCCTCAGTCATCACAATGATCCATGACCCCTGTCATCACAATGCTCCATACCCCTTGTCATTACAGTGCTCCATGACGCTCGTCATCACAATTATCCATGGTCTTCTCATCACAATGCTCCACGGTCTTGCCATCACAATGCTCTATGCCCTGGTCATCACAATGCTCCATGTCCCCTGTCATCACAATTCTCCACGTTCTTGGCATCACTATGCTCCATGATACTTCTCATCACAGTGTTACATGTTTTGTCATCACAATTCTCTATGCACTTGTCATTGTAATGCTCCATGACCCCTGTCATAGAAAGCTCCATGTGATTGTCATCACAATGCTTCATGAATATGTCATCAAAATTCTCAATGGCCCTTGTTATCACAATGCGCCATGACCCTTGTCATCACAATGCTCCAAGCCCTTTGTCATCAAAATGCTCCATTACCTTTGTCATCACAATCCTCCATGACACTTGGCATCACAATGCTACATTCCATTGTCATTGCAATAGACCATGACATATGTCATCACAATGCTCCCTGACACCCTTCTTCACAATACTCCATGACCTTCTCATCACAATGCTCCATGCCCTTGTCATCACAATGCGCCATGCCCACTGTCATCACAGTAATCCCTGAAACTTGTCAAACCAATGCAACATGCCCCTGTCATCACAATGCTCCATGCCCTTTCATCACAATGCTCTATGACCCCTGTCATCACAATGCTCCGTGACTCCAGTCATCACAATGCTTCATGACCTTTGTCATCACAATGGCCCATGCCCTCGTCATCACAAGGCTCTGTGACCTTTGTGACCACAACACTCCATGAACATTTCATCACAATGCTCGGTGACCCTTGTCATCACAATGCTCCATGCCTTTGTCAGCACATTACTCCATGACACATGGCATCAAATGTGCCATGCGCTTGTCATCACAATGCTCCACATCGTTGTCATCACAATGCTCCATAAACCTTGTCATCACAATGCTCCATGCGTTTGTCAGCACAATGTTCCATGACCCATGTCATCACAATGTGCCCTGCGTTTCTCATCACAATGCTCCACAGCCTTGTCATCACAATGCTCCATGCACCTCTCATCAAAATGCTCTCTCACCACTGATATCACAATGTTCCATCACTAGTCAACACAATACTCCCTCCACCCTGTCATCCCAATGTTCCATGACCCTTGTCACAACAATGCTACATGCTCTTATCATCACAATGCTCCATGACCCCTGACATCACAATGTTCCATAACCCCTGTCATCACAATGCTCCATGACCCTTTTCATCACAATGCTCCATGACCCCTAACATCACAATGTTCCATAAACACTGTCATCAAAATGTTCCATGACCCTTTTCATCCAATTGCTCCATGACCCTGTCATCACAATGCTCCCTGCCCTTCTCATCACAATGCACCATGCTCTTGTCATCAAAATGCTCCATGGCGTATGTCATCACAAAGCTCCATGACCCTTGGAATCACAATGCTCCATGCCATTGTCATCACAAAGCTCCATGAAACCTCTCATCACATTGCTCCATGCCGTTGTCATCACAAAGCTCCATGACGCTTGTCATCACAATGCTCCATGCCCTTGTCATTGCAATCCTCCATGACACTTGTATCACTGTGTTCCGTGCCCTTGTCATCACAATGCTCCATGCTCACTCTCATCACAATAATCCATGAAACTTTTCAGACCAATGCTCCATGCCCTTGTCATCGCAATGCTCCATTACACCTGTCATAACAATGCTCCATGACCCCTGCCATCACAATGTTCTACGGACTTGTCATCACAAGACTCCATGGCCCTTGTCATCACAATGCTCCAAGACCCCTGTAATCACAATGCTCCATGCCCATGTCATCACAAAGCTCCCTGACGCATGTCATCAGAATGCTCCATGGCCTTCTCATCACAATACTCCATGCCCTGGTCATCACAATGCTCCATGTCCCCTGTCATCACAATTCTCCACGTTCTTGGCATCACTGTGCTCCATGATGCTTTTCATCACACTGTTACATGCTTTGTCATCAAAATTCTCTATGCACTTTTCATCGCAATGCTCCATGATCCCTGTCACAGCAAGCTCCATGTGATTGTCATCACAATGCTTCATGAACATGTCATCAAAATTCTCAATGGCCCTTGTTATCACAATGCTCCATGACCCTTGTCATCACAATGCCCCAAGCGCTTGTCATCAAAATGCTCCATTACCTTTGTCATCACAATCCTCCATGACACTTGGCATCACAATGCTCCATTCCATTGTCATCGCAATGGACAACGACATATGTCATCACAATGCTCCCTGACACCCTTCTTCACAACACTCCATGACCTTCTCATCACAATGCTCCATGCCCTTGTCATCACAATGTGCCATGCCCACTGTCATCACAATAATCCCTGAAACTTGTCAAACCAATGCAACATGCCCCTGTCATCACAATGCTCCATGCCCTTTCATCACAATGCTCTATGACCCCTGTCATCACAATGCTCCGTGACTCCAGTCATCACAATGCTTCATGACCTTTGTCATCACAGTGGTCCATGCCCTCGTCATCACAAGGCTCTGTGACCTTTGTCACCACAGCGCTCCATGAACATTCCATCACAATGCTCCGTGACCCTTGTCCTCCCAATGCTCAATGCCTTTGTTAGCACAATACTCCATGACCCATGGCATCACAATGTGCCATGCACTTGTCATCACAATGCTCCACATCTTTGTCATCACAATGCTCCATAAACCTTGTCATCACCCTGCTCCATGCACTTCTCATCAAAATGCTCTCTCACCACTGATATCACAATGTTCCATCACTAGTCAACACAATACTCCCTCACCCCTGTCATCACAATATTCCATGACCCTTGTCACAACAATGCTACATGCCTTTATCTTCACAATGCTCCATTCCCCTGACATCACAATGTTCCATAACCCCTGTCATCACAATGCTCCCTGCCCTTCACAACAGAATGCACCACACCCTTGTCATCAAAATGCTCCATGACCTTTGTCATCACAAAGCTCAATGACCCTTGTCATCACAATGCTGCATGCCATTGTCATCACAATGCTCCATGAACCCTCTCATCACATTGTTCCATGCCCTTGTCATCACAGGCTCCATGATGCTTTTCATCACAATGCTCGATGCCATTCTTATCACAATGCTCCATGCGCTTGTCATTACAATCCTCCATGACCCATGTATCACAGTGTTCCATGCCCTTGTAATCACAATGCTCCTTGCCCACTCTCATCACAATAATCCATGAAACTTTTCAGACCAATGCTCCATGCCCTTGTCATCACAATGCTCCATTACCCCTGTCATAACAATGCTCCATGACCCCTGCCATCACAATGTTCCACAGCCTTGTCATCACAAGGCTCCATGACCCTTGTCATCACAATGCTCCAAGACCACTGTAATCACAATGCACCATGCCCTTGTCATCACAAAGCTCCATGACACATGTCAACAGAATGCTCCATGGCCTTCTCATTCACGTTGTTCCATGCCTTTGTCATCACAATGCTCCAAGACTCCTGTAATTGCAATGCTCCATGCCCCTTTTCATCTCAATGCTCCATGAACCCTGTCATCACAATGCACCATGCCCATCATCATAATGCTTCAGGCTATTGTCATCACAATGAAACCAAAATGCTCCATGACCTCTGTCATCACAATGCTCCAAATCCTTGGGATCAATATGTTCCATAACACTTATCATCACAACGCCCCATGACGCTCGTCATCACAATTATCCATGGTCTTCTCATCACAATGCTCCATGACCTTTGTCATCACAATGCTCAATACCCTTGTCATCACAATGCTCCCTGACACTTGTTGTCAGTTTGCTCCTTGAGCCATGTCATGACACGGCTCCATGCCTTTTTCATCACAATGATCCATGCCCTTTTCATCACAGTGCTCCAAGACCGCTGTAATCACAATGCTCCATGCCCTTGTCATCACAAAGCTCCATGATGCATGTCATCAGAACGCTCCATGGCCTTCTCATCCCAATGCTCCATGCCCTTGTCATCACAATGCTCCAAGACCCCTGTAATCACAATGCTCCATGGCACTTTTCATCAGAATGCTCCATGAGACTTGTCATCACAAGGCTCCATGGTCTTCTCATCACAGTGCTCCAGTACCTTGTCATCACAATGCTCCATGACCCCTGTCATCACAGTACTCCAGGGACATTTTCAGCCCAATGCTCCATGACCTTCTCATCACAATGCGCCATGACCCCTGTCATCACAATGCTCCATGACCACTGTCATCACAACGCTCCATGAACCCTGACAACACAATGATCCGGGACTCTTGTCATTAAAATGCTCCATGACCATTGTCATCAGAGTGATCCATGCGCTTGTCATCCCAATGCTCCATGACCCCTGTAATCACTATGCTCCGTGATGCTTGTCATCACAGTGCTCCATGAACGTTGTCATCATAATGCTCCTTGCCTTTGTCAACAAAATGGTACATAATCTTCTCATCACAATTCTCCATGCGCTTGTCATCACAATCCTCCATGACCATTGGGATCACATTGCTTCATGCCCTTGCCATCTCTCTCTTGCCTTTCCGGTTTTTACAGATATTCGGATGTCCCTTTTGACCGGTGGTAAGTGACAATTCTTTGTAGTGTGGATTTGTATTGCGCGCTTGCTTGATTGGCCAAAAAGGGTGTATGCGTTTTCTTCTGAATATATTCAGGAGAAAAGCCATAAGCCCTTTTTGGCCAAGTGCATCTCTGTCCAAGTTGGGATGCTTTTCCTGTGCTTTAAAGGCGATTCCAATTTACCTCTTGAAATATGTTTTGTGCAATTCTGCCTCATTTTCAAGTCCGCTTCATTGCCTTCCCTCAACAGATTTTTGGAAGAGAGTAGTCCTTTATAAGTCTGCAGGTTTGTGAATTGCTGTGCCCCTGAGCTCCAATTTTCAAATCCCATCTTTGTGAGCTGGCCGCAAATCCACAATTTTGTTTCAGGACCTATACTGGTTCCAGGGGTGGCTATATTGGTTCCCTGTGGGTGGCTGAGGCTTTGGTTAATTCTTCTTCCTGCCGGGAAATTAGAGTGACATGTGCCCGTCCAAATGCCTACATCTACTCTCTGATTTGTTCTCCCTCTTCCCTTTCATCCTCTGCACAATTAGCAAACTGTGCGAACCAGGAGGTTATAGGGGCTGACTCTCCTAAGTTGGGAGATTGATAGTAAAGCAGTTGGAATGCCAAAGTGGAGCACAAGGAGAGGAAAAATTAGGAGAGTTTTAGAAACCTTTCGCCATCACAGGGTGTCCATTTTCTAGGTTTCCCATACATGTTATAATTGTAGTGATATTCCCTTCTGCCTGGAGATTTGGGACACATGGAATGGTGGCATGCATTACTACTTTAAAAGGTCTGCATTTTCTCTCCCAATCTCACCAGTCCTCTCAGTCCCAAGTGTCCAGCTTTATGTCTCATCCAGCTGTCTTTGCAGATAGGGTCATTCCAGGTTTCATCAGAACCCCTGAAGGAATTGTGTAAGAATTTCGATGTTTTTTGGGGTTTTTTTGAAATTCATTTTTATAATGGGGTTGAGCTGATTTTCACTGATGTGTTTATGCCAGTCTAGACACAATTGATTCCCTTACGGAGACATATCAATACATAGGTTTTAAGATTCTTAGTAGTCAGATATATTCCTCTGTGGGGCATAGGGGTGTTGAGTCCCGTTCACTGAGGAAGGTGTAGGTCTTGTCTATTCTGTATTTGGTTTATGGAATGGTACCTGTGCTAATATCAAACTCTGGTTTTATGCATCACCCCATCTCTCCTTTCCCCTGAAGCAGGAATAAGGGATTTTTGCTAAATGTGAGACTCTGTTCTCTTTCCTAATTCAGTTCATGTGTTGTGATATTGGCATTCCCTCTATAAGTGATATCTTATGATAAGATTCTTTTTCTGTGTGACTAATTTCCCTTAAAATCATCATACCTAAATCCACTCATTATGCTGCTACTGGCCTTATATACATTGATTTCACGTCTGAGTGATATTCCGTTGTACAAAATTACCACAAGTTCTTTATGCATTTCTCTTTTTCCTGTGATATTTTAGGTGTACCAAAGTTGAGGTTCTTGTATGCAGAGCAGCCCTAAACTTTGGGGTGCCTCTGTCTTATTGACGTTTAGTCTTCCCAAGTTATATGTCCATGAGTTGAAATCCCCTTGCTCCGGGGCTTTGTATTTTAGATGTTTTAAAAACAGCATACACTTCTTCAGAGTGGCTCTTGGATATTTATACCCCACCCATCAGCGTGACTAGGCTCCCTGTTTTCCATGGCCTCTCCTGCATTTCTGGTTTGTACACATTTTTTGGATGGCCTTTCTGAGCAGTGGAAATTGAGACTTCTTTGTTGTGCGGATTTGCATTTCCCTCTTGCTTGGTTGGCCAAAAACTCTGCATGTTTTTTTTTCCTGAAGATATTCACGAAAAAAACGCATACACCGTTTTGCCCAACCGCATCATTTTAGAAATTCTGCTGCTTTTCATAGGCTTTAAATGTGAGTACAATCTACCCTTTGAAATCTGTTTCCTGCAATTCTGCCTCTCATTCAGATCCTCTTCGTTACCTTACCTGAATATATTTTTGGACGTTGGTTATCATTTATATCTTTGCAGGTCTTTGAATTGTCTGCTCCTGAGCTCCATTTTGAAACTCGCTTTCTTTGTGAGCTGGCTGCCAAACCATTGGATTACTTCTGGCCCTATTCTGGTTCTGGGGAGGCAGGCTGAGCCTTTGGTTAATTCTTATTCCTAATGGGAAATTAGAGTGACATGTGCCTGTCAAAAGTCCTACAGCTAATCTCTCATTGGTTCCCCCTCTTCCCATTTATCCTCTGCACAAATTGCCAACTGTGTGAAACAGGAGGTTAAAGGTGCTGATTCTCCAAGTGGGGAGATTGTTAGTAATGTGGCTGGAATGGCGAACCCCAGCAGCAGGAGATCAAAAATGAGGTGCATTTTAGACACCTTTCCTGAGCACACGGTTTACATTCATCTCGGTTTCCCAGGCATGTTTTCGCTGTCAGAAGATTCCCTTGAACCTGCAGATATGGGACCCATGGAATGGGTACCAGGCAGTATTACTTTAAAAGGTCTGTATTTCCTCACCCAGCCTCTCTAACATCTCTTAGCGTTCATAGCTTCCAGCCTTATATAATCATCCTGCTGTGGGTCTACATGTGTTCAATCCATGTTACATCGTAGCCCTTCAACAAAAGTTGTAAGAATTTTTGTCTGTCTCACTGTTTTTATAAATAGTTTTAAATTTATTTTTATATTGGTTACAGCTGATTTTCAAAGCTCTGTTTTTTGCTGCTGTACATCCACTTGATTCATGTACTGTGAGACAACAATAAATTCTTTTTCAGATGCTTACCAGTCATATGTATTATTTTCCAGTGACTTGAGTGGGCTGAGTGCAGTTCTTTGAGGTACCATGTAGGCCTTGTCAGTTATTCAATTTGGTACTTGGAATGGTATCTTTGCTAATTTCAACCTCCTGGATAATACCTCACCATTCCCCACCTTTCCCATTTAGCAGCCTTATGTCTATTTTCTACATATTTGACTATGTTTCTGTTTTGTAATTTATTTCATGTGTAGCCATTTTTGATTCCACCTTTAAGTGACATCTTATGATATGTGTCTTTTTCTTTCTGACATATGTCACTTAGAATGATCGTATGTAACTCCTCCAGAGTTGTTACAACTGGCCTTATTTCATTGATTTCTGGATGAGTAATATTCCACTCTACATAAGTACCCCATCTCTTTTATCCATTTTATCCTTCCAGGGACATTTAGGTTATATCCAAGTTGAGGCCCTTTTTAACAGAGAGGTGGTAAACGTTTGGGTGCCTGTTTTCTGTTGATTTTTGTTTTTCCCAAGGTACACGCCCATGAGTGCAAGTGCCCTATGCTCTGTAGCTCATTTTTTAGATGTTTTAGCAAACACAATACACTTCTCCAGAGTGGCCGTTGGCAAATTACATTTCCACTATCAGCCTCACAGGGCTCCCTTTTCTCCTCGCCCTGTCTTGCATTTCTGGTGTTTACACTTTATGTGGATGGCCCTTCTGACTGATGTGAAGTGATACATTTTGTGATATTGATTTCCAGTGCCCACCTGTTTGGTTGGATAAAAAGTGTGTATGGCCTTTACTTGAATATATTCAGAAAAAATGCATACACCCTTTTTGGCCAACTGCATCATTGGCGATGTTCAGCCCCTTTTCTTGTGCTTTAATGGGGAGTCCTTTTTACCTCTTCAAATCTGTTTCCTGCCACTCTCCCTTGCTTACAAGTCGTTTTCTGTGACTCACCTCAAGACATTTTTCGACGATAGATATTTTCAACTCTGCAGTTTCATGAATTTTAGTGCCCCTGAGTTCCATTTTTCAACTTGTGTTTTTGGAAACTGGACACAAAAACAGCGGGATTTCCTCTAGCCCTATTCTGTTTCCGTGGGCAATTCTAGCCTTTGATGAATTTGTCTTCTGGATTGGAAATTAGAGTGGCATGTGCCTGTCCGAACACCTAAGACTTGTCTCTAAATTTTTCTCATCCTTCTGCTTCATCCTCTGGAAAAATTCCAAACTGTGTGCAACAGGATGTTGACGGTGCTGATATCCCCAAGTGAGGAGATTGTTAGGAAAGATGCTGGAGGGTTGAACCCGAGCACCAGGCAATGAGGAGATGAGGTGCCTTTTCCAAACTCTTTCCGATCAAACGGTGTACCATCCTCTAGGTGTGACAGGCATGTTTTAGCTGTAGGAAGGGTCCCGTGCATGTAAGGAGAACACCAGGGATTTTTTCCAAATCAGTGCCTCCCCGAACCCCAAACTGGGGAATTTTTAAGCTACGGCTACACGTATGTCCTTTAAGGGCCTTGGGAAATAGGCAGAGCCCAAACTTTAGATGACTGAAATCTTCAGGGTCAGAAGCGCTCGCCATCGGCCTTGCTTAGGTTACATTTTATCTGTCATTGATAGATGATGTCAATAAAAATATCTATTCTTTTTCAGATTATTTCCCCTTATAGGTTATTGCAAAATATTCAGTGTAGTTCCCTGTGCTATACAGTAGTTCCTTGTTGATGATCTATTTTATACATAGCAGTGTGTATGTGTTAATCCCAAACTGTTAATTTATCCCTTCTCCTACCTTTCCCCTTTGGTAATAATAAATTATAAGATTTTATACTTCTCAGAAATGGGGGAGCTGAAAGAGAGGTATCATTTTCAATGGAAAAGCATTCAAAACAAGATTGAAGCTTCAGCCAAGAGTATTCGATGCACATCCATGGAAATAAATCACTTCATTTCTCTAATGTTGACCTGACAAATAAGACAGACGTCTTCACTGAACTTGCTTATAGGAAAGTGATGGAAATATCAAATGTAAGTCTTAGAAACATCTTATTTTGCCCGAGCATTATACACTGCTCTATGTTAACTACAGTTTGGCTCACACATCTGTTCATTGAAGTTACAATGTTCTCAATTTCTGTTACTGATCCACCAGAGTGGATCCCAACAGGAGTCCCTGTGCCCAGTGTCATTGGAGCCAACAGATCAAGACTGAGTTTGGTTCAGAAGCAAAGGAAACATTATTTTGAAAACAGAATGGAGAGGTGAGAGCGTGCACTCCCCCATGGGCTGTGGGCTGTGCTACTGTGTAGGGTCCCCGGCAGCGTCAGTGGGAGGGAGGGGATGGAGCTCTCGAGGGCTGCATTGGCTGCAGCTCAGGCTCTATGCCGTGGAGTCTGCATGGGACCCCGCTAGCTGAGGTGTCGACCCAGCCATTCTGCACTAGGAAATCGGGTCTGAAGTGCCAGGTGTGGGACCTCTGCATGCGGAACCCTAGGAGCACGTGAAATTAGACAAAGCACAAAGGAAAAACAGGTTAGACTTTATTTAATTGCCCAGATTCTCTTTTTATCTCCCAGGAATTTTTAATGAACGTTGCCGGAGACGAACACCTCCTCTGCTTTTTGTTCTGTTCCTTATTCTTGGGGTGTTGAGGGTGCAGACCCCTCTTTTGTAACTGCTTCATGCTGTGGTGGGAGCCCTGATACATGGGGGGAGGGGCAAAACATCTCCCCACCAGCCTCCTGGTGAGGTTGATTGTCCCAAGGCCTCCTGCCTCACTTCTCGTCCGCCTGAGCACCAGCATTGGAAGTGTTACAGATTCTAATGACCTTTAAGGGTCCAGGAAAGAGAGGCGCAGAGATGCTGCGGTGGCAGGTTTCACCCCACCCCACATATGTTCGGCGACCTTAGGCTGACAGTTTTTGCCAGACTAGATGCTCTGACCAGTAGTCTGTGCTTTCTTTAATTAGGTCCCTGAATTAATGTACAAACAGCACCATGTGTCAGAGCCCTGCCCGCGCAACTCCCAGACAGTCCAGGGTCAGTGGTGATCCAGGACCATGACGTCCACTGAGTCAATGGCCTTTAGAAGTAGCCAGCAGTCCAGCCGGTCATATTGGCCACCATCACCGCGGTGTCTGTAGGGTTTTCTATGGTGAAAGCGTGATATACGTTTCCCCCGCCAAGCTTATTAGCTCCCCTCTGGGTGCAGTAATTCCTGCAGGCAGTAGTCTGCTCTTTCGGGGCACAGTCTTGTCGTTTTCTGAGAGAAACTCCAGGTCAAGTGATGGTCACACGAGTCATCTTGGGGGCCCGTTGCCCCCGTTTATCTCTCTGGAGGTTGGAGTTGGAGGGCCTCCTCACTCGAGGTCAGTGTGTCCACAGAGCGACCCCTGCAACTTCAGGGCATGATGGGTGGTTAGGATCACCACGTGGGGTCCTTTTCCCTTAGGAGGGAGCTGGCCTTGCGGGCTGCTGATTTCCAGCTTTTTAGATACCCCAGTATCCTGGCCTGATGAGTCGGTGGGCAAAGCCCTTGGTGACCATAGTTTATCATACCTGAAGGGCATTCTTGTGTTGCTCCATTTCAAGTGGTCCCAGTTTTTGCACTAAGGCTCCAAGGGCGATTAACCTTTGACCGGGTATGTAAAGGTCAAAGGGTTTAGCTAAATTAGGGAGTTCCTGGGCAAGGGTCTGTATTGACTGCTCTTTCCATTCTTGAAAGGCTGCTTCTGGATTCTATTCAAAAGGATCATCATCTTTTCGTGTCAGTGTTTCATGTAGAGGCCCAGCTATTACACTGTAGTTAGGGATCCAGATGCAGAAAACCTTGGCCTCCGCAGGAACCCCTAAGCTGTCTACTAGTTTTAGAAGAGGTAAGGCTGCCAATGGCTTCTTCCCTATCCTGGGATGCGTTTCTCCGAATATCTGTGAGAATGAAGCCCAGGCATGTCACCTTAGCCTGGGATATTTGAGCATTTTTCTTGGACACCTTCTATCCTTTCTTGGCTAGGTAGTTCAGAGGCGTCTTTAGTAGGCCTGGCGCTCAGAATGTCATCTGCATATTGAAGGAGGGTTCCCTTTTACAGAGGTTGAACTTTTAGTTCTTTAGAGGACATTTCCCCAATGATGGTGTGGGGATTTTTGAACCATTGGGGCAGGACGGCCCAGCATTATTGCTTTTGTTGCATGTTGTGTCCTGCCACTCACAAGCCAAAAATTCTTGTGACTCTGAGATGAATGGAATACAGAAGAAGGCATCATTGAAGTCTAATACAGAATGCCATGGCCTGGTGGAAGGTAGAATGACCAGCAGGGAGTAGGAAATAGGAGCTACTGGATGTATATCCTCGGTGGCTTCACTGACTGTCCTGATATACTTTATCAGGTCTCCAGCAGCCCATGGGGCTCTCGTGGTCAGGCCAATCCCAGGATATGGAGCTCACCTGGGCTGCACCCCTACCCCACAGCCCACGGGGCTCTCGTGGTCAAGTCCCTCCAAGAGTATGGAGCTCACCTCTGCAGCTACCCAGCAGCCCATGGGGCTCTCCTTCTCAGGCCCTTCCCAGGATACAGAGCTCCCCTTGGCAGGTACCCCAGCAGGGCTGGACACACAGGAACTGTGCACATAGCCCACCTTGCAGAGAACCCCCAGCTCACCTGTCGCTCACAGGTGACACAGAACACCTCAGAGCAGGACTTGAACTAACAAACAGCAGCTCTGACAGGTCTGTGACCATGGCAATCACTCTCTGCAGGCTCTTTCTGCCTGGACTTCCAGACACTTCCACTGCAGCCCGGGCACCAGGCCTCTGTCTCCACCCACCATCACTCCTCTCCCTGACTCCTGGGTTCCTCTCATTAGGATAGTGTCTTCTTGAAGTTGTTTTCCACTCATGGACCAGATAAAATGATAAGAAAACAAGCCGCAGCTGCAGCCCCTTGTCTATCCTGATACTCAAGAGCCCACACCTGTTCCTAGGGCCTGGCCCGTTTAGCAAGTTTCATTTTCTGCAACTGTGAGCCCCTGAGGGGTGAGGATTGGCTGATTTTGGTAGCCTGAAACTGCCTGCCAGCCCTCCACAGGTGTGCCTGGGTTGAGAGAAATATAAACAGATCTCCAGTGAGCGACAGCGCTTGTAGCTGTGACTGACGCCATATTCTCTGCCCCGTAGGCAGTGCCGGGGCTTTGCTGGTGGGAGGGAGTGAGGGGCCGTGGCTTTGTGGGTGGCCCAGTGTGAGTGGGGCTCTGCTGGACTTTCTTCAGGAGTTGCCAGGCTGCCACCTGCTAAAGAAGAGGATGTGTCACCCATACTTGCCGCTGGAATTTCACCCCAGGCAGAGGTGAGGAAGTAAAAAAGCAGTGGGGGCCGGGACAGGAGGGGTATCTCAGGCAGGGAAATGGAAAGCTTACAGAAGAGCATCTGGGGCCAGGACCATCCTGACTGGCCAGCAGGCACCAAGTCGGCCTGTGTGCTGTCGCTGGTGTGGCTCCACAGCACTTCCTCTAGGCTTGCAAGTTCTTGTACATATTCAGGTGTTTTACCTGGGAAGGGTGGGAAAAGTTCAACAGCAGCTGGCCTGGAGCTCAGCTCACGGTTACTCACAGATGCCTCAGCATGGCCCCCAGCCTTTCAATGAGGACGCTCCTTGCGTAGGAGTGGGCTGCTGGCTCTATGGGAGATGATTCCCCACCTCTGAGCAATTTCAGAATTGTTTACCACTGGAGCAAGTGCCCTGATAGGGTTTTCCTCTGTCTAACTGGTGGGTTCAGGTTTTGTTTTCCTTTTTTGGTTCAAGTTAGATTTTATTCCTTTTTTATATATTTATAGATATAAGCATGGAAATAATTCATTCATATAAATACATCTGTGTGAAGGGAAGAACTTTTTTCTGTTTTATTTTTAAATTTTATTTTTAAAAATTTTGAAATTTAATGTTATTTATTTTTTTATACAGCAGGTTATTATTAGTTATGTATTTTACGCATATACATGTATACAGGTCAATCCCAATCTCCCAACTCATCCCACCACCACCACCCCATGGCTTCCCACACTTGGTGTCCATAGGTTTGTTCTCTACCTCTGTGTCTCTATTTCTTCCCTGCAAACCAGTTCATCTGTACCATTTTTCTAGGTTCCACATATATGCATTAATATACAATATTTGTTTTTCTCTTTCTGACTTACTTCATTCTGTATGACAGTCTCTAGATCCATCGACGTCTCTACAAATGACCCAGTTTCATTCCTTCTTATGGCTGAGTAATATTCCATTTTATATATGTACCACATCTTTATCCATTCGTCTGTCTGTGGGTATTTAGGTTGCTTCCATTACCTGGCTATTGTAAATAGTGCTGAAATGAGCATTGTGGTGAATGTGCCTTTTTGATTTATGGTTTTCTCTGGGTATATGCCCAGAAGTGGGATTGCTGGATCATATGGTAATTCTATTTCTAGGTTTTTTAAGGAAACTCCATACTGTTCTCCATCGTGACTGTATCAATTTACATTTCCACCACTAGTGGAAGAGGGATCCTTTTGTCCACACCCTCCCCAGAATTTGTTGTTTGTAGATTTTCTGATGATTCCGATTCTAACAGGTGTGAGGTGATACCTCATTGTAGTTTTGATTTGCATTTCTCTAATAATTAGTGATGTTGAGCAGCTTTTCATGTGCGTCTTGGCCATCTCTGTGTCTTCTTTGAAGAAACGTCTCTTTAGATCTTCTGCCCATTTTTGTATTGGGTTGTTTGTTTTTTTTAATATTATGCTGCATGAGCTCTTTATATATATTGGAGATTAAACCTTTGTCCATTGATTCGTTTGCAAATATTTTCGCCCATTCTGAGGGAAGCTTTTTGCCATTCCCGTATTTTTAACAAAAAAAGAAAGAAAGAAAAAGAAGCAGAACACTAATGTGTGTAAAATATGCCTTTTGAAACTGTCGTTTTGAAATATGGACGTCCTTTGAATTTTTTGGTCAATACATGACCCCACGATTTGTGTTCAGGGCAGGTGTCATTTACAGGCCTGCAATGATTTTGAATATCAACTGACCATTAGCGCTGGGATTAAAGCTGCTGTTGTGTGAAACGGCCACAAGGTGGCAGCAGTTCTCCCTTACCAAATCTGGTTACGGGGGCAACAGAGGCTCAAAGGAAGTCGTGTTCTAGATTGGAATTTAGAATGGAATGTGCCAGGAGAAAGCCCCTCAAGTTTGTCTCACTACTTCTTGTTCGTGTTTTTAATTTAATTTTTTATTTTTTATTACAGCAAATTTGATTACAATGTTTGGCTTGTTGTAGGTGTGGAAGATGTGGTTCTTTTACACATATACATATGTCTGTTCTTCCTGGGATCCTTTTCCCATGTACCTTATGACAGAATGTTGAGTAGTCTTCTCTTGGTATTCTGTAGGTCTTTGGTGATTATATATGTCACCTGTGTTTGTATATGTCTGTTAACCCCAATATCATAATGAAACCAATCCTCACACCTTTCCATTGGTGAACCATAAGTTTGTTGAATGAATCTGTGATTGTCCTTCTCCGTGGAAATATCTGCCCTGGTATCCATTTTTCGGTCACACCTATAAGAGATATGATATGATATGTGTCTTTCACTTTCTGACTTACTACAAGTCACGTGATTACCTCTAGACACACCTACGGTGCTGCAAATGGCATCGTGTCCTTTTATTCCTTGGCTTCTATTCTGCCTTAGCGAGGTCCATTTTCAACAATGTGATTCCCTGAGGGCTGAGGATTAGCTGACCTGGGTAGCCTGACCCTGCCGGCCGGCCCTCCCCAGGTGTGCCTGGGTTGAGGTCAATATAAACAGCGCTGCAGGCAGCAATAGCCCCTGAAGCTGTGCCTGACTCCATATTCTCTGCCCCGTCAGCAGTCTCGGGGCTGTGCTGGTGGGAGGGAGTGAGGGGCCACGGATTTGTGGGTGGCCCGGTGTGAGTGGGTCTCTGCTGGACTTTCTGCAGGAGTTGCCAGGCTGCCACCTGTAAAGAAGAGGATGTGTCACCCATACCTTCCGCTGGAATTTCTCTCTGGACAGAGGTGAGGAAGGAAAAAAGCAGTGGGGGCCGGGACAGGAGGGGTATCTCAGGCAGGGCAATGGAAAGCTTCCAGAATAGCGCCCAGTGCCAAGACCTTCCTGGCTGGCCTGCAGGCACCAAGTTGGCCTGCGTGCTGTCGCTGGTGTGGCTCCACGGCCCTTCCTCTAGGCTTTCAAGCCCTTGTACATATTCAGGTGTTTTACCTGGGAAGGGTGGGAAAAGTTCAACAGCAGCTGGCCTGGAGCTCAGCTCACGGTTACTCACAGATGCCTCAGCATGGCCCCCAGCCTTTCAATGAGGACGCTCCTTGCATAGGAGTGGGGTGCTGGCTCTATGGGAGATGATTCCCCACCTCTGAGCAATTTCAGAATTGTTTACCACTGGAGCAAGTGCCCTGATAGGGTTTTCCTCTGTCTAACTGGTGGGTTCAGGTTTTGTTTTTCTTTTTTGGTTCAAGTTAGATTTTATTCCTTTTTAATATATTTATAGATATAAGCATGGAAATAATTCATTTATATAAATACATCTGTGTGAAGGGAAGAACTTTTTTCTGTTTTATTTTTAAATTTTATTTTTAAAAATTTTGAAATTTAATGTTATTTATTTTTTTATACAGCAGTTTATTATTAGTTATGTATTTTACGCATATACATGTATACAGGTCAATCCCAATCTCCCAACTCATCCCACCACCACCACCCCATGGCTTCCCACACTTGGTGTCCATAGGTTTGTTCTCTACCTCTGTGTCTCTATTTCTTCCCTGCAAACCAGTTCATCTGTACCATTTTTCTAGGTTCCACATATATGCATTAATATACAATATTTGTTTTTCTCTTTCTGACTTACTTCATTCTGTATGACAGTCTCTAGATCCATCGGCGTGTCTACAAATGACCCAGTTTCATTCCTTCTTATGGCTGAGTAATATTCCATTTTATATATGTACCACATCTTTATCCATTCGTCTGTCTGTGGGTATTTAGGTTGCTTCCATTACCTGGCTATTGTAAATAGTGCTGAAATGAGCAGTGTGGTGAATGTGCCTATTTGATTTATGGTTTTCTGTGGGTATATGCCCAGAAGTGGGATTGCTGGATCATATGGTAATTCTATTTCTAGGTTTTTTAAGGAAACTCCATACTGTTCTCCATCGTGACTGTATCAATTTACATTTCCACAACTAGTGGAAGAGGGATCCTTTTGTCCACACCCTCCCCAGAATTTGTTGTTTGTAGATTTTCTGTTGATGCCGAATCTAACAGGTGTGAGGTGATACCTCATTGTAGTTTTGATTTGCATTTCTCTAATAATTAGTGATGTTGAGCAGCTTTTCATGTGCGTCTTGGCCATCTCTGTGTCTTCTTTGAAGAAACGTCTCTTTAGATCTTCTGCCCATTTTTGTATTGGGTTGTTTGTTTTTTTAATATTAAGCTGCATGAGCTCTTTATATATATTGGAGATTAAACCTTTGTCCATTGATTCGTTTGCAAATATTTTCGCCCATTCTGAGGGAAGCTTTTTGCCATTCCCGTTTTTTTAACAAAAAAGAAAGAAAGAAAAAGAAACCGAACACTAATGTGTGTAAAATATGCCTTTTGAAACTGTCGTTTTGAAATATGGACGTCCTTTGAATTTTTTGGTCGATATATGAACCCAGAATTTGTTTTCAGGGCAGGTGTCATTTACAGGCCTGCAATGATTTTGAATATCAACTGACCGTTAGCGCTGGGATTAAAGCTGCTCTTGTGTGAAACGGCCGCAAGGTGGCAGCAGTTATCCCTTACCAAATCTGGTTACTGGGGTAACAGAGCCTCAATGGATGTAGTGTTCTAGACTGGAATTTAGAATGGAATGTGCCAGGAGAAAGCCCCTCAAGTTTGTCTCACTACTTCTTGTTCGTATTTTAATTTAATTTTTTATTTTTTATTACAGCAAATTAGATTACAATGCTTGGCTTGTTGTAGTTGTGGAAGATGTGGTTCTTTTACACATATACATATGTCTGTTCTTCCTGGGATCCTTTTCCCATGTACCTTATGACAGAATGTTGAGTAGTCTTCTCTTGGTACTCTGTAGGTCTTTCGTGATTATATATGTCACCTGTGTTTGTATATGTCTGTTAACCCCAATATCATAATGAAACCAATCCTCACACCTTTCCATTGGTGAACCATAAGTTTGTTGAATGAATCTGTGATTGCCCTTCTCCGTGGAAATATCTGCCCTGGTATCCATTTTTCGGTCAAACCTATAAGAGATATGATATAATATGTGTCTTTCACTTTCGGAATTACTACAAGTCACGTGATTACCTCTAGACACACCTACGGTGCTGCAAATGGCATTGTGCCCTTTTATTCCTTGGCTTCTATTCTGCCTTAGTGAGGTCCATTTTCAACAATGTGATTCCCTGAGGGCTGAGGATTAGCTGACCTGTGTAGCCTGACCCTGCCGGCTTCCCTCCTGAGGTGTGCCTGTGTTGAGGTCAATATAAACAGCGCTGCAGGCAGCAATAGCCCCTGAAGCTGTGCCTGACTCCATATTCTGTGCCCCGTCAGCAGTCACGGGGCTGTGCTGGTGGGAGGGAGTGAGGGGTCACGACTTTGTGGGTGGCCCGGTGTGAGTGGGTCTCTGCTGGACTTTCTGCAGGAGTTGCCAGGCTGCCACCTGTATAGAAGAGGATGTGTCACCCATACCTTCCGCTGGAATTTCTCTCCGGACATTGGTGAGGAAGGAAAAAAGCAGTGGGGGCCGGGACAGGAGGGGTATCTCAGGCAGGGGAATGGAAAGCTTCCAGAAGAGCACCCAGGGCCAGGACCTTCCTGGCTGGCCTGCAGGCACCAAGTTGGCCTGCGTGCTGTTGCTGGTGTGGCTCCACGGCCCTTCATCTAAGCTTTCAAGCCCTTGTACATATTCACGTGTTTTACCTGGGAAGGGTGGGAAAAGTTCAGCAGCAGCTGGCCTGGGGCTCAGCTCACGGTTACTCACAGATGCCTCAAGTCCCTTTCACTGAGGAAGGTGTAGGTCTTGTCTATTCCATAGTTTGTTTTTGGAACGGTTCCTGTGCTTATATCAAACTCTGGTTTTATGCATCACCCCACCTCTCATTCCCCCTTAAGCAGGCATCAGAGTGTTTTCCAAAGGTGAGACTCTGTTCTCTTTCCTAACTGAGTTCAAGTGTAGCCATGTTTAGAGGATCTTCATAAGTGATATCTTAATATAAGTTTCTTTTTTGTGTGACTTATTTCACTTAGAAGCATCATACCTCAATCCACTCATTTTGCTGCTACTGGTATTATGCCATTCATTGCATGGCTGAGGGATAATCCATCGTACGTAAGTACCACAATTTTTTGAACCATTTTTATATTTCCTCGGATATTTAAGGTGTACCCAAGTTGAGGTTCTTGTAAGCAGTGCAGCCTTAAATTTTGGGGTGGCTCTGTCTTATTGATTTTCAGGTTTCCCAAGGTATATTCCCTAGACTGGAAGTGCCCTTGGCTCTGTAGCTCTGTTGTTTACTTGTTTTAGGGAACACAATGCACTCCTCCAGAGAGGCAGGTGGCAATTTACATCCCGCCCATCAGCATAACAAGACTCCCTGTTCTCCAGGGCCTGTCTTGCCTTTCTGTTTTTACACATTTTGTAGATGTCCCTTTTAGACCTGTGGAAAGTGATACTTCTTTGTAGTGCAGATTTTCATTGCCAGCCTGCTTGCTTGGTCAAAAAGGGCCTATGCGTTTTCTCCTGAATATATTCATGAGAAAACGCCTAGGCTCTATTTGGCCAAGTGCATCATTTTTGAAATTTTGCCCCTCTTTCAGTGCTTCAAACGCGATTCCAACGTACCTCTTGAAATCAGTTTCCTGCTATTCTGCTTCGCTTTCAAGTCCGCCTCGTTGCCTTCCCTCACCAGATTTTTGGACAATAGTTGTCCTTTACTACTCTGCCAGTTTGTGAATTGCTGTGCCCCTGAGTTCCATTTTTCAACTTGTTTTTTGTGAGCTGACTAAAAGTCCAAAATTTTGGTTCAGGACCTATACTGGTTCCCAGTGGGTGGCTGAGAGCTTGGTTAATTCTTCTTCCTGCTTGGAAATTAGAGTGACATGTGCCCGTCGAAATGCCTAAGAGCTACTCTCTCATTGGTTCTCCCTCTTCCCTTTAATCCTCTGCCAAATTGGCAAACTGTGAGAACCAGGAGGTTAAAGGGGCTGTCTCTCCAAGTTGGGAGATTGATAGAAAACCACTTGGAAAAACAAACCGGAGCACAAGGAGAGGGACTATTCGTTGAGTTTTAGAAACCTTTCATATTCACAGTGTGTCCATTCTCTATTTTTCCCTTACATGTTATATCTGTAGTAATATTCCCTTCAAGCTGGAGAGTTGGGACCCATGGAATGCGTGCCATTCATTATTGATTTAAAGGGTCTGCATTTGCTCACCGAATCTCACCAATCCTCTCAGTCCCAAGTGTCCAGCCTTATGCCACATCCAGCTGTCATTGTAGAAAGGGTCATTCCAGGTTTCATCAGAGACCCTGAAGGAATTGTAAAGAATTTTCCTGTTTTTTTGTTTTGTTTTTGAAATTCCTTTTCATAGTGGGTTTGAGGTGATTCTCGGTGACATGTTTATGCCTGTCTAGACACACTTGATTCCCTTACGGAGACATATCAATACATAGGTATTAAGATTCTTACTAGTCAGATATATTCCTTTGCTGGAAATATGGGGTTTTGAGTCCCTTTCTCTGAGGAAGGTATAGGTCTTGTCTATTCCTTAGTTGGATTTTGGAACGGTACCTGTGCTTATATCAAACTCTGGTTTTATGCATCACCCCACCTCTCCTTCCCCCTTAAGCAGGCATAAGGGTGTTTTCCAAATGTGAGACTCTGTTCTCTTTCCTAACTCAGTTCAAGTGTAGCCATGTTTACAGGATCTTCATAAGTGATATCTTATGATAAGTATCTTTTTCTGTGTGACTTATTTCACTTAGAATCATCGTACCTGAATCCAGTCATTTTGCTGCTACTGGTCTTGTTACATTGATGGTATGGCTGACGGATATTCCATCGTATGTAAGTACCACAATTTTTTGAACCATTTTTATCTTTCCTGGGATATTTATGGTGTACCCAAGTTGAGGTTCTTGTAAGCAGTGCAGCCCTAAATATTGGGGTGGCTGTGTCTTATTGATTTTCAGTTTTCCGAAGGTATATTCCCTAGACTGGAAGTGCCCTTGGCTCTGTAGCTCTGTTGTTTACTTGTTTTAGGGAACACAATGCACTCCTCCAGAGAGGCAGTTGGCAATTTACATCCCTCCCATAAGCAAAACAAGGATCCGTGTTCTCCAGGGCCTCTCTTGCCTTTTTAGATTTTACACATTTTGTGGATGTCCCTTCTGAATGGTCGGAAGTGATACTTCTTTGTAGTGCAGATTTGCATTGCCCGCTTGTTTGCTTGGTCAAAAATGGCGTATGAGTTTTCTCCTGAATATATTCAGGAGAAAACGCATACGCCCTTTTTGGCTAAGTGTGTCACTGTCGAAGTTGTGCCCCTCTTCCTGTGCTTTAAAGGCGATTCCAACGTACCTCTTGAAATCAGTTTCCTGCTATTCTGCCTCGCTTTCAAGTCCGCCTTGTTGCCTTCCCTGAACAGATTTTTGGACGATACTTGTCCTTTATTACTCGGCCTGTTTGTGAATTGCTGTGCCCCTGAGCTCCATTTTTCAACTCGTTTTTTGTGAGCTGACCGCAAGTCCAAAATTTTGGTTCAGGACCTATACTGGTTCCCGGTGGGTGGCTGAGACTTCGGTTAATTCTTCTTCCTGCCGGGAAATTAGAGTGATATGTGCCCGTCCAAATGCCTAACAGCTACTCTCTCATTGGTTCTCCTTCTTCCCTTTCATCCTCTGCCAAATTGGCAACCTGTGCGAACCAGGAGGTTAAAGGGGCTGTCTCTCCAAGTTGGCAGGTTGATAGTAAAGCAGATGGAAAGTCAAACCGGAGCACCAGGAGAGGGACTATTCGTTGAGTTTTAGAAACCTTTCGTATTCACAGTGTGTCCGTTCTCTAGGTTTCCCGTACATTTTATAGCTGTAGTAATATTCACTTCAACCTGGAGAGTTGGGAAACATGGAATGGGTGCCTGGAATTTGTGCTTTAAAGGGTCTGCATTTTATCACCAAATCTCACCAATCCTCTCAGTCCCAAGTGTCCAGCCGTATGCCACATCCAGCTGTCATTGTAGATAGGGTCATTCCAGGTTTCATCAGAGACCCTGAAGGAATTGGAAAGAATTTCCCAGTTTTTTTGTTTTGTTTTTGAAATTCCTTTTTATAGTGGGTTTGAGCTGCTTCTCGCTGCCATGTTTATGCCAGTCTAGACACACCTGATTCCCTTACGGAGACATATCAATACATAGGTTTTAAGATTCTTACTAATCAGATATATTCCTCTGCGGGAAATATGGGGTTTTGAGTCCCTTTCACTGAGGAAGGTGTAGGTCTTGTCTATTGCATAGTTGGTTTTTGGAACGGAACCTGTGCTTATATCAAACTCTGGTTTTATGCATCACCCGACCTCTCCTTCCTCCTTAAGCAGGCATGTGTGTTTTCTAAATGTGAGACTCTGTTCTCTTTCCTAACTCAGTTCAAGTGTAGCCATGTTTACAGGATCTTCATGAGTGATATCTTATGATAAGTTTCTTTTTTGTGTGACTTATTTCACTTACAATCATCGTACCTGAATCCACTCATTTTGCTGCTACTGGTCTTATGACATTGATTTCATGGCTGAGGAATATTCCACCTTAGGAAAGTACCACAATTTTTTGAACAATTTTTATATTTCCAGGGATATTTAAGGTGTACTCAAGATGAGGCTCTTGAAGCAGTGCAGCCCTTAATTTTGGGGTGGCTCTGTCTTGTTGATTTTCAGTTTTCCCAAAGTATATTCCCTAGACTGGAAGTGCCCTTGGCTCTGTAGCTCTGTTGTTTACTTGTTTTATGGAACACAATGCACTCCTCCAGAGAGGCAGTTGGCAATTTACATCCCGCCCATCAGCATAAAAAGGCTCCCTGTTCTCCAGGGCCTGTCTTGCCTTTCTGGTTTTTACAAATTTGTGCATGTCCCTTTTGACCGGTGGGAAATGATACTTCTTTGTAGTGCAGATTTGCATTGCCCGCTTCCTTGCTTGGCCAAAAAGGGCGTTTGCGTTTTCTCCTGAATATATTCAGGTGAAAACGCATACACCCTTTTGGGCCAAGTGCATCATTGTCGAAGTTGTGCCCCTCTTCCTGTGCTTTAAAGGCGATTCCAACGTACCTCTTGAAATCAGTTTCCTGCTATTCTGCCTCGCTTTCAAGTCCGCCTTGTTGCCTTCCCTGAACAGATTTTTGGACGATACTTGTCCTTTATTACTCGGCCTGTTTGTGAATTGCTGTGCCCCTGAGCTCCATTTTTCAACTCGTTTTTTGTGAGCTGACCGCAAGTCCAAAATTTTGGTTCAGGACCTATACTGGTTCCCGGTGGGTGGCTGAGACTTCGGTTAATTCTTCTTCCTGCCGGGAAATTAGAGTGATATGTGCCCGTCCAAATGCCTAACAGCTACTCTCTCATTGGTTCTCCTTCTTCCCTTTCATCCTCTGCCAAATTGGCAACCTGTGCGAACCAGGAGGTTAAAGGGGCTGTCTCTCCAAGTTGGCAGGTTGATAGTAAAGCAGATGGAAAGTCAAACCGGAGCACCAGGAGAGGGACTATTCGTTGAGTTTTAGAAACCTTTCGTATTCACAGTGTGTCCGTTCTCTAGGTTTCCCGTACATTTTATAGCTGTAGTAATATTCACTTCAACCTGGAGAGTTGGGAAACATGGAATGGGTGCCTGGAATTTGTGCTTTAAAGGGTCTGCATTTGATCACCAAATCTCACCAATCCTCTCAGTCCCAAGTGTCCAGCCGTATGCCACATCCAGCTGTCATTGTAGATAGGGTCATTCCAGGTTTCATCAGAGACCCTGAAGGAATTGGAAAGAATTTCCCAGTTTTTTTGTTTTGTATTTGAAATTCCTTTTTATAGTGGGTTTGAGCTGCTTCTCGCTGCCATGTTTATGCCAGTCTAGACACACCTGATTCCCTTACGGAGACATATCAATACATAGGTTTTAAGATTCTTACTAGTCAGATATATTCCTCTGCGGGAAATATGGGGTTTTGAGTCCCTTTCACTGAGGAAGGTGTAGGTCTTGTCTATTGCATAGTTGGTTTTTGGAACGGAACCTGTGCTTATATCAAACTCTGGTTTTATGCATCACCCGACCTCTCCTTCCTCCTTAAGCAGGCATAAGTGTGTTTTCTAAATGTGAGACTCTGTTCTCTTTCCTAACTCAGTTCAAGTGTAGCCATGTTTACAGGATCTTCATGAGTGATATCTTATGATAAGTTTCTTTTTTGTGTGACTTATTTCACTTACAATCATCGTACCTGAATCCACTCATTTTGCTGCTACTGGTCTTATGACATTGATTTCATGGCTGAGGAATATTCCACCTTAGGAAAGTACCACAATTTTTTGAACAATTTTTATATTTCCAGGGATATTTAAGGTGTACTCAAGATGAGGTTCTTGAAGCAGTGCAGCCCTAAATTTTGGGGTGGCTCTGTCTTCTTGATTTTCAGTTTTCCCAAAGTATATTCCCTAGACTGGAAGTGCCCTTGGCTCTGTAGCTCTGTTGTTTACTTGTTTTATGGAACACAATGCACTCCTCCAGAGAGGCAGTTGGCAATTTACATCCCGCCCATCAGCATAAAAAGGCTCCCTGTTCTCCAGGGCCTGTCTTGCCTTTCTGGTTTTTACAAATTTGTGCATGTCCCTTTTGACCGGTGGGAAATGATACTTCTTTGTAGTGCAGATTTGCATTGCCCGCTTCCTTGCTTGGCCAAAAAGGGCGTTTGCGTTTTCTCCTGAATATATTCAGGTGAAAACGCATACACCCTTTTGGGCCAAGTGCATCATTGTCGAAGTTGTGTCCCTCTTCCTGTGCTTTAAAGGCGATTCCAACGTACCTCTTGAAATCAGTTTCCTGCTATTCTGCCTCGCTTTCAAGTCCGCCTTGTTGCCTTCCCTGAACAGATTTTTGGACGATACTTGTCCTTTATTACTCGGCCTGTTTGTGAATTGCTGTGCCCCTGAGCTCCATTTTTCAACTCGTTTTTTGTGAGCTGACCGCAAGTCCAAAATTTTGGTTCAGGACCTATACTGGTTCCCGGTGGGTGGCTGAGACTTCGGTTAATTCTTCTTCCTGCCGGGAAATTAGAGTGATATGTGCCCGTCCAAATGCCTAACAGCTACTCTCTCATTGGTTCTCCTTCTTCCCTTTCATCCTCTGCCAAATTGGCAACCTGTGCGAACCAGGAGGTTAAAGGGGCTGTCTCTCCAAGTTGGCAGGTTGATAGTAAAGCAGATGGAAAGTCAAACCGGAGCACTAGGAGAGGGACTATTCGTTGAGTTTTAGAAACCTTTCGTATTCACTGTGTGTCCGTTCTCTAGGTTTCCCGTACATTTTATAGCTGTAGTAATATTCACTTCAACCTGGAGAGTTGGGAAACATGGAATGGGTGCCTGGAAGTTGTGCTTTAAAGGGTCTGCATTTGATCACCAAATCTCACCAATCCTCTCAGTCCCAAGTGTCCAGCCGTATGCCACATCCAGCTGTCATTGTAGATAGGGTCATTCCAGGTTTCATCAGAGACCCTGAAGGAATTGGAAAGAATTTCCCAGTTTTTTTGTTTTGTTTTTGAAATTCCTTTTTATAGTGGGTTTGAGCTGCTTCTCGCTGCCATGTTTATGCCAGTCTAGACACACCTGATTCCCTTACGGAGACATATCAATACATAGGTTTTAAGATTCTTACTAGTCAGATATATTCCTCTGCGGGAAATATGGGGTTTTGAGTCCCTTTCACTGAGGAAGGTGTAGGTCTTGTCTATTGCATAGTTGGTTTTTGGAACGGAACCTGTGCTTATATCAAACTCTGGTTTTATGCATCACCCGACCTCTCCTTCCTCCTTAAGCAGGCATAAGTGTGTTTTCTAAATGTGAGACTCTGTTCTCTTTCCTAACTCAGTTCAAGTGTAGCCATGTTTACAGGATCTTCATGAGTGATATCTTATGATAAGTTTCTTTTTTGTGTGACTTATTTCACTTACAATCATCGTACCTGAATCCACTCATTTTGCTGCTACTGGTCTTATGACATTGATTTCATGGCTGAGGAATATTCCACCTTAGGAAAGTACCACAATTTTTTGAACCATTTTTATATTTCCAGGGATATTTATGGTGTACTCAAGATGAGGTTCTTGAAGCAGTGCAGCCCTAAATTTTGGGGTGGCTCTGTCTTGTTGATTTTCAGTTTTCCCAAAGTATATTCCCTAGACTGGAAGTGCCCTTGGCTCTGTAGCTCTGTTGTTTACTTGTTTTATGGAACACAATGCACTCCTCCAGAGAGGCAGTTGGCAATTTACATCCCGCCCATCAGCATAAAAAGGCTCCCTGTTCTCCAGGGCCTGTCTTGCCTTTCTGGTTTTTACAAATTTGTGCATGTCCCTTTTGACCGGTGGGAAATGATACTTCTTTGTAGTGCAGATTTGCATTGCCCGCTTCCTTGCTTGGCCAAAAAGGGCGTTTGCGTTTTCTCCTGAATATATTCAGGTGAAAACGCATACACCCTTTTGGGCCAAGTGCATCATTGTCGAAGTTGTGCCCCTCTTCCTGTGCTTTAAAGGCGATTCCAACGTACCTCTTGAAATCAGTTTCCTGCTATTCTGCCTCGCTTTCAAGTCCGCCTTGTTGCCTTCCCTGAACAGATTTTTGGACGATACTTGTCCTTTATTACTCGGCCTGTTTGTGAATTGCTGTGCCCCTGAGCTCCATTTTTCAACTCGTTTTTTGTGAGCTGACCGCAAGTCCAAAATTTTGGTTCAGGACCCATACTGGTTCCCGGTGGGTGTCTGAGACTTCGGTTAATTCATCTTCCTGCCGGGAAATTAGAGTGATATGTGCCCGTCCAAATGCCTAACAGCTACTCTCTCATTGGTTCTCCTTCTTCCCTTTCATCCTCTGCCAAATTGGCAACCTGTGCGAACCAGGAGGTTAAAGGGGCTGTCTCTCCAAGTTGGCAGGTTGATAGTAAAGCAGATGGAAAGTCAAACCGGAGCACCAGGAGAGGGACTATTCGTTGAGTTTTAGAAACCTTTCGTATTCACAGTGTGTCCGTTCTCTAGGTTTCCCGTACATTTTATAGCTGTAGTAATATTCACTTCAACCTGGAGAGTTGGGAAACATGGAATGGGTGCCTGGAATTTGTGCTTTAAAGGGTCGGCATTTGATCACCAAATCTCACCAATCCTCTCAGTCCCAAGTGTCCAGCCGTATGCCACATCCAGCTGTCATTGTAGATAGGGTCATTCCAGGTTTCATCAGAGACCCTGAAGGAATTGGGAAGAATTTCCCAGTTTTTTTGTTTTGTTTTTGAAATTCCTTTTTATAGTGGGTTTGAGCTGCTTCTCGCTGCCATGTTTATGCCAGTCTAGACACACCTGATTCCCTTACGGAGACATATCAATACATAGGTTTTAAGATTCTTACTAGTCAGATATATTCCTCTGCGGGAAATATGGGGTTTTGAGTCCCTTTCACTGAGGAAGGTGTAGGTCTTGTCTATTGCATAGTTGGTTTTTGGAACGGAACCTGTGCTTATATCAAACTCTGGTTTTATGCATCACCCGACCTCTCCTTCCCCCTTAAGCAGGCATAAGAGTGTTTTCTAAATGTGAGACACTGTTCTCTTTCCTAACTCAGTTCACTTGTAGCCATGTTTACAGGATCTTCATAAGTGATATCTTATGATAAGTTTCTTTTTCTGTGTGACTTATTTCACTTAGAATCATCGTACCTGAATCCACCCATTTTGCTGCTACTGGTCTTATGACATTGATTTCATGGCTGAGGGATATACCATCGTACGTAAGTACCACAATTTTTTGAACCATTTTTATATTTCCTGGGATATTTAAGGTGTACCCAAGTTGAGGTCCTTGTAAGAAGTGCAGCCCTAAATTTTGGGGTGGCTCTGTCTTATTGATTTTCAGATTTCCCAAGGTATATTCCCTAGACTGGAAGTGCCCTTGGCTCTGTAGCTCTGTTCTTTAATTGTTTTAGGGAACACAATGCACTGCTCCAGAGAGGAAGTTGGCAATTTACATCCCGCCCATCAGCATAACAAGGCTCCCTGTTCTCCAGGGCCTGTCTTGCCTTTCTGGTTTTTACACATTTTGTGGATGTCCCTTCTGACCGGTGGGAAGTGATACTTCTTTGTAGTGCAGATTTGCATTGCCCGCTTGCTTGCTTGGCCAAAAAGGGTGTATGCGTTTTCTCTTGAATATATTCAGGTGAAAACGCATACACCCTTTTGGGCCAAGTGCATCATTGTCGAAGTTGTGCCCCTCTTCCTGTGCTTTAAAGGCGATTCCAACGTACCTCTTGAAATCAGTTTCCTGCTATTCTGCCTCGCTTTCAAGTCCGCCTTGTTGCCTTCCCTGAACAGATTTTTGGACGATACTTGTCCTTTATTACTCGGCCTGTTTGTGAATTGCTGTGCCCCTGAGCTCCATTTTTCAACTCGTTTTTTGTGAGCTGACCGCAAGTCCAAAATTTTGGTTCAGGACCTATACTGGTTCCCGGTGGGTGGCTGAGACTTCGGTTAATTCTTCTTCCTGCCGGGAAATTAGAGTGATATGTGCCCGTCCAAATGCCTAACAGCTACTCTCTCATTGGTTCTCCTTCTTCCCTTTCATCCTCTGCCAAATTGGCAACCTGTGCGAACCAGGAGGTTAAAGGGGCTGTCTCTCCAAGTTGGCAGGTTGATAGTAAAGCAGATGGAAAGTCAAACCGGAGCACCAGGAGAGGGACTATTCGTTGAGTTTTAGAAACCTTTCGTATTCACAGTGTGTCCGTTCTCTAGGTTTCCCGTACATTTTATAGCTGTAGTAATATTCACTTCAACCTGGAGAGTTGGGAAACATGGAATGGGTGCCTGGAATTTGTGCTTTAAAGGGTCTGCATTTGATCACCAAATCTCACCAATCCTCTCAGTCCCAAGTGTCCAGCCGTATGCCACATCCAGCTGTCATTGTAGATAGGGTCATTCCAGGTTTCATCAGAGACCCTGAAGGAATTGGAAAGAATTTCCCAGTTTTTTTGTTTTGTTTTTGAAATTCCTTTTTATAGTGGGTTTGAGCTGATTCTCGCTGCCATGTTTATGCCAGTCTAGACACACTTGATTCCCTTACGGAGACATATCAATAAATAGGTTTTAAGATTCTTACTATTCAGATATATTCCTCTGCGGGAAATATGGGGTTTTGAGTCCCTTTCACTGAGGAAGGTGTAGGTCTTGTCTATTGCATAGTTGGTTTTTGGTACGGTACCTGGGCTTATATCAGACTCTGGTTTTATGCATCACCCCACCTCTCCTTCCCCCTTAAGCAGGCATAAGAGTGTTTTCTAAATGTGAGACACTGTTCTCTTTCCTAACTCAGTTCACTTGTAGCCATGTTTACAGGATCTTCATAAGTGATATCTTATGATAAGTTTCTTTTTCTGTGTGACTTATTTCACTTAGAATCATCGTACCTGAATCCACCCATTTTGCTGCTACTGGTCTTATGACATTGATTTCATGGCTGAGGGATATACCATCGTACGTAAGTACCACAATTTTTTGAACCATTTTTATATTTCCTGGGATATTTAAGGTGTACCCAAGTTGAGGTCCTTGTAAGAAGTGCAGCCCTAAATTTTGGGGTGGCTCTGTCTTATTGATTTTCAGATTTCCCAAGGTATATTCCCTAGACTGGAAGTGCCCTTGGCTCTGTAGCTCTGTTCTTTAATTGTTTTAGGGAACACAATGCACTGCTCCAGAGAGGAAGTTGGCAATTTACATCCCGCCCATCAGCATAACAAGGCTCCCTGTTCTCCAGGGCCTGTCTTGCCTTTCTGGTTTTTACACATTTTGTGGATGTCCCTTCTGACCGGTGGGAAGTGATACTTCTTTGTAGTGCAGATTTGCATTGCCCGCTTGCTTGCTTGGCCAAAAAGGGTGTATGCGTTTTCTCTTGAATATATTCAGGAGAAAACGCATACGCCCTTTGTGGCCAAGTGCATCATTGTCGAAGTTGTGACGCTCTTCCTGTGCGTTAAAGGCGATTCCAACGTACCTGTTGAAATCTGTTTCCTGCTATTCTGCCTCGCTTTCAAGTCCGCCTCGTTGCCTTCCCTCAACAGATTTTTGGACGATAGTTGTCCTTTATTACTCGGCCAGTTTGTGAATTGCTGTGCCCCTGAGCTCCATTGTTCAACTCGTTATTTGTGAGCTGACCGCAAGTCCAAAATTTTGGTTCAGGACCTATACTGGGTCCTCGTGGTTGGCTGAGACTTTGGGTAATTCTTCTTCCTGCCGGGAAGTTAGAGTGATATGTGCCCGTCCAAATGCCTAAGAGCTACTCTCTCATTGGTTCTCCCTCTTCCCTTTCGTCCTCTGCCAAATTGGCAACCTGTGTGAACCAGTAGGTTAAAGGGGCTGTCTCTCCAAGTTGGGAGGTTGATAGTAAAGCAGATGGAAAGTCAAACCGGAGCAACAGGAGAGGGACTATTCGTTGAGTTTTAGAAACCTTTCGTATTCACAGTGTGTCCATTCTCTAGGTTTCCCGTACATGTAATAGCTGTAGTAATATTCCCTTCAACCAGGAGAGATCGGACCCATGGAATGGGTGCCAGGCATTTGTGTTTTAAAGGGTCTGCATTTTCTCACTCAATCTCACCAATCCTCTCAGTCCCAAGTGTCCAGCCTTATGCCACATCCAGCTGTCATTGTAGATAGGGTCATTTCAGGTTTCATCAGAGACCCTGAAGGAATTGTAAAGAATTTCCCAGTATTTTTGTTTTGTTTTTGAAATTCCTTTTTATAGTGGGATTGAGCTGTTCTCGCTGCCATGTTTATGCCAGCCTAGACACACTTGATTCCCTTACGGAGACATATCAATACATATGTTTTAAGATTCTTACTAGTCAGATATATTCCTCTGCGGGAAATATGGGGTTTTGAGTCCCTTTCACTGAGGAAGGTGTAGGTCTTGTCTATTCCATAGTTGGTTTTTGGAACGGTACCTCTGCTTATTTCAAACTCTGGTTTTATGCATCACCCCACCTCTCCTTCCCCCTTAAGCAGGCATAAGAGTGTTTTCTAAATGTGAGACACTGTTCTCTTTCCTAACTCAGTTCAAGTGTAGCCATGTTTACAGGATCTTCATAAGTGATATCTTATGATAAGTTTCTTTTTCTCTGTGACTTATTTCACTTAGAATCATCGTACCTGAATCCACCCATTTTGCTGCTACTGGTCTTATGACATTGATTTCATGGCTGAGGGATATTCCATCGTACGTAAGTACCACAATTTTTTGAACCATTTTTATATTTCCTGGGATATTTAAGGGGTACCCAAGTTGAGGTCCTTGTTAGCAGTGCAGCCCTAAATTTTGGGGTGGCTCTGTCTTATTGATTTTCAATTTTCCCAAGGTATATTCACTAGACTGGAAGTACCCTTGGCTCTGTAGCTCTGTTCTTTAATTGTTTTAGGGAACACAATGTACTCCTCCAGAGAGGCAGTTGGCAATTTACATCCCACCCATCAGCATAAGAAGGCTCCCTGTTCTCCAGGGCCTGTCTTGCCTTTCGGGTTTTTACACATTTTGTGGATGTCCCTTTTGACCGGTGGGAAGTGATACTTCTTTGTAGTGCAGATTTGCATTGCCCGCTTGCTTGCTTGGCCAAAGAGGGCGTATGCGTTTTCTCCTGAATATATTCAGGAGAAAATGCATACGCCCTCTTTGGCCAAGAGCATCATTGTCGAAGTTGTGCCCCTCTTCCTGTGCTTTAAAGGCGATTCCAACGTACGTCTTGAAATCTGTTTCCTGCTATTCTGCCTCGCTTTCAAGTCCGCCTCGTTGCCTTCCCTCAACAGATTTTTGGACGATAATTGTCCTTTATTACTCGGCCAGTTTGTGAATTGCTGTGCCCCTGAGCTCCATTTTTCAACTCGTTTTTGGTGAGATGACCGCAAATCCAAAATTTTGGGTCAGGACCTCTGCTGGTTCCCGGTGGGGGGCTGAGACTTTGGTTAATTCTTCTTCCTGCCGGGAAATTACAGTGATATGTGCCATTCCAAATGCCTAACAGCTACTCTCTCATTGGTTCTCCCTCTTCCCTTTCATCCTCTGCCAAATTGGCAACCTGTGCGAACCAGGAGGTTAAAGGGGCTGTCTCTCCAAGTTGGTAGGTTGATAGTAAAGCAGATGGAAACTCAAACCGGAGCACCAGGAGAGAGACTATTCGTTGAGTTTTAGAAACCTTTCGTATTCACAGTGTGTCCGTTCTCTAGGTTTCCCGTACATGTTATAACTGTAGTAATATTCCCTTCAACCTGGAGAGTTGGGACCCATGGAAAGTGTGCCATGCATTATTGCTTTAAAGGATCTGCATTTGCTCACCCAATCTCACCAATCCTCCCAGTCCCAAGTGTCCAGCCTTATTCCACATCCATCTGTCGTTGTAGATAGGGTCATTCCAGGTTTCATCAGAGACCCTGAAGGCATTGTAAATAATTTCCCAGTTTTTTGGTTTTGTTTTTGAAATTCCTTTTTATAGTGGGTTTAAGCTGATTCTCGCTGCCATGTTTATGCCAGTCTAGACACACTTGATTCCCTTACGGAGACATATCAATACATAGGTTTTAAGATTCTTACTAGTCAGATATATTCCTCTGCGGGAAATATGGGGTTTTGAGTCCCTTTCACTGAGGAAGGTGTAGGTCTTGTCTATTCAATAGTTGGTTTTTGAAATGGTACCTGTGCTTATATCAAACTCTGGTTTTATGCATCACCCCACCTCTCCTTCCCCCTTAAGCAGGCATAAGAGTGTTTTCTAAATGTGAGACACTGTTCTCTTTCCTAACTCAGGTCAAGTGTAGCCATGTTTACAGGATCTTCATAAATGATATCTTATGATAAGTTTCTTTTTCTGTGTGACTTATTTCACTTAGAATCATCGTACCTGAATCCACCCATTTTGCTGCTACTGGTCTTATGACATTGATTTCATGGCTGAGGGATATTCCATCGTACGTAAGTACCACAATTTTTTGAACCATTTTTATATTTCCTGGGATATTTAAGGTGTACCCAAGTTGAGGTCCTTGTAAGCAGTGCAGCCCTAAATTTTGGGGTGGCTCTGTCTTATTGATTTTCAGTTTTCCCAAGGTATATTCCCTAGACTGGAAGTGCCCTTGGCTCTGTAGCTCTGTTCTTTACTTGTTTAAGGGAACACAATGTACTCCTCCAGAGAGGCAGTTGGCAATTTACATCCCGCCTATCAGCATAACAAGGCTCCCTGTTCTCCAGGGCCTGTCTTGCCTTTCTGGTTTTTACACATTTTGCGGATGTCCCTTTTGACCGGTGGGAAGTGATACTTTTTTGTAGTGCAGATTTGCATTGCCCGCTTGCTTGCTTGGCCTAAGAGGGCGTATGTGTTTTCTCCTGAATATATTCAGGAGAAAACACATACGCCCTCTTTGGCCAAGAGCATCATTGTCGAAGTTGTGCCCCTCTTCCTGTGCTTTAAAGGTGATTCCAACGTACCTCTTGAAATCTGTTTCCTGCTATTCTGCCTCGCTTTCAAGTCCGCCTCGTTGCCTTCCCTCAACAGATTTTTGGACGATAGTTGTCCTTTATTACTCGGCCAGTTTGTGAATTGCTGTGATCCTGAGCTACATTTTTCAACTCGTTTTTGGTGAGCTGACCGCAAGTCCAAAATTTTGGTTCAGGACCTATGCTGGTTCCCACTGGGTGGCTGAGACTTTGGTTAATTCTTCTTCCTGCAGGGAAATTACAGTGATATGTGCCCGTTCAAATGCCTAACAGCTACTCTCTCATTGGTTCTCCCTCTTCCCTTTCATCCTCTGACAAATTGGCAACCTGTGCGAACCAGGATGTTAAAGGGGCTGTCTCTCCAATTTGGGAGGTTGATAGTAAAGAAGATGGAAAGTCAAACCGGAGCACCAGGAGAGGGACTATTCGTTGAGTTTTAGAAACCTTTCGTATTCACAGTGTGTCCGTTCTCTAGGTTTCCCGTATATGTTATATCTGTAGTAATATACCCTTCAACCTGGAGAGTTGGGGCCCATGGAATGGGTACCAGGCATTTGTGCTATAAAGGTTCTGCATTTGCTCACCCAATCTCACCAATCGTCTCAGTCCCAATTGTCCCTCCTTATGCCACATCCAGCTGTCGTTGTAGATAGGGTCATTCCAGGTTACATCAGAGACTCTGAAGGAATTGTAAAGAATTTCCCAGTTTTTTGGTTTTGTTTTTGAAATTCCTTTTTATAGTGTGTTTGAACTGATTCTCGCTGCCATGTTTATGCCAGTCTAGACACACTTGATTCCCTTACGGAGACATATCAATACATAGGTTTTAAGATTCTTACTAGTCATATATATTCCTCTGCGGGAAATATGGGGTTTTGAGTCCCTTTCACTGAGGAAGGTGTAGGTCTTGTCTATTCCATAGTTGGTTTTTGGAACGGTACCTGTGCTTATATCAAACTCTGGTTTTATGCCTCACCCCACCTCTCCTTCCCTCTTAAGCAGGCATAAGAGTGTTTTCTAAATGTGAGACACTGTTCTCTTTCCTAACTCAGTTCAAGTGTAGCCATGTTTACAGGATCTTCATAAGTGATATCTTATGATAAGTTTCTTTTTCTCTGTGACTTATTTCACTTAGAATCATCGTACCTGAATCCACCCATTTTGCTGCTACTGGTCTTATGACATTGATTTCATGGCTGAGGGTCATTCCATCGTACGTAAGTACCACAATTTTTTGAACCATTTTTATATTTCCTGGGATATTTAAGGTGTACCCAAGTTGAGGTCCTTGTAAGCAGTGCAGCCCTAAATTTTGGGGTGGCTCTGTCTTATTGATTTTCAGTTTTCCCAAGTTATATTCCCTAGACTGGAAGTGCCCTTGGCTCTGTAGCTCTGTTCTTTACTTGTTTTAGGGAACACAATGTACTCCTCCAGAGAGGCAGTTGGCAATTTACATCCCGCCCATCAGCATAAGAAGGCTCCCTGTTCTCCAGGGCCTGTCTTGCCTTTCTGGTTTTTACACATTTTGTGGATGTCCCTTTTGACCGGTGGGAAGTGATACTTCTTTGTAGTGCCGATTTGCATTGCCCGCTTCCTTGCTTGGCCAAAAAGGGCGTATGCGTTTTCTCCTGAATATATTCAGGAGAAAACGCATACGCCCTTTTTGGCCAAGTGCATCATTGTCGAAGTTGTGCCCCTCTTCCTGTGCTTTAAAGGCGATTCCAACGTACCTCTTGAAATCTGTTTCCTGCTATTCTGCCTCGCTTTCAAGTCCGCCTCGTTGCCTTCCCTCAACCGATTTTTGGACGATAGTTGTCCTTTATTATTCGGCCAGTTTGTGAATTGCTGTGCCCCTGAGCTCCATTTTTCAACTTGTTTTTGGTGAGCTGACCGCAAGTCCAGAATTTTGTTTCAGGACCTATACTGGTTCCCGGTGGGTGGCTGAGACTTTGGTTAATTCTTCTTCCTGCCGGGAAATTACAGTGATATGTGCCCGTCCAAATGCCTAACAGCTACTCTCTCATTGGTTCTCCCTCTTCCCTTTCATCCTCTGCCAAATTGGCAAACTGTGCGAACCAGGAGGTTAAAGGGGCTGTCTCTCCAAGTTGGGAGGTTGATATTAAAGCAGGTGGAAAGTCAAACCGTAGTAGCAGGAGAGGGACTATTCGATGAGTTTTAGAAACCTTTCGTATTCACAGAGTGTCCGTTCTCTAGGTTTCCCGTACATGTTATAACTGTAGTAATATTCCCTTCAACCTGGAGAGTTGGAACCCATGGAATGGGTGCCATGCATTATTGCTTTAAAGGGTCTGCATTTGCTCACCCAATCTCAACAATCCTCTCAGTCCCAACTGTCCAGCCTTATGCCACATCCAGCTGTCGTTGTAGATAGGGTCATTCCAGGTTTCATCAGAGACTCTGAAGGAATTGTAAAGAATTTCACAGTTTTTTTGTTTTGTTTTTGAAATTCCTTTTTATAGTTGGTTTGAGATGATTCTCGCTGCCATGTTTATGCCAGTCTAGACACTCTTGATTCCCTTTCGGAGACATACCAATACATAGGTTTTAAGATTCTTACTAGTCAGATATATTCCTCTGCGGGAAATATGGGGTTTTGAGTCCCTTTCACTGAGGAAGGGGTAGGTCTTGTGTATTCCATAGTTGGTTTTTGGAACGGTACCTGTGCTTATATCAAACTCTGGTCTTATGCATCACCCCACCTCTCCTTCCCCCTTAAGCAGGCATAAGAGTGTTTTCTAAATGTGAGACACTCTTCTCTTTCTTAACTCAGTTCAAGTGTAGCCATGTTTACAGGATCTTCAAAAGTGATATCTTATAATAAGTTTCTTTTTCTGTGTGCCTTATTTCACTTAGAATGATCATACCTGAATCCACCCATTTTGCTGCTACTGGTCTTATGACATTGTTTTCATGGCTGAGGGATATACCATCGTACGTAAGTACCACAATTTTTGGAACCATTTTTATATTTCCTGGGATATTTAAGGTGTACCCAAGTTGAGGTCCTTGTAAGCAGTGCAGCCCTAAATTTTGGGGTGGCTGTGTCTTATTGATTTTCAGTTTTCGCAAGGTATATTCACTAGACTGGAAGTGCCCTTGGCTCTGTAGCTCTGTTCTTTACTTGTTTTAGGGAACACAATGTACTCCTCCAGAGAGGCAGTTGGCAATTTACATCCCGCCCATCAGCATAAGAAGGCTCCCTCTTCTCCAGGGCCTGTCTTGCCTTTCTGGTTTTTACACATTTTATGGATGTCCCTTTTGACCAGTGGGAAGAGATACTTCTTTGTAGTGAAGATTTGCATTGCCCGCATGCTTGCTTGGCCAAAGAGGGCGTATGCGTTTTCTCCTGAATATATTCAGGAGAAAACGCATACGCCCATTTTGGCCAAGTGCATCAATGTCGAAGTTGTGCCCCTCTTCCTGTGCTTTAAAGGCGATTCCAACGTACCTCTTGAAATCTGTTTCCTGCTGTTCTGCCTCGCTTTCAAGTCCGCCTCGTTGCCTTCCCTCAACAGATTTTTGGACGATAGTTGTCCTTTATTACTCGGCCAGTTTGTGAATTGCTGTGCCCCTGAGCTCCGTTTTTCAACTCGTTTTTGGTGAGCTGACCGCAAGTCCAAAATTTTGGTTCAGGACCTATACTGGTTCCCGGTGGGTGGCTGAGACTTTGGTTAATTCTTCTTCCTGCCAGGAAATTACAGTGATATGTGCCCGTCCAAATGCCTAACAGCTACTCTCTCATTGGTTCTCCCTCTTCCCTTTCATCCTCTGCCAAATTGGCAACCTGTGCGAACCAGGAGGTTGAAGGGGCTGTCTCTCTAAGTTGGGAGGATGATAGTAAAGCAGATGGAAAGTCAAACCGGAGCACCAGGAGAGGGACTATTCGTTGAGTTTTAGAAACCTTTCGTATTCACAGTGTGTCCGTTCTCTAGGTTTCCCGTACATTTTATAGCTGTAGTAATATTCACTTCAACCTGGAGAGTTGGGAAACATGGAATGGGTGCCTGGAACTTGTGCTTTAAAGGGTCTGCATTTGATCACCAAATCTCACCAATCCTCTCAGTCCCAAGTGTCCAGCCGTATGCCACATCCAGCTGTCATTGTAGATAGGGTCATTCCAGGTTTCATCAGAGACCCTGAAGGAATTGGAAAGAATTTCCCAGTTTTTTTGTTTTGTTTTTGAAATTCCTTTTTATAGTGGGTTTGAGCTGCTTCTCGCTGCCATGTTTATGCCAGTCTAGACACACCTGATTCCCTTACGGAGACATATCAATACATAGGTTTTAAGATTCTTACTAGTCAGATATATTCCTCTGCGTTAAATATGGGGTTTTGAGTCCCTTTCACTGAGGAAGGTGTAGGTCTTGTCTATTGCATAGTTGGTTTTTGGAACGGAACCTGTGCTTATATCAAACTCTGGTTTTATGCATCACCCGACCTCTCCTTCCTCCTTAAGCAGGCATAAGTGTGTTTTCTAAATGTGAGACTCTGTTCTCTTTCCTAACTCAGTTCAAGTGTAGCCATGTTTACAGGATCTTCATGAGTGATATCTTATGATAAGTTTCTTTTTTGTGTGACTTATTTCACTTACAATCATCGTACCTGAATCCACTCATTTTGCTGCTACTGGTCTTATGACATTGATTTCATGGCTGAGGAATATTCCACCTTAGGAAAGTACCACAATTTTTTGAACAATTTTTATATTTCCAGGGATATTTAAGGTGTACTCAAGATGAGGTTCTTGAAGCAGTGCAGCCCTAAATTTTGGGGTGGCTCTGTCTTGTTGATTTTCAGTTTTCCCAAAGTATATTCCCTAGACTGGAAGTGCCCTTGGCTCTGTAGCTCTGTTGTTTACTTGTTTTATGGAACACAATGCACTCCTCCAGAGAGGCAGTTGGCAATTTACATCCCGCCCATCAGCATAAAAAGGCTCTCTGTTCTCCAGGGCCTGTCTTGCCTTTCTGGTTTTTACAAATTTGTGCATGTCCCTTTTGACCGGTGGGAAATGATACTTCTTTGTAGTGCAGATTTGCATTGCCCGCTTCCTTGCTTGGCCAAAAAGGGCGTTTGCGTTTTCTCCTGAATATATTCAGGTGAAAACGCATACACCCTTTTGGGCCAAGTGCATCATTGTCGAAGTTGTGCCCCTCTTCCTGTGCTTTAAAGGCGATTCCAACGTACCTCTTGAAATCTGTTTCCTGCTATTCTGCCTCGCTTTCAAGTCCGCCTCATTGCCTTCCCTCAACAGATTTTTGGAGGATAGTTGTCCTTTATTACTCGGCCAGTTTGTGAAAAGCTGTGCCCCTGAGCTCCATTTTTAAACTCGTTTTTGGTGAGCTGACCGCAAGTCCGAAATTTTGGTTCAGGACCTATACTGGTTCCCGGAGGGTGGCTGAGACTTTGGTTAATTCTTCTTCCTGCCGGGAAATTACAGTGATATGTGCCCGTCCAAATGCCTAACAGCTACTCTCTCATTGGTTCTCCCTCTTCCCTTTCATCCTCTGCCAATTGGCAACCTGTGCGAACCAGGAGGTTAAAGGGGTTTTCTCTCCAAGTTGGGAGGATGATAGTAAAGCAGGTTTAAATTCAAACCGGAGCACCAGGAGAGGGACTATTCGTTGAGTTTTAGAAACCTTTCGTATTCACAGTGTGTCCGTTCTCTAGGTTTCCCGTACATGTTATAACTGTAGTAAAATTCCTTTCAACCTGGAGATTTGGGACGCATGGAATGGGTGCCATGCATTATTGCTTTAAAGGGTCTGCATTTGCTCACCCTATCTCACCAATCGTCTCAGTCCCAAGTGTCCAGCCTTATGCCACATCCAGCTGTCGTTGTAGATAGCGTCATTCCAGGTTTCATCAGAGACTCTGAAGGAATTGTAAAGAATTTCTCAGTTTTTTTGTTTTGTTTTTGAAATTCCTTTTTATCGTGGGTTTGAGCTGATTCTCGCTGCCATGTTTATGCCAGTCTAGACACACTTGATTCCCTTACGGAGACATATCAATACATAGGTTTTAAGATTCTTACTAGTCAGATATATTCCTCTGCGGGAAATATGGGGTTTTGAGTCCCTTTCACTGAGGAAGGTGTAGGTCTTGTCTATTCCATAGTTGGTTTTTGGAACGGTACCTCTGCTTATATCAAACTCTGGTTTTATGCATCACCTCACCTCTCCTTCCCCCTTAAGCAGGCATCAGAGTGTTTTCTAAATGTGAGACACTGTTCTCTTTCCTTACTCAGTTTAAGTGTAGCCATGTTTACAGGATCTTCATAAGTGATACCTTATGATAACTTTCTTTTTCTCTGTGACTTATTTCACTTAGAATCATCGTACCTGAATCCACCCATTTTGCTTCTACTGGTCTTATGACATTGATTTCATGGCTGAGGGATATTCCATCGTACAAAAGTACCACAATTTTTTGAACCATTTTTATATTTCCTGGGATATTTAAGGTGTACCCAAGTTGAGGTCCTTGTAAGCAGTGCAGCCCTAACTTTTGGGGTGGCTCTGTCTTATTGATTTTCTGTTTTCCCAAGGTATATTCCCTAGACTGGAAGTGCCCTTGGCTCTGTAGCTCTGTTCTTTGCTTGTTTTAGGGAACACAATGTACTCCTCCAGAGAGGCAGTTGGCAATTTACATACCGCCCTTCAGCATAACAAGGCTCCCTGTTCTCCAGGGCCTGTCTTGCCTATCTGGTTTTTACACATTTTGTGGATGTCCCTTTTGACCGGTGGGAAGTGATACTTCTTTGTAGTGCAGATTTTCATTGCACACTTGCATGCTTGGCCAAAAAGTGCGTATGCGTTTTCTCCTGAATATATTCAGGAGAAAACATATACGCCCTTTTTGGCCAAGTGCATCATTGTCGAAGTTGTGCCCCTCTTCCTGTGCTTTAAAGGCGATTCCAACGTACCTCTTGAAATCTGTTTCCTGCTATTCTGCCTCGCTTTCAAGTCCGCCTCATTGCCTTCCCTCAACAGATTTTTGGAGGATAGTTGTCCTTTATTACTCGGCCAGTTTGTGAAAAGCTGTGCCCCTGAGCTCCATTTTTAAACTCGTTTTTGGTGAGCTGACCGCAAGTCCGAAATTTTGGTTCAGGACCTATACTGGTTCCCGGAGGGTGGCTGAGACTTTGGTTAATTCTTCTTCCTGCTGGGAAATTACAGTGATATGTGCCCGTCCAAATGCCTAACAGCTACTCTCTCATTGGTTCTCCCTCTTCCCTTTCATCCTCTGCCAATTGGCAACCTGTGCGAACCAGGAGGTTAAAGGGGTTTTCTCTCCAAGTTGGGAGGATGATAGTAAAGCAGGTTTAAATTCAAACCGGAGCACCAGGAGAGGGACTATTCGTTGAGTTTTAGAAACCTTTCGTATTCACAGTGTGTCCGTTCTCTAGGTTTCCCGCACATGTTATAGCTGTAGTAATATTCCCTTCAACCTGGAGAGTTGGGACCCATGGAATGGGTGCCATGCATTATTGCTTTAAAGGGTCTGCATTTGCTCACCCAATCTCACCAATCCTCTCAGTCCCAAGTGTCCAGCCTTATGCCACATCCAGCTGTCGTTGTAGATAGGGTCATTCCATGTTTCATCAGAGACCCTGAAGGAATTGTAAAGAATTTCCCAGTTTTTTTGTTTTGTTTTTGAAATTCCTCTTTATAGTGGTTTTGAGCTGATTCTCGCTGCCATGTTTATGCCAGTCTAGACACACTTGATTCCCTTACGGAGACATATCAATACATAGGTTTTAAGATTCTTACTAGTCAGATATATTCCTCTGCGGGAAATATGGGGTTTTGAGTCCCTTTCACTGAGGAAGGTGTAGGTCTTGTCTATTCCATAGTTGGTTTTTGGAACGGTACCTGTGCTTATATCAAACTCTGGTTGTATGCATCACCCCACCTCTCCTTACCCCTTAAGCAGGCATCAGAGTGTTTCCTAAATGTGAGACACTGTTCTCTTTCCTAACTCAGTTCAAGTGTAGCCATGTTTACAGGATCTTCATAAGTGATATCTTATGATAAGTTTCTTTTTCTGTGTGACTTATTTCACTTAGAATCATCGTACCTGAATCCACCCATTTTGCTGCTACTGGTCTTATGACATTGATTTCATGGCTGAGGGATATTCCGTCGTACGTAAGTACCACAATTTTTTGAACCATTTTTATATTTCCTGGGATATTTAAGGTGTACCCAAGTTGAGGTCCTTGTAAGCAGTGCAGCCCTAAATTTTGGGGTGGCTCTGTCTTATTGATTTTCATTTTTCCCAAGGTATATTCCCTAGACTGGAAGTGCCCTTGGCTCTGTAGCTCTGTTCTATACTTGTTTTAGGGAACACAATGCACTCCTCCAGAGAGGCAGTTGGCAATTTACATCCTGCCCAACAGCATAACAAGGCTCCCTGTTCTCCGGGGCCTGTATTCCCTTTCTGGTTTTTACACATTTTGTGGATGTCCCTTTTGACCGGTGGGAAGTGACACTTCTTTGTAGTGCAGATTTGCATTGCCCGCTAGCTTGCTTGGCCAAAAAGGGCGTATGCGTTTTCTCCTGAATATATTCAGGAGAAAACGCATACGCCCTTTTTGGCCAAGTGCATCATTGTCGAAGTTGTGCCCCTCTTCCTGTGCTTTAAAGGCGATTCCAACGTACCTCTTGAAATCTGTTTCCTGCTATTCTGCCTCGCTTTCAAGTCCACCTCGTTGCCTTCCCTCAACAGATTTTTCGACGATAGTTGTCCTTTATTACTCGGCCAGTCTGTGAATTGCTGTGGCCCTGAGCTCCATTTTTCAACTCGTTTTTGGTGAGCTGACCGCAAGTCCAAAATTTTGGTTCAGGACCTATACTGGTTCCCGGAGGTTGGCTGAGACTTTGGTTAATTCTTCTTCCTGCCGGGAAATTACAGTGATATGTGCCCGTCCAAATGCCTAACAGCTACTCTCTCATTGGTTCTCCCTCTTCCCTTTCATCCTCTGCCAAATTGGCAACCTGTGCGAACCAGGAGGTTAAAGGGGCTGTCTCTCCAAGTTGGGAGGATGATAGTAAAGCAAATGTAAAGTCAAACCGGAGCACCAGGAGAGGGACTATTCGTTGAGTTTTACAAACCTTTCGTATTCACAGTGAGTCCGTTCTCTAGGTTTCCCGTACATGTTATAGCTGTAGTAATATTCCCTTCAACCTGGAGATTTGGGACCCATGGAATGGGTGCCATGCATTATTGTTTTAAAGGGTCTGCATTTGCTCACCCAATCTCACCAATCCTCTCAGTCCCAAGTGTCCAGCCTTATGCCACATCCAGCTGTCGTTGTAGATAGGGTCATTCCAGGTTTCATCAGAGAACCTGAAGGAATTGTAAAGAATTTCCCAGTTTTTTTGTTTTGTTTTTGAAATTCCTTTTTATAGTGGGTTTGAGCTGATTCTCGCTGCCATGTTTATGCCAGTCTAGACACACTTGATTCCCTTATGGAGACATATCAATACATAGGTTTTAAGATTCTTACTAGTCAGATATATTCCTCTGTGGGAAATATGGGGTTTTGAGTCCCTTTCACTGAGGAAGGTGTAGGTCTTGTCTATTCCATAGTTGGTTTTTGGAACAGTACCTGTGCTTATATCAAACTCTGGTTGTATGCATCACCCCACCTCTCCTTCGCCCTTAAGCAGGCATCAGAGTGTTTCCTAAATGTGAGACACTGTTCTCTTTCCTAACTCAGTTCTACTGTAGCCATGTTTACAGGATCTTCATAAGTGATTTCTTATGATAGTTTCTTTTTCTCTATGACTTATTTCACTTAGAATCATCGTACCTGAATCCACCCATTTTGCTGCTACTGGTCTTATGACATTGATTTCATGGCTGAGGGATATTCCATCGTACGTAAATACCACAATTTTTTGAACCATTTTTATATTTCCTGGGATATTTAAGGTGTACCCAAGTTGAGGTCCTTGTAAGCAGTGCAGCCTTAAATTTTGGGGTGGCTCTCTCTTATTGATTTTCAGTTTTCCCAAGGTATATTCCCTAGGCTGGAAGTGCCCTTGGCTCTGTAGCTCTGTTCTATACTTGTTTTAGGGAACACAATGCACTCCTCCAGAGAGGCAGTTGGCAATTTACATCCCTCCCAACAGCATAACAAGGCTCCCTGTTCTCCGGGGCCTGTCTTCCCTTTCTGGTTTTTACACATTTTGTGGATGTCCCTTTTGACCGGTGGGAAGTGATACTTCTTTGTAGTGCAGATTTGCATTGCCCGCTTGCTTGCTTGGCCAAAAAGGGCGTATGCGTTTTCTCCTGAATATATTCAGGAGAAAACGCATACGCCCTTTTTGGCCAAGTGCATCATTGTCGAAGTTGTGCCCCTCTTCCTGTGCTTTAAAGGCGATTCCAACGTACCTCTTGAAATCTGTTTCCTGCTATTCTGCCTCGCTTTCAAGTCCGCCTCGTTGCCTTCCCTCAACAGATTTTTGGACGATAGTTGTCCTTTATTACTCGGCCAGTCTGTGAATTGCTGTGGCCCTGAGCTCCATTTTTCAACTCGTTTTTGGTGAGCTGACCGCAAGTCCAAAATTTTGGTTCAGGACCTATACTGGTTCCCGGAGGGTGGCTGAGACTTTGGTTAATTCTTCTTCCTGCCGGGAAATTACAGTGATATGTGCCCGTCCAAATGCCTAACAGCTACTCTCTCATTGGTTCTCCCTCTTCCCTTTCATCCTCTGCCAATTGGCAACCTGTGCGAACCAGGAGGTTAAAGGGGTTTTCTCTCCAAGTTGGGAGGATGATAGTAAAGCAGGTTTAAAGTCAAACCGGAGCACCAGGAGAGGGACTATTCGTTGAGTTTTAGAAACCTTTCGTATTCACAGTGTGTCCGTTCTCTAGGTTTCCCGCACATGTTATAGCTGTAGTAATATTCCCTTCAAACTGGAGAGTTGGGACCCGTGGAATGGGTGCCATGCATTATTGCTTTAAAGGGTCTGCATTTGCTCACCCAATCTCACCAATCCTCTCAGTCCCAAGTGTCCAGCCTTATGCCACATCCAGCTGTCGTTGTAGATAGGGTCATTCCATGTTTCATCAGAGACCCTGAAGGAATTGTAAAGAATTTCCCAGTTTTTTTGTTTTGTTTTTGAAATTCATTTTTATATTGGGTTTGAGCTGATTCTCGCTGCCATGTTTATGCCAGTCTAGACACACTTGATTCCCTTACGGAGACATATCAATTCATAGGTTTTAAGATTCTTACAAGTCAGATATATTCCTCTGCGGGAAATATGGTGTTTTGAGTCCCTTTCACTGAGGAAGGTGTAGGTCTTGTCTATTCCATAGTTGGTTTTTGTAACGGTACCTGTGCTTATATCAAACTCTGGTTTTATGCATCACCCCACCTCTCTTTCCCTTAACAGGCATAAGAGTTTTTTCTAAATGTGAGACACTGTTCTCTTTCCTTACTCAGTTCAAGTGTAGACATGTTTACAGGATCTTCATAAGTGATATCTTATGATAAGTTTCTTTTTCTCTGTGACTTATTTCACTTAGAATCATCGTACCTGAATCCACCCATTTTGCTGCTACTGGTCTTATGACATTGATTTCATGGCTGAGGGATATTCCATGGTACGTAAGTACCACAATTTTTTGAACCATTTTTATATTTCCTGGGATATTTAAGGTGTACCCAAGTTGAGGTCCTTGTAAGCAGTGCAGCCCTAAATTTTGGGGTGGCTCTGTCTTATTGATTTTCAGTTTTCCCAAGGTATATTCCCTAGACTGGAAGTGCCCTTGGCTCTGTAGCTCTCTTCTTTACTTGTTTTAGGGAACACAATGCACTCCTCCAGAGAGGCAGTTGGCAATTTACATCCAGCCCATCAGCATAACAAGGCTCCCTGTTCTCCAGGGCCTGTCTTGCCTTTCTGATTTTTACACATTTTGTGGATGTCCCTTTTGACTGGTGGGAAGTGATACTTTTTTGTAGTGCAGATTTGCATTGCCCGCTTGCTTGCTTGGCCAAAAAGGGCGTATGCGTTTTCTCCTGAATATATTCAGGAGAAAACGCATACGCCCTTTTTGGCCAAGTGCATCATTGTCGAAGTTGTGCCCCTCTTCCTGTGCTTTAAAGGCGATTCCAACGTACCTCTTGAAATCTGTTTCCTGCTATTCTGCCTCGCTTTCAAGTCCGCCTCATTGCCTTCCCTCAACAGATTTTTGGACGATAGTTGTCCTTTATTACTTGGCCAGTTTGTGAATTGCTGTGGCCCTGAGCTCCATTTTACAACTCGTTTTTGGTGAGCTGACCGCAAGTCCAAAATTTTGGTTCAGGACCTATACTGGTTCCCGGTGGGTGGCTGAGACTTTGGTTAATTCTTCTTCCTGCCTGGAAATTAGAGTGATATGTGCCCGTCCAAATGCCTAACAGCTACTCTCTCATTGGTTCTCCCTCTTCCCTTTCATCCTCTGCCAAATTGGCAACCTGTGCGAAACAGGAGGTTAAAGGGGCTGTCTCTCCAAGTTGGGAGTTTGATAGTAAAGCAGATAGAAAGTCAAACCGGAGCACCAGGAGAGGGACTATTCGTTGAGTTTTAGAAACCTTTCGTATTCACAGTGTGTCCATTTTCTAGGGTTCCTGTACATGTTATAACTGTAGTAATATTCCCTTCAACCTGGAGAGTTGGGACCCATGGAATGGGTGGCATGCATTATTGCTTTAAAGGGTCTGCATTTGCTCACCCACTCTCACCAATCCTCTCCGTCCCAAGTGTCCAGCCTTATGCCACATCCAGCTGTCGTTGTAGATAGGGTCATTCCAGGTTTCATCAGAGACCCTGAATGAATTGTAAAGAATTTCCCAGTTTTTTGTTTTGTTTTTGAAATTCCTTTTTATAGTGGGTTTGAGCTGATTCTCGCTGCCATGTTTATGCCAGTCTAGACACACTTGATTCCCTTACGGAGACATATCAATACATAGGTTTTAAGATTCTTACTAGTCAGATATATTCCTCTGTGGGAAATATGGGGTTTTGAGTCCCTTTCACTGAGGAAGGTGTAGGTCTTGTCTATTCCATAGTTGGTTTTTGGAACGGTACCTGTGCTTATATCAAACTCTGGTTGTATGCATCACCCCACCTCTCCTTCCCCCTTAAGCAGGCATAAGAGTGTTTTCTAAATGTGAGACACTGTTCTCTTTCCTAACTCAGTTCAAGTGTAGCCATGTTTACAGGATCTTCATAAGTGATATCTTATGATAAGTTTATTTTTCTCTGTGACTTATTTCACTTAGAAACATCGTACCTGAATCCACCCATTTTGCTGCTACTGGTCTTATGACATTGATTTCATGGCTGAGGGATATTCCATCGTACGTAAGTACCACAATTTTTTGAACCATTTTTATATTTCCTGGGATATTTAAGGTGTACCCAAGTTGAGGACGTTGTAAGCAGTGCAGCCCTAAATTTTGGGGTGGCTCTGTCTTATTGATTTTCAGTTTTCCCAAGGTATATTCCCTAGATTGGAAGTGCCCTTGGCTCTGTAGTTCTGTTCTTTACTTGTTTTAGGGAGCACAATGTACTCCTCCAGAGAGGCAGTTGGCAATTTACATGCCGCCCATCAGCACAACAAGGCTCCCTGTTCTCCAGGACCTGTCTTGCCTTTCTGGTTTTTACACATTTTGTGGATGTCCCTTTTGACCGGTGGGAAGTGATACTTCTTTGTAGTGCAGATTTGCATTGCCCGCTTGCTTGCTTGGCCAAAAAGGGCGTATGCGTTTTCTCCTGAATATATTAAGGAGAATACGCATACGCCCTTTTTAGCCAAGTGCATCATTGTCGAAGTTGTGCCCCTCTTCCTGTGCTTTAAAGGCGATTCCAACGTACCTCTTGAAATCTGTTTCCTGCTATTCTGCCTCGCTTTCAAGTCCGCCTCGTTGCCTTCCCTCAACAGATTTTTGGACGATAGTTGTCCTTTATTACTCGGCCAGTTTGTGAATTGCTGTGACACTGAGCTCCATTTTTCAACTCGTTTTTGGTGAGCTGACCGCAAGTCCGAAATTTTGGTTCAGGACCTATGCTGGTTCCCGGTGGGGGGCTGAGACTTTGGTTAATTCTTCTTCCTGCTGGGAAATTACAGTGATATGTGCCCGTTCAAATGCCTAATAGCTACTCTCTCATTGGTTCTCCCTCTTCCCTTTCATCCTCTGCCAAATTGGCAACCTGTGCGAACCAGGAGGTTAAAGGGGCTGTCTCTCCAAGTTGGGAGGTTGATAGTAAAGTGGATGGAAAGTCAAACCGGGGCACCAGGAGAGGGACTATTCGTTGAGTTTTAGAATCCTTTCATATTCACAGTGTGTCTGTTCTCTAGGTTTCCCGTACATGTTATAACTGTAGTAATATTCCCTTCAACCTGAAGACTTGGGACCCATGGAATGGGTGCCATGCATTATTGCTTTAAAGGGTCTGCATTTGCTCACCCAATCTCACCAATCCTCTAAGTCCCAAGTGTCCAGCCTTATGCCACATCCAGCTGTCGTTGTAGATATGGTCATTCCAGGTTTCATCAGAGACCCTGAAGGAATTGTAAAGAATTTCCCAGTATTTTTGCGTTGTTTTTGAAATTCCTTTTTATAGTGGGTTTGAGCTGATTCTCGCTGCCATGTTTATGCCAGTCTAGACACACTTGATTCCCTTACGGAGACATATCAATACATAGGTTTTAAGATTCTTACAAGTCAGATATATTCCTCTGCGGGAAATATGGTGTTTTGAGTCCCTTTAACTGAGGAAGGTGTAGGTCTTGTCTATTCCATAGTTGGTTTTTGTAACGGTACCTGTGCTTATATCAAACTCTGGTTTTATGCATCACCCCACCTCTCCTTCCCCCTTAAGCAGGCATAAGAGTGTTTTCTAAATGTGAGACACTGTTCTCTTTCCTTACTCAGTTCAAGTGTAGCCATGTTTACAGGATCTTCATAAGTGATATCTTATGATAAGTTTCTTTTTCTCTGTGACTTATTTCACTTAGAATCATCGTACCTGAATCCACCCATTTTGCTGCTACTGGTCTTATGACATTGATTTCATGGCTGAGGGATATTCCATGGTACGTAAGTACCACAATTTTTTGAACCATTTTTATATTTCCTGGGATATTTAAGGTGTACAAAAGTTGAGGTCCTTCTAAGCATTGCAGCCCTTACTTTTGGGGTGGCTCTGTCTTATTGATTTTCAGTTTTCCCAAGGTATATTCCCTAGACTGGAAGTTCCCTTGGCTCTTTAGCTCTGTTGTTTACTTGTTTTAGGGAACACAATGCACTCCTCCAAAGAGGCAGTTGGCAATTTACATCCCGCCCATCAGCATAACAAGGTCCCTGTTCTCCAGGGCCTGTCTTGCCTTTCTGGTTTTTACACATTTTGTGGATGTCCCTTTTGACCGGTGGGAAGTGATACTTCTTTGTAGTGCAGATTTGCATTTCCCGCTTGCTTGCTTGGCCAAAAAGGTTGTATGCGTTTTCTCCTGAATATATTCAGGAGAAAACGCATACGCCCTTTTTGGCCAAGTGCATCATTGTCGAAGTTGTGCCCCTCTTCCTGTGCTTTAAAGGCGATTCCAACGTACCTCTTGAAATCTGTTTCCTGCTATTCTGCCTCGCTTTCAAGTCTGCCTCGTTGCCTTCCCTCAACAGATTTTTGGACGACAGTTGTCCTTTATTACTCGGCCAGTTTGTGAAATGCTGTGCCCCTGAGCTCCATTTTTCAAGTCGTTTTTGGTGAGCTGACCGCAAGTCCAAAATTTTGGTTCAGGACCTATACTGGTTCCCAGTGGGTGGCTGAGACTTTGGTTAATTCTTCTTCATGCCTGGAAATTAGAGTGATATGTGCCCGTTCATATGCCTAACAGCTACTCTCTCATTGGTTCTCCCTCTTCCCTTTCATTCTCTCCCAATTTGGCCACCTGTGCGAACCAGGAGTTTAAAGGGGCTGTCTCTCCAAGTTGGGAGGTTGATAGTAAAGCAGATGGAAAGTCAAATCGGAGCACCAGGGGAGGGACTATTCGTTGAGTTTTAGAAACCTTTCGTATTCACAGTGTGTCCGTTCTCTAGGTTTCCCGTACATGTTATAGCTGTAGTAATATTCCCTTCAACCTGGAGAGTTGTGACCCATGGTATGGGTGCCAGGCATTTGTGCTTTAAAGGGTCTGCATTTTCTCACCCAATCTCACCAATCCTCTCAGTCCCAAGTGTCCCTCCTTATGCCACATTCAGCTGTCATTGTAGATAGGGTCATTCCAGGGTTCATCAGAGACCCTGAAGGAATTGTAAAGAATTTCCCAGTTTTTTTGTTTTGTTTTTGAAATTCCTTTTTATAGTGGGTTTGAGCTGATTCTCGCTGCCATGTTTATACCAGTCTAGACACACTTGATTGCCTTACGGAGACATATCAATACATAGGTTTTAAGATTCTTACTAGTCAGATATATTCCTCTGTGGGAAATATGGGGTTTTGAGTCCCTTTCACTGAGGAAGGTGTAGGTCTTGTCTATTCCATAGTTGGTTTTTGGAACGGTACCTTTGCTTATATCAAACTCTGGTTTTATGCATCACCCCACCTCTCCTTCCCCCTTAAGCAGGCATAAGAGTGTTTTCTACATGTGAGACAATGTTCTCTTTCCTAACTCAGTTCAAGTGTAGCCATGTTTATAGGATCTTCATAAGTGATATCTTATGTTAAGTTTCTTTTTCTGTGTGACTTATTTCACTTAGAATCATCGTACCTGAATCCACCCATTTTGCTGCTACTGGTCTCATGACATTGATTTCATGGCTGAGGGATATTCCATCGTACGTAAGTACCACAATTTTTTGAACCATTTTTATATTTCCTGGGATACTTAAGGTGTATCCAAGTTGAGGTCCTTGTAAGCAGTGCAGCCCTAAATTTCGGGGTGGCTCTGTCTTATTGATTTTCAGTTTTCCCAAGGTATATTCCCTAGACTGGAAGTGCCCTTGGCTGTGTAGCTCTGTTGTTTACATGTTTTAGGGAACACAATGCACTCCTCCAGAGAGGCAGTTGGCAATTTACATCCCGCCCATCAGCATAACAAGGCTCCCTGTTCTCCAGGGCCTGTCTTGCCTTTCTGGTTTTTACACATTTTGTGGATGTCCCTTTTGACCGGTGTGAAGTGATACTTCTTTGTAGTGCAGATTTTCATTGCCCGCTCGCTTGCTTGGCCAAAAAGGGCGTATGCGTTTTCTCCTGAATATATTCAGGAGAAAACGCATACGCCCTTTTTGGCCAAGTGCATCATTGTCGAAGTTGTGCCCCTCTTCCTGTGCTTTAAAGGCGATTCCAACGTACCTCTTGAAATCTGTTTCCTGCTATTCTGCCTCGCTTTCAAGTCCGCCTCGTTGCCTTCCCTCAACAGATTTTTGGACGATAGTTGTCCTTTATTACTCGGCCAGTTTGTGAATTGCTGTGACACTGAGCTCCATTTTTCAACTCGTTTTTTGTGAGCTGACCGCAAGTCCAGAATTTTGGTTCAGGACCTATGCTGGTTCCCGGTGGTGGGCTGAGACTTTGGTTAATTCTTCTTCCTGCCGGGAAGTTAGAGTGATATGTGCCCGTTCAAATGCCTAACAGCTACTCTCTCATTGGTTCTCCCTCTTCCCTTTCATCCTCTGCCAAATTGGAAACCTGTGCGAACCAGGAGGTTAAAGGGGCTGTCTCTCCAAGTTGGGAGCTTGATAGTAAAGCAGATGGAAAGTCAAACCGGAGCACCAGGAGAGGGACTATTCGTTGAGTTTTAGAAACCTTTCGTATTCACAGTGTGTCCGTTCTCTAGGTTTCCCGTACATGTTATAACTGTAGTAATATTCCCTTCAACCTGGAGAGTTGGGACCCATGGAATAGGTGAAATGCATTATTGCTTTAAAGGGTCTGCATTTGTTCACCCAATCTCACCAATCGTCTCAGTCCCAAGTGTCCAGCCTTATGCCACATCCAGCTGTCGTTGTAGATAGGGTCATTCCAGGTTTCATCAGAGACCCTGAAGGAATTGTAAAGAATTTCCCAGTTTTTTTGTTTTGTTTTTGAAATTCCTTTTTATAGTGGGTTTGAGCTGATTCTCGCTGCCATGTTTATGCCAGTCTAGACACACTTAATTCCCTTATGGAGATATATCAATACATAGGTTTTAAGATTCTTACTAGTCTGATATATTCCTCTGCGGGAAATATGGGGTTTTGAGTCCCTTTCATTGAGGAAGGTGTAGGTCTTCTCTATTCCATAGTTGGTTTTTGGAACGGTACCTGTGCTTATATCAAACTCTGGTTTTATGCATCACCCCACCTCTCCTTCCCCCTTAAGCAGGCATAAGACTGTTTTCTAAATTTGAGACACTGTTCTCTTTCCTAACTCAGTTCAAGTGTAGCCATGTTTATAGGAACTTCATAAGTGATATCTTACGATAATTTTCTTTTTCTGTGTGACTTTTTTCACTTAGAATCATCGTACCTGAATCCACCCAATTTGCTGCTACTGGTCTTATGACATTGATTTCATGGTTGAGGGATATTCCATCGTATGAAAGTAGCACAATTTTTTGAACCATTTTTATATTTCCTGGGATACTTAAGGTGTATCCAAGTTGAGGTCCTTGTAAGCAGTGCAGCCCTAAATTTGGGGGTGGCTCTGTGTTATTGATTTTCAGTTTTCCCAAGGTATATTCCCTACACTGGAAGTGCCCTTGGCTCTGTAGCTCTGTTCTTTACTTGTTTTAGGGAACACAATGCACTCCTCCAGAGAGGCAGTTGGCAATTTACATCCCGCCCATCAGCATATCAAGGCTCCCTGTTCTCCAGGGCCTGTCTTGCCTTTCTGGTTTTTACACATTTTGTGGATGTCCCTTTTGACCGGTGGGAAGTGATACTTCTTTGTAGTGCAGATTTGCATTGCCCGCTTGCTTGCTTGGCCAAAAAGGGCGTATGCGTTTTCTCCTGAATATATTCAGGAGAAAACGCATACGCCCTTTTTGGCCAAGTGCATCATTGTCGAAGTTGTGCCCCTCTTCCTGTGCTTTAAAGGCGATTCCAACGTACTTCTTGAAATCTGTTTCCTGCTATTCTGCCTCGCTTTCAAGTCTGCCTCATTGCCTTCCCTCAACAGATTTTTGGACGATAGTTGTCCTTTATTACTCGACCAGTTTGTGAATTGCTGTGCCCCTGAGCTCCATTTTTCAACTCGTTTTTTGTGAGCTGACCACATGTCCAAAATTTTGGTTCAGGACCTATGCTGGTTCCCGGAGGGGGGCTGAGACTTTGGTTAATTCTTATTCTTGCCGGGAAATTAGAGTCATATGTGCCCGTCCAAATGCCTAACAGCTACTCTATCATTGGTTCTCCCTCTTCCCTTTCATCCTGTGCCAAATTGGAATCCTGTGCAAACAAGGAGGTTAAAAGGGCTGTCTCTCCAAGTTGGGAGGTTGATAGTAAAGCAGATGGAAAGTCAAACTGGAGCACCAGGAGTTGGACTATTCGTTGAGTTTTACAAACCTTTCATATTCACAGTGTGTCCATTCTCTAGGTTTCCTGTACATGTTATAGCTTTAGTAATATTCCCTTCAACCTGGAGAGTTGGGACCCATGGAATGGGTGCCAGGCATTTGTGCTTTAAATGGTCTGCATTTGCTCACCCAATCTCACCATTCTTCTCAGTCCCAAGTGTCCAGCCTTATGCCACATCCAGCTGTCGTTGTAGATAGGGTCATTCCAGGTTTCATCAGATTCCCTGAAGGAATTGTAAAGAATTTCCCAGTTTTTTTGTTTTGTTTTTGAAATTCCTTTTTATAGTGGGTTTGAGCTGATTCTCGCTGCCATGTTTATGCCAGTCTAGACACACTTGATTCCCTTACGGAGACATATCAATACATAGGTTTTAAGATTCTTACTAGTCAGATATATTCCTCTGCGGGAAATATGGGGTTTTGATTCCCTTTCACTGAGGAAGGTGTAGGTCTTGTCTATTCCATAGTTGGTTTTTGGAACGCTACCTGTGCTTATATCAAACTCTGGTTTTATGCATCACCCCACCTCTCCTTCCCCCTTAAGCAGGCATAAGAGTGTTTTCTAAATGTGAGACACTGTTCTCTTTCCTAACTCAGTTCAAGTGTAGCCATGTTTACAGGATCTTCATAAGTGATATCTTATTATAAGTTTATTTTTCTGTGTGACTTATTTCACTTAGAATCATCGTACCTGAATCCACCCTTTTTGCTGCTACTGGTCTTATGACATTGATTTCATGGCTGAGGGATATTCCATCGTACGTAAGTACCACAATCTTTTGAACCATTTTTATATTTCCCGGGATATTTAAGGTGTACCCAAGTAGAGGTCCTTCTAAGCAGTGCAGCCCTAAATTTTGGGGTGGCTCTGTCTTATTGATTTTCAGTTTTCCCAAGGTATATTCCCTAGACTGGAAGTGCCCTTGGCTCTGTAGCTCTGTTCTTTACTTGTTCTAGGGAACACAATGCACTCCTTCAGAGAGGCAGTTGACAATTTACATCCCGCCCATCAGCATAACAAGGCTCCCTGTTCTCCAGGGACTATCTTGCCTTTCTGGTTTTTACACATTGTGTGGATGTCCCTTTTGACCGGTGGGAGGAGATACTTCTTTGTAGTGCAGATTTGCATTGACCGCTTGCTTGCTTGGCCAAAAAGGGCGTATGCGTTTTCTCCTGAATATATTCAGGAGAAAACGCATACGCCCTTTTTGGCCAAGTGCATCATTGTCGAAGTGGTGCCCCTCTTCCTGTGCTTTAAAGGCGATTCCAACGTACCTCTTGAAATCTGTTTCCTGCTATTCTGCCTCGCTTTCAAGTCCTCCTCGTTGCCTTCCCTCAACAGATTTTTGGACGATAGTTGTCCTTTATTCCTCGGCCAGTTTGTGAATTGCTGTTCCCCTGAGCTCCATTTTTCAACTCGTTTTAGGTGAGCTGACCGCAAGTCCAAAATTTTGGTTCAGGACTTATACTGGTTCCCGGTGGTTGGCTGAGACTTTGGTTAATTCTTCTTCCTGCCAGGAAATTACAGTGATATGTGCCCGTCCAAATGCCTAACAGCTACTCTCTCATTGGTTCTCCCTCTTCCCTTTCATCCTCTGCCAAATTGGCAACATCTGCGAACCAGGAGGTTAAAGGGGCTGTCTCTCCAAGTTGGGAGGTTGATAGTAAAGCAGATGGAAAGTCAAACCGGAGAACCAGGAGAGGGACTATTCGTTGAGTTTTAGAAACCTTTCGTATTCACAGTGTGTCCGTTCTCTAGGTTTCCTGTACATGTTATAACTGTAGTAATATTCCCTTCAACCTGGAGTGTTGGGACCCATGGAATGGGTGCCGTGCTTTATTGCTTTAAAGGGTCTGCATTTGTTCATGCAATCTCACCAATCCTCTCAGTCCCAAGTGTCCAGCCTTATGCCACATCCAGCTGTCATTGTAGATAGGGTCATTCCAGGTTTCATCAGAGACCCTGAAGGAATTGTAAAGAATTTCCAAGTTTTTTTGTTTTGTTTTTGAAATTCCTCTTTATAGTGGGTTTGAGCTGATTCTCGCTGCCATGTTTATGCCAATCTAGACACACTTGATTCCCTTATGGAGACATATCAATACACAGGTTTTAAGATTCTTACTTGTCAGATATATTCCTCAGCGGGAAATATGGGGTTTTGAGTCCCTTTCACTGAGGAAGGTGTAGGTCTTTCTATTCCATAGTTGGTTTTTGGAATGGTATCTGTGCTTATATCAAACTCTGGTTTTATGCATCACCCCACCTCTCCTTTCCCCTTAAGCAGGCATAAGAGTGTTTTCTAAATGTGAGACACTGTTCTCTTTCCTAACTCAGTTCAAGTTTAGCCATGTTTACAGGATCTTCATAAGTGATATCTTATGATAAGTTTCTTTTTCTGTGTGACTTATTTCACTTAGAATCATCGTACCTGAATCCACCCATTTTGCTGCTACTGGTCTTATGACATTGATTTCATGGCTGAGGAATATTCCATCGTACATAAGTACCACAATTTTTTGAATGATTTTTATATTTCCTGGGATATTTAAGGTGTACCCAAGTTGAGGTCCTTGTAAGCAGTGCAGCCCTAAATTTTGGGGTGGCTCTGCCTTAATGATTTTCAGTTTTCCCAAGGTATATTCCCTAGACTGGAAGTGGCCTTGGCTCTGTAGCTCTGTTCTTTACTTGTTTTAGGGACCACAATGCACTCCTCCAGAGAGGCAGTTGGCAATTTACATCCCGCCCATCAGCATAACAAGGCTCCCTGTTCTCCAGGGCCTGTCTTGCCTTTCTGTTTTTTACACATTTTGTGGATGTCCCTTTTGACCGGTGGGAAGTGATACTTCTTTGTAGTGCAAATTTGCATTGCCCGCTTGCTTGCTTGGCCAAAAACGGCGTATGCGTTTTCTCCTGAATATATTCAGGAGAAAATACATACGCCCTTTTTGGCCAAGTGCATCATTATCGAAGTTGTGCCCCTCTTCCTGTGCTTTAAAGGCGATTCCAACGTACCTCTTGAAATCTGTTTCCTGCTATTCTGCCTCGCTTTCAAGTCTGCCTCGTTTCCTTCCCTCAACAGATTTTTGGACGATAGTTGTCCTTTATTACTCGGCCAGTTTGTGAATTGCTGTGCCCCTGAGCTCCATTTTTCAACTCCTTTTTGGTGAGCTGACCGCAAGTCTAAAATTTTGGTTCAGGACCTATACTGGTTCCCGGTGGGTGGCTGAGACTTTGGTTAATTCTTCTTCCTGCCAGGAAATTACAGTGATATGTGCCCGTCCAAATGCCTAACAGCTACTCTCTCATTGGTTCTCCCTTTTCCCTTTCATCCTCTGCCAAATTGGCAACCTGTGCGAACCAGGAGGTTAAAGGGGCTGTCTCTCCATGTTGGGAGGTTGATAGTAAAGCAGATGGAAAGTCAAACCGGAGCACCAGGAGAGGGACTATTCGTTGAGGTTTAGAAACCTTTCGAATTCACAGTGTGTCCGTTCTCTAGGTTTCCCGTACATGTTATAACTGTAGTAATATTCCCTTCAACCTGGAGAGTTGGGACCCATGGAATGGGTGCCATGCATTATTGCTTTAAAGGGTCTGCATTTGCTCACCCAATCTCACCAATCCTCTCAGTCCCAAGTGTCCAGCCTTATGCCACATCCAGCTGTCGTTGTAGATAGGGTCATTCCAGGTTTCATCAGAGACCCTGAAGGAATTGTAAAGAATTTCCCAGTTTTTTTATTTTGTTTTTAAATTCCTTTTTATAGTGGGTTTGAGCTGATTCTCACTGCAATGTTTATGCCAGTCTAGACACACTTGATTCCCTTACGGAGACATATCAATACACAGGTTTTAAGATTCTTACTAGTCAGATATATTCCTCTGTGGGAAATATGGGGTTTTGAGTCCCTTTCACTGAGGAAGGTGTAGGTCTTGACTATTCCATAGTTGGATTTTGGAACGGTACCTGTGCTTATATCAAACTCTGGTTTTATGCATCACCCCACCTCTCCTTCCCCCTTAAGCAGGCATAAGAGTGTTTTCTAAATGTGAGACACTGTTCTCTTTCCTAACTCAGTTCAAGTGTAGCCATGTTTACAGGATCTTCATAAGTGATATCTTATGATAAGTTTATTTTTCTGTGTGACTTATTTCACTTAGAATCATCGTACCTGAATCCACCCTTTTTGCTGCTACTGGTCTTATGACATTGATTTCATGGCTGAGGGATATTCTATCGTATATAAGTACCACAATTTTTTGAACCATTTTTATATTTCCTGGGATATTTAAGGTGTACCCAAGTTGAGGTCCTTGTAAGCAGTGCAGCCCTAAATTTTGGGGTGGCTCTGTCTTATTGATTTTCAGTTTTCCCAAGGTATATTCCCTAGGCTGGAAGTGCCCTTGGCTCTGTAGCTCTGTTGTTTACTTGTTTTACGGAACACCATGCACTCCTCCAGAGAGGCAGTTGGCAATTTACATCCCGCCCATCAGCATAACAAGGCTCCCTGTTCTCCAGGTCCTGTCTTGCCTTTCTGGTTTTTACACATTTTGTGGATGTCCCTTTTGACCGGTGGGAAGTGATACTTCTTTGTAGTGAAGATTTGCATTGCCCGCTTGCTTGCTTGGCCAAAAAGGGCGTATGCGTTTTCTCCTGAATATATTCAGGAGAAAACGCATACGCCCTTTTTGGCCAAGTGCATCATTGTCGAAGTTGTGCCCCTCTTCCTGTGCTTTAAAGGCGATTCCAACGTACCTCTTGAAATCTGTTTCCTTCTATTCTGCCTCGCTTTCATATCCGCCTCGTTGCTTTCCCTCAACAGATTTTTGGACGATAGTTGTCCTTTATTACTCGGCCAGTTTGTGAATTGCTGTGCCCCTGAGCTCCATTTTTCAACTCGTTTTTGGTGAGCTGACCGCAAGTCCAAAATTTTGGTTCAGGTCCTATACTTGTTCCCGGTGGGTGGCTGAGACTTTGGTTAATTCTTCTTCCTGCCGGGAAATTACAGTGATATGTGCCCGTCCAAATGCGTAACAGCTACTCTCTCATTGGTTCTCCCTCTTCCCTTTCATCCTCTGCCAAATTGGCAACCTGTGCGAACCAGGAGGTTAAAGGGGCTGTCTCTCCATGTTGGGAGGTTGATAGTAAAGCAGATGGAAAGTCAAACCGGAGCACCAGGAGAGGGACTATTCGTTGAGGTTTAGAAACCTTTCGAATTCACAGTGTGTCCGTTCTCTAGGTTTCCCGTACATGTTATAACTGTAGTAATATTCCCTTCAACCTGGAGAGTTGGGACCCATGGAATGGGTGCCATGCATTATTGCTTTAAAGGGTCTGAATTTGCTCACCCAATCTCACCAATCCTCTCAGTCCCAAGTGTCCAGCGTTATGCCACATCCAGCTGTCGTTGTAGATAGGGTCATTCCAGGTTTCATCAGAGACCCTGAAGGAATTGTAAAGAATTTCCCAGTTTTTTTGTTTTGTTTTTGAAATTCCTTTTTATAGTGGGTTTGAGCTGACTCTCGCTGCCATGTTTATGCCAGTCTAGACACACTTGATTCCCTTACGGAGACATATCAATACATAGGTTTTAAGATTCTTACTAGTCAGATATATTCCTCTGCGGGAAATATGGGGTTTTGAGTCCCTTTCACTGAGGAAGGTGTAGGTCTTGTATATTCCATAGTTGGTTTTTGGAACGGTACCTGTGCTTATATCAAACTCTGGTTTTATGCATCACCACACCTCTCCTTCCCCCTTAAGCAGGCATAAGAGTGTTTTCTAAATGTGAGACACTGTTCTCTTTCCTAACTCAGTTCAAGTGTAGCCATGTTTACAGGATCTTCATAAGGGATATCTTATGATAAGTTTCTTTTTCTCTGTGACTTATTTCACTTAGAATAATCATACCTGAATCCACCCATTTTGCTGCTACTGGTCTTATGACATTGATTTCGTGGCTGAGGGATATTCCATCGTACGTAAGTACCACAATTTTTTGAACCATTTTCATATTTCCTGGGATATTTAAGGTGTACCCAAGTTGAGGTCCTTGTAAGCAGTGCAGCCCTAAATTTTGGGGTGGCTCTGTCTTATTGATTTTCAGTTTTCCCAAGGTATATTCCCTAGACTGGAAGGGCCCTTGGCTCTGTAGTTCTGTTGTTTACTTGTTTTAGGGAACACAATGCACTCATCCAGAGAGGCAGTTGGCAATTTACATCCCACCCATCAGCATAACAATGCTCCCTGTTCCCAGGGCCTGTCTTGCCTTTCCGGTTTTTACACATTTTGTGGATGTCCCTTTTGACCGGTGGGAAGTGATACTTCTTTGTAGTGCAGATTTGCATTGCCCGCTTGCTTGCTTGGCCAAAAAGGGCGTATGCGTTTTCTCCTGAATATATTCAGGAGAAAATGCATACGCCCTTTTTGGCCAAGAGCATCATTGTCGAAGTTGTGCCCCTCTTCCTGTGCTTTAAAGGCTATTCCAACGTACCTCTTGAAATCTGTTTCCTGCTATTCTGCCTCGCTTTCAAGTCCGCCTCGTTGCCTTCCCTCAACAGATTTTTGGACGATAGTTGTCCTTTATTACTCAGCCAGTTTTTGAATTGCTGTGCCCTTGAGCTCCATTTTTCAACTCGTTTTTGGTGAGCTGACCGCAAGTTCAAAATTTTGGTTCAGGACTTATACTGGTTCCCGGTGGGTGGCTGAGACTTTGGTTAATTCTTCTTCCTGCCGGGAAATTACAGTGATATGTGCCCGTCCAAATGCCTAACAGCTACTCTCTCATTGGTTCTCCCTCTTCCCTTTCATCCTCTGCCAAATTGGCAAGCTGTGCGAACCAGGAGTTTAAAGGGGCTGTCTCTCCAAGATGGGAGGTTGATAGTAAAGCAGATGGAAAGTCAAACCGGAGCACCAGGAGAGGGACTATTCATTGAGTTTTAGAAACCTTTCGTATTCACAGTGTGTCCGTTCTCTAGGTTTCTCGTACATGTTATAACTGTAGTAATATTCCCTTCAACCTGGAGAGTTGGGACCCATGGAATGGGTGCCATGCATTATTGCTTTAAAGGGTCTGCATTTGCTCACCCAATCTCACCAATCCTCTCAGTCCCAAGTGTCCAGCCTTATGCCACATCCAGCTGTCGTTGTAGATAGGGTCATTCCAGGTTTCATCAGAGACCCTGAAGGAATTGTAAAGAATTTCCCAGTTTTTATGTTTTGCTTTTGAAATTCCTTTTTATAGTGGGTTTGAGCTGATTCGCGCTGCCATGTTTATGCCAGTCTAGACACACTTGATTCCCTTACAGAGACATATCAATACATAGGTTTTAAGATTCTTACTAGTCAGATATATTCCTCTGCGGAAAATATGGGGTTTTGAGTCCCTTTCACTGAGGAAGGTGTAGGTCTTGTCTATTCCATAGTTGGTTTTTGGAAAGGTACCTATGCTTATATCAAACTCTGGTTTTATGCATCACCCCACCTCTCCTTCCCCCTTAAGCAGGCATAAGAGTGTTTTCTAAATGTGAGACACTGTTCTCTTTCCTAACTCAGTTCAAGTGTAGCCATGTTTATATTATCTTCATAAGTGATATCTTACGATAAGTTTCTTTGTCTGTGTTACTTATTTCATTTAGAATCATCGTACATGAATCCACCCATTTTGCTGCTACTGGTCTTATGACATCGATTTCATGGCTGAGGGATATTCCATCGTACGTAAGTCCCACAATTTTTTGAACCATTTTTATATTTCCTGGGATATTTAAGGTGTACCCAAGTTGAGGTCCTTGTAAGCAGTGCAGCCCTAAATTTTGGGCTGGCTCTGTCTTATTGATTTTCAGTTTTCCCAAGGTATATTCCCTAGACTGGAAGTGCCCTTGGCTCTGTAGCTCTGTTGTTTACTTGTTTTAGGGAACACAATGCACTCCTCCAGAGAGGCAGTTGGCAATTTACATCCCGCCCATCAGCATAACAAGGCTCCCTGTTCTCCAGGGCCTGTCTTGCCTTTCTGGTTTTTACACATTTTGTGGATGTCCCTTTTGACCAGTGAGAAGTGATACTTCTTTGTAGCGCAGATTTGCATTGCCCGCTTGCTTGCTTGGCCAAAAAGGGCGTATGCGTTTTCTCCTGAATATATTCAGGAGAAAACACATACGCCCTTTTTTGCCAAGTGCATCATTTTCGCAGTTGTGCCCCTCTTCCTGTGCTTTGAAGGTGATTCCAACGTACCTCTTGAAATCTGTTTCCTGCTATTCTGCCTCGCTTTCAAGTTCGCCTCGTTGCCTTCCCTCAACAGATTTTTGGACGATAGTTGTCCTTTATTACTCCGCCAGTTTGTGAATTGCTGTGCCCCTGAGCTCCATTTTTCAAGTCGTTTTTGGTGAGCTGACCGCAAGTCCAAAATTTTGGTTCAGGACCTATGCTGATTCCCGGTGGGGGGCTGAGACTTTGGTTAATTCTTCTTCCTGCCGGGAAATTACAGTGATATGTGACCTTCCAAATGCCTAACAGCTACTCTCTCATTGGTTCTCCCTCTTCCCTTTCATCCTCTGCCTAATTGGCAACCTGTGCGAACCAGGAGGTTAAAGGGGCTGTCTCGCCAAGTTGGGAGGTTGATAGTAAAGCAGATGGAAAGTCAAACCGGAGCACCAGGAGAGGGACTATTCGTTGAGTTTTAGAAACCTTTCGTATTCACAGTGTGTCCGTTCTCTATGTTTCCCGTACTTGTTATACCTGTAGTAATATTCCCATCAACCTGGAGAGTTGGGACCCATGGAATGGGTGCCCGGCATTTGTGCTTTAAAGGGTCTGCATTTGATCAACCAATCTCACCAATCGTCTCAGTCCCAAGTGTCCAGCCTTATGCCATATCCAGCTGTCGTTGTAGATAGGGTCATTACAGGTTTCATCAGAGACCCTGAAGGAATTGTAAAGAATTTCCCAGTTTTTTTGTTTTGTTTTTGAAATTCCTTTTTATAGTGGGTTTGAGCTGATTCTCGCTGCCATGTTTATGCCAGTCTAGACACACTTGATTCCCTTACGGAGACATATCAATACATAGGTTTGAAGATTCTTACTAGTCAGATATTTTCCTCTGCGGGAAATATGGGGTTTTGAGTCCCTTTCACTGAGGACGGTGTAGGTCTTGTCTATTCCATAGTTGGTTTTTGAAACGGTACCTGTGTTTATATCAAACTCTGGTTTTATGCATCACCCCACCTCTCCTTCCCCCTTAAGCAGGTATAAGAGTGTTTTCTAAATGTGAGACACTGTTCTCTTTCCTAACTCAGTTCAAGTGTAGCCATGTTTAAAGGATCTTCATAAGTGATATCTTATGATAAGTTTCTTTTTCTGTGTGACTTATTTCACTTAGAATCATCGTACCTGAATCCACCCATTTTGCTGCTACTGGTCTTATGACATTGATTTCATGGCTGAGGGATATTCCATCGTACGTAAGTACCACAATTTTTTGAACCATGTTTATATTTTCTGGGATACTTAAGGTGTATCCAAGTTGAGGTCCTTGTATGCAGTGCAGCCCTAAATTTTGGGGTGGCTCTGTCTTATTGATTTTCAGTTTTCCCAAGGTATATTCCCTAGACTGGAAGTGCCCTTGGCTTTGTAGCTCTGTTCTTTACTTGTTTTAGGGAACAGAATGCAGTCCTCCAGAGAGGCAGTTGGCAATTTACATCCCGCCCATCAGCATAACAAGGCTCCCTGTTCTCCAGGGACTGTCTTGACATTCTTGTTCTTACACATTTTGTGGATGTCCCTTTTGACCGGTGGGAAGTGATACTTCTTTGTAGTGCAGATTTGCATTGCCCGCTTGCTTGCTTGGCCAAAAAGGGCGTATGCGTTTTCTCCTGAATATATTCAGGAGAAAACACATATGCCCTTTTTGGCCAAGTGCATCATTGTCGAAGTTGTGCCCCTCTTCCTGTGCTTTAAAGGCGATTCCAACGTACCTCTTGAAATCTGTTTCCTGCTATTCTGCCTCGCTTTCAAGTCTGCCTCGTTGCCTTCCCTCAACAGATTTTTGGACGATAGTTGTCCTTTATTACTCGGCCAGTTTGTGAATTGCTGTGTCCCTCAGCTCCATTTTTCAACTCGTTTTTGGTGAGCTGACCGCAAGTCCAAAATTTTGGTTCAGGACCTATACTGGTTCCCGGTGGGTGGCTGAGAATTTGGTTAATTCTTCTTCCTGCTGGGAAATTACAGTGATATGTGCCCGTCCAAATGCCTAACAGCTACTCTCTCATTGGTTCTCCCTCTTCCCTTTCATCCTCTGCCAAATTGGCAACCTGTGCAAACCAAGAGGTTAAAGGGGCTGTCTCTCCAAGTTGGGAGGTTGATAGGAAAGCAGACGGAAAGTCAAACCGGAGCACCAGGAGACGGACTATTCGTTGAGTTTTAGAAACCTTTTGTATTCACACTGTGTCCGTTCTCTAGGTTTCCCGCACATGTTATAGCTGTAGTAATATTCCCTTCAACCTGGAGAGTTCGGACCCATGGAATGGGTGCCATGCATTATTGCTTTAAAGGGTCTGCATTTGCTCACCCAATCTCACCAATCGTCTCAGTCCCAAGTGTCCCTCCTTATGCCACATCCAGCTGTCGTTGTAGATATGGTCATTCCAGCTTTCATCAGAGACCCTGAAGGAATTGTAAAGAATTTCCCAGTTTTTTTGTTTTGTTTTTGAAATTCCTTTTTATAGTGGGTTTGAGCTGATTCTCGCTGCCATGTTTATGCCAGTCTAGACACACTTGATTCCCTTACGGAGACATATCAATACATAGGTTTTAAGATTCTTACTAGTCAGATATTTTCCTCTGCGGGAAATATGGGGTTTTGAGTCCCTTCCACTGAGGACGGTGTAGGTCTTGTCTATTCCATAGTTGGTTTTTGGAACGGTACCTGTGCTTATATCAAACTCTGGTTTTATGCATCACCCCACCTCTCCTTCCCCCTTAAGCAGGTATAAGAGTGTTTTCTAAATGTGAGACACTGTTCTCTTTCCTAACTCAGTTCAAGTGTAGCCATGTTTACAGGATCTTCATAAGTGATATCTTATGATAAGTTTCTTTTTCTGTGTGACTTATTTCACTTAGAATCATCGTACCTGAATCCACCCATTTTGCTTCTACTGGTCTTATGACATTGATTTCATGGCTGAGGGATATTCCATCGTACGTAAGTACCACAATTTTTTGAACCATGTTTATATTTTCTGGGATACTTAAGGTGTATCCAAGTTGAGGTCCTTGTATGCAGTGCAGCCCTAAATTTTGGGGTGGCTCTGTCTTATTGATTTTCAGTTTTCCCAAGGTATATTCCCTAGACTGGTAGTGCCCTTGGCTCTGTAGCTCTGTTCTTTACTTGTTTTAGGGAACAGAATGCACTCCTCCAGAGAGGCAGTTGGCAATTTACATCCCGCCTATCAGCATAACAAGGCTCCCTGTTCTCCAGGGCCTGTCTTGCCTTTCTTGTTCTTACACATTTTGTGGATGTCCCTTTTGACCGGTGGGAAGTGATACTTCTTTGTAGTGCAGATTTGCATTGCCCGCTTGCTTGCTTGGCCAAAAAGGGCGTATGCGTTTTCTCCTGAATATATTCAGGAGAAAACGCATACGCCCTTTTTGGCCAAGTGCATCATTGTCGAAGTTGTGCCCCTCTTCCTGTGCTTTAAAGGTGATTCCAACGTACCTCTTGAAATCTGTTTCCTGCTATTCTGCCTCGCTTTCAAGTCCGCCTCGTTGCCTTCCCTCAACAGATTTTTGGACGATAGTTGTCCTTTATTACTCGGCCAGTTTGTGAATTGCTGTGCCCCTGAGCTCCATTTTTCAACTCGTTTTTGGTGAGCTGACCGCAAGTCCAAAATTTTGGTTCAGGACCTATACTGGTTCCCGGTGGGTGGCTGAGAATTTGGTTAATTCTTCTTCCTGCCGGGAAATTACAGTGATATGTGCCCGTCCAAATGCCTAACAGCTACTCTCTCATTGGTTCTCCCTCTTCCCTTTCATCCTCTGCCAAATTGGCAACTTGTGCGAACCAAGAGGTTAAAGGGGCTGTCTCTCCAAGTTGGGAGGTTGATAGTAAAGCAGACGGAAAGTCAAACCGAAGCACCAGGAGAGGGACTATTCGTTGAGTTTTAGAAACCTTTCGTATTCACACTGTGTCCGTTCTCTAGGTTTCCCGCACATGTTATAGCTGTAGTAATATTCCCTTCAACCTGGAGAGTTCGGACCCATGGAATGGGTGCCATGCATTATTGCTTTAAAGGGTCTGCATTTGCTCGCCCAATCTCACCAATCGTCTCAGTCCCAAGTGTCCCTCCTTATGCCACATCCAGCTGTCGTTGTAGATAGGGTCATTCCAGCTTTCATCAGAGACCCTGAAGGAATTGTAAAGAATTTCCCAGTTTTTTTGTTTTGTTTTTGAAATTCCTTTTTATAGTGGGTTTGAGCTGATTCTCGCTGCCATGTTTATGCCAGTCTAGACACACTTGATTCCCTTACGGAGACATATCAATACATAGGTTTTAAGATTCTTACTAGTCAGATATTTTCCTCTGCGGGAAATATGGGGTTTTGAGTCCCTTTCGCTGAGGACGGTGTAGGTCTTGTCTATTCCATAGTTGGTTTTTGGAACTGTACTTGTGCTTATATCAAACTCTGGTTTTATGCGTCACCCCACCTCTCCTTCCCCCTTAAGCAGGTATAAGAGTGTTTTCTAAATGTGAGACACTGTTCTCTTTCCTAACTCAGTTCATGTGTAGCCATGTTTACAGGATCTTCCTAAGTGATATCTTATGATAAGTTTCTTTTTCTGTCTGACTTATTTCACTTAGAATCATCGTACCTGAATCCACCCATTTTGCTGCTACTGGTCTTATGACATTGATTTCATGGCTGAGGGATATTCCATCGTACGTAAGTACCACAATTTTTTGAACCATGTTTATATTTTCTGGGATACTTAAGGTGTATCCAAGTTGAGGTCCTTGTATGCAGTGCAGCCCTAAATTTTGGGGTGGCTCTGTCTTATTGATTTTCAGTTTTCCCAAGGTATATTCCCTAGACTGGTAGTGCCCTTGGCTCTGTAGCTCTGTTCTTTACTTGTTTTAGGGAACAGAATGCACTCCTCCAGAGAGGCAGTTGGCAATTTACATCCCGCCCATCAGCATAACAAGGCTCCCTGTTCTCCAGGGCCTGTCTTGCCTTTCTTGTTCTTACACATTTTGTGGATGTCCCTTTTGACCGGTGGGAAGTGATACTTCTTTGTAGTGCAGATTTGCATTGCCCGCTTGTTTGCTTGGCCAAAAAGGGCATATGCGTTTTCCCCTGAATATATTCAGGAGAAAACGCATACGCCCTTTTTGGCCAAGTGCATCATTGTCGAAGTTGTGCCCCTCTTCCTGTGCTTTAAAGGCGATTCCAACGTACCTCTTGAAATCTGTTTCCTGCTATTCTGCCTCGCTTTCAAGTCCGCCTCGTTGCCTTCCCTCAACAGATTTTTGGACGATAGTTGTCCTTTATTACTCGGCCAGTTTGTGAATTGCTGTGCCCCTGAGCTCCATTTTTCAACTCGTTTTTGGTGAGCTGACCGCAAGTCCAAAATTTTGGTTCAGGACCTATACTGGTTCCCGGTGGGTGGCTGAGAATTTGGTTAATTCTTCTTCCTGCCGGGAAATTACAGTGATATGTGCCCGTCCAAATGCCTAACAGCTACTCTCTCATTGGTTCTCCCTCTTCCCGTTCATCCTCTGCCAAATTGGCAACCTGTGCGAACCAAGAGGTTAAAGGGGCTGTCTCTCCAAGTTGGGAGGTTGATAGTAAAGCAGACGGAAAGTCAAACCGGAGCACCAGGAGAGGGACTATTCGTTGAGTTTTAGAAACCTTTCGTATTCACAGTGTGTCAGTTCTCTAGGTTTCCCGCACATGTTATAGCTGTAGTAATATTCCCTTCAACCTGGAGAGTTAGGACCCATGGAATGGGTGCCATGCATTATTGCTTTAAAGGGTCTGCATTTGCTCGCCCAATCTCACCAATCGTCTCAGTCCCAAGTGTCCCTCCTTATGCCACATCCAGCTGTCGTTGTAGATAGGGTCATTCCAGCTTTCATCAGAGACCCTGAAGGAATTGTAAAGAATTTCCCAGTTTTTTTGTTTTGTTTTTGAAATTCCTTTTTATAGTGTGTTTGAGCTGATTCTCGCTGCCATGTTTATGCCAGTCTAGACACACTTGATTCCCTTACGGAGACATATCAATACATAGGTTTTAAGATTCTTACTAGTCAGATATTTTCCTCTGCGGGAAATATGGGGTTTTGAGTCCCTTTCGCTGAGGACGGTGTAGGTCTTGTCTATTCCATAGTTGGTTTTTGGAACGGTACCTGTGCTTATATCAAACTCTGGTTTTATGCATCACCCCACCTCTCCTTCCCCCTTAAGCAGGTATAAGAGTGTTTTCTAAATGTGAGACACTGTTCTCTTTCCTAACTCAGTTCAAGTGTAGCCATGTTTACAGGATCTTCATAAGTGATATCTTATGATAAGTTTCTTTTTCTGTGTGACTTATTTCACTTAGAATCATCGTACCTGAATCCACCCATTTTCTGCTACTGGTCTTATGACATTGATTTCATGGCTGAGGGATATTCCATCGTACGTAAGTACCACAATTTTTTGATCCATGTTTATATTTTCTGGGATACTTAAGGTGTATCCAAGTTGAGGTCCTTGTATGCAGTGCAGCCCTAAATTTTGGGGTGGCTCTGTCTTATTGATTTTCAGTTTTCCTAAGGTATATTCCCTAGACTGGAAGTGCCCTTGGCTCCGTAGCTCTGTTCTTTACTTGTTTTAGGGAACAGAATGCACTCCTCCAGAGAGGCAGTTGGCAATTTACATCCCGCCCATCAGCATAACAAGGCTCCCTGTTCTCCAGGGCCTGTCTTGCCTTTCTGGTTTTTACACATTTTGTGGATGTCCCTTTTGACCGGTGGGAAGTGATACTTCTTTGTAGTGCAGATTTGCATTGCCCGCTTGCTTGCTTGGCCAAAAAGGGCGTATGCGTTTTCTCCTGAATATATTCAGGAGAAAACGCATACGCCCTTTTTGGCCAAGTGCATCATTGTCGAAGTTGTGCCCCTCTTCCTGTGCTTTAAAGGCGATTCCAACGTACCTCTTGAAATCTGTTTCCTGCTATTCTGCCTCGCTTTCAAGTCCGCCTCGTTGCCTTCCCTCAACAGATTTTTGGACGATAGTTGTCCTTTATTACTCGGCCAGTTTGTGAATTGCTGTGCCCCTGAGCTCCATTTTTCAACTCGTTTTTGGTGAGCTGACCGCAAGTCCAAAATTTTGGTTCAGGACCTATACTGGTTCCCGGTGGGTGGCTGAGAATTTGGTTAATTCTTCTTCCTGCCGGGAAATTACAGTGATATGTGCCCGTCCAAATGCCTAACAGCTACTCTCTCATTGGTTCTCCCTCTTCCCTTTCATCCTCTGCCAAATTGGCAACCTGTTCAAACCAAGAGGTTAAAGGGGCTGTCTCTCCAAGTTGGGAGGTTGATAGTAAAGCAGACGGAAAGTCAAACCGGAGCACCAGGAGAGGGACTATTCGTTGAGTTTTAGAGACTTTTCGTATTCACAATGTGTCCGTTCTCTTGGTTTCCCGCACATGTTATAGCTGTAGTAATATTCCCTTCAACCTGGAGAGTTCGGACCCATGGAATGGGTGCCATGCATTATTGCTTTAAAGGGTCTGCATTTGCTCACCCAATCTCACCAATCGTCTCAGTCCCAAGTGTCCCTCCTTATGCCACATCCAGCTGTCATTGTAGATAGGGTCATTCCAGCTTTCATCAGAGACCCTGAAGGAATTGTAAAGAATTTCCCCGTTTTTTTGTTTTGTTTTTGAAATTCCTTTTTATAGTGGGTTTGAGCTGATTCTCGCTGCCATGTTTATGCCAGTCTAGACACTCTTGATTCCCTTACGGAGACATATCAATACATAGGTTTTAAGGTTCTTACTAGTCAGATATTTTCCTCTGCGGGAAATAAGGGGTTTTGAGTCCCTTTCGCTGAGGACGGTGTAGGTCTTGTCTATTCCATAGTTGGTTTTTGGAACGGTACCTGTGCTTATATCAAACTCTGGTTTTATGCATCACCCCACCTCTCCTTCCCCCTTAAGCAGGTATAAGAGTGTTTTCTAAATGTGAGACACTGTTCTCTTTCCTAACTCAGTTCATGTGTAGCCATGTTTACAGGATCTTCATAAGTGATATCTTATGATAAGTTTCTTTTTCTCTGTGACTTATTTCACTTAGAATCATCGTACCTGAATCCACCCATTTTGCTGCTACTGGTCTTATGACATTGATTTCATGGCTGAGGGATATTCCATCGTACGTAAGTACCACAATTTTTTGAACCATGTTTATATTTTCTGGGATACTTAAGGTGTATCCAAGTTGAGGTCCTTGTATGCAGTGCAGCCCTAAATTTTGGGGTGGCTCTGTCTTATTGATTTTCAGTTTTCCCAAGGTATATTCCCTAGACTGGTAGTGCCCTTGGCTCTGTAGCTCTGTTCTTTACTTGTTTTAGGGAACAGAATGCACTCCTCCAGAGAGGCAGTTGGCAATTTACATCCCGCCCATCAGCATAACAAGGCTCCCTGTTCTCCAGGGCCTGTCTTGCCTTTCTTGTTCTTACACATTTTGTGGATGTCCCTTTTGACCGGTGGGAAGTGATACTTCTTTGTAGTGCAGATTTGCATTTCCCGCTTGTTTGCTTGGCCAAAAAGGGCGTATGCGTTTTCCCCTGAATATATTCAGGAGAAAACGCATACGCCCTTTTTGCCCAAGTGCATCATTGTCGAAGTTGTGCCCCTCTTCCTGTGCTTTAAAGGCGATTCCAACGTACCTCTTGAAATCTCTTTCCTGCTATTTTGCCTCGCTTTCAAGTCCGCCTCGTTGCCTTCCCTCAACAGATTTTTGGACGATAGTTGTCCTTTATTACTCGGCCAGTTTGTGAATTGCTGTGCCCCTGAGCTCCATTTTTCAACTCGTTTTTGGTGAGCTGACCGCAAGTCCAAAATTTTGGTTCATGACCTATACTGGTTCCCGGTGGGTGGCTGAGAATTTGGTTAATTCTTCTTCCTGCCGGGAAATTACAGTGATATGTGCCCGTCCAAATGCCTAACAGCTACTCTCTCATTGGTTCTCCCTCTTCCCTTTCATCCTCTGCCAAATTGGCAACCTGTGCGAACCAAGAGGTTAAAGGGGCTGTCTCTCCAAGTTGGGAGGTTGATAGTAAAGCAGACGGAAAGTCAAACCGGAGCACCAGGAGAGGGACTATTCGTTGAGTTTTAGAAACCTTTCGTATTCACAGTGTGTCAGTTCTCTAGGTTTCCCGCACATGTTATAGCTGTAGTAATATTCCCTTCAACCTGGAGAGTTCGGACCCATGGAATGGGTGCCATGCATTATTGCTTTAAAGGGTCTGCATTTGCTCGCCCAATCTCAGCAATCGTCTCAGTCCCAAGTGTCCCTCCTTATGCCACATCCAGCTGTCGTTGTAGATAGGGTCATTCCAGCTTTCATCAGAGACCCTGAAGGAATTGTAAAGAATTTCCCAGTTTTTTTGTTTTGTTTTTGAAATTCCTTTTTATAGTGGGTTTGAGCTGATTCTCGCTGCCATGTTTATGCCAGTCTAGACACACTTGATTCCCTTACGGAGACATATCAATACATAGGTTTGAAGATTCTTACTAGTCAGATATTTTCCTCTGCGGGAAATATGGGGTTTTGAGTCCCTTTCACTGAGGACGGTGTAGGTCTTGTCTATTCCATAGTTGGTTTTTGGAACGGTACCTGTGCTTATATCAAACTCTGGTTTTATGCATCACCCCACCTCTCCTTCCCCCTTAAGCAGGTATAAGAGTGTTTTCTAAATGTGAGACACTGTTCTCTTTCCTAACTCAGTTCAAGTGTAGCCATGTTTACAGGATCTTCATAAGTGATATCTTATGATAAGTTTCTTTTTCTGTGTGACTTATTTCACTTAGAATCATCGTACCTGAATCCACCCATTTTGCTGCTACTGGTCTTATGACATTGATTTCATGGCTGAGGGATATTCCATCGTACGTAATTACCACAATTTTTAACCATGTTTATATTTTCTGGGATACTTAAGGTGTATCCAAGTTGAGGTCCTTGTATGCAGTGCAGCCCTAAATTTTGGGGTGGCTCTGACTTATTGATTTTCAGTTTTCCCAAGGTATATTCCCTAGACTGGTAGTGCCCTTGGTTCTGTAGCTCTGTTCTTTACTTGTTTTAGGGAACAGAATGCACTCCTCCAGAGAGGCAGTTGGCAATTTACATCCCGCCCATCAGCATAACAAGGCTCCCTGTTCTCCAGGGCCTGTCTTGCCTTTCTTGTTCTTACACATTTTGTGGATGTCCCTTTTGACCGGTGGGAAGTGATACTTCTTTGTAGTGCAGATTTGCATTGCCCGCTTGCTTGCTTGGCCAAAAAGGGCGTATGCGTTTTCTCCTGAATATATTCAGGAGAAAACACATACGCCCTTTTGGGCCAAGTGCATCATTGTCGAAGTTGTGCCCCTCTTCCTGTGCTTTAAAGGCGATTCCAACGTACCTCTTGAAATCTGTTTCCTGCTATTCTGCCTCGCTTTCAAGTCCGCCTCGTTGCCTTCCCTCAACAGATTTTTGGACGATAGTTGTCCTTTATTACTCGGCCAGTTTGTGAATTGCTGTGCCCCTGAGCTCCATTTTTCAACTCGTTTTTGGTGAGCTGACCGCAAGTCCAAAATTTTGGTTCAGGACCTATACTGGTTCCCGGTGGGTGGCTGAGAATTTGGTTAATTCTTCTTCCTGCCGGGAAATTACAGTGATATGTGCCCGTCCAAATGCCTAACAGCTACTCTCTCATTGGTTCTCCCTCTTCCCTTTCATCCTCTGCCAAATTGGCAACCTGTTCGAACCAAGAGGTTAAAGGAGCTGTCTCTCCAAGTTGGGAGGTTGATAGGAAAGCAGACGGAAAGTCAAACCGGAGCACCAGGAGAGGGACTATTCGTTGAGTTTTAGAAACCTTTCGTATTCACAGTGTGTCAGTTCTCTAGGTTTCCCGCACATGTTATAGCTGTAGTAATATTCCCTTCAACCTGGAGAGTTCGGACCCATGGAATGGGTGCCATGCATTATTGCTTTAAAGGGTCTGCATTTGCTCACCCAATCTCACCAATCGTCTCAGTCCCAAGTGTCCCTCCTTATGCCACATCCAGCTGTCGTTGTAGATAGGGTCATTCCAGCTTTCATCAGAGACCCTGAAGGAATTGTAAAGAATTTCCCAGTTTTTTTGTTTTGTTTTTGAAATTCCTTTTTATAGTGGGTTTGAGCTGATTCTCGCTGCCATGTTTATGCGAGTCTAGACACACTTGATTCCCTTACGGAGACATATCAATACATAGGTTTGAAGATTCTTACTAGTCAGATATTTTCCTCTGCGGGAAATATGGGGTTTTGAGTCCCTTTCACTGAGGACGGTGTAGGTCTTGTCTATTCCATAGTTGGTTTTTGGAACGGTACCTGTGCTTATATCAAACTCTGGTTTTATGCATCACCCCACCTCTCCTTCCCCCTTAAGCAGGTATAAGAGTGTTTTCTAAATGTGAGACACTGTTCTCTTTCCTAACTCAGTTCAAGTGTAGCCATGTTTACAGGATCTTCATAAGTGATATCTTATGATAAGTTTCTTTTTCTGTGTGACTTATTTCACTTAGAATCATCGTACCTGAATCCACCCATTTTGCTGCTACTGGTCTTATGACATTGATTTCATGGCTGAGGGATATTCCATCGTATGTAAGTACCACAATTTTTTGAACCATGTTTATATTTTCTGGGATACTTAAGGTGTATCCAAGTTGAGGTCCTTGTATGCAGTGCAGCCCTAAATTTTGGGGTGGCTCTGTCTTATTGATTTTCAGTTTTCCCAAGGTATATTCCCTAGACTGGTTGTGCCCTTGGCTCTGTAGCTCTGTTCTTTACTTGTTTTAGGGAACAGAATGCACTCCTCCAGAGAGGCAGTTGGCAATTTACATCCCGCCCATCAGCATAACAAGGCTCCCTGTTCTCCAGGGCCTGTCTTGCCTTTCTTGTTCTTACACATTTTGTGGATGTCCCTTTTGACCGGTGGGAAGTGATACTTCTTTGTAGTGCAGATTTGCATTGCCCGCTTGCTTGCTTGGCCAAAAAGGGCGTATGCGTTTTCTCCTGAATATATTCAGGAGAAAACGCATACGCCCTTTTTGGCCAAGTGCATCATTGTCGAAGTTGTGCCCCTCTTCCTGTGCTTTAAAGGCGATTCCAACGTACCTCTTGAAATCTGTTTCCTGCTATTCTGCCTCGCTTTCAAGTCCGCCTCGTTGCCTTCCCTCAACAGATTTTTCGACGATAGTTGTCCTTTATTACTCGGCCAGTTTGTGAATTGCTGTGCCCCTGAGCTCCATTTTTCAACTCGTTTTTGGTGAGCTGACCGCAAGTCCAAAATTTTGGTTCAGGACCTATACTGGTTCCCGGTGGGTGGCTGTGACTTTGGTTAATTCTTCTTCCTGCCGGGAAATTACAGTGATATGTGCCCGTCCAAATGCCTAACAGCTACTCTCTCATTGGTTCTCCCTCTTCCCTTTCATCCTCTGCCAAATTGGCAACCTGTGCGAACCAAGAGGTTAAAGGGGCTGTCTCTCCAAGTTGGGAGGTTGATAGGAAAGCAGACGGAAAGTCAAACCGGAGCACCAGGAGAGGGACTATTCGTTGAGTTTTAGAAACCTTTCGTATTCACACTGTGTCCGTTCTATAGGTTTCCCGCACATGTTATAGCTGTAGTAATATTCCCTTCAACCTGGAGAGTTCGGACCCATGGAATGGGTGCCATGCATTATTGCTTTAAAGGGTCTGCATTTGCTCACCCAATCTCACCAATCGTCTCAGTCCCAAGTGTCCCTCCTTATGCCACATCCAGCTGTCGTTGTAGATAGGGTCATTACAGGTTTCATCAGAGACCCTGAAGGAATTGTAAAGAATTTCCCAGTTTTTTTGTTTTGTTTTTGAAATTCCTTTTTATAGTGGGTTTGAGCTGATTCTCGCTGCCATGTTTATGCCAGTCTAGACACACTTGATTCCCTTACGGAGACATATCAATACATAGGTTTGAAGATTCTTACTAGTCAGATATTTTCCTCTGCGGGAAATATGGGGTTTTGAGTCCCTTTCACTGAGGAAGGTGTAGGTCTTGTCTATTCCATAGTTGGTTTTTGGAACGGTACCTGTGCTTATATCAAACTCTGGTTTTATGCATCACCCCACCTCTCCTTCCCCCTTAAGCAGGTATAAGAGTGTTTTCTAAATGTGAGACACTGTTCTCTTTCCTAACTCAGTTCAAGTGTAGCCATGTTTACAGGATCTTCATAAGTGATATCTTATGATAAGTTTCTTTTTCTGTGTGACTTATTTCACTTAGAATCATCGTACCTGAATCCACCCATTTTGCTGCTACTGGTCTTATGACATTGATTTCATGGCTGAGGGATATTCCATCGTACGTAAGTACCACAATTTTTTGAACCATGTTTATATTTTCTGGGATACTTAAGGTGTATCCAAGTTCAGGTCCTTGTATGCAGTGCAGCCCTAAATTTTGGGGTGGCTCTGTCTTATTGATTTTCAGTTTTCCCAAGGTATATTCCCTAGACTGGTTGTGCCCTTGGCTCTGTAGCTCTGTTCTTTATTTGTTTTAGGGAACAGAATGCACTACTCCAGAGAGGCAGTTGGCAATTTACATCCCGCCCATCAGCATAACAAGGCTCCCTGTTCTCCAGGGCCTGTCTTGCCTTTCTTTTTCTTACACATTTTGTGGATGTCCCTTTTGACCGGTGGGAAGTGATACTTCTTTGTAGTGCAGATTTGCATTGCCCGCTTGCTTGCTTGGCCAAAAAGGGCGTATGCGTTTTCTCCTGAATATATTCAGGAGAAAACGCATACGCCCTTTTTGGCCAAGTGCATCATTGTCGAAGTTGTGCCCCTCTTCCTGTGCTTTAAAGGCGATTCCAACGTACCTCTTGAAATCTGTTTCCTGCTATTCTGCCTCGCTTTCAAGTCCGCCTCGTTGCCTTCCCTCAACAGATTTTTGGACGATAGTTGTCCTTTATTACTCGGCCAGTTTGTGAATTGCTGTGCCCCTGAGCTCCATTTTTCAACTCGTTTTTGGTGAGCTGACCGCAAGTCCAAAATTTTGGTTCAGGACCTATACTGGTTCCCGGTGGGTGGCTGAGACTTTGGTTAATTCTTCTTCCTGCCGGGAAATTACAGTGATATGTTCCTGTCCAAATGCCTAACAGCTACTCTCTCATTGGTTCTCCCTCTTCCCTTTCATCCTCTGCCAAATTGGCAACCTGTGCGAACCAAGAGGTTAAAGGGGCTGTCTCTCCAAGTTGGGAGGTTGATAGTAAAGCAGACGGAAAGTCAAACCGGAGCACCAGGAGAGGGACTATTCGTTGAGTTTTAGAAACTTTTCGTATTCACAGTGTGTCCGTTCTCTAGGTTTCCCGCACATGTTATAGCTGTAGTAATATTCCCTTCAACCTGGAGAGTTCGGACCCATGGAATGGGTGCCATGCGTTATTGCTTTAAAGGGTCTGCGTTTGCTCACCCAATCTCACCAATCGTCTCAGTCCCAAGTTTCCCTCCTTATGCCACATCCAGCTGTCGTTGTAGATAGGGTCATTCCAGCTTTCATCAGAGACCCTGAAGGAATTGTAAAGAATTTCCCAGTTTTTTTGTTTTGTTTTTGAAATTCCTTTTTATAGTGGGTTTGAGCTGATTCTCGCTGCCATGTTTATGCCAGTCTAGACACTCTTGATTCCCTTACGGAGACATATCAATACATAGGTTTTAAGATTCTTACTAGTCAGATATTTTCCTCTGCGGGAAATATGGGGTTTTGAGTCCCTTTCACTGAGGAAGGTGTAGGTCTTGTCTATTCCATAGTTGGTTTTTGGAACGGTACCTGTGCTTATATCAAACTCTGGTTTTATGCATCACCCCACCTCTCCTTCCCCCTTAAGCAGGTATAAGAGTGTTTTCTAAATGTGAGACACTGTTCTCTTTCCTAACTCAGTTCAAGTGTAGCCATGTTTACAGGATCTTCATAAGTGATATCTTATGATAAGTTTCTTTTTCTGTGTGACTTATTTCACTTAGAATCATCGTACCTGAATCCACCCATTTTCTGCTACTGGTCTTATGACATTGATTTCATGGCTGAGGGATATTCCATCGTACGTAAGTACCACAATTTTTTGAACCATGTTTATATTTTCTGGGATACTTAAGGTGTATCCAAGTTGAGGTCCTTGTATGCAGTGCAGCCCTAAATTTTGGGGTGGCTCTGTCTTATTGATTTTCAGTTTTCCCAAGGTATATTCCCTAGACTGGTTGTGCCCTTGGCTCTATAGCTCTGTTCTTTACTTGTTTTAGGGAACAGAATGCACTCCTCCAGAGAGGCAGTTGGCAATTTACATCCCGCCCATCAGCATAACAAGGCTCCCTGTTCTCCAGGGCCTGTCTTGCCTTTCTTGTTCTTACACATTTTGTGGATGTCCCTTTTGACCGGTGGGAAGTGATACTTCTTTGTAGTGCAGATTTGCATTGCCCGCTTGCTTGCTTGGCCAAAAAGGGCGTATGCGTTTTCTCCTGAATATATTCAGGAGAAAACGCATACGCCCTTTTTGGCCAAGTGCATCATTGTCGAAGTTGTGCCCCTCTTCCTGTGCTTTAAAGGTGATTCCAACGTACCTCTTGAAATGTGTTTCCTGCTATTCTGCCTCGCTTTCAAGTCCGCCTCGTTGCCTTCCCTCAACAGATTTTTGGACGATAGTTGTCCTTTATTACTCGGCCAGTTTGTGAATTGCTGTGCCCCTGAGCTCCATTTTTCAACTCGTTTTTGGTGAGCTGACCGCAAGTCCAAAATTTTGGTTCAGGACCTATACTGGTTCCCGGTGGGTGGCTGAGACTTTGGTTAATTCTTCTTCCTGCCGGGAAATTACAGTGATATGTTCCTGTCCAAATGCCTAACAGCTACTCTCTCATTGGTTCTCCCTCTTCCCTTTCATCCTCTGCCAAATTGGCAACCTGTGCGAACCAAGAGGTTAAAGGGGCTGTCTCTCCAAGTTGGGAGGTTGATAGTAAAGCAGACGGAAAGTCAAACCGGAGCACCAGGAGAGGGACTATTCGTTGAGTTTTAGAAACTTTTCGTATTCACAGTGTGTCCGTTCTCTAGGTTTCCCGCACATGTTATAGCTGTAGTAATATTCCCTTCAACCTGGAGAGTTCGGACCCATGGAATGGGTGCCATGCGTTATTGCTTTAAAGGGTCTGCGTTTGCTCACCCAATCTCACCAATCGTCTCAGTCCCAAGTTTCCCTCCTTATGCCACATCCAGCTGTCGTTGTAGATAGGGTCATTCCAGCTTTCATCAGAGACCCTGAAGGAATTGTAAAGAATTTCCCAGTTTTTTTGTTTTGTTTTTGAAATTCCTTTTTATAGTGGGTTTGAGCTGATTCTCGCTGCCATGTTTATGCCAGTCTAGACACTCTTGATTCCCTTACGGAGACATATCAATACATAGGTTTTAAGATTCTTACTAGTCAGATATTTTCCTCTGCGGGAAATATGGGGTTTTGAGTCCCTTTCACTGAGGAAGGTGTAGGTCTTGTCTATTCCATAGTTGGTTTTTGGAACGGTACCTGTGCTTATATCAAACTCTGGTTTTATGCATCACCCCACCTCTCCTTCCCCCTTAAGCAGGTATAAGAGTGTTTTCTAAATGTGAGACACTGTTCTCTTTCCTAACTCAGTTCAAGTGTAGCCATGTTTACAGGATCTTCATAAGTGATATCTTATGATAAGTTTCTTTTTCTGTGTGACTTATTTCACTTAGAATCATCGTACCTGAATCCACCCATTTTGCTGCTACTGGTCTTATGACATTGATTTCATGGCTGAGGGATATTCCATCGTATGTAAGTACCACAATGTTTTGAACCATGTTTATATTTTCTGGGATACTTAAGGTGTATCCAAGTTGAGGTCCTTGTATGCAGTGCAGCCCTAAATTTTGGGGTGGCTCTGTCTTATTGATTTTCAGTTTTCCCAAGGTATATTCCCTAGACTGGTAGTGCCCTTGGCTCTGTAGCTCTGTTCTTTACTTGTTTTAGGGAACAGAATGCACTCCTCCAGAGAGGCAGTTGGCAATTTACATCCCGCCCATCAGCATAACAAGGCTCCCTGTTCTCCAGGGCCTGTCTTGCCTTTCTTGTTCTTACACATTTTGTGGATGTCCCTTTTGACCGGTGGGGAGTGATACTTCTTTGTAGTGCAGATTTGCATTGCCCGCTTGTTTGCTTGGCCAAAAAGGGCGTATGCGTTTTCCCCTGAATATATTCAGGAGAAAACGCATACGCCCTTTTTGCCCAAGTGCATCATTGTCGAAGTTGTGCCCCTCTTCCTGTGCTTTAAAGGCGATTCCAACGTACCTCTTGAAATCTGTTTCCTGCTATTCTGCCTCGCTTTCAAGTCCGCCTCGTTGCCTTCCCTCAACAGATTTTTGGACGATAGTTGTCCTTTATTACTCGGCCAGTTTGTGAATTGCTGTGCCCCTGAGCTCCATTTTTCAACTCGTTTTTGGTGAGCTGACCGCAAGTCCAAAATTTTGGTTCAGGACCTATACTGGTTCCCGGTGGGTGGCTGAGAATTTGGTTAATTCTTCTTCCTGCCGGGAAATTACAGTGATATGTGCCCGTCCAAATGCCTAACAGCTACTCTCTCATTGGTTCTCCCTCTTCCCTTTCATCCTCTGCCAAATTGGCAACCTGTGCGAACCAAGAGGTTAAAGGGGCTGTCTCTCCAAGTTGGGAGGTTGATAGTAAAGCAGACGGAAAGTCAAACCGGAGCACCAGGAGTGGGACTATTCGTTGAGTTTTAGAAACCTTTCGTATTCACAGTGTGTCAGTTCTCTAGGTTTCCCGCACATGTTATAGCTGTAGTAATATTCCCTTCAACCTGGAGAGTTCGGACCCATGGAATGGGTGCCATGCATTATTGCTTTAAAGGGTCTGCATTTGCTCGCCCAATCTCACCAATCGTCTCAGTCCCAAGTGTCCCTCCTTATGCCACATCCAGCTGTCGTTGTAGATAGGGTCATTCCAGCTTTCATCAGAGACCCTGAAGGAATTGTAAAGAATTTCCCAGTTTTTTTGTTTTGTTTTTGAAATTCCTTTTTATAGTGGGTTTGAGCTGATTCTCGCTGCCATGTTTATGCCAGTCTAGACACACTTGATTCCCTTACGGAGACATAGCAATACATAGGTTTTAAGATTCTTATTAGTCAGATATTTTCCTCTGCGGGAAATATGGGGTTTTGAGTCCCTTTCACTGAGGACGGTGTAGGTCTTGTCTATTCCATAGTTGGTTTTTGGAACGGTACCTGTGCTTATATCAAACTCTGGTTTTATGCATCACCCCACCTCTCCTTCCCCCTTAAGCAGGTATAAGAGTGTTTTCTAAATGTGAGACACTGTTCTCTTTCCTAACTCAGTTCAAGTGTAGCCATGTTTACAGGATCTTCATAAGTGATATCTTATGATAAGTTTCTTTTTCTGTGTGACTTATTTCACTTAGAATCATCGTACCTGAATCCACCCATTTTGCTGCTACTGGTCTTATGACATTGATTTCATGGCTGAGGGATATTCCATCGTATGTAAGTACCACAATTTTTTGAACCATGTTTATATTTTCTGGGATACTTAAGGTGTATCCAAGTTGAGGTCCTTGTATGCAGTGCAGCCCTAAATTTTGGGGTGGCTCTGTCTTATTGATTTTCAGTTTTCCCAAGGTATATTCCCTAGACTGGTAGTGCCCTTGGCTCTGTAGCTCTGTTCTTTACTTGTTTTAGGGAACAGAATGCACTCCTCCAGAGAGGCAGTTGGCAATTTACATCCCGCCCATCAGCATAACAAGGCTCCCTGTTCTCCAGGGCCTGTCTTGCCTTTCTTGTTCTTACACATTTTGTGGATGTCCCTTTTGACTGGTGGGAAGTGATACTTCTTTGTAGTGCAGATTTGCATTGCCCGCTTGCTTGCTTGGCCAGAAAGGGCGTATGCGTTTTCTCCTGAATATATTCAGGTGAAAATGCATACGCCCTTATTGGCCAAGTGCATCATTGTCGAAGTTGTGCCCCTCTTCCTGTGCTTTAAAGGCGATTCCTACATACCTCTTGAAATCTGTTTCCTGCTATTCTGCCTTGCTTTCAAGTCCGCCTCGTTGCCTTCCCTCAACAGATTTTTGGACGATAGTTGTCCTTTATTACTCGGCCAGTTTGTGAATTGCTGTGCCCCTGAGCTCCATTTTTCAACTCGTTTTTGGTGAGCTGACCGCAAGTCCAAAATTTTGGTTCAGGACCTATACTGGTTCCCGGTGGGTGGCTGAGAATTTGGTTAATTCTTCTTCCTGCCGGGAAATTACAGTGATATGTGCCCGTCCAAACGCCTAACAGCTACTCTCTCATTGGTTCTCCCTCTTCCCTTTCATCCTCTGCCAAATTGGCAACCTGTGCGAACCAAGAGGTTAAAGGGGCTGTCTCTCCAAGTTGGGAGGTTGATAGTAAAGCAGACGGAAAGTCAAACCGGAGCAACAGGAGAGGGACTATTCGTTGAGTTTTAGAAACTTTTCGTATTCACAGTGTGTCCGTTCTCTAGGTTTCCCGCACATGTTATAGCTGTAGTAATATTCCCTTCAACCTGGAGAGTTCGGACCCATGGAATGGGTGCCATGCGTTATTGCTTTAAAGGGTCTGCGTTTGCTCACCCAATCTCACCAATCGTCTCAGTCCCAAGTTTCCCTCCTTATGCCACATCCAGCTGTCGTTGTAGATAGGGTCATTCCAGCTTTCATCAGAGACCCTGAAGGAATTGTAAAGAATTTCCCAGTTTTTTTGTTTTGTTTTTGAAATTCCTTTTTATAGTGGGTTTGAGCTGATTCTCGCTGCCATGTTTATGCCAGTCTAGACACTCTTGATTCCCTTACGGAGACATATCAATACATAGGTTTTAAGATTCTTACTAGTCAGATATTTTCCTCTGCGGGAAATATGGGGTTTTGAGTCCCTTTCACTGAGGACGGTGTAGGTCTTGTCTATTCCATAGTTGGTTTTTGGAACGGTACCTGTGCTTATATCAAACTCTGGTTTTATGCATCACCCCACCTCTCCTTCCCCCTTAAGCAGGTATAAGAGTGTTTTCTAAATGTGAGACACTGTTCTCTTTCCTAACTCAGTTCAAGTGTAGCCATGTTTACAGGATCTTCATAAGTGATATCTTATGATAAGTTTCTTTTTCTGTGTGACTTATTTCACTTAGAATCATCGTACCTGAATCCACCCATTTTCTGCTACTGGTCTTATGACATTGATTTCATGGCTGAGGGATATTCCATCGTACGTAAGTACCACAATTTTTTGAACCATGTTTATATTTTCTGGGATACTTAAGGTGTATCCAAGTTGAGGTCCTTGTATGCAGTGCAGCCCTAAATTTTGGGGTGGCTCTGTCTTATTGATTTTCAGTTTTCCCAAGGTATATTCCCTAGACTGGTTGTGCCCTTGGCTCTATAGCTCTGTTCTTTACTTGTTTTAGGGAACAGAATGCACTCCTCCAGAGAGGCAGTTGGCAATTTACATCCCGCCCATCAGCATAACAAGGCTCCCTGTTCTCCAGGGCCTGTCTTGCCTTTCTTGTTCTTACACATTTTGTGGATGTCCCTTTTGACCGGTGGGAAGTGATACTTCTTTGTAGTGCAGATTTGCATTGCCCGCTTGCTTGCTTGGCCAAAAAGGGCGTATGTGTTTTCTCCTGAATATATTCAGGAGAAAACGCATACGCCCTTTTTGGCCAAGTGCATCATTGTCGAAGTTGTGCCCCTCTTCCTGTGCTTTAAAGGCGATTCCAACGTACCTCTTGAAATCTGTTTCCTGCTATTCTGCCTCGCTTTCAAGTCCGCCTCGTTGCCTTCCCTCAACAGATTTTTGGACGATAGTTGTCCTTTATTACTCGGCCAGTTTGTGAATTGCTGTGCCCCTGAGCTCCATTTTTCAACTCGTTTTTGGTGAGCTGACCGCAAGTCCAAAATTTTGGTTCAGGACCTATACTGGTTCCCGGTGGGTGGCTGAGACTTTGGTTAATTCTTCTTCCTGCCGGGAAATTACAGTGATATGTTCCTGTCCAAATGCCTAACAGCTACTCTCTCATTGGTTCTCCCTCTTCCCTTTCATCCTCTGCCAAATTGGCAACCTGTGCGAACCAAGAGGTTAAAGGGGCTGTCTCTCCAAGTTGGGAGGTTGATAGTAAAGCAGACGGAAAGTCAAACCGGAGCACCAGGAGAGGGACTATTCGTTGAGTTTTAGAAACTTTTCGTATTCACAGTGTGTCCGTTCTCTAGGTTTCCCGCACATGTTATAGCTGTAGTAATATTCCCTTCAACCTGCAGAGTTCGGACCCATGGAATGGGTGCCATGCGTTATTGCTTTAAAGGGTCTGCGTTTGCTCACCCAATCTCACCAATCGTCTCAGTCCCAAGTTTCCCTCCTTATGCCACATCCAGCTGTCGTTGTAGATAGGGTCATTCCAGCTTTCATCAGAGACCCTGAAGGAATTGTAAAGAATTTCCCAGTTTTTTTGTTTTGTTTTTGAAATTCCTTTTTATAGTGGGTTTGAGCTGATTCTCGCTGCCATGTTTATGCCAGTCTAGACACTCTTGATTCCCTTACGGAGACATATCAATACATAGGTTTTAAGATTCTTACTAGTCAGATATTTTCCTCTGCGGGAAATATGGGGTTTTGAGTCCCTTTCACTGAGGAAGGTGTAGGTCTTGTCTATTCCATAGTTGGTTTTTGGAACGGTACCTGTGCTTATATCAAACTCTGGTTTTATGCATCACCCCACCTCTCCTTCCCCCTTAAGCAGGTATAAGAGTGTTTTCTAAATGTGAGACACTGTTCTCTTTCCTAACTCAGTTCAAGTGTAGCCATGTTTACAGGATCTTCATAAGTGATATCTTATGATAAGTTTCTTTTTCTGTGTGACTTATTTCACTTAGAATCATCGTACCTGAATCCACCCATTTTGCTGCTACTGGTCTTATGACATTGATTTCATGGCTGAGGGATATTCCATCGTATGTAAGTACCACAATTTTTTGAACCATGTTTATATTTTCTGGGATACTTAAGGTGTATCCAAGTTGAGGTCCTTGTATGCAGTGCAGCCCTAAATTTTGGGGTGGCTCTGTCTTATTGATTTTCAGTTTTCCCAAGGTATATTCCCTAGACTGGTAGTGCCCTTGGCTCTGTAGCTCTGTTCTTTACTTGTTTTAGGGAACAGAATGCACTCCTCCAGAGAGGCAGTTGGCAATTTACATCCCGCCCATCAGCATAACAAGGCTCCCTGTTCTCCAGGGCCTGTCTTGCCTTTCTTGTTCTTACACATTTTGTGGATGTCCCTTTTGACCGGTGGGGAGTGATACTTCTTTGTAGTGCAGATTTGCATTGCCCGCTTGTTTGCTTGGCCAAAAAGGGCGTATGCGTTTTCCCCTGAATATATTCAGGAGAAAACGCATACGCCCTTTTTGCCCAAGTGCATCATTGTCGAAGTTGTGCCCCTCTTCCTGTGCTTTAAAGGCGATTCCAACGTACCTCTTGAAATCTGTTTCCTGCTATTCTGCCTCGCTTTCAAGTCCGCCTCGTTGCCTTCCCTCAACAGATTTTTGGACGATAGTTGTCCTTTATTACTCGGCCAGTTTGTGAATTGCTGTGCCCCTGAGCTCCATTTTTCAACTCGTTTTTGGTGAGCTGACCGCAAGTCCAAAATTTTGGTTCAGGACCTATACTGGTTCCCGGTGGGTGGCTGAGAATTTGGTTAATTCTTCTTCCTGCCGGGAAATTACAGTGATATGTGCCCGTCCAAATGCCTAACAGCTACTCTCTCATTGGTTCTCCCTCTTCCCTTTCATCCTCTGCCAAATTGGCAACCTGTGCGAACCAAGAGGTTAAAGGGGCTGTCTCTCCAAGTTGGGAGGTTGATAGTAAAGCAGACGGAAAGTCAAACCGGAGCACCAGGAGTGGGACTATTCGTTGAGTTTTAGAAACCTTTCGTATTCACAGTGTGTCAGTTCTCTAGGTTTCCCGCACATGTTATAGCTGTAGTAATATTCCCTTCAACCTGGAGAGTTCGGACCCATGGAATGGGTGCCATGCATTATTGCTTTAAAGGGTCTGCATTTGCTCGCCCAATCTCACCAATCGTCTCAGTCCCAAGTGTCCCTCCTTATGCCACATCCAGCTGTCGTTGTAGATAGGGTCATTCCAGCTTTCATCAGAGACCCTGAAGGAATTGTAAAGAATTTCCCAGTTTTTTTGTTTTGTTTTTGAAATTCCTTTTTATAGTGGGTTTGAGCTGATTCTCGCTGCCATGTTTATGCCAGTCTAGACACACTTGATTCCCTTATGGAGACATAGCAATACATAGGTTTTAAGATTCTTATTAGTCAGATATTTTCCTCTGCGGGAAATATGGGGTTTTGAGTCCCTTTCACTGAGGACGGTGTAGGTCTTGTCTATTCCATAGTTGGTTTTTGGAACGGTACCTGTGCTTATATCAAACTCTGGTTTTATGCATCACCCCACCTCTCCTTCCCCCTTAAGCAGGTATAAGAGTGTTTTCTAAATGTGAGACACTGTTCTCTTTCCTAACTCAGTTCAAGTGTAGCCATGTTTACAGGATCTTCATAAGTGATATCTTATGATAAGTTTCTTTTTCTGTGTGACTTATTTCACTTAGAATCATCGTACCTGAATCCACCCATTTTGCTGCTACTGGTCTTATGACATTGATTTCATGGCTGAGGGATATTCCATCGTATGTAAGTACCACAATTTTTTGAACCATGTTTATATTTTCTGGGATACTTAAGGTGTATCCAAGTTGAGGTCCTTGTATGCAGTGCAGCCCTAAATTTTGGGGTGGCTCTGTCTTATTGATTTTCAGTTTTCCCAAGGTATATTCCCTAGACTGGTAGTGCCCTTGGCTCTGTAGCTCTGTTCTTTACTTGTTTTAGGGAACAGAATGCACTCCTCCAGAGAGGCAGTTGGCAATTTACATCCCGCCCATCAGCATAACAAGGCTCCCTGTTCTCCAGGGCCTGTCTTGCCTTTCTTGTTCTTACACATTTTGTGGATGTCCCTTTTGACTGGTGGGAAGTGATACTTCTTTGTAGTGCAGATTTGCATTGCCCGCTTGCTTGCTTGGCCAGAAAGGGCGTATGCGTTTTCTCCTGAATATATTCAGGTGAAAATGCATACGCCCTTATTGGCCAAGTGCATCATTGTCGAAGTTGTGCCCCTCTTCCTGTGCTTTAAAGGCGATTCCTACATACCTCTTGAAATCTGTTTCCTGCTATTCTGCCTCGCTTTCAAGTCCGCCTCGTTGCCTTCCCTCAACAGATTTTTGGACGATAGTTGTCCTTTATTACTCGGCCAGTTTGTGAATTGCTGTGCCCCTGAGCTCCATTTTTCAACTCGTTTTTGGTGAGCTGACCGCAAGTCCAAAATTTTGGTTCAGGACCTATACTGGTTCCCGGTGGGTGGCTGAGAATTTGGTTAATTCTTCTTCCTGCCGGGAAATTACAGTGATATGTGCCCGTCCAAATGCCTAACAGCTACTCTCTCATTGGTTCTCCCTCTTCCCTTTCATCCTCTGCCAAATTGGCAACCTGTGCGAACCAAGAGGTTAAAGGGGCTGTCTCTCCAAGTTGGGAGGTTGATAGTAAAGCAGACGGAAAGTCAAACCGGAGCACCAGGAGTGGGACTATTCGTTGAGTTTTAGAAACTTTTCGTATTCACACTGTGTCCATTCTATAGGTTTCCCGCACATGTTATAGCTGTAGTAATATTCCCTTCAACCTGGAGAGTTCGGACCCATGGAATGGGTGCCATGCATTATTGCTTTAAAGGGTCTGCATTTGCTCACCCAATCTCACCAATCGTCTCAGTCCCAAGTGTCCCTCCTTATGCCACATCCAGCTGTCGTTGTAGATAGGGTCATTCCTGCTTTCATCAGAGACCCTGAAGGAATTGTAAAGAATTTCCCAGTTTTTTTGTTTTGTTTTTGAAATTCCTTTTTATAGTGGGTTTGAGCTGATTCTCGCTGCCATGTTTATGCCAGTCTAGACACACTTGATTCCCTTACGGAGACATATCAATACATAGGTTTTAAGATTCTTACTAGTCAGATATTTTCCTCTGCGGGAAATATGGGGTTTTGAGTCCATTTCACTGAGGACGGTGTAGGTCTTGTCTATTCCATAGTTGGTTTTTGGAACGGTACCTGTGCTTATATCAAACTCTGGTTTTATGCATCACCCCACCTCTCCTTCCCCCTTAAGCAGGTATAAGAGTGTTTTCTAAATGTGAGACACTGTTCTCTTTCCTAACTCAGTTCAAGTGTAGCCATGTTTACAGGATCTTCATAAGTGATATCTTATGATAAGTTTCTTTTTCTGTGTGACTTATTTCACTTAGAATCATCGTACCTGAATCCACCCATTTTGCTTCTACTGGTCTTATGACATTGATTTCATGGCTGAGGGATATTCCATCGTACGTAAGTACCACAATTTTTTGAACCATGTTTATATTTTCTGGGATACTTAAGGTGTATCCAAGTTGAGGTCCTTGTATGCAGTGCAGCCCTAAATTTTGGGGTGGCTCTGTCTTATTGATTTTCAGTTTTCCCAAGGTATATTCCCTAGACTGGTAGTGCCCTTGGCTCTCTAGCTCTGTTCTTTACTTGTTTTAGGGAACAGAATGCACTGCTCCAGAGAGGCAGTTGACAATTTACATCCCGCCCATCAGCATAACAAGGCTCCCTGTTCTCCAGGGCCTGTCTTGCCTTTCTTGTTCTTACACATTTTGTGGATGTCCCTTTTGACCGGTGGGAAGTGATACTTCTTTGTAGTGCAGATTTGCATTGCCCGCTTGCTTGCTTGGCCAAAAAGGGCGTATGCGTTTTCTCCTGAATATATTCAGGAGAAAACGCATACGCCCTTTTTGGCCAAGTGCATCATTGTCGAAGTTGTGCCCCTCTTCCTGTGCTTTAAAGGCGATTCCAACGTACCTCTTGAAATCTGTTTCCTGCTATTCTGCCTCGCTTTCAAGTCCGCCTCGTTGCCTTCCCTCAACAGATTTTTGGACGATAGTTGTCCTTTATTACTCGGCCAGTTTGTGAATTCCTGTGCCCCTGAGCTCCATTTTTCAACTCGTTTTTGGTGAGCTGACCACAAGTCCAAAATTTTGGTTCAGGACCTATACTGGTTCCCGGTGGGTGGCTGAGAATTTGGTTAATTCTTCTTCCTGCCGGGAAATTACAGTGATATGTTCCCGTCCAAATGCCTAAAAGCTACTCTCTCATTGGTTCTCCCTCTTCCCTTTCATCCTCTGCCAAATTGGCAACCTGTGCGAACCAAGAGGTTAAAGGGGCTGTCTCTCCAAGTTGGGAGGTTGATAGTAAAGCAGACGGAAAGTCAAACCGGAGCACCAGGAGAGGGACTATTCGTTGAGTTTTAGAAACTTTTCGTATTCACAGTGTGTCCGTTCTCTAGGTTTCCCGCACATGTTATAGCTGTAGTAATATTCCCTTCAACCTGGAGAGTTCGGACCCATGGAATGGGTGCCATGCGTTATTGCTTTAAAGGGTCTGCGTTTGCTCACCCAATCTCACCAATCGTCTCAGTCCCAAGTTTCCCTCCTTATGCCACATCCAGCTGTCATTGTAGATAGGGTCATTCCAGCTTTCATCAGAGACCCTGAAGGAATTGTAAAGAATTTCCCAGTTTTTGTGTTTTGTTTTTGAAATTCCTTTTTATAGTGGGTTTGAGCTGATTCTCGCTGCCATGTTTATGCCAGTCTAGACACTCTTGATTCCCTTACGGAGACATATCAATACATAGGTTTTAAGATTCTTACTAGTCAGATATTTTCCTCTGCGGGAAATATGGGGTTTTGAGTCCCTTTCACTGAGGAAGGTGTAGGTCTTGTCTATTCCATAGTTGGTTTTTGGAACGGTACCTGTGCTTATATCAAACTCTGGTTTTATGCATCACCCCACCTCTCCTTCCCCCTTAAGCAGGTATAAGAGTGTTTTCTAAATGTGAGACACTGTTCTCTTTCCTAACTCAGTTCAAGTGTAGCCATGTTTACAGGATCTTCATAAGTGATATCTTATGATAAGTTTCTTTTTCTGTGTGACTTATTTCACTTAGAATCATCGTACCTGAATCCACCCATTTTCTGCTACTGGTCTTATGACATTGATTTCATGGCTGAGGGATATTCCATCGTACGTAAGTACCACAATTTTTTGAACCATGTTTATATTTTCTGGGATACTTAAGGTGTATCCAAGTTGAGGTCCTTGTATGCAGTGCAGCCCTAAATTTTGGGGTGGCTCTGTCTTATTGATTTTCAGTTTTCCCAAGGTATATTCCCTAGACTGGTTGTGCCCTTGGCTCTATAACTCTGTTCTTTACTTGTTTTAGGGAACAGAATGCACTCCTCCAGAGAGGCAGTTGGCAATTTACATCCCGCCCATCAGCATAACAAGGCTCCCTGTTCTCCAGGGCCTGTCTTGCCTTTCTTGTTCTTACATATTTTGTGGATGTCCCTTTTGACCGGTGGGAAGTGATACTTCTTTGTAGTGCAGATTTGCATTGCCCGCTTGCTTGCTTGGCCAAAAAGGGCGTATGCGTTTTCTCCTGAATATATTCAGGAGAAAACGCATACGCCCTTTTTGGCCAAGTGCATCATTGTCGAAGTTGTGCCCCTCTTCCTGTGCTTTAAAGGCGATTCCAACGTACCTCTTGAAATGTGTTTCCTGCTATTCTGCCTCGCTTTCAAGTCCGCCTCGTTGCCTTCCCTCAACAGATTTTTGGACGATAGTTGTCCTTTATTACTCGGCCAGTTTGTGAATTGCTGTGCCCCTGAGCTCCATTTTTCAACTCGTTTTTGGTGAGCTGACCGCAAGTCCAAAATTTTGGTTCAGGACCTATACTGGTTCCCGGTGGGTGGCTGAGAATTTGGTTAATTCTTCTTCCTGCCGGGAAATTACAGTGATATGTTCCTGTCCAAATGCCTAACAGCTACTCTCTCATTGGTTCTCCCTCTTCCCTTTCATCCTCTGCCAAATTGGCAACCTGTGCGAACCAAGAGGTTAAAGGGGCTGTCTCTCCAAGTTGGGAGGTTGATAGTAAAGCAGACGGAAAGTCAAACCGGAGCACCAGGAGAGGGACTATTCGTTGAGTTTTAGAAACTTTTCGTATTCACAGTGTGTCCGTTCTCTAGGTTTCCCGCACATGTTATAGCTGTAGTAATATTCCCTTCAACCTGGAGAGTTCGGACCCATGGAATGGGTGCCATGCGTTATTGCTTTAAAGGGTCTGCGTTTGCTCACCCAATCTCACCAATCGTCTCAGTCCCAAGTTTCCCTCCTTATGCCACATCCAGCTGTCGTTGTAGATAGGGTCATTCCAGCTTTCATCAGAGACCCTGAAGGAATTGTAAAGAATTTCCCAGTTTTTTTGTTTTGTTTTTGAAATTCCTTTTTATAGTGGGTTTGAGCTGATTCTCGCTGCCATGTTTATGCCAGTCTAGACACTCTTGATTCCCTTACGGAGACATATCAATACATAGGTTTTAAGATTCTTACTAGTCAGATATTTTCCTCTGCGGGAAATATGGGGTTTTGAGTCCCTTTCACTGAGGAAGGTGTAGGTCTTGTCTATTCCATAGTTGGTTTTTGGAACGGTACCTGTGCTTATATCAAACTCTGGTTTTATGCATCACCCCACCTCTCCTTCCCCCTTAAGCAGGTATAAGAGTGTTTTCTAAATGTGAGACACTGTTCTCTTTCCTAACTCAGTTCAAGTGTAGCCATGTTTACAGGATCTTCATAAGTGATATCTTATGATAAGTTTCTTTTTCTGTGTGACTTATTTCACTTAGAATCATCGTACCTGAATCCACCCATTTTGCTGCTACTGGTCTTATGACATTGATTTCATGGCTGAGGGATATTCCATCGTATGTAAGTACCACAATTTTTTGAACCATGTTTATATTTTCTGGGATACTTAAGGTGTATCCAAGTTGAGGTCCTTGTATGCAGTGCAGCCCTAAATTTTGGGGTGGCTCTGTCTTATTGATTTTCAGTTTTCCCAAGGTATATTCCCTAGACTGGTAGTGCCCTTGGCTCTGTAGCTCTGTTCTTTACTTGTTTTAGGGAACAGAATGCACTCCTCCAGAGAGGCAGTTGGCAATTTACATCCCGCCCATCAGCATAACAAGGCTCCCTGTTCTCCAGGGCCTGTCTTGCCTTTCTTGTTCTTACACATTTTGTGGATGTCCCTTTTGACCGGTGGGGAGTGATACTTCTTTGTAGTGCAGATTTGCATTGCCCGCTTGTTTGCTTGGCCAAAAAGGGCGTATGCGTTTTCCCCTGAATATATTCAGGAGAAAACGCATACGCCCTTTTTGCCCAAGTGCATCATTGTCGAAGTTGTGCCCCTCTTCCTGTGCTTTAAAGGCGATTCCAACGTACCTCTTGAAATCTGTTTCCTGCTATTCTGCCTCGCTTTCAAGTCCGCCTCGTTGCCTTCCCTCAACAGATTTTTGGACGATAGTTGTCCTTTATTACTCGGCCAGTTTGTGAATTGCTGTGCCCCTGAGCTCCATTTTTCAACTCGTTTTTGGTGAGCTGACCGCAAGTCCAAAATTTTGGTTCAGGACCTATACTGGTTCCCGGTGGGTGGCTGAGAATTTGGTTAATTCTTCTTCCTGCCGGGAAATTACAGTGATATGTGCCCGTCCAAATGCCTAACAGCTACTCTCTCATTGGTTCTCCCTCTTCCCTTTCATCCTCTGCCAAATTGGCAACCTGTGCGAACCAAGAGGTTAAAGGGGCTGTCTCTCCAAGTTGGGAGGTTGATAGTAAAGCAGACGGAAAGTCAAACCGGAGCACCAGGAGTGGGACTATTCGTTGAGTTTTAGAAACCTTTCGTATTCACAGTGTGTCAGTTCTCTAGGTTTCCCGCACATGTTATAGCTGTAGTAATATTCCCTTCAACCTGGAGAGTTCGGACCCATGGAATGGGTGCCATGCATTATTGCTTTAAAGGGTCTGCATTTGCTCGCCCAATCTCACCAATCGTCTCAGTCCCAAGTGTCCCTCCTTATGCCACATCCAGCTGTCGTTGTAGATAGGGTCATTCCAGCTTTCATCAGAGACCCTGAAGGAATTGTAAAGAATTTCCCAGTTTTTTTTGTTTTCTTTTTGAAATTCCTTTTTATAGTGGGTTTGAGCTGATTCTCGCTGCCATGTTTATGCCAGTCTAGACACACTTGATTCCCTTACGGAGACATAGCAATACATAGGTTTTAAGATTCTTATTAGTCAGATATTTTCCTCTGCGGGAAATATGGGGTTTTGAGTCCCTTTCACTGAGGACGGTGTAGGTCTTGTCTATTCCATAGTTGGTTTTTGGAACGGTACCTGTGCTTATATCAAACTCTGGTTTTATGCATCACCCCACCTCTCCTTCCCCCTTAAGCAGGTATAAGAGTGTTTTCTAAATGTGAGACACTGTTCTCTTTCCTAACTCAGTTCAAGTGTAGCCATGTTTACAGGATCTTCATAAGTGATATCTTATGATAAGTTTCTTTTTCTGTGTGACTTATTTCACTTAGAATCATCGTACCTGAATCCACCCATTTTGCTGCTACTGGTCTTATGACATTGATTTCATGGCTGAGGGATATTCCATCGTACGTAAGTACCACAATTTTTTGAACCATGTTTATATTTTCTGGGATACTTAAGGTGTATCCAAGTTGAGGTCCTTGTATGCAGTGCAGCCCTAAATTTTGGGGTGGCTCTGTCTTATTGATTTTCAGTTTTCCCAAGGTATATTCCCTAGACTGGTAGTGCCCTTGGCTCTGTAGCTCTGTTCTTTACTTGTTTTAGGGAACAGAATGCACTCCTCCAGAGAGGCAGTTGGCAATTTACATCCCGCCCATCAGCATAACAAGGCTCCCTGTTCTCCAGGGCCTGTCTTGCCTTTCTTGTTCTTACACATTTTGTGGATGTCCCTTTTGACCGGTGGGGAGTGATACTTCTTTGTAGTGCAGATTTGCATTGCCCGCTTGTTTGCTTGGCCAAAAAGGGCGTATGCGTTTTCCCCTGAATATATTCAGGAGAAAACGCATACGCCCTTTTTGCCCAAGTGCATCATTGTCGAAGTTGTGCCCCTCTTCCTGTGCTTTAAAGGCGATTCCAACGTACCTCTTGAAATCTGTTTCCTGCTATTCTGCCTCGCTTTCAAGTCCGCCTCGTTGCCTTCCCTCAACAGATTTTTGGACGATAGTTGTCCTTTATTACTCGGCCAGTTTGTGAATTGCTGTGCCCCTGAGCTCCATTTTTAACTCGTTTTTGGTGAGCTGACCGCAAGTCCAAAATTTTGGTTCAGGACCTATACTGGTTCCCGGTGGGTGGCTGAGAATTTGGTTAATTCTTCTTCCTGCCGGGAAATTACAGTGATATGTGCCCGTCCAAATGCCTAACAGCTACTCTCTCATTGGTTCTCCCTCTTCCCTTTCATCCTCTGCCAAATTGGCAACCTGTGCGAACCAAGAGGTTAAAGGGGCTGTCTCTCCAAGTTGGGAGGTTGATAGTAAAGCAGACGGAAAGTCAAACCGGAGCACCAGGAGTGGGACTATTCATTGAGTTTTAGAAACCTTTCGTATTCACAGTGTGTCCGTTCTCTAGGTTTCCCGCACATGTTATAGCTGTAGTAATATTCCCTTCAACCTGGAGAGTTCGGACCCATGGAATGGGTGCCATGCATTATTGCTTTAAAGGGTCTGCATTTGCTCGCCCAATCTCACCAATCGTCTCAGTCCCAAGTGTCCCTCCTTATGCCACATCCAGCTGTCGTTGTAGATAGGGTCATTCCAGCTTTCATCAGAGACCCTGAAGGAATTGTAAAGAATTTCCCAGTTTTTTTGTTTTGTTTTTGAAATTCCCTTTTATAGTGGGTTTGAGCTGATTCTCGCTGCCATGTTTATGCCAGTCTAGACACACTTGATTCCCTTACGGAGACATAGCAATACATAGGTTTTAAGATTCTTATTAGTCAGATATTTTCCTCTGCGGGAAATATGGGGTTTTGAGTCCATTTCACTGAGGACGGTGTATGTCTTGTCTATTCCATAGTTGGTTTTTGGAACGGTACCTGTGCTTATATCAAACTCTGGTTTTATGCATCACCCCACCTCTCCTTCCCCCTTAAGCAGGTATAAGAGTGTTTTCTAAATGTGAGACACTGTTCTCTTTCCTAACTCAGTTCAAGTGTAGCCATGTTTACAGGATCTTCATAAGTAATATCTTATGATAAGTTTCTTTTTCTGTCTGACTTATTTCACTTAGAATCATCGTACCTGAATCCACCCATTTTGCTGCTACTGGTCTTATGACATTGATTTCATGGCTGAGGGATATTCCATCGTACGTAAGTACCACAATTTTTTGAACCATGTTTATATTTTCTGGGATACTTAAGGTGTATCCAAGTTGAGGTCCTTGTATGCAGTGCAGCCCTAAATTTTGGGGTGGCTCTGTCTTATTGATTTTCAGTTTTCCCAAGGTATATTCCCTAGACTGGTAGTGCCATTGGCTCTGTAGCTCTCTTCTTTACTTGTTTTAGGGAACAGAATGCACTCCTCCAGAGAGGCAGTTGGCAATTTACATCCCGCCCATCAGCATAACAAGGCTCCCTGTTCTCCAGGGCCTGTCTTGCCTTTCTTGTTCTTACACATTTTGTGGATGTCCCTTTTGACTGGTGGGAAGTGATACTTCTTTGTAGTGCAGATTTGCATTGCCCGCTTGCTTGCTTGGCCAGAAAGGGCGTATGCGTTTTCTCCTGAATATATTCAGGTGAAAATGCATACGCCCTTATTGGCCAAGTGCATCATTGTCGAAGTTGTGCCCCTCTTCCTGTGCTTTAAAGGCGATTCCTACATACCTCTTGAAATCTGTTTCCTGCTATTCTGCCTCGCTTTCAAGTCCGCCTCGTTGCCTTCCCTCAACAGATTTTTGGACGATAGTTGTCCTTTATTACTCGGCCAGTTTGTGAATTGCTGTGCCCCTGAGCTCCATTTTTCAACTCGTTTTTGGTGAGCTGACCGCAAGTCCAAAATTTTGGTTCAGGACCTATACTGGTTCCCGGTGGGTGGCTGAGAATTTGGTTAATTCTTCTTCCTGCCAGGAAATTACAGTGATATGTGCCCGTCCAAACGCCTAACAGCTACTCTCTCATTGGTTCTCCCTCTTCCCTTTCATCCTCTGCCAAATTGGCAACCTGTGCGAACCAAGAGGTTAAAGGGGCTGTCTCTCCAAGTTGGGAGGTTGATAGTAAAGCAGACGGAAAGTCAAACCGGAGCACCAGGAGTGGGACTATTCGTTGAGTTTTAGAAACCTTTCGTATTCACACTGTGTCCGTTCTATAGGTTTCCCGCACATGTTATAGCTGTAGTAATATTCCCTTCAACCTGGAGAGTTCGGACCCATGGAATGGGTGCCATGCATTATTGCTTTAAAGGGTCTGCATTTGCTCACCCAATCTCACCAATCGTCTCAGTCCCAAGTGTCCCTCCTTATGCCACATCCAGCTGTCGTTGTAGATAGGGTCATTCCTGCTTTCATCAGAGACCCTGAAGGAATTGTAAAGAATTTCCCAGTTTTTTTGTTTTGTTTTTGAAATTCCTTTTTATAGTGGGTTTGAGCTGATTCTCGCTGCCATGTTTATGCCAGTCTAGACACACTTGATTCCCTTACGGAGACATATCAATACATAGGTTTTAAGATTCTTACTAGTCAGATATTTTCCTCTGCGGGAAATATGGGGTTTTGAGTCCATTTCACTGAGGACGGTGTAGGTCTTGTCTATTCCATAGTTGGTTTTTGGAACGGTACCTGTGCTTATATCAAACTCTGGTTTTATGCATCACCCCACCTCTCCTTCCCCCTTAAGCAGGTATAAGAGTGTTTTCTAAATGTGAGACACTGTTCTCTTTCCTAACTCAGTTCAAGTGTAGCCATGTTTACAGGATCTTCATAAGTGATATCTTATGATAAGTTTCTTTTTCTGTGTGACTTATTTCACTTAGAATCATCGTACCTGAATCCACCCATTTTGCTTCTACTGGTCTTATGACATTGATTTCATGGCTGAGGGATATTCCATCGTACGTAAGTACCACAATTTTTTGAACCATGTTTATATTTTCTGGGATACTTAAGGTGTATCCAAGTTGAGGTCCTTGTATGCAGTGCAGCCCTAAATTTTGGGGTGGCTCTGTCTTATTGATTTTCAGTTTTCCCAAGGTATATTCCCTAGACTGGTAGTGCCCTTGGCTCTCTAGCTCTGTTCTTTACTTGTTTTAGGGAACAGAATGCACTGCTCCAGAGAGGCAGTTGACAATTTACATCCCGCCCATCAGCATAACAAGGCTCCCTGTTCTCCAGGGCCTGTCTTGCCTTTCTTGTTCTTACACATTTTGTGGATGTCCCTTTTGACCGGTGGGAAGTGATACTTCTTTGTAGTGCAGATTTGCATTGCCCGCTTGCTTGCTTGGCCAAAAAGGGCGTATGCGTTTTCTCCTGAATATATTCAGGAGAAAACGCATACGCCCTTTTTGGCCAAGTGCATCATTGTCGAAGTTGTGCCCCTCTTCCTGTGCTTTAAAGGCGATTCCAACGTACCTCTTGAAATCTGTTTCCTGCTATTCTGCCTCGCTTTCAAGTCCACCTCGTTGCCTTCCCTCAACAGATTTTTGGACGATAGTTGTCCTTTATTACTCGGCCAGTTTGTGAATTGCTGTGCCCCTGAGCTCCATTTTTCAACTCGTTTTTGGTGAGCTGACCACAAGTCCAAAATTTTGGTTCAGGACCTATACTGGTTCCCGGTGGGTGGCTGAGAATTTGGTTAATTCTTCTTCCTGCCGGGAAATTACAGTGATATGTGCCCGTCCAAATGCCTAACAGCTACTCTCTCATTGGTTCTCCCTCTTCCCTTTCATCCTCTGCCAAATTGGCAACCTGTGCGAACCAAGAGGTTAAAGGGGCTGTCTCTCCAAGTTGGGAGGTTGATAGGAAAGCAGACGGAAAGTCAAACTGGAGCACCAGGAGAGGGACTATTCGTTGAGTTTTAGAAACCTTTCGTATTCACAGTGTGTCCGTTCTCTAGGTTTCCCGCACATGTTATAGCTGTAGTAATATTCCCTTCAACCTGGAGAGTTCGGACCCATGGAATGGGTGCCATGCATTATTGCTTTAAAGGGTCTGCATTTGCTCACCCAATCTCACCAATCGTCTCAGTCCCAAGTGTCCCTCCTTATGCCACATCCAGCTGTCGTTGTAGATAGGGTCATTCCAGCTTTCATCAGAGACCCTGAAGGAATTGTAAAGAATTTCCCAGTTTTTTTGTTTTGTTTTTGAAATTCCTTTTTATAGTGGGTTTGAGCTGATTCTCGCTGCCATGTTTATGCGAGTCTAGACACACTTGATTCCCTTACGGAGACATATCAATACATAGGTTTGAAGATTCTTACTAGTCAGATATTTTCCTCTGCGGGAAATATGGGGTTTTGAGTCCCTTTCACTGAGGACGGTGTAGGTCTTGTCTATTCCATAGTTGGTTTTTGGAACGGTACCTGTGCTTATATCAAACTCTGGTTTTATGCATCACCCCACCTCTCCTTCCCCCTTAAGCAGGTATAAGAGTGTTTTCTAAATGTGAGACACTGTTCTCTTTCCTAACTCAGTTCAAGTGTAGCCATGTTTACAGGATCTTCATAAGTGATATCTTATGATAAGTTTCTTTTTCTGTGTGACTTATTTCACTTAGAATCATCGTACCTGAATCCACCCATTTTGCTGCTACTGGTCTTATGACATTGATTTCATGGCTGAGGGATATTCCATCGTACGTAAGTACCACAATTTTTTGAACCATGTTTATATTTTCTGGGATACTTAAGGTGTATCCAAGTTGAGGTCCTTGTATGCAGTGCAGCCCTAAATTTTGGGGTGGCTCTGTCTTATTGATTTTCAGTTTTCCCAAGGTATATTCCCTAGACTGGTAGTGCCCTTGGCTCTGTAGCTCTGTTCTTTACTTGTTTTAGGGAACAGAATGCACTCCTCCAGAGAGGCAGTTGGCAATTTACATCCCGCCCATCAGCATAACAAGGCTCCCTGTTCTCCAGGGCCTGTCTTGCCTTTCTTGTTCTTACACATTTTGTGGATGTCCCTTTTGACCGGTGGGAAGTGATACTTCTTTGTAGTGCAGATTTGCATTGCCCGCTTGCTTGCTTGGCCAAAAAGGGCGTATGCGTTTTCTCCTGAATATATTCAGGAGAAAACGCATACGCCCTTTTTGGCCAAGTGCATCATTGTCGAAGTTGTGCCCCTCTTCCTGTGCTTTAAAGGCGATTCCAACGTACCTCTTGAAATGTGTTTCCTGCTATTCTGCCTCGCTTTCAAGTCCGCCTCGTTGCCTTCCCTCAACAGATTTTTGGACGATAGTTGTCCTTTATTACTCGGCCAGTTTGTGAATTGCTGTGCCCCTGAGCTCCATTTTTCAACTCGTTTTTGGTGAGCTGACCGCAAGTCCAAAATTTTGGTTCAGGACCTATACTGGTTCCCGGTGGGTGGCTGAGACTTTGGTTAATTCTTCTTCCTGCCGGGAAATTACAGTGATATGTTCCTGTCCAAATGCCTAACAGCTACTCTCTCATTGGTTCTCCCTCTTCCCTTTCATCCTCTGCCAAATTGGCAACCTGTGCGAACCAAGAGGTTAAAGGGGCTGTCTCTCCAAGTTGGGAGGTTGATAGTAAAGCAGACGGAAAGTCAAACCGGAGCACCAGGAGAGGGACTATTCGTTGAGTTTTAGAAACTTTTCGTATTCACAGTGTGTCCGTTCTCTAGGTTTCCCGCACATGTTATAGCTGTAGTAATATTCCCTTCAACCTGGAGAGTTCGGACCCATGGAATGGGTGCCATGCGTTATTGCTTTAAAGGGTCTGCGTTTGCTCACCCAATCTCACCAATCGTCTCAGTCCCAAGTTTCCCTCCTTATGCCACATCCAGCTGTCGTTGTAGATAGGGTCATTCCAGCTTTCATCAGAGACCCTGAAGGAATTGTAAAGAATTTCCCAGTTTTTTTGTTTTGTTTTTGAAATTCCTTTTTATAGTGGGTTTGAGCTGATTCTCGCTGCCATGTTTATGCCAGTCTAGACACTCTTGATTCCCTTACGGAGACATATCAATACATAGGTTTTAAGATTCTTACTAGTCAGATATTTTCCTCTGCGGGAAATATGGGGTTTTGAGTCCCTTTCACTGAGGAAGGTGTAGGTCTTGTCTATTCCATAGTTGGTTTTTGGAACGGTACCTGTGCTTATATCAAACTCTGGTTTTATGCATCACCCCACCTCTCCTTCCCCCTTAAGCAGGTATAAGAGTGTTTTCTAAATGTGAGACATTGTTCTCTTTCCTAACTCAGTTCAAGTGTAGCCATGTTTACAGGATCTTCATAAGTGATACCTTATGATAAGTTTCTTTTTCTGTGTGACTTATTTCACTTAGAATCATCGTACCTGAATCCACCCATTTTGCTGCTACTGGTCTTATGACATTGATTTCATGGCTGAGGGATATTCCATCGTATGTAAGTACCACAATTTTTTGAACCATGTTTATATTTTCTGGGATACTTAAGGTGTATCCAAGTTGAGGTCCTTGTATGCAGTGCAGCCCTAAATTTTGGGGTGGCTCTGTCTTATTGATTTTCAGTTTTCCCAAGGTATATTCCCTAGACTGGTAGTGCCCTTGGCTCTGTAGCTCTGTTCTTTACTTGTTTTAGGGAACAGAATGCACTCCTCCAGAGAGGCAGTTGGCAATTTACATCCCGCCCATCAGCATAACAAGGCTCCCTGTTCTCCAGGGCCTGTCTTGCCTTTCTTGTTCTTACACATTTTGTGGATGTCCCTTTTGACCGGTGGGGAGTGATACTTCTTTGTAGTGCAGATTTGCATTGCCCGCTTGTTTGCTTGGCCAAAAAGGGCGTATGCGTTTTCCCCTGAATATATTCAGGAGAAAACGCATACGCCCTTTTTGCCCAAGTGCATCATTGTCGAAGTTGTGCCCCTCTTCCTGTGCTTTAAAGGCGATTCCAACGTACCTCTTGAAATCTGTTTCCTGCTATTCTGCCTCGCTTTCAAGTCCGCCTCGTTGCCTTCCCTCAACAGATTTTTGGACGATAGTTGTCCTTTATTACTCGGCCAGTTTGTGAATTGCTGTGCCCCTGAGCTCCATTTTTCAACTCGTTTTTGGTGAGCTGACCGCAAGTCCAAAATTTTGGTTCAGGACCTATACTGGTTCCCGGTGGGTGGCTGAGAATTTGGTTAATTCTTCTTCCTGCCGGGAAATTACAGTGATATGTGCCCGTCCAAATGCCTAACAGCTACTCTCTCATTGGTTCTCCCTCTTCCCTTTCATCCTCTGCCAAATTGGCAACCTGTGCGAACCAAGAGGTTAAAGGGGCTGTCTCTCCAAGTTGGGAGGTTGATAGTAAAGCAGACGGAAAGTCAAACCGGAGCACCAGGAGTGGGACTATTCGTTGAGTTTTAGAAACCTTTCGTATTCACAGTGTGTCAGTTCTCTAGGTTTCCCGCACATGTTATAGCTGTAGTAATATTCCCTTCAACCTGGAGAGTTCGGACCCATGGAATGGGTGCCATGCATTATTGCTTTAAAGGGTCTGCATTTGCTCGCCCAATCTCACCAATCGTCTCAGTCCCAAGTGTCCCTCCTTATGCCACATCCAGCTGTCGTTGTAGATAGGGTCATTCCAGCTTTCATCAGAGACCCTGAAGGAATTGTAAAGAATTTCCCAGTTTTTTTGTTTTGTTTTTGAAATTCCTTTTTATAGTGGGTTTGAGCTGATTCTCGCTGCCATGTTTATGCCAGTCTAGACACACTTGATTCCCTTACGGAGACATAGCAATACATAGGTTTTAAGATTCTTATTAGTCAGATATTTTCCTCTGCGGGAAATATGGGGTTTTGAGTCCCTTTCACTGAGGACGGTGTAGGTCTTGTCTATTCCATAGTTGGTTTTTGGAACGGTACCTGTGCTTATATCAAACTCTGGTTTTATGCATCACCCCACCTCTCCTTCCCCCTTAAGCAGGTATAAGAGTGTTTTCTAAATGTGAGACACTGTTCTCTTTCCTAACTCAGTTCAAGTGTAGCCATGTTTACAGGATCTTCATAAGTGATATCTTATGATAAGTTTCTTTTTCTGTGTGACTTATTTCACTTAGAATCATCGTACCTGAATCCACCCATTTTGCTGCTACTGGTCTTATGACATTGATTTCATGGCTGAGGGATATTCCATCGTATGTAAGTACCACAATTTTTTGAACCATGTTTATATTTTCTGGGATACTTAAGGTGTATCCAAGTTGAGGTCCTTGTATGCAGTGCAGCCCTAAATTTTGGGGTGGCTCTGTCTTATTGATTTTCAGTTTTCCCAAGGTATATTCCCTAGACTGGTAGTGCCCTTGGCTCTGTAGCTCTGTTCTTTACTTGTTTTAGGGAACAGAATGCACTCCTCCAGAGAGGCAGTTGGCAATTTACATCCCGCCCATCAGCATAACAATGCTCCCTGTTCTCCAGGGCCTGTCTTGCCTTTCTTGTTCTTACACATTTTGTGGATGTCCCTTTTGACCGGTGGGGAGTGATACTTCTTTGTAGTGCAGATTTGCATTGCCCGCTTGTTTGCTTGGCCAAAAAGGGCGTATGCGTTTTCCCCTGAATATATTCAGGAGAAAACGCATACGCCCTTTTTGCCCAAGTGCATCATTGTCGAAGTTGTGCCCCTCTTCCTGTGCTTTAAAGGCGATTCCAACGTACCTCTTGAAATCTGTTTCCTGCTATTCTGCCTCGCTTTCAAGTCCGCCTCGTTGCCTTCCCTCAACAGATTTTTGGACGATAGTTGTCCTTTATTACTCGGCCAGTTTGTGAATTGCTGTGCCCCTGAGCTCCACTTTTCAACTCGTTTTTGGTGAGCTGACCGCAAGTCCAAAATTTTGGTTCAGGACCTATACTGGTTCCCGGTGGGTGGCTGAGAATTTGGTTAATTCTTCTTCCTGCCGGGAAATTACAGTGATATGTGCCCGTCCAAATGCCTAACAGCTACTCTCTCATTGGTTCTCCCTCTTCCCTTTCATCCTCTGCCAAATTGGCAACCTGTGCGAACCAAGAGGTTAAAGGGGCTGTCTCTCCAAGTTGGGAGGTTGATAGTAAAGCAGACGGAAAGTCAAACCGGAGCACCAGGAGTGGGACTATTCATTGAGTTTTAGAAACCTTTCGTATTCACAGTGTGTCAGTTCTCTAGGTTTCCCGCACATGTTATAGCTGTAGTAATATTCCCTTCAACCTGGAGAGTTCGGACCCATGGAATGGGTGCCATGCATTATTGCTTTAAAGGGTCTGCATTTGCTCGCCCAATCTCACCAATCGTCTCAGTCCCAAGTGTCCCTCCTTATGCCACATCCAGCTGTCGTTGTAGATAGGGTCATTCCAGCTTTCATCAGAGACCCTGAAGGAATTGTAAAGAATTTCCCAGTTTTTTTGTTTTGTTTTTGAAATTCCCTTTTATAGTGGGTTTGAGCTGATTCTCGCTGCCATGTTTATGCCAGTCTAGACACACTTGATTCCCTTACGGAGACATAGCAATACATAGGTTTTAAGATTCTTATTAGTCAGATATTTTCCTCTGCGGGAAATATGGGGTTTTGAGTCCATTTCACTGAGGACGGTGTAGGTCTTGTCTATTCCATAGTTGGTTTTTGGAACGGTACCTGTGCTTATATCAAACTCTGGTTTTATGCATCACCCCACCTCTCCTTCCCCCTTAAGCAGGTATAAGAGTGTTTTCTAAATGTGAGACACTGTTCTCTTTCCTAACTCAGTTCAAGTGTAGCCATGTTTACAGGATCTTCATAAGTAATATCTTATGATAAGTTTCTTTTTCTGTCTGACTTATTTCACTTAGAATCATCGTACCTGAATCCACCCATTTTGCTGCTACTGGTCTTATGACATTGATTTCATGGCTGAGGGATATTCCATCGTACGTAAGTACCACAATTTTTTGAACCATGTTTATATTTTCTGGGATACTTAAGGTGTATCCAAGTTGAGGTCCTTGTATGCAGTGCAGCCCTAAATTTTGGGGTGGCTCTGTCTTATTGATTTTCAGTTTTCCCAAGGTATATTCCCTAGACTGGTAGTGCCATTGGCTCTGTAGCTCTCTTCTTTACTTGTTTTAGGGAACAGAATGCACTCCTCCAGAGAGGCAGTTGGCAATTTACATCCCGCCCATCAGCATAACAAGGCTCCCTGTTCTCCAGGGCCTGTCTTGCCTTTCTTGTTCTTACACATTTTGTGGACGTCCCTTTTGACTGGTGGGAAGTGATACTTCTTTGTAGTGCAGATTTGCATTGCCCGCTTGCTTGCTTGGCCAGAAAGGGCGTATGCGTTTTCTCCTGAATATATTCAGGTGAAAATGCATACGCCCTTATTGGCCAAGTGCATCATTGTCGAAGTTGTGCCCCTCTTCCTGTGCTTTAAAGGCGATTCCAACATACCTCTTGAAATCTGTTTCCTGCTATTCTGCCTCGCTTTCAAGTCCGCCTCGTTGCCTTCCCTCAACAGATTTTTGGACGATAGTTGTCCTTTATTACTCGGCCAGTTTGTGAATTGCTGTGCCCCTGAGCTCCATTTTTCAACTCGTTTTTGGTGAGCTGACCGCAAGTCCAAAATTTTGGTTCAGGACCTATACTGGTTCCCGGTGGGTGGCTGAGAATTTGGTTAATTCTTCTTCCTGCCGGGAAATTACAGTGATATGTGGCCGTCCAAACGCCTAACAGCTACTCTCTCATTGGTTCTCCCTCTTCCCTTTCATCCTCTGCCAAATTGGCAACCTGTGCGAACCAAGAGGTTAAAGGGGCTGTCTCTCCAAGTTGGGAGGTTGATAGTAAAGCAGACGGAAAGTCAAACCGGAGCACCAGGAGTGGGACTATTCTTTGAGTTTTAGAAACCTTTCGTATTCACACTGTGTCCGTTCTCTAGGTTTCCCGCACATGTTATAGCTGTAGTAATATTCCCTTCAACCTGGAGAGTTCGGACCCATGGAATGGGTGCCATGCATTATTGCTTTAAAGGGTCTGCATTTGCTCACCCAATCTCACCAATCGTCTCAGTCCCAAGTGTCCCTCCTTATGCCACATCCAGCTGTCGTTGTAGATAGGGTCATTCCTGCTTTCATCAGAGACCCTGAAGGAATTGTAAAGAATTTCCCAGTTTTTTTGTTTTGTTTTTGAAATTCCTTTTTATAGTGGGTTTGAGCTGATTCTCGCTGCCATGTTTATGCCAGTCTAGACACACTTGATTCCCTTACGGAGACATATCAATACATAGGTTTTAAGATTCTTACTAGTCAGATATTTTCCTCTGCGGGAAATATGGGGTTTTGAGTCCATTTCACTGAGGACGGTGTAGGTCTTGTCTATTCCATAGTTGGTTTTTGGAACGGTACCTGTGCTTATATCAAACTCTGGTTTTATGCATCACCCCACCTCTCCTTCCCCCTTAAGCAGGTATAAGAGTGTTTTCTAAATGTGAGACACTGTTCTCTTTCCTAACTCAGTTCAAGTGTAGCCATGTTTACAGGATCTTCATAAGTGATATCTTATGATAAGTTTCTTTTTCTGTGTGACTTATTTCACTTAGAATCATCGTACCTGAATCCACCCATTTTGCTTCTACTGGTCTTATGACATTGATTTCATGGCTGAGGGATATTCCATCGTACGTAAGTACCACAATTTTTTGAACCATGTTTATATTTTCTGGGATACTTAAGGTGTATCCAAGTTGAGGTCCTTGTATGCAGTGCAGCCCTAAATTTTGGGGTGGCTCTGTCTTATTGATTTTCAGTTTTCCCAAGGTATATTCCCTAGACTGGTAGTGCCCTTGGCTCTCTAGCTCTGTTCTTTACTTGTTTTAGGGAACAGAATGCACTGCTCCAGAGAGGCAGTTGACAATTTACATCCCGCCCATCAGCATAACAAGGCTCCCTGTTCTCCAGGGCCTGTCTTGCCTTTCTTGTTCTTACACATTTTGTGGATGTCCCTTTTGACCGGTGGGAAGTGATACTTCTTTGTAGTGCAGATTTGCATTGCCCGCTTGCTTGCTTGGCCAAAAAGGGCGTATGCGTTTTCTCCTGAATATATTCAGGAGAAAACGCATACGCCCTTTTTGGCCAAGTGCATCATTGTCGAAGTTGTGCCCCTCTTCCTGTGCTTTAAAGGCGATTCCAACGTACCTCTTGAAATCTGTTTCCTGCTATTCTGCCTCGCTTTCAAGTCCGCCTCGTTGCCTTCCCTCAACAGATTTTTGGATGATAGTTGTCCTTTATTACTCGGCCAGTTTGTGAATTGCTGTGCCCCTGAGCTCCATTTTTCAACTCGTTTTTGGTGAGCTGACCACAAGTCCAAAATTTTGGTTCAGGACCTATACTGGTTCCCGGTGGGTGGCTGAGAATTTGGTTAATTCTTCTTCCTGCCGGGAAATTACAGTGATATGTGCCCGTCCAAATGCCTAAAAGCTACTCTCTCATTGGTTCTCCCTCTTCCCTTTCATCCTCTGCCAAATTGGCAACCTGTGCGAACCAAGAGGTTAAAGGGGCTGTCTCTCCAAGTTGGGAGGTTGATAGGAAAGCAGACGGAAAGTCAAACTGGAGCACCAGGAGAGGGACTATTCGTTGAGTTTTAGAAACCTTTCGTATTCACAGTGTGTCCGTTCTCTAGGTTTCCCGCACATGTTATAGCTGTAGTAATATTCCCTTCAACCTGGAGAGTTCGGACCCATGGAATGGGTGCCATGCATTATTGCTTTAAAGGGTCTGCATTTGCTCACCCAATCTCACCAATCGTCTCAGTCCCAAGTGTCCCTCCTTATGCCACATCCAGCTGTCGTTGTAGATAGGGTCATTCCAGCTTTCATCAGAGACCCTGAAGGAATTGTAAAGAATTTCCCAGTTTTTTTGTTTTGTTTTTGAAATTCCTTTTTATAGTGGGTTTGAGCTGATTCTCGCTGCCATGTTTATGCCAGTCTAGACACACTTGATTCCCTTACGGAGACATATCAATACATAGGTTTGAAGATTCTTACTAGTCAGATATTTTCCTCTGCGGGAAATATGGGGTTTTGAGTCCCTTTCACTGAGGACGGTGTAGGTCTTGTCTATTCCATAGTTGGTTTTTGGAACGGTACCTGTGCTTATATCAAACTCTGGTTTTATGCATCACCCCACCTCTCCTTCCCCCTTAAGCAGGTATAAGAGTGTTTTCTAAATGTGAGACACTGTTCTCTTTCCTAACTCAGTTCAAGTGTAGCCATGTTTACAGGATCTTCATAAGTGATATCTTATGATAAGTTTCTTTTTCTGTGTGACTTATTTCACTTAGAATCATCGTACCTGAATCCACCCATTTTGCTTCTACTGGTCTTATGACATTGATTTCATGGCTGAGGGATATTCCATCGTACGTAAGTACCACAATTTTTTGAACCATGTTTATATTTTCTGGGATACTTAAGGTGTATCCAAGTTGAGGTCCTTGTATGCAGTGCAGCCCTAAATTTTGGGGTGGCTCTGTCTTATTGATTTTCAGTTTTCCCCAGGTATATTCCCTAGACTGGTAGTGCCCTTGGCTCTCTAGCTCTGTTCTTTACTTGTTTTAGGGAACAGAATGCACTGCTCCAGAGAGGCAGTTGACAATTTACATCCCGCCCATCAGCATAACAAGGCTCCCTGTTCTCCAGGGCCTGTCTTGCCTTTCTTGTTCTTACACATTTTGTGGATGTCCCTTTTGACCGGTGGGAAGTGATACTTCTTTGTAGTGCAGATTTGCATTGCCCGCTTGCTTGCTTGGCCAAAAAGGGCGTATGCGTTTTCTCCTGAATATATTCAGGAGAAAACGCATACGCCCTTTTTGGCCAAGTGCATCATTGTCGAAGTTGTGCCCCTCTTCCTGTGCTTTAAAGGCGATTCCAACGTACCTCTTGAAATCTGTTTCCTGCTATTCTGCCTCGCTTTCAAGTCCGCCTCGTTGCCTTCCCTCAACAGATTTTTGGACGATAGTTGTCCTTTATTACTCGGCCAGTTTGTGAATTGCTGTGCCCCTGAGCTCCATTTTTCAACTCGTTTTTGGTGAGCTGACCACAAGTCCAAAATTTTGGTTCAGGACCTATACTGGTTCCCGGTGGGTGGCTGAGAATTTGGTTAATTCTTCTTCCTGCCGGGAAATTACAGTGATATGTGCCCGTCCAAATGCCTAAAAGCTACTCTCTCATTGGTTCTCCCTCTTCCCTTTCATCCTCTGCCAAATTGGCAACCTGTGCGAACCAAGAGGTTAAAGGGGCTGTCTCTCCAAGTTGGGAGGTTGATAGGAAAGCAGACGGAAAGTCAAACTGGAGCACCAGGAGAGGGACTATTCGTTGAGTTTTAGAAACCTTTCGTATTCACAGTGTGTCCGTTCTCTAGGTTTCCCGCACATGTTATAGCTGTAGTAATATTCCCTTCAACCTGGAGAGTTCGGACCCATGGAATGGGTGCCATGCATTATTGCTTTAAAGGGTCTGCATTTGCTCACCCAATCTCACCAATCGTCTCAGTCCCAAGTGTCCCTCCTTATGCCACATCCAGCTGTCGTTGTAGATAGGGTCATTCCAGCTTTCATCAGAGACCCTGAAGGAATTGTAAAGAATTTCCCAGTTTTTTTGTTTTGTTTTTGAAATTCCTTTTTATAGTGGGTTTGAGCTGATTCTCGCTGCCATGTTTATGCCAGTCTAGACACACTTGATTCCCTTACGGAGACATATCAATACATAGGTTTGAAGATTCTTACTAGTCAGATATTTTCCTCTGCGGGAAATATGGGGTTTTGAGTCCCTTTCACTGAGGACGGTGTAGGTCTTGTCTATTCCATAGTTGGTTTTTGGAACGGTACCTGTGCTTATATCAAACTCTGGTTTTATGCATCACCCCACCTCTCCTTCCCCCTTAAGCAGGTATAAGAGTGTTTTCTAAATGTGAGACACTGTTCTCTTTCCTAACTCAGTTCAAGTGTAGCCATGTTTACAGGATCTTCATAAGTGATATCTTATGATAAGTTTCTTTTTCTGTGTGACTTATTTCACTTAGAATCATCGTACCTGAATCCACCCATTTTGCTGCTACTGGTCTTATGACATTGATTTCATGGCTGAGGGATATTCCATCGTACGTAAGTACCACAATTTTTTGAACCATGTTTATATTTTCTGGGATACTTAAGGTGTATCCAAGTTGAGGTCCTTGTATGCAGTGCAGCCCTAAATTTTGGGGTGGCTCTGTCTTATTGATTTTCAGTTTTCCCAAGGTATATTCCCTAGACTGGTAGTGCCCTTGGCTCTGTAGCTCTGTTCTTTACTTGTTTTAGGGAACAGAATTCACTCCTCCAGAGAGGCAGTTGGCAATTTACATCCCGCCCATCAGCATAACAAGGCTCCCTGTTCTCCAGGGCCTGTCTTGCCTTTCTTGTTCTTACACATTTTGTGGATGTCCCTTTTGACCGGTGGGAAGTGATACTTCTTTGTAGTGCAGATTTGCATTGCCCGCTTGCTTGCTTGGCCAAAAAGGGCGTATGCGTTTTCTCCTGAATATATTCAGGAGAAAACGCATACGCCCTTTTTGGCCAAGTGCATCATTGTCGAAGTTGTGCCCCTCTTCCTGTGCTTTAAAGGCGATTCCAACGTACCTCTTGAAATCTGTTTCCTGCTCTTCTGCCTCGCTTTCAAGTCCGCCTCGTTGCCTTCCCTCAACAGATTTTTGGACGATAGTTGTCCTTTATTACTCGGCCAGTTTGTGAATTGCTGTGCCCCTGAGCTCCATTTTTCAACTCGTTTTTGGTGAGCTGACCGCAAGTCCAAAATTTTGGTTCAGGACCTATACTGGTTCCCGGTGGGTGGCTGAGAATTTGGTTAATTCTTCTTCCTGCCGGGAAATTACAGTGATATGTGCCCGTCCAAATGCCTAACAGCTACTCTCTCATTGGTTCTCCCTCTTCCCTTTCATCCTCTGCCAAATTGGCAACCTGTGCGAACCAAGAGGTTAAAGGGGCTGTCTCTCCAAGTTGGGAGGTTGATAGTAAAGCAGACGGAAAGTCAAACCGGAGCACCAGGAGAGGGACTATTCGTTGAGTTTTAGAAACCTTTCGTATTCACAGTGTGTCCGTTCTCTAGGTTTCCCGCACATGTTATAGCTGTAGTAATATTCCCTTCAACCTGGAGAGTTCGGACCCATGGAATGGGTGCCATGCATTATTGCTTTAAAGGGTCTGCATTTGCTCACCCAATCTCACCAATCGTCTCAGTCCCAAGTGTCCCTCCTTATGCCACATCCAGCTGTCGTTGTAGATAGGGTCATTCCAGCTTTCATCAGAGACCCTGAAGGAATTGTAAAGAATTTCCCAGTTTTTTTGTTTTGTTTTTGAAATTCCTTTTTATAGTGGGTTTGAGCTGATTCTCGCTGCCATGTTTATGCCAGTCTAGACACACTTGATTCCCTTACGGAGACATATCAATACATAGGTTTTAAGATTCTTACTAGTCAGATATTTTCCTCTGTGGGAAATATGGGGTTTTGAGTCCCTTTCACTGAGGACGGTGTAGGTCTTGTCTATTCCATAGTTGGTTTTTGGAACGGTACCTGTGCTTATATCAAACTCTGGTTTTATGCATCACCCCACCTCTCCTTCCCCCTTAAGCAGGTATAAAAGTGTTTTCTAAATGTGAGACACTGTTCTCTTTCCTAACTCAGTTCAAGTGTAGCCATGTTTACAGGATCTTCATAAGTGATATCTTATGATAAGTTTCTTTTTCTGTGTGACTTATTTCACTTAGAATCATCGTACCTGAATCCACCCATTTTGCTGCTACTGGTCTTATGACATTGATTTCATGGCTGAGGGATATTCCATCGTACGTAAGTACCACAATTTTTTGAACCATGTTTATATTTTCTGGGATACTTAAGGTGTATCCAAGTTGAGGTCCTTGTATGCAGTGCAGCCCTAAATTTTGGGGTGGCTCTGTCTTATTGATTTTCAGTTTTCCCAAGGTATATTCCCTAGACTGGTTGTGCCCTTGGCTCTGTAGCTCTGTTCTTTACTTGTTTTAGGGAACAGAATGCACTCCTCCAGAGAGGCAGTTGGCAATTTACATCCCGCCCATCAGCATAACAAGGCTCCCTGTTCTCCAGGGCCTGTCTTGCCTTTCTTGTTCTTACACATTTTGTGGATGTCCCTTTTGACCGGTGGGAAGTGATACTTCTTTGTAGTGCAGATTTGCATTGCCCGCTTGCTTGCTTGGCCAAAAAGGGCGTATGCGTTTTCTCCTGAATATATTCAGGAGAAAACGCATACGCCCTTTTTGGCCAAGTGCATCATTGTCGAAGTTGTGCCCCTCTTCCTGTGCTTTAAAGGCGATTCCAACGTACCTCTTGAAATCTGTTTCCTGCTATTCTGCCTCGCTTTCAAGTCCGCCTCGTTGCCTTCCCTCAACAGATTTTTGGACGATAGTTGTCCTTTATTACTCGGCCAGTTTGTGAATTGCTGTGCCCCTGAGCTCCATTTTTCAACTCGTTTTTGGTGAGCTGACCGCAAGTCCAAAATTTTGGTTCAGGACCTATACTGGTTCCCGGTGGGTGGCTGAGACTTTGGTTAATTCTTCTTCCTGCCGGGAAATTACAGTGATATGTTCCTGTCCAAATGCCTAACAGCTACTCTCTCATTGGTTCTCCCTCTTCCCTTTCATCCTCTGCCAAATTGGCAACCTGTGCGAACCAAGAGGTTAAAGGGGCTGTCTCTCCAAGTTGGGAGGTTGATAGTAAAGCAGACGGAAAGTCAAACCGGAGCACCAGGAGAGGGACTATTCGTTGAGTTTTAGAAACTTTTCGTATTCACAGTGTGTCCGTTCTCTAGGTTTCCCACACATGTTATAGCTGTAGTAATATTCCCTTCAACCTGGAGAGTTCGGACCCATGGAATGGGTGCCATGCGTTATTGCTTTAAAGGGTCTGCGTTTGCTCACCCAATCTCACCAATCGTCTCAGTCCCAAGTTTCCCTCCTTATGCCACATCCAGCTGTCGTTGTAGATAGGGTCATTCCAGCTTTCATCAGAGACCCTGAAGGAATTGTAAAGAATTTCCCAGTTTTTTTGTTTTGTTTTTGAAATTCCTTTTTATAGTGGGTTTGAGCTGATTCTCGCTGCCATGTTTATGCCAGTCTAGACACTCTTGATTCCCTTATGGAGACATATCAATACATAGGTTTTAAGATTCTTACTAGTCAGATATTTTCCTCTGCGGGAAATATGGGGTTTTGAGTCCCTTTCACTGAGGACGGTGTAGGTCTTGTCTATTCCATAGTTGGTTTTTGGAATGGTACCTGTGCTTATATCAAACTCTGGTTTTATGCATCACCCCACCTCTCCTTCCCCCTTAAGCAGGTATAAGAGTGTTTTCTAAATGTGAGACACTGTTGTCTTTCCTAACTCAGTTCAAGTATAGCCATGTTTACAGGATCTTCATAAGTGATATCTTATGATAAGTTTCTTTTTCTGTGTGACTTATTTCACTTAGAATCATCGTACCTGAATCCACCCATTTTGCTGCTACTGGTCTTATGACATTGATTTCATGGCTGAGGGATATTCCATCGTACGTAAGTACCACAATTTTTTGAACCATGTTTATATTTTCTGGGATACTTAAGGTGTATCCAAGTTGAGGTCCTTGTATGCAGTGCAGCCCTAAATTTTGGGGTGGCTCTGTCTTATTGATTTTCAGTTTTCCCAAGGTATATTCCCTAGACTGGTAGTGCCATTGGCTCTGTAGCTCTGTTCTTTACTTGTTTTAGGGAACAGAATGCACTCCTCCAGAGAGGCAGTTGGCAATTTACATCCCGCCCATCAGCATAACAAGGCTCCCTGTTCTCCAGGGCCTGTCTTGCCTTTCTTGTTCTTACACATTTTGTGGATGTCCCTTTTGACCGGTGGGAAGTGATACTTCTTTGTAGTGCAGATTTGCATTGCCCGCTTGCTTGCTTGGCCAGAAAGGGCGTATGCGTTTTCTCCTGAATATATTCAGGAGAAAATGCATACGCCCTTTTTGGCCAAGTGCATCATTGTCGAAGTTGTGCCCCTCTTCCTGTGCTTTAAAGGTGATTCCAACGTACCTCTTGAAATCTGTTTCCTGCTATTCTGCCTCGCTTTCAAGTCCGCCTCGTTGCCTTCCCTCAACAGATTTTTGGACGATAGTTGTCCTTTATTACTCGGCCAGTTTGTGAATTGCTGTGCCCCTGAGCTCCATTTTTCAACTCGTTTTTGGTGAGCTGACCGCAAGTCCAAAATTTTGGTTCAGGACCTATACTTGTTCCCGGTGGGTGGCTGAGAATTTGGTTAATTCTTCTTCCTGCCGGGAAATTACAGTGATATGTGCCCGTCCAAATGCCTAACAGCTACTCTCTCATTGGTTCTCCCTCTTCCCTTTCATCCTCTGCCAAATTGGCAACCTGTGCGAACCAAGAGGTTAAAGGGGCTGTCTCTCCAAGTTGGGAGGTTGATAGTAAAGCAGACGGAAAGTCAAACCGGAGCACCAGGAGTGGGACTATTCGTTGAGTTTTAGAAACCTTTCGTATTCACAGTGTGTCCGTTCTCTAGGTTTCCCGCACATGTTATAGCTGTAGTAATATTCCCTTCAACCTGGAGAGTTCGGACCCATGGAATGGGTGCCATGCATTATTGCTTTAAAGGGTCTGCATTTGCTCACCCAATCTCACCAATCGTCTCAGTCCCAAGTGTCCCTCCTTATGCCACATCCAGCTGTCGTTGTAGATAGGGTCATTCCTGCTTTCATCAGAGACCCTGAAGGAATTGTAAAGAATTTCCCAGTTTTTTTGTTTTGTTTTTGAAATTCCTTTTTATAGTGGGTTTGAGCTGATTCTCGCTGCCATGTTTATGCCAGTCTAGACACACTTGATTCCCTTACGGAGACATATCAATACATAGGTTTTAAGATTCTTACTAGTCAGATATTTTCCTCTGCGGGAAATATGGGGTTTTGAGTCCATTTCACTGAGGACGGTGTAGGTCTTGTCTATTCCATAGTTGGTTTTTGGAACGGTACCTGTGCTTATATCAAACTCTGGTTTTATGCATCACCCCACCTCTCCTTCCCCCTTAAGCAGGTATAAGAGTGTTTTCTAAATGTGAGACACTGTTCTCTTTCCTAACTCAGTTCAAGTGTAGCCATGTTTACAGGATCTTCATAAGTGATATCTTATGATAAGTTTCTTTTTCTGTGTGACTTATTTCACTTAGAATCATCGTACCTGAATCCACCCATTTTGCTTCTACTGGTCTTATGACATTGATTTCATGGCTGAGGGATATTCCATCGTACGTAAGTACCACAATTTTTTGAACCATGTTTATATTTTCTGGGATACTTAAGGTGTATCCAAGTTGAGGTCCTTGTATGCAGTGCAGCCCTAAATTTTGGGGTGGCTCTGTCTTATTGATTTTCAGTTTTCCCAAGGTATATTCCCTAGACTGGTAGTGCCCTTGGCTCTGTAGCTCTGTTCTTTACTTGTTTTAGGGAACAGAATTCACTCCTCCAGAGTGGCAGTTGGCAATTTACATCCCGCCCATCAGCATAACAAGGCTCCCTGTTCTCCAGGGCCTGTCTTGCCTTTCTTGTTCTTACACATTTTGTGGATGTCCCTTTTGACCGGTGGGAAGTGATACTTCTTTGTAGTGCAGATTTGCATTGCCCGCTTGCTTGCTTGGCCAAAAAGGGCGTATGCGTTTTCTCCTGAATATATTCAGGAGAAAACGCATACGCACTTTTTGGCCAAGTGCATCATTGTCGAAGTTGTGCCCCTCTTCCTGTGCTTTAAAGGCGATTCCAACGTACCTCTTGAAATCTGTTTCCTGCTATTCTGCCTCACTTTCAAGTCCGCCTCGTTGCCTTCCCTCAACAGATTTTTGGACGATAGTTGTCCTTTATTACTCGGCCAGTTTGTGAATTGCTGTGCCCCTGAGCTCCATTTTTCTACTCGTTTTTGGTGAGCTGACCGCAAGTCCAAAATTTTGGTTCAGGACCTATACTGGTTCCCGGTGGGTGGCTGAGAATTTGGTTAATTCTTCTTCCTGCCGGGAAATTACAGTGATATGTGCCCGTCCAAATGCCTAACAGCTACTCTCTCATTGGTTCTCCCTCTTCCCTTTCATCCTCTGCCAAATTGGCAACCTGTGCGAACCAAGAGGTTAAAGGGGCTGTCTCTCCAAGTTGGGAGGTTGATAGGAAAGCAGACGGAAAGTCAAACTGGAGCACCAGGAGAGGGACTATTCGTTGAGTTTTAGAAACCTTTCGTATTCACAGTGTGTCCGTTCTCTAGGTTTCCCGCACATGTTATAGCTGTAGTAATATTCCCTTCAACCTGGAGAGTTCGGACCCATGGAATGGGTGCCATGCATTATTGCTTTAAAGGGTCTGCATTTGCTCACCCAATCTCACCAATCATCTCAGTCCCAAGTGTCCCTCCTTATGCCACATCCAGCTGTCGTTGTAGATAGGGTCATTCCAGCTTTCATCAGAGACCCTGAAGGAATTGTAAAGAATTTCCCAGTTTTTTTGTTTTGTTTTTGAAATTCCTTTTTATAGTGGGTTTGAGCTGATTCTCGTTGCCATGTTTATGCCAGTCTAGACACACTTGATTCCCTTACGGAGACATATCAATACATAGGTTTGAAGATTCTTACTAGTCAGATATTTTCCTCTGCGGGAAATATGGGGTTTTGAGTCCCTTTCACTGAGGACGGTGTAGGTCTTGTCTATTCCATAGTTGGTTTTTGGAACGGTACCTGTGCTTATATCAAACTCTGGTTTTATGCATCACCCCACCTCTCCTTCCCCCTTAAGCAGGTATAAGAGTGTTTTCTAAATGTGAGACACTGTTCTCTTTCCTAACTCAGTTCAAGTGTAGCCATGTTTACAGGATCTTCATAAGTGATATCTTATGATAAGTTTCTTTTTCTGTGTGACTTATTTCACTTAGAATCATCGTACCTGAATCCACCCATTTTGCTGCTACTGGTCTTATGACATTGATTTCATGGCTGAGGGATATTCCATCGTACGTAAGTACCACAATTTTTTGAACCATGTTTATATTTTCTGGGATACTTAAGGTGTATCCAAGTTGAGGTCCTTGTATGCAGTGCAGCCCTAAATTTTGGGGTGGCTCTTTCTTATTGATTTTCAGTTTTCCCAAGGTATATTCCCTAGACTGGTAGTGCCCTTGGCTCTGTAGCTCTGTTCTTTACTTGTTTTAGGGAACAGAATTCACTCCTCCAGAGAGGCAGTTGGCAATTTACATCCCGCCCATCAGCATAACAAGGCTCCCTGTTCTCCAGGGCCTGTCTTGCCTTTCTTGTTCTTACACATTTTGTGGATGTCCCTTTTGACCGGTGGGAAGTGATACTTCTTTGTAGTGCAGATTTGCATTGCCCGCTTGCTTGCTTGGCCAAAAAGGGTGTATGCGTTTTCTCCTGAATATATTCAGGAGAAAACGCATACGCCCTTTTTGGCCAAGTGCATCATTGTCGAAGTTGTGCCCCTCTTCCTGTTCTTTAAAGGCGATTCCAACGTACCTCTTGAAATCTGTTTCCTGCTATTCTGCCTCGCTTTCAAGTCCGCCTCGTTGCCTTCCCTCAACAGATTTTTGGACGATAGTTGTCCTTTATTACTCGGCCAGTTTGTGAATTGCTGTGCCCCTGAGCTCCATTTTTCAACTCGTTTTTGGTGAGCTGACCGCAAGTCCAAAATTTTGGTTCAGGACCTATACTGGTTCCCGGTGGGTGGCTGAGAATTTGGTTAATTCTTCTTCCTGCCGGGAAATTACAGTGATATGTGCCCGTCCAAATGCCTAACAGCTACTCTCTCATTGGTTCTCCCTCTTCCCTTTCATCCTCTGCCAAATTGGCAAACTGTGCGAACCAAGAGGTTAAAGGGGCTGTCTCTCCAAATTGGGAGGTTGATAGTAAAGCAGACGGAAAGACAAACCGGAGCACCAGGAGAGGGACTATTCGTTGAGTTTTAGAAACCTTTCGTATTCACAGTGTGTCCGTTCTCTAGGTTTCCCGCACATGTTATAGCTGTAGTAATATTCCCTTCAACCTGGAGAGTTCGGACCCATGGAATGGGTGCCATGCATTATTGCTTTAAAGGGTCTGCATTTGCTCACCCAATCTCACCAATCGTCTCAGTGCCAAGTGTCCCTCCTTATGCCACATCCAGCTGTCGTTGTAGATAGGGTCATTCCAGCTTTCATCAGAGACCCTGAAGGAATTGTAAAGAATTTCCCAGTTTTTTTGTTTTGTTTTTGAAATTCCTTTTTATAGTGGGTTTGAGCTGATTCTCGCTGCCATGTTTATGCCAGTCTAGACACACTTGATTCCCTTACGGAGACATATCAATATATAGGTTTGAAGATTCTTACTAGTCAGATATTTTCCTCTGCGGGAAATATGGGGTTTTGAGTCCCTTTCACTGAGGACGGTGTAGGTCTTGTCTATTCCATAGTTGGTTTTTGGAACGGTACCTGTGCTTATATCAAACTCTGGTTTTATGCATCACCCCACCTCTCCTTCCCCCTTAAGCAGGTATAAAAGTGTTTTCTAAATGTGAGACACTGTTCTCTTTCCTAACTCAGTTCAAGTGTAGCCATGTTTACAGGATCTTCATAAGTGATATCTTATGATAAGTTTCTTTTTCTGTGTGACTTATTTCACTTAGAATCATCGTACCTGAATCCACCCATTTTGCTGCTACTGGTCTTATGACATTGATTTCATGGCTGAGGGATATTCCATCGTACGTAAGTACCACAATTTTTTGAACCATGTTTATATTTTCTGGGATACTTAAGGTGTATCCAAGTTGAGGTCCTTGTATGCAGTGCAGCCCTAAATTTTGGGGTGGCTCTGTCTTATTGATTTTCAGTTTTCCCAAGGTATATTCCCTAGACTGGTAGTGCCCTTGGCTCTGTAGCTCTGTTCTTTACTTGTTTTAGGGAACAGAATGCACTCCTCCAGAGAGGCAGTTGGCAATTTACATCCCGCCCATCAGCATAACAAGGCTCCCTGTTCTCCAGGGCCTGTCTTGCCTTTCTTGTTCTTACACATTTTGTGGATGTCCCTTTTGACCGGTGGGAAGTGATACTTCTTTGTAGTGCAGATTTGCATTGCCCGCTTGCTTGCTTGGCCAAAAAGGGCGTATGCGTTTTCTCCTGAATATATTCAGGAGAAAACGCATACGCCCTTTTTGGCCAAGTGCATCATTGTCGAAGTTGTGCCCCTCTTCCTGTGCTTTAAAGGCGATTCCAACGTACCTCTTGAAATCTGTTTCCTGCTATTCTGCCTCGCTTTCAAGTCCGCCTCGTTGCCTTCCCTCAACAGATTTTTGGACGATAGTTGTCCTTTATTACTCAGCCAGTTTGTGAATTGCTGTGCCCCTGAGCTCCATTTTTCAACTCGTTTTTGGAGAGCTGACCGCAAGTCCAAAATTTTGGTTCAGGACCTATACTGGTTCCCGGTGGGTGGCTGAGAATTTGGTTAATTCTTCTTCCTGCCGGGAAATTACAGTGATATGTGCCCGTCCAAATGCCTAACAGCTACTCTCTCATTGGTTCTCCCTCTTCCCTTTCATCCTCTGCCAAATTGGCAACCTGTTCAAACCAAGAGGTTAAAGGGGCTGTCTCTCCAAGTTGGGAGGTTGATAGTAAAGCAGACGGAAAGTCAAACCGGAGCACCAGGAGAGGGACTATTCGTTGAGTTTTAGAAACCTTTCGTATTCACAGTGTGTCCGTTCTCTAGGTTTCCCGCACATGTTATAGCTGTAGTAATATTCCCTTCAACCTGGAGAGTTCGGACCCATGGAATGGGTGCCATGCATTATTGCTTTAAAGGGTCTGCATTTGCTCACCCAATCTCACCAATCGTCTCAGTGCCAAGTGTCCCTCCTTATGCCACATCCAGCTGTCGTTGTAGATAGGGTCATTCCAGCTTTCATCAGAGACCCTGAAGGAATTGTAAAGAATTTCCCAGTTTTTTTGTTTTGTTTTTGAAATTCCTTTTTATAGTGGGTTTGAGCTGATTCTCGCTGCCATGTTTATGCCAGTCTAGACACACTTGATTCCCTTACGGAGACATATCAATACATAGGTTTGAAGATTCTTACTAGTCAGATATTTTCCTCTGCGGGAAATATGGGGTTTTGAGTCCCTTTCACTGAGGACGGTGTAGGTCTTGTCTATTCCATAGTTGGTTTTTGGAACGCTACCTGTGCTTATATCAAACTCTGGTTTTATGCATCACCCCACCTCTCCTTCCCCCTTAAGCAGGTATAAGAGTGTTTTCTAAATGTGAGACACTGTTCTCTTTCCTAACTCAGTTCAAGTGTAGCCATGTTTACAGGATCTTCATAAGTGATATCTTATGATAAGTTTCTTTTTCTGTGTGACTTATTTCACTTAGAATCATCGTACCTGAATCCACCCATTTTGCTGCTACTGGTCTTATGACATTGATTTCATGGCTGAGGGATATTCCATCGTACGTAAGTACCACAATTTTTTGAACCATGTTTATATTTTCTGGGATACTTAAGGTGTATCCAAGTTGAGGTCCTTGTATGCAGTGCAGCCCTAAATTTTGGGGTGGCTCTGTCTTATTGATTTTCAGTTTTCCCAAGGTATATTCCCTAGACTGGTAGTGCCCTTGGCTCTGTAGCTCTGTTCTTTACTTGTTTTAGGGAACAGAATGCACTCCTCCAGAGAGGCAGTTGGCAATTTACATCCCGCCCATCAGCATAACAAGGCTCCCTGTTCTCCAGGGCCTGTCTTGCCTTTCTTGTTCTTACACATTTTGTGGATGTCCCTTTTGACCGGTGGGAAGTGATACTTCTTTGTAGTGCAGATTTGCATTGCCCGCTTGCTTGCTTGGCCAAAAAGGGCGTATGCGTTTTCTCCTGAATATATTCAGGAGAAAACGCATACGCCCTTTTTGGCCAAGTGCATCATTGTCGAAGTTGTGCCCCTCTTCCTGTGCTTTAAAGGCGATTCCAAAGTACCTCTTGAAATCTGTTTCCTGCTATTCTGCCTCGCTTTCAAGTCCGCCTCGTTGCCTTCCCTCAACAGATTTTTGGACGATAGTCGTCCTTTATTACTCGGCCAGTTTGTGAATTGCTGTGCCCCTGAGCTCCATTTTTCAACTCGTTTTTGGTGAGCTGACCGCAAGTCCAAAATTTTGGTTCAGGACCTATACTGGTTCCCGGTGGGTGGCTGAGAATTTGGTTAATTCTTCTTCCTGCCGGGAAATTACAGTGATATGTGCCCGTCCAATTGCCTAACAGCTACTCTCTCATTGGTTCTCCCTCTTCCCTTTCATCCTCTGCCAAATTGGCAACCTGTTCAAACCAAGAGGTTAAAGGGGCTGTCTCTCCAAGTTGGGAGGTTGATAGTAAAGCAGACGGAAAGTCAAACCGGAGCACCAGGAGAGGGACTATTCGTTGAGTTTTAGAAACCTTTCGTATTCACAGTGTGTCCGTTCTCTAGGTTTCCCGCACATGTTATAGCTGTAGTAATATTCCCTTCAACCTGGAGAGTTCGGACCCATGGAATGGGTGCCATGCATTATTGCTTTAAAAGGTCTGCATTTGCTCACCCAATCTCACCAATCGTCTCAGTCCCAAGTGTCCCTCCTTATGCCACATCCAGCTGTCATTGTAGATAGGGTCATTCCAGCCTTCATCAGAGACCCTGAAGGAATTGTAAAGAATTTCCCAGTTTTTTTGTTTTGTTTTTGAAATTCCTTTTTATAGTGGGTTTGAGCTGATTCTCGCTGCCATGTTTATGCCAGTCTAGACACACTTGATTCCCTTACGGAGACATATCAATACATAGGTTTGAAGATTCTTACTAGTCAGATATTTTCCTCTGCGGGAAATATGGGGTTTTGAGTCCCTTTCACTGAGGACGGTGTAGGTCTTGTCTATTCCATAGTTGGTTTTTGGAACGGTACCTGTGCTTATATGAAACTCTGGTTTTATGCATCACCCCACCTCTCCTTCCCCCTTAAGCAGGTATAAGAGTGTTTTCTAAATGTGAGACACTGTTCTCTTTCCTAACTCAGTTCAAGTGTAGCCATGTTTACAGGATCTTCATAAGTGATATCTTATGATAAGTTTCTTTTTCTGTGTGACTTATTTCACTTAGAATCATCGTACCTGAATCCACCCATTTTGCTGCTACTGGTCTTATGACATTGATTTCACGGCTGAGGGATATTCCATCGTACGTAAGTACCACAATTTTTTGAACCATGTTTATATTTTCTGGGATACTTAAGGTGTATCCAAGTTGAGGTCCTTGTATGCCGTGCAGCCCTAAATTTTGGGGTGGCTCTGTCTTATTGATTTTCAGTTTTCCCAAGGTATATTCCCTAGACTGGTAGTGCCCTTGGCTCTGTAGCTCTGTTCTTTACTTGTTTTAGGGAACAGAATGCACTCCTCCAGAGAGGCAGTTGGCAATTTACATCCCGCCCATCAGCATAACAAGGCTCCCTGTTCTCCAGGGCCTGTCTTGCCTTTCTTGTTCTTACACATTTTGTGGATGTCCCTTTTGACCGGTGGGAGTGATACTTCTTTGTAGTGCAGATTTGCATTGCCCGCTTGTTTGCTTGGCCAAAAAGGGCGTATGCGTTTTCCCCTGAATATATTCAGGAGAAAACGCATACGCCCTTTTTGCCCAAGTGCATCATTGTCGAAGTTGTGCCCCCTCTTCCTGTGCTTTAAAGGCGATTCCAACGTACCTCTTGAAATCTGTTTCCTGCTATTCTGCCTCGCTTTCAAGTCCGCCTCGTTGCCTTCCCTCAACAGATTTTTGGACGATAGTTGTCCTTTATTACTCGGCCAGTTTGTGAATTGCTGTGCCCCTGAGCTCCATTTTTCAACTCGTTTTTGGTGAGCTGACCGCAAGTCCAAAATTTTGGTTCAGGACCTATACTGGTTCCCGGTGGGTGGCTGAGAATTTGGTTAATTCTTCTTCCTGCCGGGAAATTACAGTGATATGTGCCCGTCCAAATGCCTAACAGCTACTCTCTCATTGGTTCTCCCCTCTTCCCTTTCATCCTCTGCCAAATTGGCAACCTGTGCGAACCAAGAGGTAAAGGGGCTGTCTCTCCAAGTTGGGAGGTTGATAGTAAAGCAGACGGAAAGTCAAACGGAGCACCAGGAGTGGGACTATTCGTTGAGTTTTAGAAACCTTTCGTATTCACAGTGTGTCAGTTCTCTAGGTTTCCCGCACATGTTATAGCTGTAGTAATATTCCCTTCAACCTGGAGAGTTCGGACCCATGGAATGGGTGCCATGCATTATTGCTTTAAAGGGTCTGCATTTGCTCGCCCAATCTCACCAATCGTCTCAGTCCCAAGTGTCCCTCCTTATGCCACATCCAGCTGTCGTTGTAGATAGGGTCATTCCAGCTTTCATCAGAGACCCTGAAGGAATTGTAAAGAATTTCCCAGTTTTTTTGTTTTGTTTTTGAAATTCCTTTTTATAGTGGGTTTGAGCTGATTCTCGCTGCCATGTTTATGCCAGTCTAGACACACTTGATTCCCTTACGGAGACATAGCAATACATAGGTTTTAAGATTCTTATTAGTCAGATATTTTCCTCTGCGGGAAATATGGGGTTTTGAGTCCCTTTCACTGAGGACGGTGTAGGTCTTGTCTATTCCATAGTTGGTTTTTGGAACGGTACCTGTGCTTATATCAAACTCTGGTTTTATGCATCACCCCACCTCTCCTTCCCCCTTAAGCAGGTATAAGAGTGTTTTCTAAATGTGAGACACTGTTCTCTTTCCTAACTCAGTTCAAGTGTAGCCATGTTTACAGGATCTTCATAAGTGATATCTTATGATAAGTTTCTTTTTCTGTGTGACTTATTTCACTTAGAATCATCGTACCTGAATCCACCCATTTTGCTGCTACTGGTCTTATGACATTGATTTCATGGCTGAGGGATATTCCATCGTATGTAAGTACCACAATTTTTTGAACCATGTTTATATTTTCTGGGATACTTAAGGTGTATCCAAGTTGAGGTCCTTGTATGCAGTGCAGCCCTAAATTTTGGGGTGGCTCTGTCTTATTGATTTTCAGTTTTCCCAAGGTATATTCCCTAGACTGGTAGTGCCCTTGGCTCTGTAGCTCTGTTCTTTACTTGTTTTAGGGAACAGAATGCACTCCTCCAGAGAGGCAGTTGGCAATTTACATCCCGCCCATCAGCATAACAATGCTCCCTGTTCTCCAGGGCCTGTCTTGCCTTTCTTGTTCTTACACATTTTGTGGATGTCCCTTTTGACCGGTGGGGAGTGATACTTCTTTGTACTGCAGATTTGCATTGCCCGCTTGTTTGCTTGGCCAAAAAGGGCGTATGCGTTTTCCCCTGAATATATTCAGGAGAAAACGCATACGCCCTTTTTGCCCAAGTGCATCATTGTCGAAGTTGTGCCCCTCTTCCTGTGCTTTAAAGGCGATTCCAACGTACCTCTTGAAATCTGTTTCCTGCTATTCTGCCTCGCTTTCAAGTCCGCCTCGTTGCCTTCCCTCAACAGATTTTTGGACGATAGTTGTCCTTTATTACTCGGCCAGTTTGTGAATTGCTGTGCCCCTGAGCTCCATTTTTCAACTCGTTTTTGGTGAGCTGACCGCAAGTCCAAAATTTTGGTTCAGGACCTATACTGGTTCCCGGTGGGTGGCTGAGAATTTGGTTAATTCTTCTTCCTGCCGGGAAATTACAGTGATATGTGCCCGTCCAAATGCCTAACAGCTACTCTCTCATTGGTTCTCCCTCTTCCCTTTCATCCTCTGCCAAATTGGCAACCTGTGCGAACCAAGAGGTTAAAGGGGCTGTCTCTCCAAGTTGGGAGGTTGATAGGAAAGCAGACGGAAAGTCAAACTGGAGCACCAGGAGAGGGACTATTCGTTGAGTTTTAGAAACCTTTCGTATTCACAGTGTGTCCGTTCTCTAGGTTTCCCGCACATGTTATAGCTGTAGTAATATTCCCTTCAACCTGGAGAGTTCGGACCCATGGAATGGGTGCCATGCATTATTGCTTTAAAGGGTCTGCATTTGCTCACCCAATCTCACCAATCATCTCAGTCCCAAGTGTCCCTCCTTATGCCACATCCAGCTGTCGTTGTAGATAGGGTCATTCCAGCTTTCATCAGAGACCCTGAAGGAATTGTAAAGAATTTCCCAGTTTTTTTGTTTTGTTTTTGAAATTCCTTTTTATAGTGGGTTTGAGCTGATTCTCGTTGCCATGTTTATGCCAGTCTAGACACACTTGATTCCCTTACGGAGACATATCAATACATAGGTTTGAAGATTCTTACTAGTCAGATATTTTCCTCTGCGGGAAATATGGGGTTTTGAGTCCATTTCACTGAGGACGGTGTAGGTCTTGTCTATTCCATAGTTGGTTTTTGGAACGGTACCTGTGCTTATATCAAACTCTGGTTTTATGCATCACCCCACCTCTCCTTCCCCCTTAAGCAGGTATAAGAGTGTTTTCTAAATGTGAGACACTGTTCTCTTTCCTAACTCAGTTCAAGTGTAGCCATGTTTACAGGATCTTCATAAGTGATATCTTATGATAAGTTTCTTTTTCTGTGTGACTTATTTCACTTAGAATCATCGTACCTGAATCCACCCATTTTGCTGCTACTGGTCTTATGACATTGATTTCATGGCTGAGGGATATTCCATCGTACGTAAGTACCACAATTTTTTGAACCATGTTTATATTTTCTGGGATACTTAAGGTGTATCCAAGTTGAGGTCCTTGTATGCAGTGCAGCCCTAAATTTTGGGGTGGCTCTTTCTTATTGATTTTCAGTTTTCCCAAGGTATATTCCCTAGACTGGTAGTGCCCTTGGCTCTGTAGCTCTGTTCTTTACTTGTTTTAGGGAACAGAATTCACTCCTCCAGAGAGGCAGTTGGCAATTTACATCCCGCCCATCAGCATAACAAGGCTCCCTGTTCTCCAGGGCCTGTCTTGCCTTTCTTGTTCTTACACATTTTGTGGATGTCCCTTTTGACCGGTGGGAAGTGATACTTCTTTGTAGTGCAGATTTGCATTGCCCGCTTGCTTGCTTGGCCAAAAAGGGCGTATGCGTTTTCTCCTGAATATATTCAGGAGAAAACGCATACGCCCTTTTTGGCCAAGTGCATCATTGTCGAAGTTGTGCCCCTCTTCCTGTTCTTTAAAGGCGATTCCAACGTACCTCTTGAAATCTGTTTCCTGCTATTCTGCCTCGCTTTCAAGTCCGCCTCGTTGCCTTCCCTCAACAGATTTTTGGACGATAGTTGTCCTTTATTACTCGGCCAGTTTGTGAATTGCTGTGCCCCTGAGCTCCATTTTTCAACTCGTTTTTGGTGAGCTGACCGCAAGTCCAAAATTTTGGTTCAGGACCTATACTGGTTCCCGGTGGGTGGCTGAGAATTTGGTTAATTCTTCTTCCTGCCGGGAAATTACAGTGATATGTGCCCGTCCAAATGCCTAACAGCTACTCTCTCATTGGTTCTCCCTCTTCCCTTTCATCCTCTGCCAAATTGGCAAACTGTGCGAACCAAGAGGTTAAAGGGGCTGTCTCTCCAAATTGGGAGGTTGATAGTAAAGCAGACGGAAAGACAAACCGGAGCACCAGGAGAGGGACTATTCGTTGAGTTTTAGAAACCTTTCGTATTCACAGTGTGTCCGTTCTCTAGGTTTCCCGCACATGTTATAGCTGTAGTAATATTCCCTTCAACCTGGAGAGTTCGGACCCATGGAATGGGTGCCATGCATTATTGCTTTAAAGGGTCTGCATTTGCTCACCCAATCTCACCAATCGTCTCAGTGCCAAGTGTCCCTCCTTATGCCACATCCAGCTGTCGTTGTAGATAGGGTCATTCCAGCTTTCATCAGAGACCCTGAAGGAATTGTAAAGAATTTCCCAGTTTTTTTGTTTTGTTTTTGAAATTCCTTTTTATAGTGGGTTTGAGCTGATTCTCGCTGCCATGTTTATGCCAGTCTAGACACACTTGATTCCCTTACGGAGACATATCAATACATAGGTTTGAAGATTCTTACTAGTCAGATATTTTCCTCTGCGGGAAATATGGGGTTTTGAGTCCCTTTCACTGAGGACGGTGTAGGTCTTGTCTATTCCATAGTTGGTTTTTGGAACGGTACCTGTGCTTATATCAAACTCTGGTTTTATGCATCACCCCACCTCTCCTTCCCCCTTAAGCAGGTATAAAAGTGTTTTCTAAATGTGAGACACTGTTCTCTTTCCTAACTCAGTTCAAGTGTAGCCATGTTTACAGGATCTTCATAAGTGATATCTTATGATAAGTTTCTTTTTCTGTGTGACTTATTTCACTTAGAATCATCGTACCTGAATCCACCCATTTTGCTGCTACTGGTCTTATGACATTGATTTCATGGCTGAGGGATATTCCATCGTACGTAAGTACCACAATTTTTTGAACCATGTTTATATTTTCTGGGATACTTAAGGTGTATCCAAGTTGAGGTCCTTGTATGCAGTGCAGCCCTAAATTTTGGGGTGGCTCTGTCTTATTGATTTTCAGTTTTCCCAAGGTATATTCCCTAGACTGGTAGTGCCCTTGGCTCTGTAGCTCTGTTCTTTACTTGTTTTAGGGAACAGAATGCACTCCTCCAGAGAGGCAGTTGGCAATTTACATCCCGCCCATCAGCATAACAAGGCTCCCTGTTCTCCAGGGCCTGTCTTGCCTTTCTTGTTCTTACACATTTTGTGGATGTCCCTTTTGACCGGTGGGAAGTGATACTTCTTTGTAGTGCAGATTTGCATTGCCCGCTTGCTTGCTTGGCCAAAAAGGGCGTATGCGTTTTCTCCTGAATATATTCAGGAGAAAACGCATACGCCCTTTTTGGCCAAGTGCATCATTGTCGAAGTTGTGCCCCTCTTCCTGTGCTTTAAAGGCGATTCCAACGTACCTCTTGAAATCTGTTTCCTGCTATTCTGCCTCGCTTTCAAGTCCGCCTCGTTGCCTTCCCTCAACAGATTTTTGGACGATAGTTGTCCTTTATTACTCGGCCAGTTTGTGAATTGCTGTGCCCCTGAGCTCCATTTTTCAACTCGTTTTTGGAGAGCTGACCGCAAGTCCAAAATTTTGGTTCAGGACCTATACTGGTTCCCGGTGGGTGGCTGAGAATTTGGTTAATTCTTCTTCCTGCCGGGAAATTACAGTGATATGTGCCCGTCCAAATGCCTAACAGCTACTCTCTCATTGGTTCTCCCTCTTCCCTTTCATCCTCTGCCAAATTGGCAACCTGTTCAAACCAAGAGGTTAAAGGGGCTGTCTCTCCAAGTTGGGAGGTTGATAGTAAAGCAGACGGAAAGTCAAACCGGAGCACCAGGAGAGGGACTATTCGTTGAGTTTTAGAAACCTTTCGTATTCACAGTGTGTCCGTTCTCTAGGTTTCCCGCACATGTTATAGCTGTAGTAATATTCCCTTCAACCTGGAGAGTTCGGACCCATGGAATGGGTGCCATGCATTATTGCTTTAAAGGGTCTGCATTTGCTCACCCAATCTCACCAATCGTCTCAGTGCCAAGTGTCCCTCCTTATGCCACATCCAGCTGTCGTTGTAGATAGGGTCATTCCAGCTTTCATCAGAGACCCTGAAGGAATTGTAAAGAATTTCCCAGTTTTTTTGTTTTGTTTTTGAAATTCCTTTTTATAGTGGGTTTGAGCTGATTCTCGCTGCCATGTTTATGCCAGTCTAGACACACTTGATTCCCTTACGGAGACATATCAATACATAGGTTTGAAGATTCTTACTAGTCAGATATTTTCCTCTGCGGGAAATATGGGGTTTTGAGTCCCTTTCACTGAGGACGGTGTAGGTCTTGTCTATTCCATAGTTGGTTTTTGGAACGCTACCTGTGCTTATATCAAACTCTGGTTTTATGCATCACCCCACCTCTCCTTCCCCCTTAAGCAGGTATAAGAGTGTTTTCTAAATGTGAGACACTGTTCTCTTTCCTAACTCAGTTCAAGTGTAGCCATGTTTACAGGATCTTCATAAGTGATATCTTATGATAAGTTTCTTTTTCTGTGTGACTTATTTCACTTAGAATCATCGTACCTGAATCCACCCATTTTGCTGCTACTGGTCTTATGACATTGATTTCATGGCTGAGGGATATTCCATCGTACGTAAGTACCACAATTTTTTGAACCATGTTTATATTTTCTGGGATACTTAAGGTGTATCCAAGTTGAGGTCCTTGTATGCAGTGCAGCCCTAAATTTTGGGGTGGCTCTGTCTTATTGATTTTCAGTTTTCCCAAGGTATATTCCCTAGACTGGTAGTGCCCTTGGCTCTGTAGCTCTGTTCTTTACTTGTTTTAGGGAACAGAATGCACTCCTCCAGAGAGGCAGTTGGCAATTTACATCCCGCCCATCAGCATAACAAGGCTCCCTGTTCTCCAGGGCCTGTCTTGCCTTTCTTGTTCTTACACATTTTGTGGATGTCCCTTTTGACCGGTGGGAAGTGATACTTCTTTGTAGTGCAGATTTGCATTGCCCGCTTGCTTGCTTGGCCAAAAAGGGCGTATGCGTTTTCTCCTGAATATATTCAGGAGAAAACGCATACGCCCTTTTTGGCCAAGTGCATCATTGTCGAAGTTGTGCCCCTCTTCCTGTGCTTTAAAGGCGATTCCAAAGTACCTCTTGAAATCTGTTTCCTGCTATTCTGCCTCGCTTTCAAGTCCGCCTCGTTGCCTTCCCTCAACAGATTTTTGGACGATAGTCGTCCTTTATTACTCGGCCAGTTTGTGAATTGCTGTGCCCCTGAGCTCCATTTTTCAACTCGTTTTTGGTGAGCTGACCGCAAGTCCAAAATTTTGGTTCAGGACCTATACTGGTTCCCGGTGGGTGGCTGAGAATTTGGTTAATTCTTCTTCCTGCCGGGAAATTACAGTGATATGTGCCCGTCCAATTGCCTAACAGCTACTCTCTCATTGGTTCTCCCTCTTCCCTTTCATCCTCTGCCAAATTGGCAACCTGTTCAAACCAAGAGGTTAAAGGGGCTGTCTCTCCAAGTTGGGAGGTTGATAGTAAAGCAGACGGAAAGTCAAACCGGAGCACCAGGAGAGGGACTATTCGTTGAGTTTTAGAAACCTTTCGTATTCACAGTGTGTCCGTTCTCTAGGTTTCCCGCACATGTTATAGCTGTAGTAATATTCCCTTCAACCTGGAGAGTTCGGACCCATGGAATGGGTGCCATGCATTATTGCTTTAAAAGGTCTGCATTTGCTCACCCAATCTCACCAATCGTCTCAGTCCCAAGTGTCCCTCCTTATGCCACATCCAGCTGTCATTGTAGATAGGGTCATTCCAGCCTTCATCAGAGACCCTGAAGGAATTGTAAAGAATTTCCCAGTTTTTTTGTTTTGTTTTTGAAATTCCTTTTTATAGTGGGTTTGAGCTGATTCTCGCTGCCATGTTTATGCCAGTCTAGACACACTTGATTCCCTTACGGAGACATATCAATACATAGGTTTTAAGATTCTTACTAGTCAGATATTTTCCTCTGCGGGAAATATGGGGTTTTGAGTCCCTTTCACTGAGGACGGTGTAGGTCTTGTCTATTCCATAGTTGGTTTTTGGAACGGTACCTGTGCTTATATCAAACTCTGGTTTTATGCATCACCCCACCTCTCCTTCCCCCTTAAGCAGGTATAAGAGTGTTTTCTAAATGTGAGACACTGTTCTCTTTCCTAACTCAGTTCAAGTGTAGCCATGTTTACAGGATCTTCATAAGTGATATCTTATGATAAGTTTCTTTTTCTGTGTGACTTATTTCACTTAGAATCATCGTACCTGAATCCACCCATTTTGCTGCTACTGGTCTTATGACATTGATTTCACGGCTGAGGGATATTCCATCGTACGTAAGTACCACAATTTTTTGAACCATGTTTATATTTTCTGGGATACTTAAGGTGTATCCAAGTTGAGGTCCTTGTATGCAGTGCAGCCCTAAATTTTGGGGTGGCTCTGTCTTATTGATTTTCAGTTTTCCCAAGGTATATTCCCTAGACTGGTAGTGCCCTTGGCTCTGTAGCTCTGTTCTTTACTTGTTTTAGGGAACAGAATGCACTCCTCCAGAGAGGCAGTTGACAATTTACATCCCGCCCATCAGCATAACAAGGCTCCCTGTTCTCCAGGGCCTGTCTTGCCTTTCTTGTTCTTACACATTTTGTGGATGTCCCTTTTGACCGGTGGGAAGTGATACTTCTTTGTAGTGCAGATTTGCATTGCCCGCTTGCTTGCTTGGCCAAAAAGGGCGTATGCGTTTTCTCCTGAATATATTCAGGAGAAAACGCATACGCCCTTTTTGGCCAAGTGCATCATTGTCGAAGTTGTGCCCCTCTTCCTGTGCTTTAAAGGCGATTCCAACGTACCTCTTGAAATCTGTTTCCTGCTATTCTGCCTCGCTTTCAAGTCCGCCTCGTTGCCTTCCCTCAACAGATTTTTGGACGATAGTTGTCCTTTATTACTCGGCCAGTTTGTGAATTGCTGTGCCCCTGAGCTCCATTTTTCAACTCGTTTTTGGTGAGCTGACCGCAAGTCCAAAATTTTGGTTCAGGACCTATACTGGTTCCCGGTGGGTGGCTGAGAATTTGGTTAATTCTTCTTCCTGCCGGGAAATTACAGTGATATGTGCCCGTCCAAATGCCTAACAGCTACTCTCTCATTGGTTCTCCCTCTTCCCTTTCATCCTCTGCCAAATTGGCAACCTGTTCAAACCAAGAGGTTAAAGGGGCTGTCTCTCCAAGTTGGGAGGTTGATAGTAAAGCAGACGGAAAGTCAAACCGGAGCACCAGGAGAGGGACTATTCGTTGAGTTTTAGAAACCTTTCGTATTCACAGTGTGTCCGTTCTCTAGGTTTCCCGCACATGTTATAGCTGTAGTAATATTCCCTTCAACCTGGAGAGTTCGGACCCATGGAATGGGTGCCATGCATTATTGCTTTAAAGGGTCTGCATTTGCTCACCCAATCTCACCAATCGTCTCAGTCCCAAGTGTCCCTCCTTATGCCACATCCAGCTGTCGTTGTAGATAGGGTCATTCCAGCTTTCATCAGAGACCCTGAAGGAATTGTAAAGAATTTCCCAGTTTTTTTGTTTTGTTTTTGAAATTCCTTTTTATAGTGGGTTTGAGCTGATTCTCGCTGCCATGTTTATGCCAGTCTAGACACACTTGATTCCCTTATGGAGACATATCAATACATCGGTTTTAAGATTCTTACTAGTCAGATATTTTCCTCTGCGGGAAATATGGGGTTTTCAGTCCCTTTCACTGAGGACGGTGTAGGTCTTGTCTATTCCATAGTTGGTTTTTGGAACGGTACCTGTGCTTATATCAAACTCTGGTTTTATGCATCACCCCACCTCTCCTTCCCCCTTAAGCAGGTATAAGAGTGTTTTCTAAATGTGAGACACTGTTCTCTTTCCTAACTCAGTTCAAGTGTAGCCATGTTTACAGGATCTTCATAAGTGATATCTTATGATAAGTTTCTTTTTCTGTGTGACTTATTTCACTTAAAATCATCGTACCTGAATCCACCCATTTTGCTGCTACTGGTCTTATGACATTGATTTCATGGCTGAGAGATATTCCATCGTACGTGAGTACCACAATTTTTTGAACCATGTTTATATTTTCTGGGATACTTAAGGTGTATCCAAGTTGAGGTCCTTGTATGCAGTGCAGCCCTAAATTTTGGGGTGGCTCTGTCTTATTGATTTTCAGTTTTCCCAAGGTATATTCCCTAGACTGGTAGTGCCCTTGGCTCTGTAGCTCTGTTATTTACTTGTTTTAGGGAACAGAATGCACTCCTCCAGAGAGGCAGTTGGCAATTTACATCCCGCCCATCAGCATAACAAGGCTCCCTGTTCTCCAGGGCCTGTCTTGCCTTTCTTGTTCTTACACATTTTGTGGATGTCCCTTTTGACCGGTGGGAAGTGATACTTCTTTGTAGTGCAGATTTGCATTGCCCGCTTGCTTGCTTGGCCAAAAAGGGCGTATGCGTTTTCTCCTGAATATATTCAGGAGAAAACGCATACGCCCTTTTTGGCCAAGTGCATCATTGTCGAAGTTGTGCCCCTCTTCCTGTGCTTTAAAGGCGATTCCAACGTACCTCTTGAAATCTGTTTCCTGCTATTCTGCCTCGCTTTCAAGTCCGCCTCGTTGCCTTCCCTCAACAGATTTTTGGACGATAGTTGTCCTTTATTACTCGGCCAGTTTGTGAATTGCTGTGCCCCTGAGCTCCATTTTTCAACTCGTTTTTGGTGAGCTGACCGCAAGTCCAAAATTTTGGTTCAGGACCTATACTGGTTGCCGGTGGGTGGCTGAGAATTTGGTTAATTATTCTTCCTGCCGGGAAATTACAGTGATATGTGCCCGTCCAAATGTCTAACAGCTACTCTCTCATTGGTTCTCCCTCTTCCCTTTCATCCTCTGCCAAATTGGCAACCTGTTCAAACCAAGAGGTTAAAGGGGCTGTCTCTCCAAGTTGGGAGGTTGATAGTAAAGCAGACGGAAAGTCAAACCGGAGCACCAGGAGAGGGAGTATTCGTTGAGTTTTAGAAACCTTTCGTATTCACAGTGTGTCCGTTCTCTAGGTTTCCCGCACATGTTATAGCTGTAGTAATATTCCCTTCAACCTGGAGAGTTCGGACCCATGGAATGGGTGCCATGCATTATTGCTTTAAAGGGTCTGCATTTGCTCACCCAATCTCACCAATCGTCTCAGTCCCAAGTGTCCCTCCTTATGCCACATCCAGCTGTCATTGTAGATAGGGTCATTCCAGCTTTCATCAGAGACCCTGAAGGAATTGTAAAGAATTTCCCAGTTTTTTTGTTTTGTTTTTGAAATTCCTTTTTATAGTGGGTTTGAGCTGATTCTCGCTGCCATGTTTATGCCAGTCTAGACACACTTGATTCCCTTACGGAGACATATCAATACATAGGTTTGAAGATTCTTACTAGTCAGATATTTTCCTCTGCGGGAAATATGGGGTTTTGAGTCCCTTTCACTGAGGACGGTGTAGGTCTTGTCTATTCCATAGTTGGTTTTTGGAACAGTACCTGTGCTTATATCAAACTCTGGTTTTATGCATCACCCCACCTCTCCTTCCCCCTTAAGCAGGTATAAGAGTGTTTTCTAAATGTGAGACACTGTTCTCTTTCCTAACTCAGTTCAAGTGTAGCCATGTTTACAGGATCTTCATAAGTGATATCTTATGATAAGTTTCTTTTTCTGTGTGACTTATTTCACTTAGAATCATCGTACCTGAATCCACCCATTTTGCTGCTACTGGTCTTATGACATTGATTTCATGGCTGAGGGATATTCCATCGTACGTAAGTACCACAATTTTTTGAACCATGTTTATATTTTCTGGGATACTTAAGGTGTATCCAAGTTGAGGTCCTTGTATGCAGTGCAGCCCTAAATTTTGGGGTGGCTCTGTCTTATTGATTTTCAGTTTTCCCAAGGTATATTCCCTAGACTGGTAGTGCCCTTGGCTCTGAGGCTCTGTTCTTTACTTGTTTTAGGGAACAGAATGCACTCCTCCAGAGAGGCAGTTGGCAATTTACATCCCGCCCATCAGCATAACAAGGCTCCCTGTTCTCCAGGGCCTGTCTTGCCTTTCTTGTTCTTACACATTTTGTGGATGTCCCTTTTGACCGGTGGGAAGTGATACTTCTTTGTAGTGCAGATTTGCATTGCCCGCTTGCTTGCTTGGCCAAAAAGGGCGTATGCGTTTTCTCCTGAATATATTCAGGAGAAAACACATACGCCCTTTTTGGCCAAGTGCATCATTGTCGAAGTTGTGCCCCTCTTCCTGTGCTTTAAAGGCGATTCCAACGTACCTCTTGAAATCTGTTTCCTGCTATTCTGCCTCGCTTTCAAGTCCGCCTCGTTGCCTTCCCTCAACAGATTTTTGGACGATAGTTGTCCTTTATTACTCGGCCAGTTTGTGAATTGCTGTGCCCCTGAGCTCCATTTTTCAACTCGTTTTTGGTGAGCTGACCGCAAGTCCAAAATTTTGGTTCAGGACCTATACTGGTTCCCGGTGGGTGGCTGAGAATTTGGTTAATTCTTCTTCCTGCCGGGAAATTACAGTGATATGTGCCCGTCCAAATGCCTAACAGCTACTCTCTCATTGGTTCTCCCTCTTCCCTTTCATCCTCTGCCAAATTGGCAACCTGTTCAAACCAAGAGGTTAAAGGGGCTGTCTCTCCAAGTTGGGAGGTTGATAGTAAAGCAGACGGAAAGTCAAACCGGAGCACCAGGAGAGGGACTATTCGTTGAGTTTTAGAAACCTTTCGTATTCACAGTGTGTCCGTTCTCTAGGTTTCCCGCACATGTTATAGCTGTAGTAATATTCCCTTCAACCTGGAGAGTTCGGACCCATGGAATGGGTGCCATGCATTATTGCTTTTAAGGGTCTGCATTTGCTCACCCAATCTCACCAATCGTCTCAGTCCCAAGTGTCCCTCCTTATGCCACATCCAGCTGTCGTTGTAGATAGGGTCATTCCAGCTTTCATCAGAGACCCTGAAGGAATTGTAAAGAATTTCCCAGTTTTTTTGTTTTGTTTTTGAAATTCCTTTTTATAGTGGGTTTGAGCTGATTCTCGCTACCATGTTTATGCCAGTCTAGACACATTTGATTCCCTTATGGAGACATATCAATACATAGGTTTTAAGATTCTTACTAGTCAGATATTTTCCTCTGCGGGAAATATGGGGTTTTGAGTCCCTTTCACTGAGGACGGTGTAGGTCTTGTCTATTCCATAGTTGGTTTTTGGAACGGTACCTGTGCTTATATCAAACTCTGGTTTTATGCATCACCCCACCTCTCCTTCCCCCTTAAGCAGGTATAAGAGTGTTTTCTAAATGTGAGACACTGTTCTCTTTCCTAACTCAGTTCAAGTGTAGCCATGTTTACAGGATCTTCATAAGTGATATCTTATGATAAGTTTCTTTTTCTGTGTGACTTATTTCACTTACAATCATCGTACCTGAATCCACCCATTTTGCTGCTACTGGTCTTATGACATTGATTTCATGGCTGAGGGATATTCCATCGTACGTAAGTACCACAATTTTTTGAACCATGTTTATATTTTCTGGGATACTTAAGGTGTATCCAAGTTGAGGTCCTTGTATGCAGTGCAGCCCTAAATTTTGGGGTGGCTCTGTCTTATTGATTTTCAGTTTTCCCAAGGTATATTCCCTAGACTGGTAGTGCCCTTGGCTCTGTAGCTCTGTTCTTTACTTGTTTTAGGGAACAGAATGCACTCCTCCAGAGAGGCAGTTGGCAATTTACATCCCGCCCATCAGCATAACAAGGCTCCCTGTTCTCCAGGGCCTGTCTTGCCTTTCTTGTTCTTACACATTTTGTGGATGTCCCTTTTGACCGGTGGGAAGTGATACTTCTTTGTAGTGCAGATTTGCATTCCCCGCTTGCTTGCTTGGCCAAAAAGGGCGTATGCGTTTTCTCCTGAATATATTCAGGAGAAAACGCATACGCCCTTTTTGGCCAAGTGCATCATTGTCGAAGTTGTGCCCCTCTTCCTGTGCTTTAAAGGCGATTCCAACGTACCTCTTGAAATCTGTTTCCTGCTATTCTGCCTCGCTTTCAAGTCCGCCTCGTTGCCTTCCCTCAACAGATTTTTGGACGATAGTTGTCCTTTATTACTCGGCCAGTTTGTGAATTGCTGTGCCCCTGAGCTCCATTTTTCAACTCGTTTTTGGTGAGCTGACCGCAAGTCCAAAATTTTGGTTCAGGACCTATACTGGTTCCCGGTGGGTGGCTGAGAATTTGGTTAATTCTTCTTCCTGCCGGGAAATTACAGTGATATGTGCCCGTCCAAATGCCTAACAGCTACTCTCTCATTGGTTCTCCCTCTTCCCTTTCATCCTCTGCCAAATTGGCAACCTGTTCAAACCAAGAGGTTAAAGGGGCTGTCTCTCCAAGTTGGGAGGTTGATAGTAAAGCAGACGGAAAGTCAAACCGGAGCACCAGGAGAGGGACTATTCGTTGAGTTTTAGAAACCTTTCGTATTCACAGTGTGTCCGTTCTCTAGGTTTCCCGCACATGTTATAGCTGTAGTAATATTCCCTTCAACCTGGAGAGTTCGGACCCATGGAATGGGTGCCATGCATTATTGCTTTAAAGGGTCTGCATTTGCTCACCCAATCTCACCAATCGTCTCAGTCCCAAGTGTCCCTCCTTATGCCACATCCAGCTGTCATTGTAGATAGGGTCCTTCCAGCTTTCATCAGAGACCCTGAAGGAATTGTAAAGAATTTCCCAGTTTTTTTGTTTTGTTTTTGAAATTCCTTTTTATAGTGGGTTTGAGCTGATTCTCGCTGCCATGTTTATGCCAGTCTAGACACACTTGATTCCCTTACAGAGACATAACAATACATAGGTTTGAAGATTCTTACTAGTCAGATATTTTCCTCTGCGGGAAATATGGGGTTTTGAGTCCCTTTCACTGAGGACGGTGTAGGTCTTGTCTATTCCATAGTTGGTTTTTGGAACAGTACCTGTGCTTATATCAAACTCTGGTTTTATGCATCACCCCACCTCTCCTTCCCCCTTAAGCAGGTATAAGAGTGTTTTCTAAATGTGAGACACTGTTCTCTTTCCTAACTCAGTTCAAGTGTAGCCATGTTTACAGGATCTTCATAAGTGATATCTTATGATAAGTTTCTTTTTCTGTGTGACTTATTTCACTTAGAATCATCGTACCTGAATCCACCCATTTTGCTGCTACTGGTCTTATGACATTGATTTCATGGCTGAGGGATATTCCATCGTACGTAAGTACCACAATTTTTTGAACCATGTTTATATTTTCTGGGATACTTAAGGTGTATCCAAGTTGAGGTCCTTGTATGCAGTGCAGCCCTAAATTTTTGGGTGGCTCTGTCTTATTGATTTTCAGTTTTCCCAAGGTATATTCCCTAGACTGGTAGTGCCCTTGGCTCTGTAGCTCTGTTCTTTACTTGTTTTAGGGAACAGAATGCACTCCTCCAGAGAGGCAGTTGGCAATTTACATCCCGCCCATCAGCATAACAAGGCTCCCTGTTCTCCAGGGCCTGTCTTGCCTTTCTTGTTCTTACACATTTTGTGGATGTCCCTTTTGACCGGTGGGAAGTGATACTTCTTTGTAGTGCAGATTTGCATTGCCCGCTTGCTTGCTTGGCCAAAAAGGGCGTATGCGTTTTCTCCTGAATATATTCAGGAGAAAACGCATACGCCCTTTTTGGCCAAGTGCATCATTGTCGAAGTTGTGCCCCTCTTCCTGTGCTTTAAAGGCGATTCCAACGTACCTCTTGAAATCTGTTTCCTGCTATTCTGCCTCGCTTTCAAGTCCGCCTCGTTGCCTTCCCTCAACAGATTTTTGGACGATAGTTGTCCTTTATTACTCGGCCTGTTTGTGAATTGCTGTGCCCCTGAGCTCCATTTTTCAACTCGTTTTTGGTGAGCTGACCGCAAGTCCAAAATTTTGGTTCAGGACCTATACTGGTTCCCGGTGGGTGGCTGAGAATTTGGTTAATTCTTCTTCCTGCCAGGAAATTACAGTGATATGTGCCCGTCCAAATGCCTAACAGCTACTCTCTCATTGGTTCTCCCTCTTCCCTTTCATCCTCTGCCAAATTGGCAACCTCTTCAAACCAAGAGGTTAAAGGGGCTGTCTCTCCAAGTTGGGAGGTTGATAGTAAAGCAGACGGAAAGACAAACCGGAGCACCAGGAGAGGGACTATTCGTTGAGTTTTAGAAACCTTTCATATTCACAGTGTGTCCGTTCTCTAGGTTTCCCGCACATGTTATAGCTGTAGTAATATTCCCTTCAACCTGGAGAGTTCGGACCCATGGAATGGGTGCCATGCATTATTGCTTTAAAGGGTCTGCATTTGCTCACCCAATCTCACCAATCGTCTCAGTCCCAAGTGTCCCTCCTTATGCCACATCCAGCTGTCGTTGTAGATAGGGTCATTCCAGCTTTCATCAGAGACCCTGAAGGAATTGTAAAGAATTTCCCAGTTTTTTTGTTTTGTTTTTGAAATTCCTTTTTATAGTGGGTTTGAGCTGATTCTCGCTGCCATGTTTATGCCAGTCTAGACACACTTGATTCCCTTATGGAGACATATCAATACATAGGTTTTAAGATTCTTACTAGTCAGATATTTTCCTCTGCGGGAAATATGGGGTTTTGAGTCCCTTTCACTGAGGACGGTGTAGGTCTTGTCTATTCCATAGTTGGTTTTTGGAACGGTACCTGTGCTTATATCAAACTCTGGTTTTATGCATCACCCCACCTCTCCTTCCCCCTTAAGCAGGTATAAGAGTGTTTTCTAAATGTGAGACACTGTTCTCTTTCCTAACTCAGTTCAAGTGTAGCCATGTTTACAGGATCTTCATAAGTGATATCTTATGATAAGTTTCTTTTTCTGTGTGACTTATTTCACTTAGAATCATCGTACCTGAATCCACCCATTTTGCTGCTACTGGTCTTATGACATTGATTTCATGGCTGAGGGATATTCCATCGTACGTAAGTACCACAATTTTTTGAACCATGTTTATATTTTCTGGGATACTTAAGGTGTATCCAAGTTGAGGTCCTTGTATGCAGTGCAGCCCTAAATTTTGGGGTGGCTCTGTCTTATTGATTTTCAGTTTTCCCAAGGTATATTCCCTAGACTGGTAGTGCCCTTGGCTCTGTAGCTCTGTTCTTTACTTGTTTTAGGGAACAGAATGCACTCCTCCAGAGAGGCAGTTGGCAATTTACATCCCGCCCATCAGCATAACAAGGCTCCCTGTTCTCCAGGGCCTGTCTTGCCTTTCTTGTTCTTACACATTTTGTGGATGTCCCTTTTGACCGGTGGGAAGTGATACTTCTTTGTAGTGCAGATTTGCATTGCCCGCTTGCTTGCTTGGCCAAAAAGGGCGTATGCGTTTTCTCCTGAATATATTCAGGAGAAAACGCATACGCCCTTTTTGGCCAAGTGCATCATTGTCGAAGTTGTGCCCCTCTTCCTGTGCTTTAAAGGCGATTCCAACGTACCTCTTGAAATCTGTTTCCTGCTATTCTGCCTCGCTTTCAAGTCCGCCTCGTTGCCTTCCCTCAACAGATTTTTGGACGATAGTTGTCCTTTATTACTCGGCCAGTTTGTGAATTGCTGTGCCCCTGAGCTCCATTTTTCAACTCGTTTTTGGTGAGCTGACCGCAAGTCCAAAATTTTGGTTCAGGACCTATACTGGTTGCCGGTGGGTGGCTGAGAATTTGGTTAATTCTTCTTCCTGCCGGGAAATTACAGTGATATGTGCCCGTCCAAATGCCTAACAGCTACTCTCTCATTGGTTCTCCCTCTTCCCTTTCATCCTCTGCCAAATTGGCAACCTGTTCAAACCAAGAGGTTAAAGGGGCTGTCTCTCCAAGTTGGGAGGTTGATAGTAAAGCAGACGGAAAGTCAAACCGGAGCACCAGGAGAGGGACTATTCGTTGAGTTTTAGAAACCTTTCGTATTCACAGTGTGTCCGTTCTCTAGGTTTCCCGCACATGTTATAGCTGTAGTAATATTCCCTTCAACCTGGAGAGTTCGGACCCATGGAATGGGTGCCATGCATTATTGCTTTAAAGGGTCTGCATTTGCTCACCCAATCTCACCAATCGTCTCAGTCCCAAGTGTCCCTCCTTATGCCACATCCAGCTGTCGTTGTAGATAGGGTCATTCCAGCTTTCATCAGAGACCCTGAAGGAATTGTAAAGAATTTCCCAGTTTTTTTGTTTTGTTTTTGAAATTCCTTTTTATAGTGGGTTTGAGCTGATTCTCGCTGCCATGTTTATGCCAGTCTAGACACACTTGATTCCCTTACGGAGACATATCAATACATAGGTTTGAAGATTCTTACTAGTCAGATATTTTCCTCTGCGGGAAATATGGGGTTTTGAGTCCCTTTCACTGAGGACGGTGTAGGTCTTGTCTATTCCATAGTTGGTTTTTGGAACAGTACCTGTGCTTATATCAAACTCTGGTTTTATGCATCACCCCACCTCTCCTTCCCCCTTAAGCAGGTATAAGAGTGTTTTCTAAATGTGAGACACTGTTCTCTTTCCTAACTCAGTTCAAGTGTAGCCATGTTTACAGGATCTTCATAAGTGATATCTTATGATAAGTTTCTTTTTCTGTGTGACTTATTTCACTTAGAATCATCGTACCTGAATCCACCCATTTTGCTGCTACTGGTCTTATGACATTGATTTCATGGCTGAGGGATATTCCATCGTACGTAAGTACCACAATTTTTTGAACCATGTTTATATTTTCTGGGATACTTAAGGTGTATCCAAGTTGAGGTCCTTGTATGCAGTGCAGCCCTAAATTTTGGGGTGGCTCTGTCTTATTGATTTTCAGTTTTCCCAAGGTATATTCCCTAGACTGGTAGTGCCCTTGGCTCTGAGGCTCTGTTCTTTACTTGTTTTAGGGAACAGAATGCACTCCTCCAGAGAGGCAGTTGGCAATTTACATCCCGCCCATCAGCATAACAAGGCTCCCTGTTCTCCAGGGCCTGTCTTGCCTTTCTTGTTCTTACACATTTTGTGGATGTCCCTTTTGACCGGTGGGAAGTGATACTTCTTTGTAGTGCAGATTTGCATTGCCCGCTTGCTTGCTTGGCCAAAAAGGGTGTATGCGTTTTCTCCTGAATATATTCAGGAGAAAACGCATACGCCCTTTTTGGCCAAGTGCATCATTGTCGAAGTTGTGCCCCTCTTCCTGTGCTTTAAAGGCGATTCCAACGTACCTCTTGAAATCTGTTTCCTGCTATTCTGCCTCGCTTTCAAGTCCGCCTCGTTGCCTTCCCTCAACAGATTTTTGGACGATAGTTGGCCTTTATTACTCGGCCAGTTTGTGAATTGCTGTGCCCCTGAGCTCCATTTTTCAACTCGTTTTTGGTGAGCTGACCGCAAGTCCAAAATTTTGGTTCAGGACCTATACCGGTTCCCGGTGGGTGGCTGAGAATTTGGTTAATTCTTCTTCCTGCCAGGAAATTACAGTGATATATGCCCGTCCAAATGCCTAACAGCTACTCTCTCATTGGTTCTCCCTCTTCCCTTTCATCCTCTGCCAAATTGGCAACCTGTTCAAACCAAGAGGTTAAAGGGGCTGTCTCTCCAAGTTGGGAGGTTGATAGTAAAGCAGACGGAAAGTCAAACCGGAGCACCAGGAGAGGGACTATTCGTTGAGTTTTAGAAACCTTTCGTATTCACAGTGTGTCCGTTCTCTAGGTTTCCCGCACATGTTATAGCTGTAGTAATATTCCCTTCAACCTGGAGAGTTCGGACCCATGGAATGGGTGCCATGCATTATTGCTTTAAAGGGTCTGCATTTGCTCACCCAATCTCACCAATCGTCTCAGTCCCAAGTGTCCCTCCTTATGCCACATCCAGCTGTCGTTGTAGATAGGGTCATTCCAGCTTTCATCAGAGACCCTGAAGGAATTGTAAAGAATTTCCCAGTTTTTTTGTTTTGTTTTTGAAATTCCATTTTATAGTGGGTTTGAGCTGATTCTCGCTACCATGTTTATGCCAGTCTAGACACACTTGATTCCCTTACGGAGACATATCAATACATAGGTTTTAAGATTCTTACTAGTCAGATATTTTCCTCTGCGGGAAATATGGGGTTTTGAGTCCCTTTCACTGAGGACGGTGTAGGTCTTGTCTATTCCATAGTTGGTTTTTGGAACGGTACCTGTGCTTATATCAAACTCTGGTTTTATGCATCACCCCACCTCTCCTTCCCCCTTAAGCAGGTATAAGAGTGTTTTCTAAATGTGAGACACTGTTCTCTTTCCTAACTCAGTTCAAGTGTAGCCATGTTTACAGGATCTTCATAAGTGATATCTTATGATAAGTTTCTTTTTCTGTGTGACTTATTTCACTTAGAATCATCGTACCTGAATCCACCCATTTTGCTGCTACTGGTCTTATGACATTGATTTCATGGCTGAGGGATATTCCATCGTACGTAAGTACCACAATTTTTTGAACCATGTTTATATTTTCTGGGATACTTAAGGTGTATCCAAGTTGAGGTCCTTGTATGCAGTGCAGCCCTAAATTTTGGGGTGGCTCTGTCTTATTGATTTTCAGTTTTCCCAAGGTATATTCCCTAGACTGGTAGTGCCCTTGGCTCTGTAGCTCTGTTCTTTACTTGTTTTAGGGAACAGAATGCACTCCTCCAGAGAGGCAGTTGGCAATTTACATCCCGCCCATCAGCATAACAAGGCTCCCTGTTCTCCAGGGCCTGTCTTGCCTTTCTTGTTCTTACACATTTTGTGGATGTCCCTTTTGACCGGTGGGAAGTGATACTTCTTTGTAGTGCAGATTTGCATTGCCCGCTTGCTTGCTTGGCCAAAAAGGGCGTATGCGTTTTCTCCTGAATATATTCAGGAGAAAATGCATACGCCCTTTTTGGCCAAGTGCATCATTGTCGAAGTTGTGCCCCTCTTCCTGTGCTTTAAAGGCGATTCCAACGTACCTCTTGAAATCTGTTTCCTGCTATTCTGCCTCGCTTTCAAGTCCGCCTCGTTGCCTTCCCTCAACAGATTTTTGGACGATAGTTGTCCTTTATTACTCGGCCAGTTTGTGAATTGCTGTGCCCCTGAGCTCCATTTTTCAACTCGTTTTTGGTGAGCTGACCGCAAGTCCAAAATTTTGGTTCAGGACCTATACTGGTTCCCGGTGGGTGGCTGAGAATTTGGTTAATTCTTCTTCCTGCCGGGAAATTACAGTGATATGTGCCCGTCCAAATGCCTAACAGCTACTCTCTCATTGGTTCTCCCTCTTCCCTTTCATCCTCTGCCAAATTGGCAACCTGTGCGAACCAAGAGGTTAAAGGGGCTGTCTCTCCAAGTTGGGAGGTTGATAGTAAAGCAGACGGAAAGTCAAACCGGAGCACCAGGAGAGGGACTATTCGTTGAGATTTAGAAACCTTTCGTATTCACAGTGTGTCCGTTCTCTAGGTATCCCGCACATGTTATAGCTGTAGTAATATTCCCTTCAACCTGGAGAGTTCGGACCCACGGAATGGGTGCCATGCATTATTGCTTTAAAGGGTCTGCATTTGCTCACCCAATCTCACCAATCGTCTCAGTCCCAAGTGTCCCTCCTTATGCCACATCCAGCTGTCGTTGTAGATAGGGTCATTCCAGCTTTCATCAGAGACCCTGAAGGAATTGTAAAGAATTTCCCAGTTTTTTTGTTTTGTTTTTGAAATTCCTTTTTATAGTGGGTTTGAGCTGATTCTCGCTGCCATGTTTATGCCAGTCTAGACACACGTGATTCCCTTACGGAGACATATCAATACATAGGTTTGAAGATTCTTACTAGTCAGATATTTTCCTCTGTGGGAAATATGGGGTTTTGAGTCCCTTTCACTGAGGACGGTGTAGGTCTTGTCTATTCCATAGTTGGTTTTTGGAACGGTACCTGTGCTTATATCAAACTCTGGTTTTATGCATCACCCCACCTCTCCTTCCCCCTTAAGCAGGTATAAGAGTGTTTTCTAAATGTGAGACACTGTTCTCTTTCCTAACTCAGTTCAAGTGTAGCCATGTTTACAGGATCTTCATAAGTGATATCTTATGATAAGTTTCTTTTTCTGTGTGACTTATTTCACTTAGAATCATCGTACCTGAATCCACCCATTTTGCTGCTACTGGTCTTATGACATTGATTTCATGGCTGAGGGATATTCCATCGTACGTAAGTACCACAATTTTTTGAACCATGTTTATATTTTCTGGGATACTTAAGGTGTATCCAAGTTGAGGTCCTTGTATGCAGTGCAGCCCTAAATTTTGGGGTGGCTCTGTCTTATTGATTTTCAGTTTTCCCAAGGTATATTCCCTAGACTGGTAGTGCCCTTGGCTCTGTAGCTCTGTTCTTTACTTGTTTTAGGGAACAGAATGCACTCCTCCAGAGAGGCAGTTGGCAATTTACATCCCGCCCATCAGCATAACAAGGCTCCCTGTTCTCCAGGGCCTGTCTTGCCTTTCTTGTTCTTACACATTTTGTGGATGTCCCTTTTGACCGGTGGGAAGTGATACTTCTTTGTAGTGCAGATTTGCATTGCCCGCTTGCTTGCTTGGCCAAAAAGGGCGTATGCGTTTTCTCCTGAATATATTCAGGAGAAAACGCATACGCCCTTTTTGGCCAAGTGCATCATTGTCGAAGTTGTGCCCCTCTTCCTGTGCTTTAAAGGCAATTCCAACGTACCTCTTGAAATCCGTTTCCTGCTATTCTGCCTCGCTTTCAAGTCCGCCTCGTTGCCTTCCCTCAACAGATTTTTGGACGACAGTTGTCCTTTATTACTCGGGCAGTTTGTGAATTGCTGTGCCCCTGAGCTCCATTTTTCAACTCGTTTTTGGTGAGCTGACCGCAAGTCCAAAATTTTGGTTCAGGACCTATACTGGTTCCCGGTGGGTGGCTGAGAATTTGGTTAATTCTTCTTCCTGCCGGGAAATTACAGTGATATGTGCCCGTCCAAATGCCTAACAGCTACTCTCTCATTGGTTCTCCCTCTTCCCTTTCATCCTCTGCCAAATTGGCAACCTGTGCGAACCAAGAGGTTAAAGGGGCTGTCTCTCCAAGTTGGGAGGTTGATAGTAAAGCAGACGGAAAGTCAAACCGGAGCACCAGGAGAGGGACTATTCGTTGAGATTTAGAAACCTTTCGTATTCACAGTGTGTCCGTTCTCTAGGTATCCCGCACATGTTATAGCTGTAGTAATATTCCCTTCAACCTGGAGAGTTCGGACCCATGGAATGGGTGCCATGCATTATTGCTTTAAAGGGTCTGCATTTGCTCACCCAATCTCACCAATCGTCTCAGTCCCAAGTGTCCCTCCTTATGCCACATCCAGCTGTCGTTGTAGATAGGGTCATTCCAGCTTTCATCAGAGACCCTGAAGGAATTGTAAAGAATTTCCCAGTTTTTTTGTTTTGTTTTTGAAATTCCTTTTTATAGTGGGTTTGAGCTGATTCTCGCTGCCATGTTTATGCCAGTCTAGACGCACTTTATTCCCTTACGGAGACATATCAATACATAGGTTTGAAGATTCTTACTAGTCAGATATTTTCCTCTGCGGGAAATATGGGGTTTTGAGTCCCTTTCACTGAGGACGGTGTAGGTCTTGTCTATTCCATAGTTGGTTTTTGGAACGGTACCTGTGCTTATATCAAACTCTGGTTTTATGCATCACCCCACCTCTCCTTCCCCCTTAAGCAGGTATAAGAGTGTTTTCTAAATGTGAGACACTGTTCTCTTTCCTAACTCAGTTCAAGTGTAGCCATGTTTACAGGATCTTCATAAGTGATATCTTATGATAAGTTTCTTTTTCTGTGTGATTTATTTCACTTAGAATCATCGTACCTGAATCCACCCATTTTGCTGCTACTGGTCTTATGACATTGATTTCATGGCTGAGGGATATTCCATCGTACGTAAGTACCACAATTTTTTGAACCATGTTTATATTTTCTGGGATACTTAAGGTGTATCCAAGTTGAGGTCCTTGTATGCAGTGCAGCCCTAAATTTTGGGGTGGCTCTGTCTTATTGATTTTCAGTTTTCCCAAGGTATATTCCCTAGACTGGTAGTGCCCTTGGCTCTGTAGCTCTGTTCTTTACTTCTTTTAGGGAACAGAATGCACTCCTCCACAGAGGCAGTTGGCAATTTACATCCCGCCCATCAGCATAACAAGGCTCCCTGTTCTCCAGGGCCTGTCTTGCCTTTCTTGTTCTTACACATTTTGTGGATGTCCCTTTTGACCGGTGGGAAGTGATACTTCTTTGTAGTGCAGATTTGCATTGCCCGCTTGCTTGCTTGGCCAAAAAGGGCGTATGCGTTTTCTCCTGAATATATTCAGGAGAAAACGCATACGCCCTTTTTGGCCAAGTGCATCATTGTCGAAGTTGTGCCCCTCTTCCTGTGCTTTAAAGGCGATTCCAACGTACCTCTTGAAATCTGTTTCCTGCTATTCTGCCTCGCTTTCAAGTCCGCCTCGTTGCCTTCCCTCAACAGATTTTTGGACGATAGTTGTCCTTTATTACTCAGCCAGTTTGTGAATTGCTGTGCCCCTGAGCTCCATTTTTCAACTCGTTTGTGGTGAGCTGACCGCAAGTCCAAAATTTTGGTTCAGGACCTATACTGGTTCCCAGTGGGTGGCTGAGAATTTGGTTAATTCTTCTTCCTGCCGGGAAATTACAGTGATATGTGCCCGTCCAAATGCCTAACAGCTACTCTCTCATTGGTTCTCCCTCTTCCCTTTCATCCTCTGCCAAATTGGCAACCTGTGCGAACCAAGAGGTTAAAGGGGCTGTCTCTCCAATTTGGGAGGTTGATAGTAAAGCAGACGGAAAGTCAAACCGGAGCACCAGGAGAGGGACTATTCGTTGAGTTTTAGAAACCTTTCGTATTCACAGTGTGTCCGTTCTCTAGGTCTCCCGCACATGTTATAGCTGTAGTAATATTCCCTTCAACCTGGAGAGTTCGGACCCATGGAATGGGTGCCATGCATTATTGCTTTAAAGGGTCTGCATTTGCTCACCCAATCTCACCAATCGTCTCAGTCCCAAGTGTCCCTCCTTATGCCACATCCAGCTGTCGTTGTAGATAGGGTCATTCCAGCTTTCATCAGAGACCCTGAAGGAATTGTAAAGAATTTCCCAGTTTTTTTGTTTTGTTTTTGAAATTCCTTTTTATAGTGGGTTTGAGCTGATTCTCGCTGCCATGTTTATGCCAGTCTAGACACACTTGATTCCCTTACGGAGACATATCAATACATAGGTTTTAAGATTCTTACTAGTCAGATATTTTCCTCTGCGGGAAATATGGGGTTTTGAGTCCCTTTCACTGAGGACGGTGTAGGTCTTGTCTATTCCATAGTTGGTTTTTGGAACGGTACCTGTGCTTATATCAAACTCTGGTTTTATGCATCACCCCACCTCTCCTTCCCCCTTAAGCAGGTATAAGAGTGTTTTCTAAATGTGAGACACTGTTCTCTTTCCTAACTCAGTTCAAGTGTAGCCATGTTTACAGGATCTTCATAAGTGATATCTTATGATAAGTTTCTTTTTCTGTGTGACTTATTTCACTTAGAATCATCGTACCTGAATCCACCCATTTTGCTGCTACTGGTCTTATGACATTGATTTCATGGCTGAGGGATATTCCATCGTACGTAAGTACCACAATTTTTTGAACCATGTTTATATTTTCTGGGATACTTAAGGTGTATCCAAGTTGAGGTCCTTGTATGCAGTGCAGCCCTAAATTTTGGGGTGGCTCTGTCTTATTGATTTTCAGTTTTCCCAAGGTATATTCCCTAGACTGGTAGTGCCCTTGGCTCTGTAGCTCTGTTCTTTACTTGTTTTAGGGAACAGAATGCACTCCTCCAGAGAGGCAGTTGGCAATTTACATCCCGCCCATCAGCATAACAAGGCTCCCTGTTCTCCAGGGCCTGTCTTGCCTTTCTTGTTCTTACACATTTTGTGGATGTCCCTTTTGACCGGTGGGAAGTGATACTTCTTTGTAGTGCAGATTTGCATTGCCCGCTTGCTTGCTTGGCCAAAAAGGGCGTATGCGTTTTCTCCTGAATATATTCAGGAGAAAACGCATACGCCCTTTTTGGCCAAGTGCATCATTGTCGAAGTTGTGCCCCTCTTCCTGTGCTTTAAAGGCGATTCCAACGTACCTCTTGAAATCTGTTTCCTGCTATTCTGCCTCGCATTCAATTCCGCCTCGTTGCCTTCCCTCAACAGATTTTTGGACGATAGTTGTCCTTTATTACTCGGCCAGTTTGTGAATTGCTGTGCCCCTGAGCTCCATTTTTCAACTCGTTTTTGGTGAGCTGACCGCAAGTCCAAAATTTTGGTTCAGGACCTATACTGGTTCCCGGTGGGTGGCTGAGAATTTGGTTAATTATTCTTCCTGCCGGGAAATTACAGTGATATGTGCCCGTCCAAATGCCTAACACCTACTCTCTCATTGGTTCTCCCTCTTCCCTTTCATCCTCTGCCAAATTGGCAACCTGTTCAAACCAAGAGGTTAAAGGGGCTGTCTCTCCAAGTTGGGAGGTTGATAGTAAAGCAGACGGAAAGTCAAACCGGAGCACCAGGAGAGGGACTATTCGTTGAGTTTTAGAAACCTTTCGTATTCACAGTGTGTCCGTTCTCTAGGTTTCCCGCACATGTTATAGCTGTAGTAATATTCCCTTCAACCTGGAGAGTTCGGACCCATGGAATGGGTGCCATGCATTATTGCTTTAAAGGGTCTGCATTTGCTCACCCAATCTCACCAATCGTCTCAGTCCCAAGTGTCCCTCCTCATGCCACATCCAGCTGTCATTGTAGATAGGGTCAATCCAGGTTTCATCAGAGACCCTGACGGAATTGTAAAGAATTTCCTAGTTTTTTTGTTTTGTTTTTTAAATTCCTTTTTATAGTGGGTTTGAGCTGATTCTCGCTGCCATGTTTATGCCAGTCTAGACACACTTGATTCCCTTACGGAGACATATCCATACATAGGTTTTAAGATTCTTACTAGTCAGATATATTCCTCTGCGGGAAATATGGGGTTTTGAGTCCCTTTCACTGAGGACGGTGTAGGTCTTGTCTATTCCATAGTTGGTTTTTGGAACGGTACCTGTGCTTATATCAAACTCTGGTTTTATGCATCACCCCACCTCTCCTTCACCATTAAGCAGGCATAAGAGTGTTTTCTAAATATGAGACACTGTTCTCTTGCCTAACACAGTTCAACTGTAGCCATGTTTACAGGATCTTCATAAGTGATATCTTATGATAAGTTTCTTTTTCTGTGTGACTTATTTCACTTAGAATCATCGTACCTGAATCCACCCATTTTGCTGCTACTGGTCTTATGACATTGATTTCATGGCTGAGGGATATTCCATCGTACGTAAGTACCACAATTTTTTGAACCATTTTTATATGTCTTGGGATATTTAAGTTGTACCCAAGTTGAGGTCCTTGTAAGCAGTGCAGCCCTAAATTTTGGGGTGGCTCTGTCTTATTGATTTTCAGTTTTCCCAAGGTATATTCCCTAGACTGGAAGTGCCCTTGGCTCTGTAGCTCTGTTCTTTTCCTTGTTTTAGGGAACACAATGTACTCCTCCAGAGGGGCAGTTGGCAATTTACATCCCGCCAATCAGCATAACAAGGCTCCCTGTTCTCCAGGGCCTGTCTTGCCTTTCTGGTTTTTACACATTTTGTGGATGTCCCTTTTGACCGGTGGGAAGTGATACTTCTTTGTAGTGCAGATTTGCATTGCCCGCTTGCTTGCTTGGCCAAAAAGGGTGTATGCGTTCTCTCCTGAATATATACAGGGGAAAACGCATACACCCTTTTTGGCCAAGTGCATCATTGTCGAAGTTGTGCTCCTCTTCCTGTGCTTTAAAGGCGATTCCAACGTACCTCTTGAAATTTGTTTCCTGCTATTCTGCCTCGCTTTCAAGTCCGCCTCGTTCCCTTCTCTCAACAGATTTTTGTACGATAGTTTTCCTTTATTACTCAGCCAGTTTGTGAATTGCTGTGCCCCTGGGCTCCATTTTTCAACTCGTTTTTGGTGAGATGACCGCAAGTCCAAAATTTTGGTTCAGGACCTATACTGGTTCCCGGTGGGTGGCTGAGACTTTGGTTAATACTTCTTCCTGCCGGGAAATTACAGTGATATGTGCCCGTCCAAATGCCTAACAGCTACTCTCTCATTGGTTCTCCCTATTCCCTTTCATCCTCTGCCAAATTGGCAACCTGTGCGAACCAGGAGGTTAAAGGGGATGTCTCTCCAAGTTTGGAGGTTGATAGTAAAGCAGATGGAAAGTCAAACCGGAGCACCAGGAGAGGGACTATTCGTTGAGTTTTAGAAACCTTTCGTATTCACATTGTGTCCGTTCTCTAGGTTTCCCGTACATGTTATAGCTGTAGTAATATTCCCTTCAACCTGGAGAGTTGGGACCCATGGAGTGGGTGCCATGCATTATGGCTTTAAATGGTCTGCATTTGCTCACCCAATCTCACCAATCCTCTCAGTCCCAAGTGTCCAGCCTTATGCCAAATCCAGCTGTCGTTGTAGATAGGGTCATTCCAGGTTTCATCAGAGACCCTGAAGGAATTGTAAAGAATTTCCCAGTTTTTTTGTTTTGTTTTTGAAATTCCTTTTTATAGTGGGTTTGAGCTGATTCTCGCTGCCATGTTTATGCCAGTCTAGACACACTTGATTCCCTTATGGAGACATATCAATACATAGGTTTTAAGATTCTTACTTGTCAGATATATTCCTCTGCGGGAAATATGGGGATTTGAGTCCCTTTCACTGAGGAAGGTGTAGGTCTTGTCTATTCCATAATTGGTTTTTGGAACGGTACCTGTGTTTATATCAAACTCTGGTTTTATGCATCACCCCACCTCTCCTTCCCCCTTAAGCAGGCATAAGAGTGTTTTCTAAATGTGAGACTCTATTCTCTATCCTAACTCAGTTCAAGTGTAGCCATGTTTACAGGATCTTCATAAGTGATATCTTATGATAAGTTTCTTTTTCTGTGTGACTTATTTCACTTAGAATCATCGTACCTGAATCCACCCATTTTGCTGCTACTGGTCTTATGACATTGATTTCATGGCTGAGGGATATTCCATCGTACGTAAGTACCACAATTTTTTGAACCATTTTTATATTTCCTTGGATACTTAAGGTGTACCCAAGTTGAGGTCCTTGTAAGCAGTGCAGCCCTAAATTTTGGGGTGGCTCTGTCTTATTGATTTTCAGTTTTCCCAAGGTATATTCCCTAGACTGGAAGTGCCCTTGGCTCTGTAGCTCTGTTGTTTACTTGTTTTAGGGAACACAATGCACTCCTCCAGAGAGGCAGTTGGCAGTGTACATCCCGCCCATCAGCATAACAAGGCTCCCTGTTCTCCAGGGCCTGTCTTGCCTTTCTGGTTTTTACACATTTTGTGGATGTCCCTTTTGACCGGTGGGAAGTGATACTTCTTTGTAGTGCAGATTTGCATTGCCCGCTTGCTTGATTGGCCAAAAAGGGCGTACGCGTTTTCTCCTGAATATATTCAGGAGAAAACGCATACGCCCTTTTTGGCCAAGTGCATCTTTGTCGAAGTTGTGCCCCTCTTCCTGTGCTTTAAAGGCGATTCCAACGTACCTCTTGAAATCTGTTTCCTGCTATTCTGCCTCACTTTCAAGTCCGCCTCGGTGTCTTCCCTCAACAGATTTTTGGACGATAGTTCTCCTTTATTACTCTGCCAGTTTGTGAATTGCTCTGCCCTTGAGCACCATTTTTCAACTCGTTTTTTGTGAGCTGACCGCAAGTTCAAAATTTTGGTTCAGGACTTATGCTGGTTCCCGGTGGGGGGCTGAGACTTTGGTTAATTCTTCTTCCTGCCGGGAAATTACAGTGATATATGCCCGTCCAAATGCCTAACAGCTACTCTCTCATTGGTTCTCCTTCTTCCCTTTCATCCTCTGCCAAATTGGCAACCTGTGCGAACCAAGAGGTTAAAGGGTCTGTCTCTCCAAGTTGGGAGGTGGATAGTAAAGCAGATGGAAAGTCAAACCGGAGCACCAGGAGAGGGACTATTCGTTGAGTTTTAGAAACCTTTCGTATTCAAAGTGTGTCTGTTTTCTAGGTTTCCCGTACATGTTATAGCTGTAGTAATATTCCCTTCCACCTGGAGAGTTGGGACCCATGGAATGGTTGCCAGGCATTTGTGCTTTAAAGGGTCTACATTTGCTCACCCAATCTCACCAATCGTCTCAGTCCCAAGTGTCCCTCCTTATGCCACATCCAGCTGTCATTGTAGATAGGGTCATTCCAGGTTTATTAAGGGACCCGGAAGGAATTGTAAAGAATTTCCCAGTTTTTTTGTTTTGTTTTTGAAATTCCTTTTTATAGTGGGTTTGAGCTGATTCTCGCTGCCATGTTTATGCCAGTCTAGACACACTTGATTCCCTTACGGAGACATATCAATACATAGGTTTTAAGATTCCTACTAGTCAGATATATTCCTCTATGGGAAATATGGGGTTTTGAGACCCTTTCACTGAGGAAGGCGTAGGTCTTGTCTATTCCATAGTTGGTTTTTGGAACGGTACCTGTGCTTATATCAAACTCTGGTTTTATGCATCACCCCACCTCTCCTTCCCCCTTAAGCAGGCATAAGAGTGTTTTCTAAATGTGAAACTCTGTTCTCTTTCCTAACTCAGTTCAAGTGTAGCCATGTTTACAGGATCTTCATAAGTGATATCTTATGATAAGTTTCTTTTCTATGTGACTTATTTCACTTAGAATCATCGTACCTGAATCCACCCATTTTGCTACTACTGGTCTTATGACATTGATTTCATGGCTGAGGGATATTCCATCGTACGTAAGAGCCACAATTTTTTGAACCATTTTTATATTTCTTGGGATATTTAAGTTGTACCCAAGTTGAGGTCCTTGTAAGCAGTGCAGCCCTAAATTTTGGGGTGGCTCTGTCTTATTGATTTTCAGTTTTCCCAAGGTATATTCCCTAGACTGGAAGGGCCCTTGGCTCTGTAGCTCTGTTGTTTACTTCTTTTAGGGAACACAATGCACTCCTCCAGAGAGGCAGTTGGCAATTTACATCCCGCCCATCAGCATAACAAGGCTCCCTGTTCTCCAGGGCCTGTCTTGCCTTTCTGGTTTTTACACATTTTGTGGATGTCCCTTTTGACCAGTGGGAAGTGATACTTCTTTGGAGTGCAGATTTGCATTTCTCGCTTGCTTGCTTGGCCAAAAAGGGCGTATGCGTTTTCTCCTGAATATATTCAGGAGAAAACGCATACGCCCCTTTTGGCCAAGTGCATCATTGTCGAAGTTGTGCCCCTCTTCCTGTGCTTTAAAGGCGATTCCAACGTACCTCTTCAAATCTGTTTCCTGCTATTCTGCCTCGCTTTCAAGTCCGCCTCGTTGCCTTCCCTCAACAGATTTTTGGACGATAGTTGTCCTTTATTACTCGGCCAGTTTGTGAATTGCTGTGCCCCTGAGCTCCATTTTTCAACTCGTTTTTGGTGAGCTGACCGCAAGTCCAAAATTTTGGTTCAGGACCTATACTGGTTCCCGGTGGGTGGCTGAGACTTTGGTTAATTCTTCTTCCTTCGGGGAAGTTAGAGTGATATGTGCCCGTCGAAATGCCTAACAGCTACTCTCTCATTGGTTCTCCCTCTTCCCTTTCATCCTCTGCCAAATTGGCAACCTGTGTGAACCAGGAGGTTAAAGGGGCTGTCTCTCCAAGTTGGGAGGTTGATAGTAAAGCAGATGGAAAGTCAAACCGGAGCACCAGGAGAGGGACTATTCGTTGAGTTTTAGAAACCTTTCGTATTCACAGTGTGTCCGTTCTCTAGGTTTCCCGTACATGTTATAGCTGTAGTAATATTCCCTTCAACCTGGAGAGTTGGGACCCATGGAATGGGTGCCAGGCATTTGTGATTTAAAGGGTCTGCATTTGCTCACCCAATCTCACCAATCGTCTCAGTCCCAAGTGCCCCTCCTTATGCCTCATCCAGCTGTCGTTGTAGAGAGGGTCATTCTAGGTTTCACCAGGGACCCGGAAGGAATTGTAAAGAATTTCTCAGTTATTTTGTTTTGTTTTGGAAATTCCTTTTTATAGTGGGTTTGAGCTGATTCTCGCTGCCATGTTTATGCCAGTCTAGACACACTTGATTCCCTTTCGGAGACATATTAGTACATAGGTTTTAAGATTCTTACTAGTCAGATATATTCCTCTGCGGGAAATATGGTGTTTTGAGTCCCTTTCACTGAGGACGGTGTAGGTCTTGTCTATTCCATAGTTGGTTTTTGGAACGGTACCTGTGCTTATATCAAACTCTGGTTTTATGCATCACCCCACCTCTCCTTCCCACTTAAGCAGGCATAAGAGTGTTTTCTAAATGTGAGACACTGTTCTCTTTCCTAACTCAGTTCAAGTGTAGCCATGTTTACAGGATCTTCATAAGTGATATCTTATGATAAGTTTCTTTTTCTGTGTGACTTATTTCACTTAGAATCATCGTACCTGAATCCACCCATTTTGCTGCTACTGGTCTTATGACATTGATTTCATGGCTGAGGGATATTCCATCGTACATAAGTACCAAAATTTTTTGAACCATTTTTATATTTCCTGGGATATTTAAGGTGTACCCAAGTTGAGGTCCTTGTAAGCAGTGCAGCCCTAAATTTTGGGGTGGCTCTGTCTTATTGATTTTCAGTTTTCCCCAGGTATATTCCCTACACTGGAAGTGCCCTTGGCTCTGTAGCTCTGTTCTTTACTTGTTTTAGGGAACACAATGTACTCCTCCATAGAGGCAGTTGGCAATTTACATCCCGCCCATCAGCATAACTAGGCTCCCTGTTCTCCAGGGCCTGTCTTGCCTTTCTGGTTTTTACACATTTTGTGGATGTCCCTTTTGACCGGTGGGAAGTGATACTTCTTTGTAGTGCAGATTTGCATTGCCCGCTTGCTTGCTTGGCCAAAAAGGGCATATGCGTTTTCTCCTGAATATATTCAGGAGAAAACGCATACGCCCCATTTGGCCAAGTGCATCATTGTCGAAGTTGTGCCCCTCTTCCTGTGCTTTAAAGGCGATTCCAACATACATCTTGAAATCTGTTTCCTGCTATTCTGCCTCGCTTTCAAGTCCGCCTCGTTGCCTTCCCTCAACAGATTTTTGGACGATAGTTGTCCTTTATTACTTGGCCAGTTTGTGAATTGCTGTGCCCCTGAGCTCCATTTTTCAACTCATTTTTGGTGAGCTGACCGCAAGTCCAAAATTTTGGTTCAGGACCTATGCTGGTTCCCGGTTGGGGGCTGAGACTTTGGTTAATTCTTCTTCCTGCCGGGAAATTAGAGTGACATATGCCCGTCTAAATGCCTAACAGCTACTCTCTCATTGGTTCTCCCCCTTTCCTTTCATCCTCTGCCAAATTGGCAACCTGTTCGAACCAGGAGGTTAAAGGTGTTGTCTCTCCAATTTGGGAGATTGATAGAAAAGTTGTTGGAAAGTCAAACCTGAGCACCAGGATAGGGACTATTCGTTGAGTTTTAGAAACCTTTCATATTCCCAGTGTGTCCATTATCTAGGTTTCCCGTATATGTTAGAACGGAAGTAATATTCCCTTCAACCTGTAGAGTGGGGACCCATGGAATGGGTGCCATGCGTTATTGCTTTAAATGGTCTGCATTTGCTCACCCAATGTCACCAATTCTCTCATTCCCAAGTGTCCAGCCTTATGCCATATCCAGCTGTCATTGTAGTTAGGGTCATTCCAGGGTTCATCAGAGACCCTGAAGGAATTGTAAAGAATTTCCATGTTTTTTTTGTTTTGTTTTTTAAATTCCTTTTTATAGTGAGTTTAGGCTGATTCTCGCGGCCATGTTTATGCCAGTCTAGACACACTTGATTCCCTTACGGAGACATATCAATCCATAGGTTTTAAGATTCTTACTAGTCAGATATATTCCTCTGTGGGAAATATGGGGTTTTGAGTCCCTTTCACTGAGGAAGGTGTAGGTCTTGTCTATTCCATAGTTGGTTTTTGGAACGGTACCTGTGCTTATATCAAACTCTGGTTTTATGCATCCCCCCCACCTCTCCTTCACCCTTAAGCAGGCATAAGTGTGTTTTCTAAATGTGAGACTCTGTTCTCTTTCCTAACTCAGTTCATGTGTAGCCATGTTTACAGGATCTTCATAAGTGATATCTTATGATAAGTTTCTTTTCCTGTGTGACTTATTTCACTTAGAATCATCGTACCTGAATCCACTCATTTTGCTTCTACTGGCCTTATGACATTGATTTCATGGCTGAGGGATATTCCTTCATACGTAAGTACCACAATTTCTTTACCATTTTTGTCTTTCCTTGGATATTTAAGGTGTCCCGGATTCGAGGTTCTTGTAAGCAGTGCTGCCCTAAATTTTGGGGTGGCTGTGTCTTATTGATTTTCAGTTTTCCCAAGGTATATTCCCATGACTGGAAGTGACTTAGGTTGTGAAGCTCTGTTGTTTACTTCTTTTAGAGAACACAATGCACTCCTCCAGGGTGGCTGTTGGCAATTTACATCCCACCCATGAGCATAACAAGGCTTACTGTTCTCCAGAGCCTGTCTTGCCTTTCTGGTTTTTACACATTTTGAAGATGACCCTTTTGACCGGTGGGAAGTGATACTTATTTGTAGTGCAGATTTGCATTGTGCAGTTGCTTGGTTGGTCAAAATCGGCGTATGCGTTTTCTCCTGAATATATTCAGGTGAAAACGCATACGCCCTTTATGGACAATTCCATAATTGTCGAAGTTGTGATGCTTTTCCTGTGCTTAAAGGCAATTCCAATATACTTCTTGAAATCTGTTTCGTGCAATTCTGCATCATTTTAAAGTCTGCCTCGTGGCTTTCCCTCAACAGATTTTTGGAAGAGAGTAGTCCTTTATAACTCTGCAAGTTAGTGAAATGCTGTGCCGCTGTGCTCCAGTTCTCAACTCGCGTTTTTGTGAGCTGACCGCAAATCCATAGTTTTGCTTCAGGACCTGTACAGGTTCCGGGGGGGTGGGGCAGGCTGAGAGTTTGGTTAATTCTTCTTCGTGACTGGAAATTAGAGTGACATGTGGCCGTCCAAATGCCTACAGCTACTCTCTCATTGGTTCTCCCTTTTCCCTTATATCCTCTGAACAATGTGCCAACTGTGCGAAACAGGAGGTTATAGGGGTTGACTCTCCAAGTTGGGAGATTGATATTAAAGCAGTAGGAATGTCAAGTTGGAGCACAAGGAGAGAAAAAAAATTAGTAGAGTTTTAGAAACCTTTCTCCATCAGAGGGTGTCCATTCTCTAGGTTTCCCATACATGTTATAACTCTAGTGATATTCCCTTCTACCTGGAGAGTTGGGAACCATGGAATGATGGGCAGGAATTATTGCTTTAGAGGGTCTGCCTTTTCTCACCCAATCTCACCAATCCTCTCAGTCCCAAGTGACCAGCCTTATGCCACATCCAGCTCTCGTTGTAGACAGGGTCATTCCAAGTTTCATCAGAACCCCTGAAGGTATTGTGTAAGAATTAAACTGTTTTTTGTTTTGTTTTGAAATTCATTTTTATAGTGGGTTTGAGCTGCTTCTCACTGCCGTGTTTATGTCGTGCTAGACACACTTGGTTCCTTTACGGAGACATATCAATACATAGGTTTTAAGATTCTTACTAGTCAGATATATTTCTCTGCCGGGAATTAGGGTGTTGAGTCCCATTCACTGAGGAAGGAGTAGGGCTTGTCTCTTCTGTATTTGGATTATGGAATGTTACCTGTGCTAATATCAAACTCTGGTTTTGTGTGTCTCCCCACCTCTCCTTTCCCCTTAAGCAAGCATAAGTGTGTTTTCTATATCTGAGACACTGTTCTCTTTCCTAATTCAGTTCATATGTAGCCATGTTTACATTCCCTTCATAAGTGATATCTTATGTCAGAATGCACTATGGCCCTTGTCATAATAATGCTCCATGACACCTGTCATCACAATGCTCTATGCCCTGCTCATCACAATGCTCCATGTCCCTTGTCATCACAATTCTCCACGAACTTGTCATCACAATGCTACATGACACTTCTCATCACAATGTTACATGCTCTTGTCATCACAATTCTCCATGCACTTGTCATTGCAATGTTCCATGCCCCCTGTCATAGCAAGCTCCAAGTGTTTGTCATCACAATGCTTCATGATCTTGTCATCAAAATTCTCAATGGCCCTTGTCATCACAATGCTCCGTGCCCTTGTCATCACAGTGCTCCATGACCCCTGTCATCACAATGCTCCCTGACACCTGTCATCACAATGCTTCATGCCCCTTGTCATTACAGTGCTTCATGATGCTCGTCATCACAATTACGCAAGGTCTTCTCATCACAATGCTCCACGGTTTTGCCATCACAATTCTCCATGCCCTGGTCATCTCAAAGCTCAATGTCCCTCGTCCTCACAATTCTCCACTTCCTTGTCATCACAATGCTCCATGGCACTTCTCATCACAATGTTATATGCTCTTGTCATCACAATACTCCATGCACTTGTCATCGCAATGCTCCATGACCCCTGTCATAGGAAGCTCCATGCGCTTGTCATCACAATGTTTCACGACCTGGACATTAAAATTATCAGTGGACCTTGTCATCTCAATGCTCCATGCCCTTGTCATCAAAATGCTCCTTTACGTTTGTCACAACAATCCTCCATGACACTTGGCATCACAATGCTCCGTGTTATTGTCATCACAATGGAACATGACATATGTCATCACAATGCTCCCTGACACCTGTCTTCACAATACTCCATGACCTTGTCATCACAATGCTTCATGCCCTTGTCATCACAATGTGCCATGCCCACTGTCATCACAATAATCCATGAAACTTGTCAGACAAATGCTCCATGACCCTTTTCATCAAAATGCTCCATGAACACTGTCATCACAATGCACCATGCCCATCATCATAATGCTTCATGCTATTGTCATCACAATGAAATCAAAATGCTCCATGACCTCTGTCATCACAATGCTCCAAACCCTTGTGATCACAATGTTCCATAACACTTGTCATCACAATGCCCCATGACGCTGGTCATCACAATTATCCATGGACTTCTCATCACAATGCCCCATGACATTTGTCATCACAATGCTCAATACACATGTCATCACAATGCTCCCTTACTCTTGCCATCGGTATGCTCCTTGAACCCTTTCATGACAAGGCTCCATGTCTTTTTCATCACAATGATCCATGCACTTTTCATCACAATGCTCCATGCCCTTGTCATCACAATGGTCCTAGACCCCTGTAATCACAATGCTCCATGCCCCTTTTCATCAGAATGCTCCATGAGACTTGTCATCACAAGGCTCCATGGTCTTCTCATCACAATGCTCCAGGACGTTGTCATCAAAATGCTCCATTCCCTTATCATCACAATGCTCCATGACGCCTGTCATCACAATACTCCATGAACGTTTTCAGCCCAATGCTCCATGACCTTCTCATTACAATGCTCCTTGACCAATATCATCACAATGCTCCATGACCACTGTCATCAAAACGCTCCATGACACCTGACAACACAATGATCCGGTACTCTTGTCATCACAATGCTCCATTCCCTAGTCATCACAATGCTCCATGACCCCTGTCATCACAAAACTCCATGAACATTTTCAGCCCAATGCTCCATGACACTTGGCATCACAATGATGCATGCCCTTGTCATCCCAATGCTCCTTGACCCCTGTAAACACAATGCTCCTTGACGCTTGCCATCACAGTGCTCCTGGACACCTGTCATCTCAATGCTCCATGCTTTTGTCAGCAAAATGCTACATGACCCTGTCATTACGATGCTCTATGCGCTTGTCATCACAATACTCCATGAACCTTGGGATCACATTGCTTCCTGCCCTTGTCATCACAATGCTCCATGTTCCTTGAAATCAAAATGATCCAAGACCTCTGTCCTCACAATGCTCCAAACCCTTGTGATCACAATGTTCCATAACACTTGTCATCACAACGCTCCATGATGCCTTTCATCACAATACTCCATGCCCTTTTCATCACAATGCTCCATGACCTTTGTCATCATAATTTTCAATACACTTGTCATCACAATGCTCCCTGACACTTGTCGTCAGAATGCTCCTGGAACCCTGTCACGAAAAGGCTCCATGCCTTTTTCATCACAATGCCCCATGCCGTTTTCATCACAATGCTCCATGTCAATGTCATCAAATTACTCCACAAGCTTGTCATCAGAATGCTCCCTGACCCTTGTCATCACAATGCTCCAAGCCATTGTCATCACAATGCTCCATTACCTTTGTCATCAGAATCCTCCATGACACTTGGCAACACAATGCTCCATGCCATTGTCATCACAATGGGCCATTACATATGTCATCACAATGCTCCCTGACACCTGTCTTCACAATACTGCATGACCTGGTCATCACAGTGCTCCATGCCCTTGTCATCACAATGCGCCATTCCAACTGTCATCGCAATAATCCATGAAACTTATTAGACCAATGCTCCATGCCCTTGTCATCACAATGTTCCATGCCCTTCTTATCACAATGCTCCACGACCCCTGTCATCACAATTCTCCGTGACTCCAGTCATCACAATGCTTCATGACCTTTGTCATCACAATGGTCCATGCCCTCCTCATCTACAGTCTCTGTGACTTTTTAACCACAATGCTCCATGAACTTTTCATCACAATGCTCTTTGACCATTGTCATCACAATGCTCTATGCCTTTCTCAGCACAATGCTCCATGACCCTTGTCATCACAATGCGCCATGCGCTTGTCATCACAGTGCTCCACAATCTTGTCATCACAATGCTCCATAAACCTTGTCATCACAATGCTCCATGCACTTCTCATCAAAATGCTCTCTCACCACTGATATCACAATGTTACATCACTATTCATCACAACACTCCCTCACCCCTGTCATCACAATGTTCCATGACTCCTGTCATCACAATTCTACATGCACTTATCATCACAATGTTCGATGACCCCTGACATCACAATGTTCCATAACCCCTGTCATCAAAATGCTCCATGAACCATTTCATCAAAATGCTCAATGACCCCTGACATCACAATGTTCCATAACCCCTGTCATCAAAATGTTGCATGACCCTTTTCATCAAATTGTTCCATGACCCTGTCATCACAATGCTCCCTGCCCTTCTCATCACAATGCACCACGCCCTTGTCATCAAAATGCTCCATGACCTTTGTCATCACAAAGATCCATGACCCTTTGCATCACAATGCTCCATGTCATGGTCATCACAATGCTCCATGAACGCTCTCATCACATTGCTCCATGCCATTGTCATCACAATGCTACCTGACACATGTCATCAGAATGCTCCATGGCCTTCTCATCACAATGCTCCATGCCCTTGCCATCACAATGCTCCATTACACCTGTGATAACAATGCTCCATTACCCCTGCCATCACGATGTTCCATGGCCTTGTCATTACAAGGCTCCATGACCCTTCTCATCACAATGCTCCAAGACCCCTGTAATCACAATGCTCCATGCCCCTTTTCATCTCAATGATCCATGAACCCTGTCATCATAATGCACCATGCCCATCATCATAATGCTTCATGCTATTGTCATCACAATGAAATCAAAATGATCCATGACCTCTGTCATCACAATGCTCCAAACCCTTGTGATCACAATGTTCCGTAATACTTGTCATCACAACGCCCCATGATGCTGGTCATCACAATTATCCATGGACTTCTCATCACAATGCTCCATGACCCTTGTCATCACAATTCTCAATACACTTGTCATCACAATGCTCCCTGACACCTGTCGTCAGTATGCTCATTGAACCCTGTCATGACAAGTCTCCATGCCTTTTTCATCACAGTGATCCATGCCCTTTTCATCACAATGCTCCATGCCATTGTCATCACAATACTCCACAAGCTTGTCATCAGAATGCTCCGTGACACTTGTCATCACAATGATCCATGACCCCTGTCGTCACAATGCTCCATGACACGTGTCATCACAATGCTCCATGCCCCTTGTCATTACAGTGTTCCATGATGCTCGTCATCACAATTATCCATGGTCTTCTCATCACAGTGCTCCACGGTCTTGCCATCACAATGCTCCATGCCCTGGTTATGACAATGCACCATGTCCCTTGTCATCACAATTCTCCACGTCCTTGTCATCACAGTGCTCCATGACAGTTCTCATCACTATGTTACATGCTCTTGTCATCACAATTCTCCATGCACTTGTCATCGCAATGCCCCATGACCCCTGTCATAGCAAGCTCCATGCCTTTGTTATCACAATGCTTCACGACCTTTTCATCAAAATTCTCACTGCCCGTTGTCATCACAATTCTCCATCCCCTTGTCATCACAATGATCCAAGCCCTTGTCATCACAATGCTCCATTACCTTTGTCATCACAATCCTCCATAACACTTGGCATCACAATGTTCCATGCCATTGTCATCACAATGGACCATGAAATATGTCATCACAATGCTCCCTGACACCTGTCTTCACAATACTCCATGACCTTGTCTTCACAATGCTCCATGACCTTGTCATCACAATGTGCCATGCCCACTGTCAACACAATTATCCATGAAACTTGTCAGACCAATGCCCTATGCCCCTGTCATCACAAAGCTCCATGCCCTTGTCATCACAATGCTCCATGACCCCAGTCATCACAATTCTCCGTGACTCCAGTCTTCACAAGGCTTCATGACCTGTGTCATCACAATGGTCCATGCCCTCATCATCACAAGGCTCTGTGAACTTTGTCACCACAATGCTCCATGAACTTTTCATCACAATGCTCCGTGACACTTGTCATCACAATGCTCCGTGCCTTTGTCAACTCAATGCTCCATGACCCTAGTCATCACAATGCTCCACAACCTTGTCATCACAATGCTCCATAAAGATTGTCATCACAATGCTCCATGCACTTCTTATAAAAATGCTCTCTCACCACTGATATCAACATGTTCCCTCACTAGTCATCACAATACACCCACTCCCCTGTCATCACAATGGTCCTTAAACCCTGTCATGGAAATGTTCCATGACCCTTGACATCTCAATGTTCCATAACCCCTGTCATCAAAATGTTCCATGACACTTTTCATAAAATTGCTCCATGACCCTGTTATAACAATGCTCCCTGCCCTACACAACAGAATGCACCACACCTCTTGTCATCAAAATGCTCCATGACCTTTGTCATCACAAAGCTCCATGACCCTTGGCATCACAATGCTGCATGCCATTGTCATCACAATGCTCCATGAAACCTCTCATCACATTGTTCCATGCCCTTGTCATCACAGGCTACATGATGCTTTTCATCACAATGCTCGATGCCATTCTTATCACAATGCTCCATGCGCTTGTCATTACAATCCTCCATGACCCATGTATCACAGTGTTCCATGCCCTGGTCATCACAATGCTCCATGACCCCTGTCATAAAAATGCTCCATGACCACTGCCATCACAATGTTCCACGGCCTTGTCATCACAAGGCTCCATGACCCTTGTCATCACAGTGCTCCAAGACCCCTGTAATCACAATGCTCCATGCCCTTGTCATCACAAAGCTCCATGACGCATGTCATCAGAATTCTCCATGGCCTTCTCATTCACGATGCTCCATGCCCTTGTCATCACAATGCTCCAAGACTCCTGTAATCACAATGCTCCATGCCCCTTTTCATCTCAATGCTCCATGAACCCTGTCATCACAATGCAGCATGCCCATCATCATAATGCTTCAGGCTATTGTCATCACAATGAAATCAAAATGCCCCATGACCTCTGTCATCACAATGCTCCAAATCCTTGTGATCAAAATGTTCCATAACACTTATCATCACAACGCCCCATGACGCTCGTCATCACAATTATCCATCGTCTTCTCATCACAATGCTCCATGACCTTTGTCATCACAATGCTCAATACCCTTGTCATCACAATGCTCCCTGACACTTGTCGTCAGTATGCTCCTTGAACCCTGTCATGACCAGGCTCCATGCCTTTTTCATCACAATGATCCATGCCCTTTTCATCACAGTGCTCCAAGACCCCTGAAAACACAATGCTCCATGCCCTTGTCCTCACAAAGCTCCATGATGCATGTCATCAGAACGCTCCATGGCCTTCTCATCCCAATGCTCCATGCCCTTGTCATCACAATGCTCCAAGACCTCTGTAATCACAATGCTGCATGCCCCTTTTCCTCAGAATGCCCCATGAGACATGTCATCACAAGGCTCCATGGTCTTCTCATCACAATGCTCCAGTACCTTGTCATCACAATGCTCCATGACGCCTCTCATCACAATACTCCATGAACATTTTCAGCCCAATCGTCCATGACCTTCTCATCACAATGCTCCCTGACCCCTGTCATCACAATGCTCCATGACCACTGTCATCACAACGCTCCATGAACCCTGACGACACAATGATCCGGGACTCTTGTCATCAAAATGCTCCATGAACCTTGTCATCACAATGATCCATGCTCTTGTCATCCCAATGATCCTTGACCCCTGTAATCACAATGCTCCATGACGCTTGTCATCAAAGTGATCCATGAACCTTGTCATCACAATGCTCCTTGCCTTTGTCAGCAAAATGCTACATAATCTTGTCATCACAATGCTCCATGCGCTTGTCATCACAATCCTCCATGACACTTGGGATCACATTGCTTCATGCCCTTGTCATCTCGCTCTTGCCTTTCTGGTTTTTACAGATATACAGATGTCCCTTTCGACCGGTGGGAAGTGACAATTCTTTGTAGTGTGGATTTGCATTGCATGCTTACTTCATTGGCCAGAAAGGACGTATGCGTTTTCTCCTGAATATATTCAGGGGAAAAGGCATACACCCTTTTTGGCCAAGTGCATCACCGTCCAAGTTGGGATGCTTTTTCTGTGCTTCAAAGGCGATTCCAATTTACCTCTTGAAATATGTTTTGTGCAATTCTGCCTCATTTTCAAGTCCGCTTCATTGCCTTCCCTCAACAGATTTCTGGAAGAGAGTAGTCCTTTATAACTCTGCAGGTTTTTGAATTGCTGGGCCCCTGAGCTCCAATTTTCAAATCCCATTTTTGTGAGCTGGCCGCAAATCCACAATTTTGGTTCAGGACCTATACTGGTTCCAGGGGTGGCTTTATTGGTTCCCTGTGGGTGGCTGAGGCTTTGGTTAATTCTTCTTCCTGACGGGAAATTAGAGTGACATGTGCCCGTCCAAATGCCTACATCTACTCTCTGATTGGTTCTCCCTCTTCCCTTTCATCATCTGCACAAATAGCAAACTGTGCGAACCAGGAGGTTATAGGGGCTGACTCTCCTAAGTTGGGAGATTGATAGTAAAGCAGTTGGAATGCCAAAGTGGAGCACAAGGAGAGGAAAAATTAGGAGAGTTTTAGAAACCTTTCACCATCACAGGGTGTCCATTCTCTAGGTTTCCCATACATGTTATAACTGTAGTGATATTCCCTTCTACCTGGAGATTTGGGACCCATGGAATGGTGGCATGCATTACTACTTTAAAGGGTCTGCATTTTCTCTCCCAATCTCACCAGTCCTCTCAGTCCCAAGTGTCCAGCCTTATGTCTCATCCAGCTGTCTTTGCAGATAGGGTCATTCCAGGTTTCATCAGAACCCCTGAAGGAATTGTGTAAGAATTTTGCTGTTTTTTGGTTTTGTTTTTGAAATTCATTTTTATTATGGGGTTGAGCTGGTTTTCACTGACCTGTTTATGCCAGTCTAGACACAATTGATTTCCTTACGGAGACATATGAATACATAGGTTTTAAGATTCTTACTAGTCAGATATATTCCTCGGCGGGAAATAGGGGTGTTGAGTCCCATTCACTGAGGAAGGTGTAGGTCTTGTCTATTCTGTATTTGGTTTATGGAATGGTACCTGTGCTAATATCATACTCTGGTTTTATGCATCACCCCACCTCTCCTTTCCCCTGAAGCAGGCATAAGAGTTTTTTTCTAAATGTGAGACTCTGTTCTCTTTCCTAATTCAGTTCATGTGTTGTGATATTGACATTCCCTCTATAAGTGATATCTTATGATAAGATTCTTTTTCTGTGTGACTAATTTCCCTTAGAATCATCATACCTAAATCCACTCATTATGCTGCTACTGGCCTTATATACACTGATTTCACGTCTGAGTGATATTCCGTTGTACAAAATTACCACAAGTTCTTTATGCATTTCTCTTTTTCCTGGGATATTTTAGGTGTACCAAAGTTGAGGTTCTTGTATGCAGAGCAGCCCTAAACATTGGGGTGCCTGTGTCTTATTGATATTTAGTCTTCCCAAGTCATATGCCCGTGAGTTGAAGTCCCCTTTGCTTGGGGGCTTTGTATTTTAGAATTTTTAGGAAACAGCATACACTTCTTCAGAGTGGCTCTTGGATATTTATACCCCACCCATCAGCGTGACTAGGCTCCCTGTTTTCCATGGCCTCTCCTGCATTTCTGGTTTGTACACATTTTTTGGATTGCCTTTCTGAGCAGTGGAAATTGAGACTCCTTTGTTGTGCAGATTTGCATTTCCCTCTTGCTTGGTTGGCCAAAAACTCTGCATGTGTATTTTTCCTGAAGATATTCACGAAAAAAAACGCATACACCCTTTTGCCCAACTGCATCATTTTAGAATTTCTGCTGCTTTTCATATGCTTTAAATGTGAGTACAATCTACCTTTTGAAATCTGTTTCCTGCAATTCTGCCTCTCATTCAAATCCTCTTCGTTGCCTTACCTGAATATATTTTTGGACGTTGGTTATCATTTATATCTTTGCAGGTCTTTGAATTGTCTGCTCCTGAGCTCCATTTTGCAACTCGCTTTTTTTGTGAGCTGGCCGCCAAACCATTGGATTGCTTCCGGCCCTATTCTGGTTCTGGGGAGGCAGGCTGAGCCTTTGGTTAATTCTTCTTCCTAATGGGAAATTAGAGTGACATGTGCCTGTCAAAACTCCTACAGCTAATCTCTCATTGGTTCCCCCTCTTCCCATTTACCCTCTGCACAAATTGCAAACTGTGGGAAACAGGAGGTTAAAGGTGCTGATTCTCCAAGTGGGGAGGTTGTTAGTAATGTGGCTGGAATGGCGAACCCCAGCACCAGGAGATCAAAAATTGAGGTGCATTTTAGACACCTTTCCTGAGCACACGGTGTACATTCATCTCGGTTTCGCAGGCATGTTTTCGCTGTCAGAAGACTCCCTTGAACCTGCAGATTTGGGACCCATGGAATGGGTACCAGGCAGTATTACTTTAAAAGGTCTGCATTTCCTCACCCAGCCTCTCTAACATCTCTTAGCGTGCATAGCTTCCAGCCTTATATAATCATCCTGCTGTGGGTCTACATGTGTTCAATCCATGTTACATCGTAGCCCTTCAACAAAAGTTGTAAGAATTTTGGTCTGTCTCACTGTTTTTATAAATAGTTTTAAATTTATTTTTATATTGGTTACAGCTGATTTTCAAAGCTCTGTTTTTTGCTGCTGTACATCCACTTGATTCATGTACTGTGAGACAACAATAACTTCTTTTTCAGATGCTTACCAGTCATATGTATTATTTTCCAGTGACTTGAGTGGGCTGAGTGCAGTTCTTTGAGGTACCGTGTAGGCCTTGTCAGTTATTCAATTTGGTACTTGGAATGGTATCTTTGCTAATTTCAACCTCCTGGATAATACCTCACCATTCCCCACCTTTTCCATTTAGCAGCCTTATGTCTATTTTCTACATATTTGACTATGTTACTGTTTTGTAATTTATTTCATGTGTAGCCATTTTTGATTCCACCTTTAAGTGACATCTTATGATATGTGTCTTTTTCTTTCTGACATATGTCACTTAGAATGACCGTATGTAACTCCTCCAGAGTTGTTACAACTGGCCTTATTTCATTGATTTCTGGATGAGTAATATTCCACTCTACATAAGTACCCCATCTCTTTTATCCATTTTATCCTTCCAGGGACATTTAGGTTATATCCAAGTTGAGGCCCTTTTTAACAGAGAGGTGGTAAACGTTCGGGTGCCTGTTTTCTGTCGATTTTTGTTTTTCCCAAGGTACACGCCCATGAGTGCAAGTGCCCTATGCTCTGTAGCTCATTTTTTAGATGTTTTAGCAAACACAATACACTTCTCCAGAGTGGCCGTTGGCAAATTACATTTCCACTATCAGCCTCACAGGGCTCCCTTTTCTCCTCGCCCTGTCCTGCATTTCTGGTGTTTACACTTTATGTGGATGGCCCTTCTGACTGATGTGAAGTGATACATTTTGTGATATTGATTTCCAGTGCCCACCTCTTTGGTTGGATAAAAAGTGTGTATGGCCTTTACTTGAATATATTCAGAAAAAATGCATACACCCTTTTTGGCCAACTGCATCATTGGCGATGTTCAGCCCCTTTTCTTGTGCTTTAATGGGGAGTCCTTTCTACCTCTTCAAATCTGTTTCCTGCCACTCTCCCTTGCTTACAAGTCCTTTTCTGGGACTTACCTCAAGACATTTTTCGACGATAGATATTTTCAACTCTGCAGTTTCATGAATTTTAGTGCCCCTGAGTTCCATTTTTCAACTTGTGTTTTTGGAAACTGGACACAAAACAGCGGGATTTCCTCTAGCCTTATTCTGTTTCCGTGGGCAATTCTAGCCTTTGATGAATTTGTCTTCTGGATTGGAAATTAGAGTGGCATGTGCCTGTCCGAACACCTAAGACATGTCTCTATATTTTTCTCATCCTTCCGCTACATCCTCCGGACAAATTCCAAACTGTGTGCAACAGGATGTTGATGGTGCTGATATCCCCAAGTGAGGAGATTGTTAGGAAAGATGCTGGAGGGTTGAACCCGAGCACCAGGCAATGAGGAGATGAGGTGCCTTTTCCAAACTCTTTCCGATCAAACGGTGTACCATCCTCTAGGTGTGACAGGCATGTTTTAGCTGTAGGAAGGGTCCCGTGCATGTAAGGAGAACACCAGGGATTTTTCCAAATCAGTGCCTCCCCGAACCCCAAACTGGGGAATTTTTAAGCTACGGCTACACGTATGTCCTTTAAGGGCCTTGGGAAATAGGCAGAGCACAAACTTTAGATGACTGAAATCTTCAGGGTCAGAGCGCTCACCATCGGCCTTGCTTAGGTTACATTTTATCTGTCATTGATAGATGATGTCAATAAAAATATCTATTCTTTTTCAGATTATTTACCCTTATAGGTTATTGCAAAATATTCAGTGTAGTTCCCTGTGCTATACAGTAGTTCCTTGTTGATGATCTATTTTATACATAGCAGTGTGTATGTGTTAATCCCAAACTGTTAATTTATCCCTTCTCCTACCTTTCCCCTTTGGTAATAATAATTTATAAGGTTTTATACTTCTCAGAAATGGGGGAGCTGAAAGAGAGGTATCATTTTCAATGGAAAAGCATTCAAAACAAGATTGAAGCTTCAGCCAAGAGTATTCGATGTACATCCATGAAAATAAATCACTTCATTTCTCTAATGTTGACCTGACAATTAAGACAGACGTCTTCACTGAACTTGCTTATAGGAAAGTGATGGAAATATCAAATGTAAGTCTTAGAAACATCTTATTTTACCCGAGCATTATACACTGCTCTATGTTAACTACAGTTTGGCTCACACATCTGTTCATTGAAGTTACAATGTTCTCAATTTCTGTTACTGATCCTCCAGAGTGGACCCCAACAGGAGTCCCCGTGCCCAGTGTCATTGGAGCCAACAGATCAAGACTGAGTTTGGTTCAGAAGCAAAGGAAACATTATTTTGAAAACAGAATGGAGAGGTGAGAGCGTGCACTCCCCCATGGGCTGAGGGCTGGGCTGCTGTGTAGGGTCCCCGGCAGCGTCAGTGGGAGGGAGGGGATGGAGCTCTCGAGGGCTGAGTTGGCTGCAGCTGAGGCTCTATGCCGCGGAGTCTGCATGGGACCCCGCTAGCTGAGGTGTCGACCCAGCCATTCTGCACTAGGAAATCGGGTCTGAAGTGCCGGGTGTGGGACCTCTGCATGCGGAACCCTAGGAGCACGTGAAATTAGACAAAGCACAAAGGAAAAACAGGTTAGACTTTATTTTATTGCCCAGAGTCTCTTTTTATCTCCCAGGAATTTTTAATGAACGTTGCCGGAGACGAACACCTCCTCTGCTTTTTGTTCCGTTCCTTATTCTTGGGGTGTTGAGGGTGCAGACCCCTCTTTTGTAACTGCTTCATGTTGTGGTGGGAGCCCTGATACATGGGGGGAGGGGCAAAACGTCTCCCCACCATCCTCCTGGTGAGGTTGATTGTCCCAAGGCCTCCTGCCTCACTTCTCGTCCGCCTGAGCACCAGCATTGGAAGTGTTACAGATTCTAATGACCTTTAAGGGTCCAGGAAAGAGAGGCGCAGAGATGCTGCGGTGGCAGGTTTAACCCCACCCCACATATGTTCGGCGACCTTAGGCTGACAGTTTTTGCCAGACTAGATGCTCTGACCAGTAGTCTGTGCTTTCTTTAATTAGGTCCCTGAATTAATGTACAAACAGCACCATGTGTCAGAGCCCTGCCCGCGCAACTCCCAGACAGTCCAGGGTCAGTGGTGATCCAGGACCATGACGTCCACTGACTCAACGGCCTTTAGAAGTAGCCAGCAGTCCAGCCGGTCATATTGGCCACCATCACCGCGGTGTCTGTAGGGTTTTCTATGGTGAAAGCGTGATATACGTTTCCCCCGCCAAGCTTATTAGCTCCCCTCTGGGTGCAGTAAGTCCTGCAAGCAGTAGTCTGCTCTTTCGGGGCACAGTCTTGTCGTTTTCTGAGAGAAACTCCAGGTCAAGTGATGGTCACACGAGTCATCTTGGGGGCCCGTTGCCCCCGTTTATCTCTCTGGAGGTTGGAGTTGGAGGGCCTCCTCACTCGAGGTCAGTGTGTCCACAGAGCGACCGCTGTAACTTCAGGGCATGATGGGTGGTTAGGATCACCACGTGGGGTCCTTTTCCCTTAGGAGGGAGCTGGCCTTGCGGGCTGCTGATTTCCAGCTTTTTAGATACCCCAGTATCCTGGCCTGATGAGTCGGTGGGCAAAGCCCTTGGTGACCATAGTTTATCATACCTGAAGGGCATTCTTGTGTTGCTCCATTTCAAGTGGTCCCAGTTTTTGCACTAAGGCTCCAAGGGCGATTAACCTTTGACCGGGTATGTAAAGGTCAAAGGGTTTAGCTAAATTAGGCAGTTCCTGGGCAAGGGTCTGTATTGACTGCTCTTTCCATTCTTGAAAGGCTGCTTCTGGATTCTATTCAAAAGGATCATCATCTTTTCGTGTCAGTGTTTCATGTAGAGGCCCAGCTATTACACTGTAGTTAGGGATCCAGATGCAGAAAACTTTGGCCTCCCCAGGAACCCCTAAGCTGTCTTCTAGTTTCAGAAGAGGTAAGGCTGCCAATGGCTTCTTCCCTATCCTGGGATGCGTTTCTCCGAATATCTGTGAGAATGAAGCCCAGGCATGTCACCTTAGCCTGGGATATTTGAGCGTTTTTCTTGGACACCTTCTATCCTTTCTTGGCTAGGTAGTTCAGAGGCGTCTTTAGTAGGCCTGGCGATCAGAATGTCATCTGCATATTGAAGGAGGGTTCCCTTTTACAGAGGTTGAACTTTTAGGTCTTTAGAGGACATTTCCCCAATGATGGTGTGGGGATTTTTGAACCATTGGGGCAGGACGGCCCAGCATTATTGCTTTTGTTGCATGTTGTGTCCTGCCACTCACAAGCCAAAAATTCTTGTGACTCTGAGATGAATGGAATACAGAAGAAGGCATCATTGAAGTCTAATACAGAATGCCATGGCCTGGTGGAAGGTAGAATGACCAGCAGGGAGTAGGAAATAGGAGCTACTGGATGTATATCCTCGGTGGCTTCACTGACTGTCCTGATATCCTTTACCAGGTCTCCAGCAGCCCATGGGGCTCTCGTGGTCAGGCCAATCCCAGGATATGGAGCTCACCTGGGCTGCACCCCTACCCCACAGCCCACGGGGCTCTCGTGGTCAAGTCCCTCCCAGGGTATGGAGCTCACCTCTGCAGCTACCCAGCAGCCCATGGGGCTCTCCTACTCAGGCCCTTCCCAGGATACAGAGCTCCCTTGGGCAGGTACCCCAGCAGGGCTGGACACACAGGAACTGTGCACATAGCCCACCTTGCAGAGAACCCACAGCTCACGTGTCGCTCACAGCTGACACAGAACACCTCAGAGCAGGACTTGAACTAACAAACAGCAGCTCTGACAGGTCTGTGACCATGGCAATCACTCTCTGCAGGCTCTTTCTGCCTGGTCTTCCAGACACTTCCACTGCAGCCAGGGCACCAGGCCTCTGTCTCCACCCACCATCACTCCTCTCCCTGACTCCTGGGTTCCTCTCATTAGGATAGGGTCTTCTTGAAGTTGTTTTCCACTCATGGACCAGATAAAATGATAAGAAAACAAGCCGCAGCTGCAGCCCCTTGTCTATCGTGACTCTCAAGAGCCCACACCTGTTCCTGGGGCCTGGCCCGTTTAGCAAGTTTCATTTTCTGCAACTGTGAACCCTAAGGGGTGAGGATTGGCTGATTTTGGCAGCCTGAAACTGCCTGCCGGCCCGCCACAGGTGTCCCTGGGTTGAGGGCAATATAAACAGCACTCCAGTGAGCGACAGCCCTTGTAGCTGTGACTGACGCCATATTCTCTGCCCCGTAGGCAGTTCTGGAGCTGTGCTGGTGGGAGGGAGTGAGGGTCCGTGGCTTTGTGGGTGGCCCAGTGTGAGTGGGGCTCTGCTGGACTTTCTGCAGGAGTTGCCAGGCTGCCACCTGCTAAAGAAGAGGATGTGTCACCGATACCTGCCACGGGAATTTCTCCCCAGGCAGAGGTGAGGAAGTAAAAAAGGAGTGGGGGCTGTGGCAGGTGGGGTATCTCAGGCAGGGAAATGGAAAACTTCCAGAAGAGCATCTGGGGACAGGACCATCGTGACTGGCCTGCAGGCACCAAGTCGGCCTGCGTGCTGTCGCTGTTGTGGCTCCACAGCCCTTTCTCTAGGCTTTCAAGCCCTTGTACATATTCAGGTGTTTTACCTGGGAAGGGTGGCAAAAGTTCAACAGCAGCTGGCCTGGGGCTCAGCTCGCGGTTACTCACAGATGCCTCGGCATGGCCCCCTCTTTGCAATGAGGATGCTCCTTGCGTAGGAGTGGGCTGCTGGCTCTATGGGAGATGATTCCCCACCTCTGGCCAATTTCAGAATTGTTTACAGCTGGAGCAAGTGCCCTGATAGTGTTTTCCTCTGTCTAACTGGTGGGTTCAGGTTATTTTTTTTCTTTTTTTGTTCAAGTTAGATTTTATTCCTCTTTTATGTATTTATAGATAAAAGCATGGAAATCATTCATTCATATAAATACATCTGTGTGAAGGGAAGAACTTTTTTCTGTTTTATTTTTAAATTTTATTTTTTAAATTTTGAAATTTAGTTTTATTTATTTTTTTATACAGCAGGTTATTATTAGTTATGTATTTTATGCATATACATGTATGCAGGTCAATCCCAATCTCCCAACTCATCCCACCACCACCACCCCATGGCTTCCCACACTAGGTGTCCATACGTGTGTTCTCTACCTCTGTGTCTCTATTTCTTCCCTGCAAACCAGTTCATCTGTACCATTTTTCTAGGTTCCACATATATGCATTAATATACCATATTTGTTTTTCTCTTTCTGACTTACTTCATTCTGTATGACAGTCTCTAGATCCATCGACGTCTCTACAAATGACCCAGTTTCATTCCTTCTTATGGCTGAGTAATATTCCATTTTATATATGTACCACATCTTTATCCATTCGTCTGTCTGTGGGTATTTAGGTTGCTTCCATTACCTGGCTATTGTAAATAGTGCTGAAATGAGCATTGTGGTGAATGTGCCTTTTTGATTTATGGTTTTCTCTGGGTATATGCCCAGAAGCGGGATTGCTGGATCATATGGTAATTCTATATCTAGGTTTTTTAAGGAAACTCCATACTGTTCTCCATCGTGACTGTATCAATTTACATTTCCACCACTAGTGGAAGAGGGATCCTTTTGTCCACACCCTCCCCAGAATTTGTTGTTTGTAGATTTTCTGATGATGCCGATTCTAACAGGTGTGAGGTGATACCTCACTGTAGTTTTGACTTGCATTTCTCTAATAATTAGTGATGTTGAGCAGCTTTTCATGTGCGTCTTGGCCATCTCTGTGTCTTCTTTGAAGAAACGTCTCTTTAGATCTTCTGCCCGTTTTTGTATTGTGTTGTTTGTTTTTTTAATATTAAGCTGCATGAGCTCTTTATATATATTGGAGATTAAACCTTTGTCCATTGATCCGTTTGCAAATATTTTCGCCCATTCTGAGGGATGCTTTTTGCCATTCCCGTTTTTTTAACAAAAAAAGAAAGAAAGAAAAAGAAGCAGAACACTAATGTGTGTAAAATATGCCTTTTGAAACTGTCGTTTTGAAATATGGACATACTTTGAATTTTTTGGTCGATATATGAACCCGGTATTTGTTTTCAGGGCAGGTGTCCTTTACAGGCCTGCAATGATTTTGAATATCAACTGACCATTAGCGCTGGGATTAAAGCTGCTGTTTTGTGAAACGGCCACAAGGTGGCAGCAGTTCTCCCTTACCAAATCTGCTTAATAGAGCAACAGAGCCTCAATGGAAGTTGTGTTCTAGATTGGAATTTAGAATGGAATGTGCCAGGAGAAAGCCCCTCAAGTTTGTCTCACTGCTTCTTGTTCGAGTTTTTAATGTAATTTTTTATTTTTTATTACAGCAAATATGATTACAGTGTTTGGCTTGTTGTAGGTGTGGAAGATGTGGTTCTTTTACACATATACATATGTCTGTTCTTCCTGGGATCCTTTTCCCATGTACCTTATGACAGAATGTTGAGTAGTCTTCTCTTGGTATTCTGTAGGTCTTTGGTGATTATATATGTCACCTGTGTTTGTATATGTCTGTTAACCCCAATATCATAATGAAACCAATCCTCACACATTTCCATTGTTGAAACATAAGTTTGTTGAAAGAATCTGTGATTGCCCTTCTCCGTGGAAATATCTGCCCTGGTATCCATTTTTCGGTCACACCTATAAGAGATATGATATGATATGTGTCTTTCACTTTCTGACTTACTACAAGTCACGTGATTACCTCTAGACACACCTACGATGCTGCAAATGGAATTGTGTCCTTTTATTCCTTGGCTTCTATTCTGCCTTAGCGAGGTCCATTTTCAACAATGTGATTCCCTGAGGGCTGAGGATTAGCTGACTTGGGTAGCCTGACCCTGCTGGCCGGCCCTCCCCAGGTGTGCCTGGGTTGAGGTCAATATAAACAGCGCTGCAGGCAGCAATAGCCCCTGAAGCTGTGCCTGACTCCATATTCTCTGCCCCGTCAGCAGTCTCGGGGCTGTGCTGGTGGGAGGGAGTGAGGGGCCACGGCTTTGTGGGTGGCCCGGTGTGAGTGGGTCTCTGCTGGACTTTCTGCAGGAGTTTCCAGGTTTCCACCTGTAAAGAAGAGGATGTGTCACCCATACCTTCTGCTGGAATTTCTCTCCGGACAGAGGTGAGGAAGGAAAAAAGCAGTGGGGGCCGGGACAGGAGGGGTATCTCAGGCAGGGCAATGGAAAGCTTCCAGAAGAGTGCCCAGGGCCAGGACCATCCTGGCTGGCCTGCAGGCCCCAAGTTGGCATGCGTGCTGTCGCTGCTGTGGCTCCACACCCCTTCCTCTAGGCTTTCAAGCCCTTGTACATATTCAGGTGTTTTACCTGGGAAGAGTGGGAAAAGTTCAACAGCAGCTGGCCTGGGGCTAAGCTCACGGTTACTCACAGATGCCTCAGGTCCCTTTCACTGAGGAAGGTGTAGGTCTTGTCTATTCCATAGTTGGTTTTTGGAACGGTACCTGTGCTTATATCAAACTCTGGTTTTATGCATCACCCCACCTCTCCTTCCCCCTTAAGCAGGCATCAGAGTGTTTTCTAAATGTGAGACACTGTTCTCTTTCCTAACTCAGTTCAAGTGTAGCCATGTTTACAGGATCTTCATAAGTGATATCTTATGATAAGATTCTTTTTCTGTGTGACTTATTTCACTTAGAATCATCATACCTGAAACCACCCATTTTGCTGCTACTGGTCTTATGACATTGATTACATGGCTGAGGGATATTCCATCGTATATAAGTACCACAATTTTTTGAACCATTAATATATTTCCTGGGATATTTAAGGTGTACCCAAGTTGAGGTCCTTGTAAGCAGTGCAACCCTAAATTTTGGGGTGGCTCTGTCTTATTGATTTTCAGTTTTCCCAAGGTATATTCCCTAGACTGGAAGTGCCCTTGGCTCTGTAGCTCTGTTCTTTACTTGTTTTAGGGAACACAGTGCACTCCTCCAGAGAGGCAGTTGGCAGTGTACATCCCACCCATCAGGATAACAAGGCTCCCTGTTCTCCAGGGCCTGTCTTACCTTTTTGGTTTTTACACATTTTGTGGATGTCCCTTTTGACCGGTGGGAAGTGATACTTCTTTGTAGTGCAGATTAGCATTGCCCGCTTGCTTGCTTGGCCAAAAGGCGCGTATGCGTTTTCTCCTGAATATATTCAGGAGAAAACGCATACGCCCTTTTTGGCCAAGTGCATCATTGTCGAAGTTGTGCCCCTCTTCCTGTGCTTCAAAGGCGATTCCAACGTACCTCTTGAAATCTATTTCCTGCTATTCTGCCTAGCTTTCAAGTCCGCCTCGTTGCCTTCCCTTAACAGATTTTTGGACGATAGTTGTCCTTTATTACTCTGCCAGTTTGTGAATTGCTGTGCCCTTGAGCTCCATTTTTCAACTCGTTTTTTGTGAGCTGACCGCAAGTCCAAAATTTTGTTTCAGGAACTATTCTGGTTCCCGATGGGGGGCTGAGACGTTGGTTAATTCTTCATCCTGCGGGGAAGTTAGGGTGATATGTGCCCGTCCAAATGCCTAACAGCTACTCTCTCATTGGTTCTCCCTCTTCCCTTTCATCCTCTGCCAAATTGGAAACCTGTGCGAACCAGGAGGTTAAATGGGCTGTCTCTCCAAGTTGGGAGATTGATAGTAAAGCAGATGGAAAGTCAAACCGGAGCACCAGGAGAGGGACTATTCGTTGAGTTTTAGAAACATTTCGTATTCACTGTGGGTCCGTTCTCTAGGTTTCCCGTACATGTTATAGCTGTAGTAATATACCCTTCAACCTGGAGAGTTGGGACCCATGGAATGGGTGCCAGGCATTTGTGCTTTAAAGTTTCTGCATTTGCTCACCGAATGTCCCCAATCCTCTCAGTCCCAAGTGTCCAGCCTTATTCCACATCCAGCTGTCGTTGTAGATAGGTTCATTCCAGGTTTCATCAGAGACCCTGAAGGAATTGTAAAGAATTTCCCAGTTTTTTTGTTTTGTTTTTAAAATTCCTTTTTATAGTGGGTTTGAGCTGATTCTCGCTGCCATGTTTATGCCAGTCTAGACACACTTGATTCCCTTACAGAGACATACCAATACATAGGTTTTAAGATTCTTACTAGTCAGATATATTCCTCTGCGGGAAATATGGGGTTTTGAGTCCCTTTCACTGAGGAAGGTGTAGGTCTTGTCTATTCCTTAGTTGGTTTTTGGAGCGGTACCTGTGCTTATATCAAACTCTGGTTTTATGCATCACCCCACCTCTCCTTCCCCCTTAAGCAGGCATAAGAGTGTTTTCTAAATGTGAGACACTGCTCTCTTTCCTAACTCAGTTCAAGTGTAGCCATGTTTACAGGATCTTCATAAGTGATATCTTATGATAAGTTTCTTTTCTGTGTGACTTATTTCACTTAGAATCATCGTACCTGAATCCACCCATTTTGCTGCTACTGGTCCTATGACATTGATTTCATGGCTGAGGGATATTCCATCATATGTAAGTACCACAATTTTTTGAACCATTTATATATTTCCTGGGATATTTAAGTTTTACCCAAGTTGAGGTCCTTGTAAGCAGTGCAGCCCTAAATTTTGGGATGGCTCTGTCTTATTGATTTTCAGTTTTCCCAAGGTATATTCCCTAGACTGGACGTGCCCTTGGCTCTGTAGCTCTGTTGTTTACTTGTTTTAGGGAACACAGTGCACTCCTCCAGAGAGGCAGTTGTCAGTGTATATCCAGCCCATCAGGATAACAAGGCTCCCTGTTCTCCAGGGCCTGTCTTGCCTTTCTGGTTTTTACACATTTTGTTGGTGTCCCTTTTGACCGGTGGGAAGTGATACTTCTTTGTAGTGCAGATTTGCATTGCCCGCTTGCTTGCTTGGCCAAAAAGGGCGTATGCGTTTTCGCCTGAATATATTCAGGAGAAAACGAATACGCCCTTTTTGGCCAAGTGCATCATTGTCGAAGTTGTGTCCCTTTTCCTGTGCTTTAAAGGAGATTCCAACGTACCTCTTGAAATCTGTTTCCTGCTATTCTGCCTCGCTTTCAAGTCCGCCTCGTTGCCTTCTCTTAACAGATTTTTGGACGATAGTTGTCCTTTATTACTCGGCCAGTTTGTGAATTGCTGTGCCCCTGAGCTCCATTTTCAACTCGTTTTTTGTGAGCGGACCGCAAGTCCAAAATTTTGGTTCAGGACTTATGCTGGTTCCCAGTGGGGGGCTGAGACTTTGGTTAATACTTCTTCCTGCCGGGAAATTTGAGTGATATGTGCCCGTCCAAATGCCTAACAGCTACTCTCTCATTGGCTCTCCCTCTTCCCTTTCATCCTCTGCCAAATTGGAAACCTGAGCGAACCAGGTGGTTAAAGGGGCTGTCTCTCCAATTTGGGAGGTTGATAGTAAAGCAGATGGAAAGTCAAACCGGAGCACCAGGAGAGGGACTATTCGTTGAGTTTTAGAAACATTTCGTATTCACAGTGGGTCCATTCTCTAGGTTTCCCATACATGTTATAGCTGTAGGAATATTCCCGTCAACCTGGAGAGTTGGGACCCATGGAATGGGTGCCAGGCATTTGTGCTTTAAAGGGACTGCATTTGCTCACCCAATCTCACCAATCCTCTCAGTCCCAAGTGTCCAGCCTTATGCCACATCCAGCTGTCGTTGTAGATAGGGTCATTCCAGGTTTCATCAGAGACCCTGAAGGAATTGTAAAGAATTTCCCAGTTTTTTTGTTTTGTTTTTGAAATTCCTTTTTAGAGTGGGTTTGAGCTGATTCTCGCTGCCATGTTTATGCCAGTCTAGACACACTTGATTCCCTTACGGAGACATATCAATCCATAGGTTTTAAGATTCTTAATAGTCAGATATATTCCTCTGCGGGAAATATGGGGTTTTGAGTCCCTTTCACTGAGGAAGGTGTAGGTCTTGTCTATTCCATAGTTGGTTTTTGGAACGGTACCTGTGCTTATATCAAACTCTGGTTTTATGCATCACCCCACCTCTCCTTCCCTCTTAAGCAGGCATAAGAGTGTTTTCTAAATGTGAGACACTGTTCTCTTTCCTAACTCAGTTCAAGTGTAGCCATGTTTACAGGATCTTCATAAGTGATATCTTATGATAAGTTTCTTTTTCTGTGTGACTTATTTCACTTAGAATCATCGTACCTGAATCCACCCATTTTGCTGCTACTGGTCTTATGACATTGATTTCATGGCTGAGGGATATTCCATCGTACATAAGTACCACAATTTTTTGAACCATTTTTATATTTCCTGGGATATTTAAGTTGTACCCAAGTTGAGGTCCTTGTAAGCAGTGCAGCCCTAAATTTTGGGGTGGCTCTGTCTTATTGATTTTCAGTTTTCCCAAGGTATATTCCCTAGACTGGACGTGCCCTTGGCTCTGTAGCTCGGTTGTTTACTTGTTTTAGGGAACACAATGCACTCCTCCAGAGAGGCAGTTGTCAGTGTACATCCCGCCCATCAGGATAACAAGGCTCCCTGTTCTCCATGGCCTGTCTTGCCTTTCTGGTTTTTACACATTTTGTGGATGTCCCTTTTGACCGGTGGGAAGTGATACTTCTTTGTAGTGCAGATTTGCATTGCCCGCTTGCTTGCTTGGCCAAAAAGGGCGTATGCGTTTTCTCCTGAATATATTCAGGAGAAAACGCATACGCCCTTTTTGGCCAAGTGCATCATTGTCGAAGTTTTGCCTCTCTTCCTGTGCTTTAAAGGCGATTCCAATGTACCTCTTGAAATCCGTTTCCTGCTATTCTGCCTCGCTTTTAAGTCCGCCTCGTTGCCTTCCCTCAACAGATTTTTGGACGATAGTTGTCCTTTATTACTCGGCCAGTTTGTGAATTGCTGTGCCCCTGAGCTCCATTTTCAACTCGTTTTTTGTGAGCGGACCGCAAGTCCAAAATTTTGGTTCAGGACTTATGCTGGTTCCCAGTGGGGGGCTGAGACTTTGGTTAATACTTCTTCCTGCCGGGAAATTTGAGTGATATGTGCCCGTCCAAATGCCTAACAGCTACTCTCTCATTGGCTCTCCCTCTTCCCTTTCATCCTCTGCCAAATTGGAAACCTGAGCGAACCAGGTGGTTAAAGGGGCTGTCTCTCCAATTTGGGAGGTTGATAGTAAAGCAGATGGAAAGTCAAACCGGAGCACCAGGAGAGGGACTATTCGTTGAGTTTTAGAAACATTTCGTATTCACAGTGGGTCCATTCTCTAGGTTTCCCATACATGTTATAGCTGTAGGAATATTCCCGTCAACCTGGAGAGTTGGGACCCATGGAATGGGTGCCAGGCATTTGTGCTTTAAAGGGACTGCATTTGCTCACCCAATCTCACCAATCCTCTCAGTCCCAAGTGTCCAGCCTTATGCCACATCCAGCTGTCGTTGTAGATAGGGTCATTCCAGGTTTCATCAGAGACCCTGAAGGAATTGTAAAGAATTTCCCAGTTTTTTGTTTTGTTTTTGAAATTCATTTTTATAGTGGGTTTGAGCTGATTCTCGCTGCCATGTTTATGCCAGTCTAGACACACTTGATTCCCTTACGGAGACATATCAATACATAGGTTTTAAGATTCTTACTAGTCAGATATATTCCTCTGCGGGAAATATGGGGTTTTGAGTCCCTTTCACTGAGGAAGGTGTAGGTCTTGACTATTCCATAGTTGGTTTTTGGAACGGTACCTGTGCTTATATCAAACTCTGGTTTTATGCATCACCCCACCTCTCCTTCCCCCTTAAGCAGGCATAAGAGTGTTTTCTACATGTGAGACAATGTTCTCTTTCCTAACTCAGTTCAAGTGTAGCCATGTTTATAGGATCTTCATAAGTGATATCTTATGATAAGTTTCTTTTTCTGTGTGACTTATTTCACTTAGAATCATCGTACCTGAATCCACCCATTTTGCTGCTACTGGTCTCATGACATTGATTTCATGGCTGAGGGATATTCCATCGTACATAAGTACCACAATTTTTTGAACCATTTTTATGTTTCCTGGGATACTTAAGGTGTATCCAAGTTGAGGTCCTTGTAAGCAGTGCAGCCCTAAATTTCGGGGTGGCTCTGTCTTATTGATTTTCAGTTTTCCCAAGGTATATTCCCTAGACTGGAAGTGCCCTTGGCTGTGTAGCTCTGTTGTTTACATGTTTTAGGGAACACAATGCACTCCTCCAGAGAGGCAGTTGGCAATTTACATCCCGCCCATCAGCATAACAAGGCTCCCTGTTCTCCAGGGCCTGTCTTGCCTTTCTGGTTTTTACACATTTTGTGGATGTCCCTTTTGACCGGTGGGAAGTGATACTTCTTTGTAGTGCAGATTTGCATTGCCCGCTTGCTTGCTTGGCCAAAAAGGGCGTATGCGTTTTCTCCTGAATATATTCAGGAGAAAACGCATACGCCCTTTTTGGCCAAGTGCATCATTGTCGAAGTTTTGCCTCTCTTCCTGTGCTTTAAAGGCGATTCCAATGTACCTCTTGAAATCCGTTTCCTGCTATTCTGCCTCGCTTTCAAGTCCGCCTCGTTGCCTTCCCTCAACAGATTTTTGGACGATAGTTGTCCTTTATTACTCGGCCAGTTTGTGAATTGCTGTGCCCCTGAGCTCCATTTTCAACTCGTTTTTTGTGAGCGGACCGCAAGTCCAAAATTTTGGTTCAGGACTTATGCTGGTTCCCAGTGGGGGGCTGAGACTTTGGTTAATACTTCTTCCTGCCGGGAAATTTGAGTGATATGTGCCCGTCCAAATGCCTAACAGCTACTCTCTCATTGGCTCTCCCTCTTCCCTTTCATCCTCTGCCAAATTGGAAACCTGAGCGAACCAGAAGGTTAAAGGGGCTGTCTCTCCAATTTGGGAGGTTGATAGTAAAGCAGATGGAAAGTCAAACCGGAGCACCAGGAGAGGGACTATTCGTTGAGTTTTAGAAACATTTCGTATTCACAGTGGGTCCATTCTCTAGGTTTCCCGTACATGTTATAGCTGTAGTAATATTCCCTTCAACCTGGAGAGTTGGGACCCATGGAATGGGTGCCAGGCATTTGTGCTTTAAAGGGACTGCATTTGCTCACCCAATCTCACCAATCCTCTCAGTCCCAAGTTTCCAGCCTTATGCCACATCCAGCTGTCGTTGTAGATAGGGTCATTCCAGGTTTCATCAGAGACCCTGAAGGAATTGTAAAGAATTTCCCAGTTTTTTGTTTTGTTTTTGAAATTCATTTTTATAGTGGGTTTGAGCTGATTCTCGCTGCCATGTTTATGCCAGTCTAGACACACTTGATTCCCTTACGGAGACATATCAATACATAGGTTTTAAGATTCTTACTAGTCAGATATATTCCTCTGCGGGAAATATGGGGTTTTGAGTCCCTTTCACTGAGGAAGGTGTAGGTCTTGACTATTCCATAGTTGGTTTTTGGAACGGTACCTGTGCTTATATCAAACTCTGGTTTTATGCATCACCCCACCTCTCCTTCCCCCTTAAGCAGGCATAAGAGTGTTTTCTACATGTGAGACAATGTTCTCTTTCCTAACTCAGTTCAAGTGTAGCCATGTTTATAGGATCTTCATAAGTGATATCTTATGATAAGTTTCTTTTTCTGTGTGACTTATTTCACTTAGAATCATCGTACCTGAATCCACCCATTTTGCTGCTACTGGTCTCATGACATTGATTTCATGGCTGAGGGATATTCCATCGTACATAAGTACCACAATTTTTTGAACCATTTTTATGTTTCCTGGGATACTTAAGGTGTATCCAAGTTGAGGTCCTTGTAAGCAGTGCAGCCCTAAATTTCGGGGTGGCTCTGTCTTATTGATTTTCAGTTTTCCCAAGGTATATTCCCTAGACTGGAAGTGCCCTTGGCTGTGTAGCTCTGTTGTTTACATGTTTTAGGGAACACAATGCACTCCTCCAGAGAGGCAGTTGGCAATTTACATCCCGCCCATCAGCATAACAAGGCTCCCTGTTCTCCAGGGCCTGTCTTGCCTTTCTGGTTTTTACACATTTTGTGGATGTCCCTTTTGACCGGTGTGAAGTGATACTTCTTTGTAGTGCAGATTTGCATTGCCCGCTCGCTTGCTTGGCCAAAAAGGGCGTATGCGTTTTCTCCTGAATATATTCAGGAGAAAACGCATACGCCCTTTTTGGCCAAGTGCATCATTGTCAAAGTTGTGCCCCTCTTCCTGTGCTTTAAAGGCGATTCCAATGTACCTCTTGAAATCTATTTCCTGCTATTCTGCCTCGCTTTCAAGTCCGCCTCAGTGCTTTCCGTCAACAGATTTTTGGACGATAGTTGTCCTTTATTACTTGGCCAGTTTGTGAATTGCTGTGCCCCTGAGCTCCATTTTTCAACTCGTTTTTGGTGAGCTGACTGCAAGTCCAAAATTTTGGTTCAGGATCTATACTGGTTCCCGGTGGGTGGCTGAGACTTTGGTTAATTCTTCTTCCTGCCGGGAAATTACAGTGATATGTGCCTGTCCAAATGCCTAACAGCTACTCTCTCATTGGTTCTCCCTCTTCCCTTTCATCGTCTGCCAAATTGGAAACCTGTGCGAACCAGGAGGTTAAACGGGCTGTCTCTCCAAGGTGGGAGATTGATAGTAAAGCAGATGGAAGGTCAAACCGGAGCATCAGGGGAGGGACTATTCGTTGAGTTTTAGAAATCTTTCGTATTCACAGTGTGTCCGTTCTCTAGGTTTCCCGTACATGTTATAACAGTAGTAATATTCCCTTCAACCTGGAGAGTTGGGACCCATGGAGTGGGTGCCATGCATTATGGCTTTAAATGGTCTGCATTTGCTCAACCAATCTCACCAATCCTCTCAGTCCCAAGTGTCCAGCCTTATGCCACATCCAGCTGTCATTGTATATAGCGTCATTCCAGGTTTCATCAGAAACCCTGAAGGAATTGTAAAGAATTTCCCAGTTTTTTTGTTTTGTTTTTGAAATTCCTTTTTATAATGTGTTTGAGCTGATTCTCGCTGCCATGTTTATGCCAGTCTAGACACACTTGATTCCCTTATGGAGACATATCAATACATAGGTTTTAAGATTCTTACTAGTCAGATATATTCCTCTGCGGGAAATATGGGGTTTTGAGTCCCTTTCACTGAGGAAGGTGTAGGTCTTGTCTATTCCATAGTTGGTTTTTGGAACGGTACCTGTGCTTATAACAAGCTCTGGTTTTATGCATCACCCCACCTCTACTGCCACCTTAAGCAGGCATAAGAGTGTTTTCTAAATGTGAGACACTGTTCTCTTTCCTAACTCAGTTCAAGTGTAGCCATGTTTACAGCATCTTCATAAGTGATATCTTATGATAAGTTTCTTTTTCTGTGTGACTTATTTCACTTAGAATCATCGTACCTGAATCCACCCATTTTGCTGCTACTGGTCTTATGACATTGATTTCATGGCTGAGGGATATTCCATCATGGGTAAGTACCACTATTTTTGGAACCATTTTTATATTTCCTGGGATATTTAAGGTGTACCCAAGTTGAGGTCCTTGTAAGCAGTGCAGCCCTAAATTTTGGGGTGGCTCTGTCTTATTGATTTTCAGTTTTCCCAAGGTATATTCCCTAGCCTGGAAGTGCCCTTGGCTCTGTAGCTCTGTTGTTTACTTGTTTTAGGGAACACAATGCACTCCTCAAGAGAGGCAGTTGGCAGTGTACATCCCGCCCATCAGGATAACAAGGCTCCCTGTTCTCCAGGGCCTGTCTTACCTTTTTGGTTTTTACACATTTTTTGGATGTCCCTTTTGACCGGTGGGAAGTGATACTTCTTTGTAGTGCAGATTAGCATTGCCCGCTTGCTTGCTTGGCCAAAAAGGGTGTATGCGTTTTCTCCTGAATATATTCAGGAGAAAACGCATACACCCTTTTTGGCCAAGTGCATCATTGTCGAAGTTGTGTCCCTCTTCCTGTGCTTTAAAGGCGATTCCAACGTACCTCTTGAAATCTATTTCCTGCTATTCTGCCTCGTTTTCAAGTCCGCCTCAGTGCCTTCCGTCAACAGATTTTTGGACGATAGTTGTCCTTTATTACTCGGCCAGTTTGTGAATTGCTGTGCCCCTGAGCTCCATTTTTCAACTCGTTTTTGGTGAGCTGACTGCAAGTCCAAAATTTTGGTTCAGGACCTATACTGGTTCCCGGTGGGTGGCTGAGACTTTGGTTAATTCTTCTTCCTGCCGGAAATTACAGTGATACGTGCCCGTCCAAATGCCTAACAGCTACTCTCTCATTGGTTCTCCCTCTTCCCTTTCATCCTCTGCCAAATTGGAAACCTGTGCGAACCAGGAGGTTAAACGGGCTGTCTCTCCAAGGTGGGAGATTGATAGTAAAGCAGATGGAAGGTCAAACCGGAGCATCAGGGGAGGGACTATTCGTTGAGTTTTAGAAATCTTTCGTATTCACAGTGTGTCCGTTCTCTAGGTTTCCCGTACATGTTATAACAGTAGTAATATTCCCTTCAACCTGGAGAGTTGGGACCCATGGAATGTGTGCCATGCATTATTGCTTTAAAGGGTCTGCATTTGCTCACCCAATCTCACCAATCGTCTCAGTCCCAAGTGTCCCTCCTTATGCCACATCCAGCTGTCATTGTAGATAGGGTCATTCCAGGTTTCATCAGAGACCCTGAAGGAATTGTAAAGAATTTCCCAGTTTTTTGTTTTGTTTTTGAAATTCATTTTTATAGTGGGTTTGAGCTGATTCTCGCTGCCATGTTTATGCCAGTCTAGACCCACTTGATTCCCTTACGGAGACATATCAATACATAGGTTTTACGATTCTTACTAGTCAGATATATTCCTCTGCGGGAAATATGGGGTTTTGAGTCCCTTTCACTGAGGAAGGTGTAGGTCTTGTCTATTCCATAGTTGGTTTTTGGAACGGTACCTGTGCTTATATCAAACTCTGGTTTTATGCATCACCCCACCTCTCCTTCCCCCTTAAGCAGGCATAAGAGTGTTTTCTAAATGTGAGACACTGTTCTCTTTCCTAACTCAGTTCAAGTGTAGCCATGTTTACAGGATCTTCATAAGTGATATCTTATGATATGTTTCTTTTTCTGTGTGACTTATTTCACTTAGAATCATCGTACCTGAATCCTCCCATTTTGCTGCTACTGGTCTTATGACATGGATTTCATGGCTGAGGGATATTCCATCGTACGTAAGTACCACAATTTTTTGAACCATTTTTATATTTCCTGGGATACTTAAGGTGTACCCAAGTTGAGGTCCTTGTAAGCAGTGCAGCCCTAAATTTTGGGGTGGCTCTGTCTTATTGATTTTCAGTTTTCCCAAGGTATATTCCCTAGACTGGAAGTGCCCTTGGCTCTGTAGCTCTGTTGTTTACTTGTTTTAGGGAACACAATGCACTCCTCAAGAGAGGCAGTTGGCAGTGTACATCCCGCCCATCAGGATAACAAGGCTCCCTGTTCTCCAGGGCCTGTCTTACCTTTTTGGTTTTTACACATTTTTTGGATGTCCCTTTTGACCGGTGGGAAGTGATACTTCTTTGTAGTGCAGATTAGCATTGCCCGCTTGCTTGCTTGGCCAAAAAGGGCATATGCGTTTTCTCCTGAATATATTCAGGAGAAAACGGATACGGCCTTTTTGGCCAAGTGCATCATTGTCGAAGTTGTGCCCCTCTTCCTGTGCTTTAAAGGCGATTCCAACGTACCTCTTGAAATCTATTTCCTGCTATTCTGCCTAGCTTTCAAGTCCGCCTCGTTGCCTTCCCTTAACAGATTTTCGGACGATAGATGTCCTTCATTACGCTGCCAGTTTGTGAATTGCTGTGCCCTTGAGCTCCATTTTTCAACTCGTTTTTTGTGAGCTGACCGCAAGTCCAAAATTTTGTTTCAGGAACTATTCTGGTTCCCGATGGGGGGCTGAGAGTTTGGTTAATTCTTCATCCTGCTGGGAAGTTAGGGTGATATGTGCCCGTCCAAAAGCCTAACAGCTACTCTCTCATTGGTTCTCCCTCTTCCCTTTCATCCTCTGCCAAATTGGAAACCTGTGCGAATCAGGAGGTAAAATGGGCTGTCTCTCCTAGTTGGGAGATTGATAGTAAAGCAGATGGAAAGTCAAACCGGAGCACCAGGAGAGGGACTATTCTTTGAGTTTTAGAAACCTTTCGTATTCATTGTGGGTCCGTTCTCTAGGTTTCCCGTACATGTTATTGCTGTCGTAATATACCCTTCAACCTGGAGAGTTGGGACCCATGGAATGGGTGCCAGGCATTTGTGCTTTAAAGTTTCTGCATTTGCTCACCGAATCTCACCAATCCTCTCAGTCCCAAGTGTCCAGCCTTAAGCCACATCCAGCTGTCGTTGTACATAGGGTCATTCCAGGTTTCATCAGAGACCCTGAAGGAATTGTAAAGAATTTCCCAGTTTTTTTGTTTTGTTTTTAAAATTCCTTTTTATAGTGGGATTGAGCTGATTCTCGCTGCCATGTTTATGCCAGTCTACACACACTTGATTCCGTTACAGAGACATACCAATACATAGGTTTTAAAATTCTTACTAGTCAGATATATTCCTCTGCGGGAAATATGGGGTTTTGAGTCCCTTTCACTGAGGAAGGTGTAGGTCTTTTCTATTCCATAGTTGGTTTTTGGAACGGTACCTGTGCTTATATCAAACTCTGGTTTTATGCATCACCCCACCTCTCCTTCCCCCTTAAGAAGGCATAAGAGTGTTTTCTAAATGTGAGATACTGCTCTCTTTCCTAACTCAGTTCAAGTGTAGCCATGTTTACAGGATCTTCATAAGTGATATCTTATGATAATATTCTTTTTCTGTGTGACATATTTCACTTAGAATCATCGTACCTGAATCCACCCATTTTGCTGCTACTGGTCTTATGACATTGATTTCATGGCTGAGGGATATTCCATCATATGTAAGTACCACAATTTTTTGAACCATTTATATATTTCCTGGGATATTTAAGGGGTACCCAAGTTGAGGTCCTTGTAAGCAGTGCAGCCCTAAATTTTGGGGTGGCTCTGTCTTATTGATTTTCAGTTTTCCCAAGGTATATTCCCTAGACTGAACGTGCCCTTGGCTCTGTAGCTCTGTTGTTTACTTGTTTTAGGGAACACAATGCACTCCTCCAGAGAGGCAGTTGTCAGTGTACATCCCGCCCATCAGGATAACAAGGCTCCCTGTTCTCCAGGGCCTGTCTTGCCTTTCTGGTTTTTACACATTTTGTGGATGTCCCTTTTGACCGGTGGGAAGTGATACTTCTTTGTAGTGCAGATTTGCATTGCCCGCTTGCTTGCTTGGCCAAAAGGGGCGTATGCGTTTTCTCCTGAATATATTCAGGAGAAAACGCATACGCCCCTTTTTGGCCAAGTGCATCATTGTCGAAGTTGTGCCTCTCTTCCTGTGCTTTAAAGGCGATTCCAATGTACCTCTTGAAATCCGTTTCCTGCTATTCTGCCTCGCTTTCAAGTCCGCCTCGTTGCCTTCCCTCAACAGATTTTTGGACGATAGTTGTCCTTTATTACTCGGCCAGTTTGTGAATTGCTGTGCCCCTGAGCTCCATTTTCAACTCGTTTTTTGTGAGCGGACCGCAAGTCCAAAATTTTGGTTCAGGACTTATGCTGGTTCCCAGTGGGGGGCTGAGACTTTGGTTAATTCTTCTTCCTGCCGGGAAATTTGAGTGATATGTGCCCGTCCAAATGCCTAACAGCTACTCTCTCATTGGCTCTCCCTCTTCCCTTTCATCCTCTGCCAAATTGGAAACCTGAGCGAACCAGAAGGTTAAAGGGGCTGTCTCTCCAATTTGGGAGGTTGATAGTAAAGCAGATGGAAAGTCAAACCGGAGCACCAGGAGAGGGACTATTCGTTGAGTTTTAGAAACATTTCGTATTCACAGAGGGTCCATTCTCTAGGTTTCCCGTACATGTTATAGCTGTAGTAATATTCCCTTCAACCTGGAGAGTTGGGACCCATGGAATGGGTGCCAGGCATTTGTGCTTTAAAGGGACTGCATTTGCTCACCTAATCTCACCAATCCTCTCATTCCCAAGTGTCCAGCCTTATGCCACATCCAGCTGTCGTTGTACATAGGGTCATTCCAGGTTTCATCAGAGACCCTGAAGGAATTGTAAAGAATTTCCCAGTTTTTTGTTTTGTTTTTGAAATTCATTTTTATAGTGGGTTTGAGCTGATTCTCGCTGCCATGTTTATGCCAGTCTAGACACACTTGATTCCCTTACGGAGACATATCAATACATAGGTTTTAAGATTATTACTAGTCAGATATATTCCTCTGCGGGAAATATGGGATTTTGAGTCCCTTTCACTGAGGAAGGTGTAGGTCTTGTCTATTCCATAGTTGGTTTTTGGAACGGTACCTGTGCTTATATCAAACTCTGGTTTTATGCATCACCCCACCTCTCCTTCCCTCTTAAGCAGGCATAAGAGTGTTTTCTAAATGTGAGACACTGTTCTCTTTCCTAACTCAGTTCAAGTGTAGCCATGTTTACAGGATCTTCATAAGTGATATCTTATGATAAGATTATTTTTCTGTGTGACTTATTTCACTTAGAATCATCGTACCTGAATCCACCCATTTTGCTGCTACAGGTCTTATGACATGGATTTCATGGCTGAGGGATATTCCATCGTATGTAAGTACCACAATTTTTTGAACCATTTTTATATTTCCTGGGATATTTAAGGTGTACCCAAGTTGAGGTCCTTGTAAGCAGTGCAGACCTAAATTTTGGGGTGGCTCTGTCTTATTGATTTTCAGTTTTCCCAAGGTATATTCCCTAGACTGGAAGTGCCCTTGGCTCTGTAGCTCTGTTGTTTACTTATTTTAGGGAACACAATGCACTCCTCAAGAGAGGCAGATGGCAGTGTACATCCCGCCCATCAGGATAACAAGGCTCCCTTTTTTCCAGGGCCTGTTTTACCTTTTTGGTTTTTACACATTTTTTGGATGTCCCTTTTGACCGGTGGGAAGTGATACTTCTTTGTAGTGCAGATTAGCATTGCCCGCTTGCTTGCTTGGCTAAAAAGGGCGTATGCGTTTTCTCCTGAATATATTCAGGAGAAAACGCATACGCCCTTTTTGGCCAAGTGCATCATTGTCGAAGTTGTGTCCCTCTTCCTGTGCTTTAAAGGCGATTCCAATGTACCTCTTGAAATCTATTTCCTGCTATTCTGCCTCGCTTTCAAGTCCGCCTCAGTGCTTTCCGTCAACAGATTTTTGGACGATAGTTGTCCTTTATTACTTGGCCAGTTTGTGAATTGCTGTGCCCCTGAGCTCCATTTTTCAACTCGTTTTTGGTGAGCTGACCGCAAGTCCAAAATTTTGGTTCAGGATCTATACTGGTTCCCGGTGGGTGGCTGAGACTTTGGTTAATTCTTCTTCCTGCCGGGAAATTACAGTGATATGTGCCCGTCCAAATGCCTAACAGCTACTCTCTCATTGGTTCTCCCTCTTCCCTTTCATCCTCTGCCAAATTGGAACCCTGTGCGAACCAGGAGGTTAAACGGGCTGTCTCTCCAAGGTGGGAGATTGATAGTAAAGCAGATGGAAGGTCAAACCGGAGCATCAGTGGAGGGACTATTCGTTGAGTTTTAGAAATCTTTCGTATTCACAGTGTGTCCGTTCTCTAGGTTTCCCGTACATGTTATAACAGTAGTAATATTCCCTTCAACCTGGAGAGTTGGGACCCATGGAGTGGGTGCCATGCATTATGGCTTTAAAGGGTCTGCATTTGCTCACCCAATCTCACCAATCCTCTCAGTCCCAAGTGTCCAGCCTTATGCCACATCCAGCTGTCATTGTATATAGCGTCATTCCAGGTTTCATCAGAGACCCTGAAGGAATTGTAAAGAATTTCCCAGTTTCTTTGTTTTGTTTTTGAAATTCCTTTTTATAATGGGTTTGAGCTGATTCTCGCTGCCATGTTTATGCCAGTCTAGACACACTTGATTCCCTTATGGAGACATATCAATACATAGGTTTTAAGATTCTTACTAGTCAGATATATTCCTCTGCGGGAAATATGGGGTTTTGAGTCCCTTTCACTGAGGAAGGTGTAGGTCTTGGCTATTCCATAGTTGGTTTTTGGAACGGTACCTGTGCTTATAACAAGCTCTGGTTTTATGCATCACCCCACCTCTACTGCCACCTTAAGCAGGCATAAGAGTGTTTTCTAAATGTGAGACACTGTTCTCTTTCCTAACTCAGTTCAAGTGTAGCCATGTTTACAGCATCTTCATAAGTGATATCTTATGATAAGTTTCTTTTTCTGTGTGACTTATTTCACTTAGAATCATCGTACCTGAATCCACCCATTTTGCTGCTACTGGTCTTATGACATTGATTTCATGGCTGAGGGATATTCCATCGTACGTAAGTACCACTATGTTTGGAACCATTTTTATATTTCCTGGGATATTTAAGGTGTACCCAAGTTGAGGTCCTTGTAAGCACTGCATCCCTAAATTTTGGGGTGGCTCTGTCTTATTGATTTTCAGTTTTCCCAAGGTATATTCCCTAGACTGGAAGTGCCCTTGGCTCTGTAGCTCTGTTGTTTACTTGTTTTAGGGAACACAATGCACTCCTCCAGAGAGGCAGTTGGCAATTTACATCCCGCCCATCAGCATAACAAGGCTCCCTGTTCTCCAGGGCCTGTCTTGCCTTTCTAGTTTTTACACATTTTGTGGATGTCCCTTTTGACCGGTGGGAAGTGATACTTCTTTGTAGTGCAGATTTGCATTGCCCGCTTCCTTGCTTGCTTGGCGAAAATGTGCGTATGCGTTTTCTCCTGAATATATTCAGGAGAAAACGCATACGCCCATTTTGTCCAAGTGCATCATTGTCGAAGTTGTGCCCCACTTCCTGTGCTTTAAAGGAGATTCCAACGTACCTCTTGAAATCTGTTTCCTGCTATTCTGCCTCGCATTCAAGTCCGCCTCGTTGCCTTCCCTCAACAGATTTTTGGACGATAGTTGTCCTTTATTACTCGGCCAGTTTGTGAATTGCTGTGCCCCTGAGCTCCATTTGTCAACTCATTTTTTGTGAGCTGACCGCAAGTCCAAAATTTTGGTTCAGGACCTATTCTGGTTCCCGGTGGGTGGCTGAGACTTTGGTTAATTCTTCTTCCTGCTGGGAAGTTAGAATGATATGTGCCCGTCCAAATGCCTAACAGCTACTCTCTCATTGGTTCTCCCTCTTCCCTTTCATCCTCTGCTAAATTGGCAACCTGTGCGAACCAGGAGGTTAAAGGGGCTGTCTCTCCAAGTTGGGAGGTTGATAGTAAAGCAGATGGAAAGTCAAACCGGAGCACCAGGAGAGGGACTATTCATTGAGTTTTAGAAACCTTTCGTATTCACAGTGTGTCCGTTCTCTAGTTTTCCCGTACATGTTATAACTTTCGTAATATTCCCTTCAACCTGGAGAGTTGGGAACCATGGAATTGGTGCCATGCATTATTGCTTTAAAGGGTCTGCATTTGCTCACCCAATCTCACCAATCCTCTCATTCCCAAGTGTCCAGCCTTATGCCACATCCAGCTGTCATTGTAGATAGGGTCATTCCAGGTTTCATCAGAGACCCTGAAGGAATTGTAAAGAATTTCCCAGTTTTTTTGTTTTGTTATTGAAATTCCATTTTTTAGTGGGTTTGAGCTGATTCTCGCTGCCATGTTTATGCCAGTCTAGACACACTTGATTCCCTTACGGAGACATATCAATACATAGGTTTTAAGATTCTTACTAGTCAGATATATTCCTCTGCGGGAAATATGGTGTTTTGAGTCCCTTTCACTTAGGAAGGGGTAGGTCTTGTCTATTCCATAGTTGGTTTTTGGAACGGTACCTGTGCTTATATCAAACTCTGGTTTTATGCATCACCCCACCTCTCCTTCCCCCTTAAGCAGGCATAAGAGTGTTTTCTAAATGTGAGACACTGTTCTCTTTCCTAACTCAGTTCAAGTATAGCCATGTTTACAGGATCTTCATAAGTGATATCTTATGATAAGTTTCTTTTTCTGTGTGACTTATTTCACTTAGAATCATCGTACCTGAATCCACCCATTTTGCTGCTACTGGTCTTATGACATTGATTTCATGGCTGAGGGATATTCCATCGTACGTAAGTAACACAATTTTTTGAACCATTTTTATATTTCCTGGGATATTTAAGGTGCACCCAAGTTGAGGTCCTTGTAAGCAGTGCTGCCCTATATTTTGGGTTGGCTGTGTCTTATTGATTTTCAATTTCCCCAAGGTATATTCCCATGACTGGAAGTGCCTTAGGTTGTGAAGCTCTGTTGTTTAATTCTTTTAGGGAACACAATGCACTCCTCCAGAGTGGCTGTTGGCAATCTACATCCCACCCATCAGCATAACAAGGCTCCCTGTTCTCTAGAGCCCCTGTTGCCTTTCTGGTTTTTACACATTTTACGGATATCCCTTTTGACTGGTGGGAAGTGATACTTCTTTGTAGTGCAGATTTGCATTTTGCGGTTGCTTGGTTGGCCAAAATGGGTGTATGCGTTTTCTCCTGAATATATTCAGGAGAAAACGCATGCGCCCTTTATGGACAATTCCATAATTTTCGAAGTTGTGATGCTTTTCCTGTGTTTAAAGGCGATTCCAATGTACTTCTGGAAATCTGTTTCATGCAAATCTCCCTCATTTTCAAGTCCGCCTCATGGCTTTTCCTCAACAGATTTTTGGAAGAGAGTAGTCCTGTATAACTCTGCAAGTTAGTGAATTGCTGTGCCCCTGAGCTCCATTTTTCAACTTGTGTTTTTGTGAGCTGACCGCAAACCCACAATTTTGCTTCAGGACCTATACTAGTTATGGGGGTGGGGCAGGCTGAGAGTTTGGTTAATTCTTCTTCGTGACAGAAATTAGAGTGACATGTGGCCGTACAAATGCCTACAGCTACTCTCTCATTGGTTCTCCCTCTTCCCTTATATCCTCTGCACAATGTGCCAACTGTGCGAACCAGGATGTTATAGGGGCTGACTCTCCAAGTTGGGAGATTGATATTAAAGCAGTTGGAACGTCAAGCTGCAGCACATGGAGAGAAAAAAATTAGTAGGGTTTTAGAAACTTTTCACCATCAGAGGGTGTCCATTCTCTAGGTTTCCCATACATGTTATAACTGTAGTGATATTCCCTTCTACCTGGAGAGTTGGGAACCATGGAATCAGTGGCAGGCATTATTGCTTTAAAGCGTCTGCATTTTCTCACCCAATCTCACCAATCCTCTCAGTCCCAAATGAACAGCCTTATGCCACATCCAGCTGTTGTTGTAGATAGGGTCATTCCAAGTTTCATCAGAACCCCTGAAGGTGTTGTGTAAGAATTTCACTGTTTCTTTGTTTTGTTTTGAAATTCCTTTTTATAGTGGGTTTGAGCTGATTCTCACTGCCATGTTTATCTCATTCTAGACACACTTGGTTCCCTTATGGAGACATATCAATACATAGGTTTTAAGATCCTTACTAGTCAGATATATTTCTCTGTGGGGAATAGGGGTGTTGAGTCCCATTCACTGAGGAACGAGTCGGGCTTGTCTCTTCTGTATTTGGATTATGGAACGGTACCTGTGTTAATATCAAACTCTGGTTTTGTGTGTCTCCCCACCTCTCCTTCCCCCTTAAGCAAGCATAAGAGTGTTTTCTAAATCTGAGACTCTGTTCTCTTTCCTAATTCAGTTCATATGTAGCCAGGTTTACAGTCCCTTCATAAGTGATATCTTATATCAGAATGCACCATGGCCCTTGTCATAATAATGCTCCATGACCCCTGTCATCACAATGCTCCATTCCCTGGTTATCACAATGCTCCATGTCCCTTGTCATAACAATTCTCCACGTACTTGTCATCACAATGCTACATGACACTTCTCATCACAAAGTTACATGCTCGTTTCATCACAATTCTCCATGCACTTGTCCTTGCAATGTTCCATGACCCCTGTCATAGCAAGCTCCAAGTGTTTGTCATCACAATGCTTCACGACTTTATCATCAAAATTCTCAATGGCACTTTTCATCACAATGTTCCGTACCTTTGTCATCACAATGCTCCATGCCCTTGTCATCACAATGCTCCATGACCCCTGTCATCACAATGCTCCCTGACAACTGTCATCACAATGCTTCATGCCCCTTGTCATTACAGTGCTCCATGATGCTCGTCATCACAATTACCCATGGTCTTCTCATCACAATGCTCCACGGTTTTGCCATCACAATGCTCCATGCCCTGGTCATCTCAAAGCTCCATGTCCCTTGTCCTCACAATTCTCCACGTCCTTGTCATCACAATGCTCCATGGCACTTCTCATCACAACGTTATATGCTCTTGTCATAACAATACTCCATGCACTTGTCATCGCAATGCTGCATGAACCCTGTCATAGGAAGCTCCATGCGCTTGTCATCACAATGTTTCATGACATGGACATTAAAATTATCAATGGCCCTTGTCATCTCAATGCTCCATTTGCTTATCATCACAATACTCCTTTACGTTTGTAACAACAATCCTCCATGACACTTGGCATCACAATGCTCCGTGCTATTGTCATCACAATGGAACATGACATATGTCATCACAATGCTCCCTGACACCTGTCTTCACAATACTCCATGACCTTGTCATCACAATGCTCCATGCCCTTGTCATCACAATGTGCCATGCCCACTGTCATCAAAATAATCCATGAAACTTGTCAGACCAAAGCTCCATGCCACCTTTCATCACAATGCGCCATGAACCCTGTCATCACAATGCACCATGCCCATCATCATAATGCTTCATGCTCTTGTCATCACAATGAAATCAAAATGCTCCATGACCTCTGTCATCATAATGCTCCAAATCCTTGTGATCACAATGTTCCATAACACTTGTCATCACAATACCCAATGACGCTAGTCATCACAATTATCCATGGACTTCTCATCACAATGCCCCATGACATTTGTCATCACAATGCGCAATACACATGTCATCACAATGCTCCCTGACTCTTGCCATCAGTATGCTCCCTGAACCCTTTCATGACAAGGCTCCATGCCTTTTTCATCACAATGATCCATGCCATTTTCATCACAATGCTCCAAGACACCTGTAATCACAATGCTCCATGCCCTTGTCATCACAAAGCTCCATGATGCATGTCATCAGAATGCTCCATGGCCTTCTCATCACAATGCTCCATGCCCTTGTCATCACAATGCTACAAGACCCCTGTAATCACAATGGTCTATGCCCCTTTTCATCAGAATGCTCCATGAGACTTGTCATCACAAGGCTCCATGGTCTTCTCATCACAATGCTCCAGGACATTGTCATCAAAATGCTCCATTCCCTTATCATCACAATGCTCCATGAACCCTGTCATCACAATACTCCATGAACATTTTCAGCCCAATGCTCCATGACCTTCTCATCACAATGCTCCATGACCACAGTCATCACAACGCTCAATATCACCTGACAACACAATGATCCGGGACTCTTGTCATCACAATGCTCCATTCCCTAGTCATCACAATGCTCCATGACCCCTGTCATCACAATACTCCATGAACATTTTCAGCCCAATGCTCCATGACACTTGTCATTACAATGATGCATGCCCTTGTCATCCCAATGCTCCATGACCCCTGTAATCACAATGCTCCGTGACGCTTGTCATCACAGTGCTCCATGACACCTGTCATCACAATGCTCCATGCCTTTGTCAGCAAAATGCTACATGACCTTGTCATTACAATGTTCTATGCACTTGTCATCACAATACTGCATTACCATTGCCATCACAATCCTCCATGAACCTTGGGATCACATTGCTCCATGCCCTTGTCATCACAATGCTCCATGCTCCTTGAAATCAAAATGATCCATGACCTCTGTCATCACAATGCTCCAAACCCTTGTGATCACAATGTTCCATAACACTTGTCATCACAATGCTCCATGATGCCTGTCATCACAATACTCCATGCCCTTTTCATCACAATGCTCCATGACCTTTGTCATCACAATTCTCGATACACTTGTCATCACAATGCTCCCTGACACTTGTCGTCAGAATGCTCCTTGAACCCTGTCACAAAAAGGCTCCATGCCTTTTTCATCAAAATGCACCATGCCGTTTTCATCACAATGCTCCATTACCTTTGTCATCAGAATCCTCCATGACACTTGGCATCACAATGCTCCATGGCATTGTCATCACAATGGGCCATTACATATGTCATCACAATGCTCCCTGACACCTGTCTTCACAATAATGAATGACCTGGTCATCACAATGCTCCATGCCCTTGTCATCACAATGTGCCATTCCAACTGTCATCGCAATAAGCCATGAAACTTATTAGACCAATGCTCCATGCCCTTGTCATCACAATGCCCCATGCCCTTGTTATCACAATGCTCCATGACCCCTGTCATCACAATGCTCCGTGACTCCAGTCATCACAAGGCTTCATGACCTTTGTCATCACAATGGTCCATGCCCTTGTCATCAACAGTCTCTGTGACCTTTTTAACCACAATGCTTCATGAACTTTTCATCACAATGCTCTTTGACCCTTGTCATCACAATGCTCTATGCCTTTCTCAGCACAATGCTCCATGACCCTTGTCATCACAATGCTCCATGCGCTTGTCAGCACAATGCTCCATGACCCATGTCATCACAATGCACCATGTGCTTGTCGTCACAGTGCTCCACAATCTTGTCATCACAATGCTCCATAAACCTTGTCATTACAAGGCTCCATGCACTTCAAATCAAAATGCTCTCTCACCACTGATATCACAATGTTACATCACTATTCATCACAATACTCCCTCAACCCTGTCATCACAATGTTCCATGACTCCTGTCATCACAATGCTACATGCACTTATCATCACAATGTTCGATGATCCTTGACATCACAATGTTCCATAACCCCTGTCATCAAAATGCTCCATGACCCTTTTCATCAAAATGCTCCATGACCCCTGACATCACAATGTTACATACGCCTCTCATCAAAATGTTCCATGACCCTTTTCATCAAATTGGTCCATGGCAATGTCATCACAATGCACCCTGCCCTTCTCATCACAATGCACCACGCCCTTGTCATCAAAATGCTCCATGACCTTTGTCATCACAAAGCTCCATGACCCTTGGCATCACAATGCTCCATGCCATTGTCATCACAATACTCCATGAAACCTCTCATCACATTGTTCCATGCAGTTATCATCAAAAAGCTCCATGGTGCTTGTCATCACACTGCTCGATGCCCTTCTCATCACAATGCTCCATGCCCTTGTCATTACAATCCTCCATGACCCATGTATCACTGTGTTCCGTGCCCTTGTCATCACAATGCTCCATGCCCACTCTCATCACAATAATCCATGAAACTTTTCAGACAAATGTTCCATGCCCTTGTCATCACAATGCTCCATTACCCCTGTCATAACAATGCTCCATGACCCCTGCCATCACAACGTTCCACGGCCTTGTCATCACAAGGCTCCATGACCCTTGTCAACACAATGCTCCAAGAGCCCTGTAATCACAGTGGTACATGCCCTTGTCATCACAAAGCTCCATGATGCATGTCATCAGAATGCTCCATGCCCTTGCCATCACAATGCTCCATTACCCCTGTGATAACAATGCTCCATGACCCCTGCCATCACGATGTTCCATGGCCTTTTCATCACAAGGCTCCATGACCCTTCTCATCACAATGCTCCAAGACCCCTGTAATCACAATGCTCCATGTCCCTTTTTATCTCAATGATCCATGAACCCTGTCATCACAATGCACCATGCCCATCATCATAATGCTTCAGGCTATTGTCATCACAATGAAATCAAAATTCTCCATGACCTCTGTCATAACACTGCTCCAAACCCTTGTGATCAAAATATTCCATAACACTTGTCATCACAATGTCCCATGACGCTCGTCATCACAATTATATATGGTCTTCTCATCACAATGCTCCATGACCTTTGTCATCACAATGCTCAATACACTTGTCATCAAAATGCTCCCAGACACTTGTTCTCTGTATGCTCCTTGAACTCTGTCATGACAAGGCTCCATGCCTTTTTCATCACAATGATCCATGCCTTTTTTATCACAATGCTCCAAGACGCCTGTAATTACAATGCTCCATGCCCTTGTCATCACAAAGCTCAATGACGCATGTCATCAGACTGCTCCTTGGCCTTCTCATCACAATGCTCCATGCCCTTGTCATCACAATTTTCCAAGACACTCTAATCACAATGCTCCATGCCCCTTTTCATCAGTATGCTCCATGAGACTTGTCTCACAAGGCTCCATGGTTTTCTCATCACAATGCTCCAGCACCTTGTCATCACAATGCTTCACGACATTGTCATGAAAATTTTCAATGGCCCTTATCATCATAATGCTCCAAGCCCTAGTCATCACAATGCTCCATTATATTTGTCATCACAATCCTCCATTACATTTGGCATCACAATGCTCCATGCCATTGTCATCGCAATGGACCATGACATATGTCATCACAATGCTCCCTGACACCTGTCTTCACAATACTCCATGACCTTCTCATCACAATGCCCCATGCCCTTGTCATCACAATGCCCCATGCCCACTGTCATCACAATAATCTATTAAACTTGTCAGACCAATGCTCCATGCCCCTGTCATCACAATGCTCCATGCCCTTGTCATCACAATGCTCCATGACCCCTGTCATCACAATGCTCTGTGACTCCAGTCATCACAATGCTTCATAACATTTGTCATCACAGTGGTCCATGCCCACATCATCACAAGGCTCTGTGACCTTTGTAACCACAATACTCCATGAATTTTCATCACAATGCTCCGTGACCCTTGTCATCACAATGCTCCATGCCTTTGTCAGAACAATGCTCCATGACCCTTGTCATCACAATGTGCCACGTGATTTTCATCACAACGGTCCACAACCTTGTCATCGTAATGCTCCATAAACCTTGTAATCACAATGCTCCATGCACTTCTCATCAAAATGCTCTCTCAACAGAGATATCACAATGTTCCATCACTAGTCATCACAATATTCCCTCACCCCTGTAATAACAATGTTCCATGACCCCTGTCATCACAATGCTACATCCCCTTATCATCACAATGTTCCATGACCCCTGACATCACAATGTTCCATAACCCCTGTCATCAAAATGCTCCATGACCCTTTTCATCACAAAGCTCCATGACCCCTGACATCACAATGTTCTATAACCCCTGTCATCAAAATGTTCCATTACACTTTTCATCAAATTGCTGCATGACCCTGTCATCAAAATGCTCCCTGCCCTTCTCATCACAATGCACCACGCCCTTGACATCAAAATGCTCCATGACTTTTGTCATCACAAAGCTCCATAACCCTTGGAATCACAATGTTCCATGAACCGTCTCATCACATTGTTCCATGCCCTTGTCATCACAAAGCTCCATGACGCTTGTCAAAACAATGTTCGATGCCCTTCTCATCACAATGCTCCATGCCCTTGTCATTACAATCCTCCATGGCCCATGGATCACAGTGTTCCGTGACCTTGTCATCACAATGCTCCATGCCCACTCTCATCACAATAATCCATGAAACTTTTCAGACCAATGCTCCATGCCCTTCTCATCACAATGCTCCATTACCCCTGTCATAACAATGCTCCATGACCCCTGCCATCACAATGTTCCACACCATTGTCATCACAAGGCTCCATGACCCTTGTCATCACAATGCTCCAAGACCCCTGTAATCACAATGCTCCATGCCCTTGTCATCACAAAGCTCCATGACGCAGGTCATCAGAATGATCCATGGCCTTCTCATCACAATGCTCCTTGCCCTTGTCATCACAATGCTCCAAGACCCCTGTAATCACAATGCTCCATGCCCCTTTTCATCTCAGTGCTCCATGAACACTGTCATCACAATGCACCATGCCCATCACCATAATGCTTCAGGCTATTGTCATCACAATGAAATCAAAATGCTCCATGACCTCTGTCATCACAATGCTCCAAACCCTTGTGATCACAATGTTCCATAAAACTTATCATCACAACACCCCATGATACTCATCATCACAATTATCCATGGTCTTCTCATCACAATGCTCCATGAACTTTGTCATCACAATGCTCAATACACTTGTCATCACAATGCTCCGTGACACTTGTCGTCAGTATGCTCCTTGAACCCTGTCATGACAAGGCTCCATGCCTTTTTCATAACAATGATCCATGCCATTTTCATCACAATGCTCCATGCCCTTGTCAGCACAAAGCTCCATGACGCATGTCATCAGAATGCTCTATGGCATTCTCATCACAATGCTCCATGCCCTTGTCATCACAATGCTCCAGGACCCCTGTAATCACAATGCTCCATGCCCCTTTTCATCAGAATGTTCCATGAGAATTGTCATCACAAGGCTCCATGGACTTCCCATCACAATGCTCCAGCACCTTTTCATCACAGTGCTCAATTCCCTTCTCATTACAATGCTCCATGACCCCTGTCATCACAATACTCCATGAACATTTTCAGCCCAATGCTTCATGATCTTCTCATCACAATGCTCCATGACCCATATCATCACAATCCTCCATGACCACTGTCATCACAACACTCCATGACCCCTGACAACACAATGATCTGGGACTCTTGTCATCATAATGCTCCATTTCCTTGTCATCACAATGCTCCATGAACATTTTCAGCCCAATGCTCCATGACACTTGTCATCACAATGATCCATGCCCTTGTCATCCCAATGCTCCATGACCCCTGTAATCACAATGCTCCATGACGCTTATCATCACAGTGCTCCATGACCCTTATCATCACAATTCTCCATGCCTGTGTCATCAAAATCCTACATGACCTTGTCATCACAATGCTCCATGAGCTTGTCATCACAATACTCCATTACCATTTTCATCACAATCCTCCATGAACCTTGGGATCACATTGCTCCATGCCCTTGTCATCACAATGCTCCATGCTCCTTGAAATAAAATGGTCCATGACCTCTGTCATCACAAAGCTCCAACCCCTTGTGATCACAATGTTCCATAACACTTGTCATCACAACACTCCATGATGACTGTCATGACAATACTCCATGCACTTGTCGTCACAATGCTCCATGACCTTTGTCATCACAATTCTCAATACACTTGTCATCACAATGCTCCCTGACACTTGTCGTCAGAATACTCCTTGAACACTGTCATGAAAAGGCTCCATGCCTTTTTCATCAGAATGCTCCATGCCCTTTTCATCACAACGCTCCAGGTCATTGTCATCACAATACTCCACAAGCTCGTCATCAGAATGCTCCATGATCATTGTCTTCAGAATGCTCCATGACCCCTGTCATCACAATGCTCCATACCCCTTGTCATTACAGTGTTCCATGACGCTCGTCATCACAATTATCCATGGTCTTCTCATCACAATGCTCCACAGTCTTGCCATCACAATGCTCCATGCCTTGGTCATCACGATGCTCCACGTCCCCAGTCATCACAATGCTCCATGACCCCTGTCATCACAATGCTCCATACCCCTTGTCATTAGAGTGTTCCATGACGCTCGTCATCACAATTATCCATGGTCTTCTCATCACAATGCTCCACGGTCTTGCCATCACAATACTCCATGCCCTGGTCATCACAATGCTCCATGTCCCCTGTCATCACAATTCTCCACGTTCTTGGCATCACTATGCTCCATGATACTTCTCATCACAGTGTTACATGTTTTGTCCTCACAATTCTCTATGCACTTGTCATCGTAATGCTCCATGACCCCTGTCATAGCAAGCTCCATGTGATTGTCATCACAATGCTTCATGAACATGTCATCAAAATTCTCAATGGCCCTTGTTATCAAAATGCGCCATGACCCTTGTCATCACAATGCTCCAAGCCCTGGTCATCAAAATGCTCCATTACCTTTGTCATCACAATCCTCCATGACACTTGGCATCACAATGCTACATTCCATTGTCATTGCAAGAGACCATGACATATGTCATCACAATGCTCCCTGACACCCTTCTTCACAATACTCCATGACCTTCTCATCACAATGCTCCATGCCCTTGTCATCACAATGCGCCATGCCCACTGTCATCACAATAATCCATGAAACTTGTCAGAAAAATGCTCCATGACCCTGTCATCACAAGGCTCCATGCCATTTCATCACAATGCTCTATGGCCCCTGTCATCACAATGCTCCGTGACTCCAGTCATCACAATGCTTCATGACCTTTGTCATCACAATGGTCCATGCCCTCGTCATCACAAGACTCTGTGACCTTTGTGACCGCAACACTCCATGAACATTTCATCACAATGCTCGGTGACCCTTGTCATCACAATGCTCCATGCCTTTGTCAGCACATTACTCCATGACACATGGCATCAAATGTGCCATGCGCTTGTCATCACAATGCTCCACATTGCTGTCATCACAATGCTCCACAAACCTTGTCATCACAATGCTCCATGCGTTTGTCAGCACAATGATCCATGACCCATGTCATCACAATGTGCCCTGCGTTTCTCATCACAATGCTCCACAGCCTTGTCATCACAATGCTCCATGCACCTCTCATCAAAATGCTCTCTCACCACTGATATCACAATGTTCCATCACTAGTCAACTCAATACTCCCTCCACCCTGTCATCCCAATGTTCCATGACCCTTGTCACAACAATGCTCCATGCTCTTATCATCACAATGCTCCATGACCCCTGACATCACAATGTTCCATAAACACTGTCATCAAAATGTTCCATGACCCTTTTCATCCAATTGCTCCATGACCCTTTCATCACAATTCTCCCTGCCCTTCTCATCACAATGCACCACGCCCTTGTCATCAAAATGCTCCATGGCCTATGTCATCACAATGCTCCAAGACCCTTGTTATTAAAATGATCCATGCCTCTTTTCATCTCAATGCTCCATGAACCCTGTCATCACAATGCTCCATGCCCATCATCATAATGCTTCATGCTATTGTCATCACAATGATATCAAAATTCTCCATGACCTCTCTCATCACAATGCTCCAAACCCTTGTGATCACAATGTTCCATAACACTTGTCATCACAACGCCCCATGACGCTGGTCATCACAATTATCCATGGACTTCTCATCACAATGCTCCATGACCTTTGTCATCACAATTCTCAATACACTTGTCATCACAATGCTCCCTGATACTTGTCATCAGTATGCTCATTGAACCCTGTCATGACAAGTCTCCATGCCTTTTTCAGCACAATGATCCATGCCCTTTTCATCACAATGCTCCATGCCATTGTCATCACAATACTCCACAAGCTTGTCATCAGAATGCTCCGTGACACTTTTCATCTCAATGATCCATGACCCCTGTCATCACAATGCTCCATGACACCTGTCATCACAATGCTCCATGCCCCTTGTCATTACAGTGCTCCATGATGTTCGTCATCACAATTATCCATGGTCTTCTCATCACAGTGCTCCACGGTCTTGCCATCACAATGCTCCATGCCCTGGTCATCACAATGCTCCATGTCCCCAGTCATCACAATGCTCCATGACCCCTGTCATCACAATGCTCCATACCGCTTGTCATTACAGTGCTCCATGACACTCGTAATCACAATTGTCCATGGTCTTCTCATCACAATGCTCCACGACCTTGTCATCAAAATGCTCCATGACCCTTGTCATCACAATGCTCCATGACCACTGTCATAAAAATGCTCCATGACCCTTGTCATCACAAGGCTCCATACCACTTGTCATTACAGTGCTCCATGACACTCCTCATCACAATTATCCATGGTCTTCTCATCACAATGCTCCACGGTCTTGCCATCACAGTGCTCCATGCCTTGGGCATCACAATGCTCCATGTCCCCGGTCATCACAATGCTCCATGACCACTGTCATCACAATGCTCTATACCCCTTGTCATTACAGTGCTCCATGACACTCGTCATCACAATTATCCATGATCTTCTCATCACAGTGCTCCACGACCTTGCCATCACAAGGCTCCATGCCCTGGTCATCACAATGCTCCATGTCCCCAGTCATCACAATGCTCCATGTCCCCGGTCATCACAATGCTCCATGACCACTGTCATCACAATGCTCTATACCCCTTGTCATTACAGTGCTCCATGACGCTCGTCATCACAATTATCCATGGTCTTCTCATCACAGTGCTCCACGGTCTTGCCATCACAATGCTCCATGCCCTGGTCATCACAATTCTCCACGTTCTTGGCATCACTATGCTCCATGATACTTCTCATCACAGTGTTACATGTTTTGTCATCACAAATCTCTATGCACTTGTCATCGCAATGCTCCATGACCCCTGTCATAGCAAGCTCCATGTGATTGTCATCACAATGCTTCATGAACATGTCATCAAAATTCTCAATGGCCCTTGTTATCACAATGCTCCATGACCCTTGTCATCACAATGCTCCAAGCCCTGGTCATCAAAATGCTCCATTACCTTTGTCATCACAATCCTCCATGACACTTGGCATCACAATGCTACATTCCATTGTCATTGCAATAGACCATGACATATGTCATCACAATGCTCCCTGACACCCTTCTTCACAATCCATGACCTTCTCATCACAATGCTCCATGCCCTTGTCATCACAATGCGCCATGCCCACTGTCATCACAATAATCCATGAAACTTGTCAGAAAAATGCTCCATGACCCTGTCATCACAATGCTCCATGCCCTTTCATCACAATGCTCTATGACCCCTGTCATCACAATGCTCCGTGACTCCAGTCATCACAATGCTTCATGACCTTTGTCATCACAATGGTCCATTACCTCGTCATCTCAAGGCTCTGTGACCTTTGTGACCACAACACTCCATGAACATTTCATCACAATGCTCGGTGACCCTTGTCATCACAATGCTCCATGCCTTTGTCAGCACATTACTCCATGACACATGGCATCAAATGTGCCATGCGCTTGTCATCACAATGCTCCACATCGTTGTCATCACAATGCTCCATAAACCTTGTCATCACAATGCTCCATGCGTTTGTCAGCACAATGTTCCATGACCCATGTCATCACAATGTGCCCTGCGTTTCTCATCACAATGCTCCACAGCCTTGTCATCACAATGCTCCATGCACCTCTCATCAAAATGCTCTCTCACCACTGATATCACAATGTTCCATCACTAGTCAACACAATACTCCCGCCACCCTGTCATCACAATGTTCCATGACCCTTGTCACAACAATGCTACATGCTCTTATCATCACAATGCTCCATGACCCGTGACATCACAATGTTCCATAACCCCTGTCATCACAATGCTCCATGACCCTTTTCATCACAATGCTCCATGACCCCTAACATCACAATGTTCCATAAACACTGTCATCAAAATGTTCCATGACCCTTTTCATCCAATTGCTCCATGACCCTGTCATCACAATTCTCCCTGCCCTTCTCATCACAATGCACCACGCCCTTGTCATCAAAATGCTCCATGGCCTATGTCATCACAAAGCTCCATGACCCTTGGAATCACAATGCTCCATGCCATTGTCATCACAAAGCTCCATGAAACCTCTCATCACGTTGCTCCATGCCATTGTCATCACAAAGCTCCATGACTCTTGTCATCACAATGCTCCATGCCCTTGTCATTGCAATCCTCCATGACACATGTATCACTGTGTTCTGTGCCCTTGTCATCACAATGCTCCATGCTCACTCTCATCACAATAATCCATGAAACTTTTCAGACCAATGCTCCATGCCCTTGTCATCACAATGCTCCATTACACCTGTCATAACAATGCTCCATGACGCCTGCCATCACAATGTTCTACGGCCTTGTCATCACAAGACTCCATGGCCCTTGTCATCACAATGCTCCAAGACCCCTGTAATCACAATGCTCCATGCCCATGTCATCACAAAGCTCCCTGACGCATGTCATCAGAATGCTCCATGGCCTTCTCATCACAATACTCCATGCCCTTGTCATCACAATGCTCCAAGACCCTTGTTATTACAATGATCCATGCCTCTTTTCATCTCAATGCTCCATGAACCCTGTCATCACAATGCACCATGCCCATCATCATAATGCTTCATGCTATTGTCATCACAATGAAATCAAAATTCTCCATGACCTCTCTCATCACAATGCTCCAAACCCTTGTGATCACAATGTTCCATAACACTTGTCATCACAACGCCCCATGACGCTGGTCATCACAATTATCCATGGACTTCTCATCACAATGCTCCATGACCTTTGTCATCACAATTCTCAATACACTTGTCATCACAATGCTCCCTGACACTTGTCATCAGTATGCTCATTGAACCCTGTCATGACAAGTCTCCATGCCTTTTTCATCACAATGATCCATGCCCTTTTCATCACAATGCTTCATGCCATTGTCATCACAATACTCCACAAGCTTGTCATCAGAATGCTCCGTGACCCTTGTCATCTCAATAATCCATGAGCCCTGTCATCACAATGCTCCATGACACCTGTCATCACAATGCTCCATGCCCCTTGTCATTACAGTGCTCCATGATGTTCGTCATCACAATTATCCATGGTCTTCTCATCACAGTGCTCCACGGTCTTGCCATCACAATGCTCCATGCCCTGGTCATCACAATGCTCCATGTCCCCAGTCATCACAATGCTCCATGACCCCTGTCATCACAATGCTCCATACCGCTTGTCATTACAGTGCTCCATGACACTCGTAATCACAATTGTCCATGGTCTTCTCATCACAATGCTCCACGCCCTTGTCATCACAATACTCCATGCCCTGGTCATTACAATGCTCCTTGTCCCCTGTCATCACAATTCTCCACGTTCTTGGCATCACTGTGCTCCATGATGCTTTTCATCACAGTGTTACATGCTTTGTCATCACAATTCTCTATGTACTTGTCATCGCAATGCTCCATGATCCCTGTCACAGCAAGCTCCATGTGATTGTCATCACAATGCTTCATGAGCATGTCATCAAAATTCTCAATGGCCCTTGTTATCACAATGCTCCATGACCCTTGTCATCACAATGCTCCAAGCGCTTGTCATCAAAATGCTCCATTACCTTTGTCATCACAATCCTCCATGACACTTGGCATCACAATGCTCCATTCCATTGTCATCGCAATGGACCATGACATATGTCATCACAATGCTCCCTGACACCCTTCTTCACAATACTCCATGACCTTCTCATCACAATGCTCCATGCCCTTGTCATCACAATGCGCCATGCCCACTGTCATCACAATAATCCCTGAAACTTGTCAAACCAATGCAACATGCCCCTGTCATCACAATGCTCCATGCCCTTTCATCACAATGCTCTATGACCCCTGTCATCACAATGCTCCGTGACTCCAGTCATCACAATGCTTCATGACCTTTGTCATCACAATGGTTCATGCCCTCATCATCACAAGGCTCTGTGACCTTTGTCACCACAGCGCTCCATGAACATTTCATCACAATGTTCGGTGACCCTTGTCATCCCAATGCTCAATGCCTTTGTTAGCACAATACTCCATGACCCATGGCATCACAATGTGCCATGCGCTTGTCATCACAATGCTCCACATCTTTGTCATCACAATGCTCCATAAACCTTGTCATCACACTGCTCCATGCACTTCTCATCAAAATGCTCTCTCACCACTGATATCACAATGTTCCATCACTAGTCAACACAATACTCCCTCACCCCTGTCATCACAATATTCCATGACCCTTGTCACAACAATGCTATATGCCTTTATCATCACAATGCTCCATTCCCCTGACATCACAATGTTCCATGACCCCTGTCATCACAATGCTCCCTGCCCTTCACAACAGAATGCACCACACCCTTGTCATCAAAATGCTCCATGACCTTTGTCATCACAAAGCTCAATGACCCTTGTCATCACAATGCTGCAAGCCATTGTCATCACAATGCTCCATGAACCCTCTCATCAAATTGTTCCATGCCCTTGTCATCACAGGCTCCATGATGCTTTTCATCACAATGCTCGATGCCATTCTTATCACAATGCTCCATGCGCTTCTCATTACAATCCTCCATGACCCATGTATCACAGTGTTCCATGCCCTTGTCATCACAATGCTCCTTGCCCCCTCTCATCACAATAATCCATGAAATTTTCAGACCAATGCTCCATGCCCTTGTCATCACAATGCTCCATTACCCCTGTCATAACAATGCTCCATGACCCCTGCCATCACAATGTTCCACAGCCTTGTCATCACAAGGCTCCATGACCCTTGTCATCACAATGCTCCAAGACCGCTGTAATCACAATGCTCCATGCCCTTGTCATCACAAAGCTCCATGACGCATGTCAACAGAATGCTCCATGGCCTTCTCATTCACGATGTTCCATGCCTTTGTCATCACAATGCTCCAAGACTCCTGTAATCGCAATGCTCCATGCCCCTTTTCATCTCAATGCTCCATGAACCCTGTCATCACAATGTACCATGCCCATCATCATAATGCTTCAGGCTATTGTCATCACAATGAAACCAAAATGCTCCATGACCTCTGTCATCACAATGCTCCAAATCCTTGAGATCAATATGTTCCATAACACTTATCATCACAACGCCCCATGACGCTCGTCATCACAATTATCCATCGTCTTCTCATCACAATGCTCCATGACCTTTGTCATCACAATACTCAATACCCTTGTCATCACAATGCTCCCTGACACTTGTTGTCAGTTTGCTCCTTGAACCCTTTCATGACAAGGCTCCATGGCTTTTTCATCACAATGATCCATGCCCTTTTCATCACAGTGCTCCAAGACCGCTGTAATCACAATGCTCCATGCCCTTGTCATCACAAAGCTCCATGATGCATGTCATCAGAATGCTCCATGGCCTTCTCATCACAATGCTCCATGCCCTTGTCATCACAATGCTCCAAGACCCCTGTAATCACAATGGTCCATGCCCCTTTTCATCAGAATGCTCCATGAGACTTGTCATCACAAGGCTCCATGGTCTTCTCATCACAGTGCTCCAGTACCTTGTCATCACAATGCTCCATGACCCCTGTCATCACAGTACTCCATGGACATTTTCAGCCCAATGCTCCATGACCTTCTCATCACAATGCGCCATGACCCCTGTCATCACAATGCTCCATGACCACTGTCATCACAACGCTCCATGAACCCTGACAACACAATGATCCGGGACTCTTGTCATTAAAATGCTCCATGACCATTGTCATCACAATGATCCATGACCCCTCTAATCACAATGCTCCATGATGCTTCTCATCACAGTGCTCCATGAAACTTGTCATCATAATGCTCCTTGCCTTTGTCAACAAAATGGTACATAATCTTGTCATCACAATTCTCCATGCGCTTGTCATCACAATCCTCCATGACCATTGGGATCACATTGCTTCATGCCCTTGCCATGTCTCTCTTGCCTTTATGGTTTTTACAGATATTCGGATGTCCCTTTTGACCGGTGGTAAGTGACAATTCTTTGTAGTGTGGATTTGTATTGTGTGCTTGCTTGATTGGCCAAAAAGGGCGTATGCGTTTTCTTCTGAATATATTCAGGAGAAAATGCATACACCCTTTTTGGCCAAGTGCATCTCTGTCCAAGTTTGGATGCTTTTCCTGTGCTTTAAAGGCGATTCCAATTTACCTCTTGAAATATGTTTTGTGCAATTCTGCCTCATTTTCAAGTCCGCTTCATTGCCTTCCCTCAACAGATTTTTGGAAGAGAGTAGTCCTTTATAAGTCTGCAGGTTTGTGAATTGCTGTGCCCCTGAGCTCCAATTTTCAAATCCCATCTTTGTGAGCTGGCCGCAAATCCACAATTTTGCTTCAGGACCTATACGGGTTCCAGGGGTCGCTATATTGGTTCCCTGTGGGTGGTTGAGGCTTTGGTTAATTCTTCTTCCTGACGGGAAATTAGAGTGACATGTGCCCGTCCAAATGCCTACATCTACTCTCTGATTGGTTCTCCCTCTTCCCTTTCATCCTCTGCACAATTAGCAAACTGTGCGAACCAGGAGGTTATAGGGGCTGACTCTCCTAAGTTCGGAGATTGATAGTAAAGCAGTTGGAATGCCAAAGTGGAGCACAAGGAGAGGAAAAATTAGGAGAGTTTTAGAAACCTTTCGCCATCACAGGGTGTCCATTTTCTAGGTTTCCCATACATGTTATAATTGTAGTGATATACCCTTCTACCTGGAGATTTGGGACACATGGAATGGTGGCATACATTACTACTTTAAAAGGTCTGCGTTTTCTCTCCCAATCTCACCAGTCCTCTCAGTCCCAAGTGTCCAGCCTTATGTCTCATCCAGCTGTCTTTGCAGATAGGGTCATTCCAGGTTTCATCAGAAACCCTGAAGGAATTGTGTAAGAATTTCACTGTTTTTGGGGGTTTTTTTGTAATTCATTTTTATAATGGGGTTGAGCTGATTTTCACTGACGTGTTTATGCCAGTCTAGACACAATTGATTCCCTTACGGAGACATATCAATACATAGGTTTTAAGATTCTTAGTAGTCAGATATATTCCTCTGTGGGGCATAGGGGTGTTGAGTCCCGTTCACTGAGGAAGGTGTAGGTCTTGTCTATTCTGTATTTGGTTTATGGAATGGTACCTGTGCTAATATCAAACTCTGGTTTTATGCATCACCCCACCTCTCCTTTCCCCTGAAGCAGGCATAAGAGATTTTTGCTAAATGTGAGACTCTGTTCTCTTTCCTAATTCAGTTCATGTGTTGTGATATTGACATTCCCTCTATAAGTGATATCTTATGATAAGATTCTTTTTCTGTGTGACTAATTTCCCTTAAAATCATCATACCTAAATCCACTCTTTATGCTGCTACTGGCCTTATATACATTGATTTCACGTCTGAGTGATATTCCGTTGTACAAAATTACCACAAGTTCTTTATGCATTTCTCTTTTTCCTGGGATATTTTAGGTGTACCAAAGTTGAGGTTCTTGTATGCAGAGCAGCCCTAAACTTTTGGGTGCCTGTGTCTTATTGACATTTAGTCTTCCCAAGTTATATGTCCATGCGTTGAAGTCCCCTTGCTCCGGGGCTTTGTATTTTAGATGTTTCAAAAACAGCATACACTTCTTCAGAGTGGCTCTTGGATATTTATACCCCACCCATCAGCGTGACTAGGCTCCCTGTTTTCCATGGCCTCTCCTGCATTTCTGGTTTGTACACATTTTTTGGATGGCCTTTCTGAGCAGTGGAAATTGAGACTTCTTTGTTGTGCGGATTTGCATTTCCCTCTTGCTTGGTTTGCCAAAAACTCTGCATGTGTTTTTTTACTGAAGATATTCACGAAAAAAACGCATACACCCTTTTGCCCAACCGCATCATTTTAGAAATTCTGCTGCTTTTCATATGCTTTAAATGTGAGTACAATCTACCTTTTGAAATCTGTTTCCTGCAATTCTGCCTCTCATTCAGATCCTCTTCGTTGCCTTACCTGAATATATTTTTGGACGTTGGTTATCATTTATATCTTTGCAGGTCTTTGAATTGTCTGCTCCTGAGCTCCATTTTGCAACTCGCTTTTTTTGTGAGCTGGCCGCCAAACCATTGGATTACTTCCGGCCCTATTCTGGTTCTGGGGAGGCAGGCTGAGCCTTTGGTTAATTCTTCTTCCTAATGGGAAATTAGAGTGACATGTGCCTGTCAAAAGTCCTACAGCTAATCTCTCATTGGTTCCCCCGCTTCCCATTTATCATCTGCACAAATTGCAAACTGTGTGAAACAGGAGGTTAAAGGTGCTGATTCTCCAAGTGGGGAGATTGTTAGTAATGTGGCTGGAATGGCGAACCCCAGCAGCAGGAGATCAAAAATGAGGTGCATTTTAGACACCTTTCCTGAGCACACGGTGTACATTCATCTCGGTTTCCCAGGCATGTTTTCGCTGTCAGAAGATTCCCTTGAACCTGCAGATTTGGGACCCATGGAATGGGTACCAGGCAGTATTACTTTAAAAGGTCTGCATTTCCTCACCCAGCCTCTCTAACATCTCTTAGCGTGCATAGCTTCCAGCCTTATATAATCATCCTGCTGTGGGTCTACATGTGTTCAATCCATGTTACATCGTAGCCCTTCAACAAAAGTTGTAAGAATTTTTGTCTGTCTCACTGTTTTTATAAATAGTTTAAAATTTATTTTTATATTGGTTACAGCTGATTTTCAAAGCTCTGTTTTTTGCTGCTGTACATCCACTTGATTCATGTACTGTGAGACAACAATAACTTCTTTTTCAGATGCTTACCAGTCATATGTATTATTTTCCAGTGACTTGAGTGGGCTGAGTGCAGTTCTTTGAGGTACCGTGTAGGCCTTGTCAGTTATTCAATTTGGTACTTGGAATGGTATCTTTGCTAATTTCAACCTCCTGGATAATACCTCACCATTCCCCACCTTTCCCATTTAGCAGCCTTATGTCTATTTTCTACATATTTGACTATGTTTCTGTTTTGTAATTTATTTCATGTGTAGCCATTTTTGATTCCACCTTTAAGTGACATCTTATGATATGTGTCTTTTTCTTTCTGACATATGTCACTTAGAATGATCGTATGTAACTCCTCCAGAGTTGTTACAACTGGCCTTATTTCATTGATTTCTGGATGAGTAATATTCCACTCTACATAAGTACCCCATCTCTTTTATCCATTTTATCCTTCCAGGGACATTTAGGTTATATCCAAGTTGAGGCCCTTTTTAACAGAGAGGTGGTAAACGTTCGGGTGCCTGTTTTCTGTCAATTTTTGTTTTTCCCAAGGTACACGCCCATGAGTGCAAGTGCCCTATGCTCTGTAGCTCATTTTTTAGATGTTTTAGCAAACACAATACACTTCTCCAGAGTGGCCGTTGGCAAATTACATTTCCACTATCAGCCTCACAGGGCTCCCTTTTCTCCTCGCCCTGTCCTGCATTTCTGGTGTTTACACTTTATGTGGATGGCCCTTCTGACTGATGTGAAGTGATACATTTTGTGATATTGATTTCCAGTGCCCACCTGTTTGGTTGGATAAAAAGTGTGTATGGCCTTTACTTGAATATATTCAGAAAAAATGCATACACCCTTTTTGGCCAACTGCATCATTGGCGATGTTCAGCCCCTTTTCTTGTGCTTTAATGGGGAGTCCTTTCTACCTCTTCAAATCTGTTTCCTGCCACTCTCCCTTGCTTACAAGTCCTTTTCTGTGACTTACCTCAAGACATTTTTCGATGATAGATATTTTCAACTCTGCAGTTTCATGAATTTTAGTGCCCTTGAGTTGCATTTTTCAACTTGTGTTTTTGGAAACTGGACACAAAACAGCGGGATTTCCTCTAGCCCTATTCTGTTTCCGTGGGCAATTCTAGCCTTTGATGAATTTGTCTTCTGGATTGGAAATTAGAGTGGCATGTGCCTGTCCGAACACCTAAGACTTGTCTCTAAATTTTTCTCATCCTTCTGCTTCATCCTCTGGACAAATTCCAAACTGTGTGCAACAGGATGTTGACGGTGCTGATATCCCCAAGTGAGGAGATTGTTAGGAAAGATGCTGGAGGGTTGAACCCGAGCACCAGGCAATGAGGAGATGAGGTGCCTTTTCCAAACGCTTTCCGATCAAACGGTGTACCATCCTCTAGGTGTGACAGGCATGTTTTAGCTGTAGGAAGGGTCCCGTGCATGTAATGAGAACACCAGGGATTTTTCCAAATCAGTGCCTCCCCGAACCCCAAACTGGGGAATTTTTAAGCTACGGCTACACGTATGTCCTTTAAGGGCCTTGGGAAATAGGCAGATGCCAAACTTTAGATGACTGAAATCTTCAGGGTCAGAAGCGTTCACGATTGGCCTTGCTTAGTTTACATTTTATCTGTCATTGATAGATGATGTCAATAAAAATATCTATTATTTTTCAGATTATTTCCCCTTATAGGTTATTGCAAAATATTCAGTGTAGTTCCCTGTGCTATACAGTAGTTCCTTGTTGATGATCTATTTTATACATAGCAGTGTGTATGTGTTAATCCCAAAGTGTTAATTTATCCCTTCTCCTACCTTTCCCCTTTGGTAATAATAAATTATAAGATTTTATACTTCTCAGAAATGGGGGAGCTGAAAGAGAGGTATCATTTTCAATGGAAAAGCATTCAAAACAAGATTGAAGCTTCAGCCAAGAGTATTCGATGTACATCCATGGAAATAAATCACTTCATTTCTCTAATGTTGACCTGACAAATAAGACAGACGTCTTCACTGAACTTGCTTATAGGAAAGTGATGGAAATATCAAATGTAAGTCTTAGAAACATCTTATTTTACCCGAGCATTATACACTGCTCTATGTTAACTACAGTTTGGCTCACACATCTGTTCTTTGAAGTTACAATGTTCTCAATTTCTGTTACTGATCCTCCAGAGTGGACCCCAACAGGAGTCCCCGTGCCCAGTGTCATTGGAGCCAACAGGTCAAGACTGAGTTTGGTTCAGAAGCAAAGGAAATATTATTTTGAAAACAGAATGGAGAGGTGAGAGCGTGCACTCCCACATGGGCTGTGGGCTGGGCTGCTGTGTAGGGTCCCCGGCAGCGTCAGTGGGAGGGAGGGGATGGAGCTCTCGAGGGCTGCATTGGCTGCAGCTCAGGCTCTATGCCGCGGAGTCTGCATGGGACCCCGCTAGCTGAGGTGTCGACCCAGCCATTCTGCACTAGGAAATCGGGTCTGAAGTGCCGGGTGTGGGACCTCTGCATGCGTAACCCTAGGAGCACGTGAAATTAGACAAAGCACAAAGGAAAAACAAGTTAGGCTTTATTTTATTGCCCAGATTCTCTTTTTATCTCCCAGGAATTTTTAATGAACGTTGCTGGAGACGAACACCTCCTCTGCTTTTTGTTCCGTTCCTTATTCTTGGGGTGTTGAGGGTGCAGACCTCTCTTTTGTAACTGCTTCATGCTGTGGTGGGAGGCCTGATACATATGGGGAGGGGCAAAATGTCTCACCACCAGCCTCCTGGTGAGGTTGATTGTCCCAAGGCCTCCTGCCTCACTTCTCATCCGCCTGAGCACCAGCATTGGAAGTGTTACAGATTCTAATGACCTTTAAGGGTCCAGGAAAGAGAGGCGCAGAGATGCTGCAGTGGCAGGTTTCACCCCACCCCACATATGTTCGGCGACCTTAGGCTGACAGTTTTTGCCAGACTAGATGCTCTGACCAGTAGTCTGTGCTTTCTTTAATTAGGTCCCTGAATTAATGTACAAACAGCACCATGTGTCAGAGCCCTGCCCGCGCAACTCCCAGACAGTCCAGGGTCAGTGGTGATCCAGGACCATGACGTCCACTGAGTCAACGGCCTTTAGAAGTAGCCAGCAGTCCAGCCGGTCATATTGGCCACTATCACCGCGGTGTCTGTAGGGTTTTCTATGGTGAAAGCGTGATATACGTTTCCCCCGCCAAGCTTATTAGCTCCCCTCTGGGTGCAGTAAGTCCTGCAAGCAGTAGTCTGCTCTTTCGGGGCACAGTCTTGTCGTTTTCTGAGAGAAACTACAGGTCAAGTGATGGCCACACGAGTCATCTTGGGGGCCCGTTGCCCCCGTTTATCTCTCTGGAGGTTGGAGTTGGAGGGCCTCCTCACTCGAGGTCAGTGTGTCCACAGAGCGACCCCTGCAACTTCAGGGCATGATGGGTGGTTAGGATCACCACGTGGGGTCCTTTTCCCTTAGGAGGGAGCTGGCCTTGCGGGCTGCTGATTTCCAGCTTTTTAGATACCCCAGTATCCTGGCCTGATGAGTCGGTGGGCAAAGCCCTTGGTGACCATAGTTTATCATACCTGAAGGGCATTCTTGTGTTGCTCCATTTCAAGTGGTCCCAGTTTTTGCACTAAGGCTCCAAGGGCGATTAACCTTTGACCAGGTATGTAAAGGTCAAAGGGTTTAGCTAAATTAGGCAGTTCCTGGGCAAGGGTCTGTATTGACTGCTCTTTCCATTCTTGAAAGGCTGCTTCTGGATTCTATTCAAAAGGATCATCATCTTTTCGTGTCAGTGTTTCATGTAGAGGCCCAGCTATTACACTGTAGTTAGGGATCCAGATGCAGAAAACCTTGGCCTCCCCAGGAACCCCTAAGCTGTCTTCTAGTTTTAGAAGAGGTAAGGCTGCCAATGGCTTCTTCCCTATCCTGGGATGCGTTTCTCCGAATATCTGTGAGAATGAAGCCCAGGCATGTCACCTTAGCCTGGGATATTTGAGCGTTTTTCTTGGACACCTTCTATCCTTTCTTGGCTAGGTAGTTCAGAGGCGTCTTTAGTAGGCCTGGCGATCAGAATGTCATCTGCATATTGAAGGAGGGTTCCCTTTTACAGAGGTTGAACTTTTAGGTCTTTAGAGGACATTTCCCCAATGATGGTGTGGGGATTTTTGAACCATTGGGGCAGGACGGCCCAGCATTATTGCTTTTGTTGCATGTTGTGTCCTGCCACTCACAAGCCAAAAATTCTTGTGACTCTGAGATGAATGGAATACAGAAGAAGGCATCATTGAAGTCTAATACAGAATGCCATGGCCTGGTGGAAGGTAGAATGACCAGCAGGGAGTAGGAAATAGGAGCTACTGGATGTATATCCTCGGTGGCTTCACTGACTGTCCTGATATCCTTTACCAGGTCTCCAGCAGCCCATGGGGCTCTCGTGGTCAGGCCAATCCCAGGATATGGAGCTCACCTGGGCTGCACCCCTACCCCACAGCCCACGGGGCTCTCGTGGTCAAGTCCCTCCCAGGGTATGGAGCTCACCTCTGCAGCTACCCAGCAGCCCATGGGGCTCTCCTACTCAGTCCCATCCCAGGATACGGAGCTCCGCTGGGCAGGTACCCCAGCAGGGCTGGACATACAGGAACTGTGCACATAGCCCACCTTGCAGAGAACCCCCAGCTCACCTGTCGCTCACAGCTGACACAGAATACCTCAGAGCAGGACTTGAACTAACAAACAGCAGCTCTGACAGGTCTGTGACCATGGCTATCACTCTCTGCAGGCTCTTTCTGCCTGGTCTTCCAGACACTTCCACTGCAGCCAGGGCACCAGGCCTCTGTCTCCACCCACCATCACTCCTCTCCCTGACTCCTGGGTTCCTCTCATTAGGATAGGGTCTTCTTGAAGTTGTTTTCCACTTATGGACCAGATAAAATGATAAGAAAACAAGCCACAGCTGCAGCCCCTTGTCTATCCTGACTCTCAAGAGCCCACACCTGTTCCTAGGGCCTGGCCCGTTTAGCAAGTTTCATTTTCTGCAACTGTGAGCCCCTGAGGGGTGCGGATTGGCTGATTTTGGTAGCCTGAAACTGCCTGCCAGCCCTCCACAGGTGTGCCTGGGTTGAGGGCAATATAAACAGCTCTCCAGTGAGCGACAGCCCTTGTAGCTGTGACTGACGCCATATTCTCTGCCCCGTAGGCAGTGCCGGGGTTGTGCTGGTGGGAAGGAGTGAGGGACCGTGGCATGGTGGGTGGCCCAGTGTGAGTGGGGCTCTGCTGGACTTTCTGCAGGAGTTGCCAGGCTGCCACCTGCTAAAGAAGAGGATGTGTCACCGATACCTGCCGCTGGAATTTCTCCCCAGGCAGAGGTGAGGAAGTAAAAAAGCAGTGGGGGCCGTGGCAGGAGGAGTATCTCAGGCAGGGAAATGGAAAGCTTCCAGAAGAGCATCTGGGGCCAGGACCATCCTGACTGGCCTGCAGGCACCAAGTCGGCCTGTGTGCTGTCTCTGGTGTGGCTCCACAGCCCTTCCTCTAAGCTTGCAAGTTCTTGTACATATACAGGTGTTTTACCTGGAAAGGGTGGGAAGAGTTCAGCTGCAGCAGTACTGGGGCTCAGCTCACGTTTACTCACAGATGCCTTGGAACGGTCCCCCAGCTTTGCAATGAGGACCCTCCTTGCTTGGGGGGTGGGCTGCTGGCTGTATGGGAGATGATTCCCCACCTCTGACCAATTTCAGAATTGTTTACTGCTGGAGCAAGTGCCCTGATAGGGTTTTCCTCTGTATAACTGGTGGGTTCAGGTTTTTTTTCCTTTTTTGGTTCAAGTTAGATTTTATTCCTGTTTTATGTATTTATTGATGTAAGCATGGAAATAATTCATTCATATAAATACATCTGTGTGAAGGGAAGAACTTTTTTCTGTTTTATTTTTAAATTTTATTTTTTTTAATTTTAAAATATAATTTTATTTATATTTTTATACAGCAGGTTATTATTAGTTATGTATTTTATGCATATACATGTATACAGGTCAATCCCAATCTCCCAACATATGCCACCACCACCACACCATGGCATCCCACACTTGGTGTCCATACGTGTGTTCTCTACCTCTGTGTCTCTATTTCTTCCCTGCAAACCAGTTCATCTATACCATTTTTCTAGGTTCCACATATATGCATTAATATACAATATTTGTTTTTCTCTTTCTGACTTACTTCATTCTGTATGACAGTCTCTAGATCCATCGACGTCTCTACAAATGACCCAGTTTCATTCCTTCTTATGGCTGAGTTATATTCCATTTTATATATGTACCACATCTTTATCCATTCGTCTGTCTGTGGGTATTTAGGTTGCTTCCATTACCTGGCTATTGTAAATAGTGCTGAAATGAGCATTGTGGTGAATGTGCCTTTTTGATTTATGGTTTTCTCTGGGTATATGCCCAGAAGTGGGATTGCTGAATCATATGGTAATTCTATTTCTAGTTTTTTTAAGGAAACTCCATACTGTTGTCCATCGTGACTGTATCAATTTACATTTCCACCACTAGTGGAAGAGGGATCCTTTTGTCCACACGCTCCCCAGAATTTGTTGTTTGTAGATTTTCTGATGATGCCGATTCTAACAGGTGTGAGGTGATACCTCATAGTAGTTTTGATTTGCATTTCTCTAATAATTAGTGATGTTGAGCAGCTTTTCATGTTGGTCTTGGCCATCTCTGTGTCTTCTTTGAAGAAACGTCTCTTTAGATCTTCTGCCCATTTTTGTATTGGGTTGTTTGTTTTTTTAATATTAAGCTGCATGAGCTCTTTATATATATTGGAGATTAAACCTTTGTCCATTGATTCGTTTGCAAATATTTTCGCCCATTCTGAGGGATGCTTTTTGCCATTCCCGTTTTTTTAACAAAAAAAGAAAGAAAGAAAAAGAAGCAGAACACTAATGTGTGTAAAATATGCCTTTTGAAACTGTCGTTTTGAAATATGGACGTCCTTTGAATTTTTTCGTCGATATATGACCCCAGGATTTGTTTTCAGGGCAGGTGTCATTTACAGGCCTGCAATGATTTTGAATATCAACTGACCATTAGCGCTGGGATTAAAGCTGCTGTTTTGTGTAACGGCCACAATGTGGCAGCAGTTCTCCCTTACCAAATCTGGTTACTGGGGCAACAGAGCCTCAATGGAAGTCGTGTTTTAGATTGGAATGTAGAATGGAATGTACCAGGAGAAAGCCCCTCAAGTTTGTCTCACTACTTCTTGTTCGTGTTTTTAGTTTAATTTTTTATTACAGCAAATTTGATTACAATGTTTGGCTTGTTGTAGGTGTGGAAGATGTGGTTCTTTTACACATATACATATGTCTGTTCTTCCTGGGATCCTTTTCCCATGTACCTTATGACAGAATGTTGAGTAGTCTTCTCTTGGTATTCTGTAGGTCTTTGGTGATTATATATGTCACCTGTGTTTGTATATGTCTGTTAACCCCAATATCATAATGAAACCAATCCTCACACCTTTCCATTGGTGAACCATAAGTTTGTTTAATGAATCTCTGATTGCCCTTCTCCGTGGAAATATCTGCCCTGGTATCCATTTTTCGGTCACACCTATAAGAGATATGATATGATATGTGTCTTTCACTTTCTGACTTACTACAAGTCACGTGATTACCTCTAGACACACCTACGGTGCTGCAAATGGCATTGTGTCCTTGTATTCCTTGGCTTCTATTCTGCCTTAGCGAGGTCCATTTTCAACAATGTGATTCCCTGAGGGCTGAGGATTAGCTGACCTGGGTAGCCTGACCCTGCCGGCCGGCCCTCCCCTGGTGTGCCTGGGTTGAGGTCAATATAAACAGCGCTGCAGGCAGCAATAGCCCCTGAAGCTGTGTCAGACTCCATATTCTCTGCCCCGTCAGCAGTCTCGGGGCTGTGCTGGTGGGAGGCAGTGAGGGGCCACGGCTTTGTGGGTGGCCCTGTGTGAGTGGGTCTCTGCTGGTCTTTCTGCAGGAGTTGCCAGGCTGCCACCTGTAAAGAAGAGGATGTGGCACCCATACCTTCTGCTGGAATTTCTCTCCGGACAGAGGTGAAAGTAAAAAATCAGTGGGGGCCGGGACAGGAGGGGTATCTCAGGCAGGGCAATGGAAAGCTTCCAGAAGAGCGCCCAGGGCCAGGACCATCCTGACTGGCCTGCAGGCACCAAGTTGGCCTGCGTGCTGTCGCTGGTGTGGCTCCACGGCCCTTCCTCTAGGCTTTCAAGCCCTTGTACATATTCAGGTGTTTTACCTGGGAAGGGTGGGAAAAGTTCAAAGGCATCTGGCCTGTGGCTCAGGTCACGGTTACTCACAGATGCCTCGGAATGGCCCCCACCTTTGCAATGAGGACGCTCTTTGCATAGGAGTGGGCTGCTGGCTGTATGGGAGATGATTCCCCACCTCTGACCAATTTCAGAATTGTTTACCGCTGGAGCAAGTGCCCTGATAGGGTTTTCCTCTGTCTAACTCGTGGGTTCAGGTTTTTTTTTTTTCTTTTTTGGTTCAAGTTAGATTTTATTCCTCTTTTATGTATTTATAGATATAAGCATGGAAATAATTCATTCATATAAATACATCTGTGTGAAGGGAAGAACTTTTTTCTGTTTTATATTAAATTTTATTTTTTAAAATTTTGAAATTTAATTTTATTATTTTTTTATACAGCAGGTTATTATTTGCTATGTATTTTATGCATATGCATGTATACAGGTCAATCCCAGTCTCCCAACTCATCCCAACACCACCTCCCCATGGCTTCCCACCCTTGGTGTCCATACGTGTGTTCTCTACCTCTGTGTCTCTATTTCTTCCCTGCAAACCAGTTCATCTGTACCATTTTTCTAGGTTCCACATATATGCATTAATATACAATATTTGTTTTTCTCTTTCTGACTTACTTCATTCTGTATGACAGTCTCTAGATCCATCGACGTCTCTACAAATGACCCAGTTTCATTCCTTCTTATGGCTGAGTAATATTCCATTTTATATATGTACCACATCTTTATCCATTCGTCTGTCTGTGGGTATTTAGGTTGATTCCATTACCTGGCTATCGTAAATAGTGCTGAAATGAGCATTGTGGTGAATGTGCCTTTTTGATTTATGGTTTTCTCTGGGTATATGCCCAGAAGTGGGATTGCTGGATCATATGGTAATTCTATTTCTAGTTTTTTTTGGAAACTCCATACTGTTCTCCATCGTGACTGTATCAATTTACATTTCCACCACTAGTGGAAGAGGGATCCGTTTGTCCACACCCTCCCCAGAATTCGTTGTTTGTAGATTTTCTGATGATGCCGATTCTAACAGGAGTGAGCTGATACCTCATTGTAGTTTTGATTTGCATTTCTCTAATAATTAGTGATGTTGAGCAGCTTTTCATGTGCGTCTTGGCCATCTCTGTGTCTTCTTTGAAGAAACGTCTCTTTAGATCTTCTGCCCATTTTTGTATTGGGTTGTTTGTTTTTTTAATATTAAGCTGAATGAGCTCTTTATATATATTGGAGATTAAACCTTTGTCCATTGATTGGTTTGCAAATATTTTCGCCCATTCTGAGGGATGCTTTTTGCCATTCCCGTATTTTTAACAAAAAAAGAAAGAAAGAAAAAGAAGCAGAACACTAATGTGTGTAAAATATGCCTTTTGAAACTGTCGTTTTGAAATATGGACATCCTTTGAAATTTTTGGTCGATATATGAACACAGGATTTGTTTTCAGGGCAGGTGTCTTTTACAGGCCTGCAATGATTTTGAATATCAACTGACCATTAGCGCTGGGATTAAAGCTGCTGTTGTGTGAAACGGCCACAAGGTGGCAGCAGTTCTCCCTTACCAAATCTGGTTACTGGGGCAACAGAGCCTCAATGGAAGTCGTGTTCTAGATTGGAATTTAGAATGGAATGTGCCAGGAGAAAGCCCCTCAAGTTTGTCTCACTACTTCTTGTTCGTGTTTTTAATTTAATTTTTTATTTTTTATTACAGGCAATTTGATTACAGTGTTTGGCTTGTTGTAGGTGTGGAAGATGTGGCTCTTTTACACATACACATATGTCTGTTCTTCCTGAAATCCTTTTCCCATGTACCTTATGACAGAATGTTGAATAGTCTTCTCTTGGTATTCTGTAGGTCTTTGGTCATTATATATGTCACCTGTGTTTGTATATGTCTGTTAACCCCAATATCATAATGAAACAAATCCTCACACCTTTCCATTGGTGAACCATAAGTTTGTTTAATGAATCTGTGATTGCCCTTCTCCGTGGAAATATCTGCCCTGGTATCCATTTTTTGGTCACACCTATAAGAAATATGATATGATATGTGTCTTCACTTTCTGACTTACTACAAGTCACGTGATTACATCTAGACACACCTACGGTGCTGCAAATGGCATTGTGTCCTTTTATTCCTTGGCTTCTATTCTGCCTTAGCGAGGTCCATTTTCAACAATGTGATTCCCTGAGGGCTGAGGATTAGCTGACCTGGGTAGCCTGACCCTGCCGCCCGGCCCTCCCCAGGTGTGCCTGGGTTGAGGTCAATATAAACAGCGCTGCAGGCAGCAATAGCCCCTGAAGCTGTGCCTGACTCCATGTTTTCTGCCCCGTCAGCAGTCTCGGGGCTGTGCTGGTGGGAGGGAGTGAGGGGCCACGGCTTTGTGGGTGGCCCGGTGTGAGTGGGTCTCTGCTGGACTTTCTGCAAGAGTTGCCAGGCTTCCACCTGTAAAGAAGAGGATGTGTCACCTATACCATCCACTGGAATTTCTCTCCGGACAGAGGTGAGGAAGGAAAAAAGCAGTGGGTGCCGGGACAGGAGGGGTATCTCAGGCAGGGCAATGGAAAGCTTCCAGAAGAGCACCCAGGGCCAGGACCATCCTGGCTGGCCTGCAGGCACCAAGTTGGCCTGCATGCTGTCGCTGGTGTGGCTCCACGCCCCTGCCTTTAGGCTTTTAAGCCCTTGTACATATTCAGGTGTTTTACCTGGGAAGGGTGGGAATAGTTCAAGAGCAGCTTGCCTGGGGCTCAGCTCACGGTTACTCACAGATGTCTCGGCATTGCCCCCAGCTTTGCAATGAGGATGCCCCTTGCGTAGGAGTGGGCTGCTGGCTCTATGGGAGATGATTCCCCACCTCTGACCAATTTCAGAATTGCTTACCGCTGGAACAAGTGCCCTGATAGGGTTTTCCTCTGTCTATCTGGTGGGTTCAGTTTTTTTTTTCTTTTTTGGTTCAAGTTAGATTTTATTCCTCTTTTATGTATTTATAGATATAAGCATGGAAATAATTCATTCATATAAATACATCTGTGTGAAGGGAAGAACTTTTTCCTCTTTTATTTTTAAATTTTATTTTTTAAAATTTTGAAATTTAATTTTATTTATTTTTTTATACAGCAGGTTATTATTAGTTATGTATTTTATGCATATACATGTATACAGGTCAATCCCAATCTCCCAACTCATCCCACCACCACCACCCCATGGCTTCCCACACTTGGTGTCCATACGTCTGTTCTCTACCTCTGTCTCTATTTCTTCCCTGCAAACCAGTTCATCTGTACCATTTTTCTAGGTTCCACATATATGCATTAATATACAATATTTGTTTTTCTCTTTCTGACTTACTTCATTCTGTATGACAGTCTCTAGATCCATCGACGTCTCTACAAATGACCCAGTTTCATTCCTTCTTATGGCTGAGTAATATTCCATTTTATATATGTACCACATCTTTATCCATTCGTCTGTCTGTGGGTATTTAGGTTGCTTCCATTACCTGGCTATCGTAAATAGTGCTGAAATGAGCATTGTGGTGAATGTGCCTTTTTGATTTATGGTTTTATCTGGGTATATGCCCAGAAGTGGGATTGCTGGATCATATGGTAATTCTATTTCTAGTTTTTTTAAGGAAACTCCATACTGTTCTCCATCGTGACTGTATCAATTTACATTTCCACCACTAGTGGAAGAGGGATCCTTTTGTCCACACCCTCCCCAGAATTCGTTGTTTGTAGATTTTCTGATGATGCCAATTGTAACAGGTGTGAGGTGATACCTCATTGTAGTTTTGATTGGCATTTCTCTAATAATTAGTGATGTTGAGCAGCTTTTCATGTGCGTCTTGGCCATCTCTGTGTCTTCTTTGAAGAAACGTCTCTTTAGATCTTCTGCCCATTTTTGTATTGGGTTGTTTGTTTTTTTAATATTAAGCTGCATGAGCTCTTTATATATATTGGAGATTAAACTTTTGTCCATTGATTCGTTTGCAAATATTTTCGCCCATTCTGAGGGATGCTTTTTGCCATTCCCGTTTTTTTAACAAAAAAAGAAAGAAAGAAAAAGAAGCAGAACACTAATGTGTGTAAAATATGCCTTTTGAAACTGTCGTTTTGAAATATGGACGTCCTTTGAATTTTTTGGCCAAAATATGAACCCAGGATTTGTTTTCAGGGCAGGTGTCATTTACAGGCCTGCAATGATTTTGAATATCAACTGACCATTAGCGCTGGGATTAAAGCTACTGTTGTGTGAAACGGCCACAAGGTGGCAGCAGGTCTCCCTTACCAAATCTGGTTACTGGGGCAACAGAGCCTCAATGGAAGTTGTGTTCTATATTGGAATTTAGAATGGAATGTGCCAGGAGAAAGCCCCTCAAGTTTGTCTCACTACTTCTTGTTCGTGTTTTCAATTTAATTTTTTATTTTTTATTACAGCAAATTTGATTACAATGTTTGGCTTGTTGTAGGTGTGGAAGATGTGGTTCTTTTACACATACACATATGTCTGTTCTTCCTGGGATCCTTTTCCCATGTACCTTATGACAGAATGTTGAGTAGTCTTCTCTTGGTATTCTGTAGGTCTTTGGTGATTATATATGTCACCTGTGTTTGTATATGTCTGTTAACCCCAATATAATAATGAAACAAATCCTCACACCTTTCCATTGGTGAACCATAAGTTTGTTGAATGAATCTGTGATTGCCCTTCTCCGTGGAAATATCTGCCCTGGTATCCATTTTTTGGTCACACCTATAAGAAATATGATATGATATGTGTCTTCACTTTCTGACTTACTACAAGTTACGTGATTACATGTAGACACACCTACGGTGCTGCAAATGGCATTGTGTCCTTTTATTCCTTGGCTTCTATTCTGCCTTAGCGAGGTCCATTTTCAACAATGTGATTCCCTGAGGGCTGAGGATTAGCTGACCTGGGTAGCCTGACCCTGCCGGCTGGCCCTCCCCAGGTGTGCCTGGGTTGAGGTCAATATGAACAGCGCTGCAGGCAGCAATAGCCCCTGAAGCTGTGCCTGACTCCATATTCTCTACCCCGTCAGCCGTCCCGGGGCTGTGCTGGTGGGAGGGAGTGAGGGGCCACGGCTTTGTGGGTGGCCCGTTGTGAGTGGGTCTCTGATGGACTTTCTCCAAGAGTTGCCAGGCTTCCACCTGTAAAGAAGAGGATGTGTCACCTATACCATCCACTGGAATTTCTCTCCGGACAGAGGTGAGGAAGGAAAAAAGCAGTGGGTGCCGGGACAGGAGGGGTATCTCAGGCAGGGCAATGGAAAGTTTCCAGAAGAGCGCCCAGGGCCAGGACCATCCTGGCTGGCCTGCAGGCACCAAGTTGGCCTGCGTGCTGTCGCTGGTGTGGCTCCACGCCCCTTCCTTTAGGCTTTCAAGACCTTGTACATATTCAGGTGTTTTACCTGGGAAGGGTGGGAAAAGTTCAACAGCAGCTGGCCTGGGGCTCAGCTCACGGTTACTCACAGATGTCTCGGCATTGCCCCCAGCTTTGCAATGAGGACGCCCCTTGCGTAGGAGTGGGCTGCTGGCTCTATGGGAGATGAATCCCCACCTCTGACCAATTTCAGAATTGTTTAACGCTGGAACAAGTGCCCTGATAGGGTTTTCCTCTGTCTATGTGGTGGGTTCAGTTTTTTGTTTCTTTTTTGGTTCAAGTTAGATTTTCTTCCTCTTTTATGTATTTATAGATATAAGCATGGAAATAATTCATTCATATAAATACATCTGTGAGAAGGGAAGAACATTTTCCTCTTTTATTTTTAAATTTTATTTTTTAAAATTTTGAAATTTAATTTTATTTATTTTTTTATACAGCAGGTTATGATTAGTTATGTATTTTATGCATATACATGTATACAGGTCAATCCCAATCTCCCAACTCATCCCACCACCACCACCCCATGGCTTCCCACACTTGGTGTCCATACGTCTGTTCTCTACCTCTGTCTCTATTTCTTCCCTGCAAACCAGTTCATCTGTACCATTTTTCTAGGTTCCACATATATGCATTAATATACAATATTTGTTTTTCTCTTTCTGACTTACTTCATTCTGTATGACTGTCTCTAGATCCATCGACGTCTCTACAAATGACCCAGTTTCATTCCTTCTTATGGCTGAGTAATATTCCATTTTATATATGTACCACATCTTTATCCATTCGTCTGTCTGTGGGTATTTAGGTTGCTTCCATTACCTGGCTATCGTAAATAGTGCTGAAATGAGCATTGTGGTGAATGTGCCTTTTTGATTTATGGTTTTATCTGGGTATATGCCCAGAAGTGGGATTGCTGGATCATATGGTAATTCTATTTCTAGTTTTTTTAAGGAAACTCCATACTGTTCTCCACCGTGACTGTATCAATTTACATTTCCACCACTAGTGGTAGAGGGATCCTTTTGTCCACACCCTCCCCAGAATTCGTTGTTTGTAGATTTTCTGATGATGCCAATTGTAACAGGTGTGAGGTGATACCTCATTGTAGTTTTGATTGGCATTTCTCTAATAATTAGTGATGTTGAGCAGCTTTTCATGTGCGTCTTGGCCATCTCTGTGTCTTCTTTGAAGAAACGTCTCTTTAGATCTTCTGCCCATTTTTGTATTGGGTTGTTTGTTTTTTTAATATTAAGCTGCATGAGCTCTTTATATATATTGGAGATTAAACCTTTGTCCATTGATTCGTTTGCAAATATTTTCGCCCATTCTGAGGGATGCTTTTTGCCATTCCCGTTTTTTTAACAAAAAAAGAAAGAAAGAAAAAGAAGCAGAACACTAATGTGTGTAAAATATGCCTTTTGAAACTGTCGTTTTGAAATATGGACGTCCTTTGAATTTTTTGGTCGATATATGAACCCAGGATTTGTTTTCAGGACAGGTGTCATTTACAGGCCTGCAATGATTTTGAATATCAACTGACCATTAGCGCTGGGATTAAAGATGCTGTTGTGTGAAACGGCCACAAGGTGGCAGCAGTTCTCCCTTACCAAATCTGGTTACTGGGGCAACAGAGCCTCAATGGAAGTCGTGTTCTAGATTGGAATTTAGAATGGAATGTGCCAGGAGAAAGCCCCAGAAGTTTGTCTCACTACTTCTTGTTCGTGTTTTTAATTTAATTTTTTATTTTTTATTACAGCAAATTTGATTACAATGTTTGGCTTGTTGTAGGTGTGGAAGATGTGGTTCTTTTACACATACACATATGTTTGTTTTTCCTGGGATCCTTTTCCCATGTACCTTATGACAGAATTATGAGTAGTCTTCTCTTGGTATTCTGTAGGTCTTTGGTGATTATATATGTCACCTGTGTTTGTATATGTCTGTTAACCCCAATATCATAATGAAACCAATCCTCACACCTTTCCATTGGTGAACCATAAGTTTGTTGAATGAATCTGTGATTGCCCTTCTCCGTGGAAATATCTGCCCTGGTATCCATTTTTCGGTCACACCTATAAGAGATATGATATGATATGTGTCTTTCACTTTCTGACTTACAACACCTCACGTGATTACCTCTAGACCCACCTACGGTGCTACAAATGGCATTGTGTCCTTTTATTCCTTGGCTTCTATTCTGCCTAAGCGAGGTCCATTTTCAACAATGTGATTCCCTGAGGGCTGAGGATTAGCTGACCTGGGTAGCCTCACCCTGCCGGCCGGCCCTCCCCAGGTGTGCCTGGGTTGAGGTCAATATAAACAGCGCTGCAGGCAGCAATAGCCCCTGAAGCTGTGCCTGACTCCATATTCTCTCCCCCGTCAGCAGTGTCGGGGCTGTGCTGGTGGGAGGGAGTGAGGGGCCACGGCTTTGTGGGTGGCCCGGTGTGAGTGGGTCTCTGCTGGACTTTCTGCAGGAGTTGCCAGGCTTCCACCTGTTATGAAGAGGATGTGTCACCCATACCTTCCGCTGGAATTTCTCTCCGGACAGAGGTGAAGAAGCAAAAAAGCAGTGGGGACAGGGACAGGAGGGGTATCTCAGGCAGGGCAATGGAAAGCTTCCAGAAGAGCGCCCAGGTTCAGGACCATCCTGACTGGCCTGCAGGCACCAAGTTGGCCTGCGTGCTGTCGCTGGTGTGGCTCCACGGCCCTTCCTCTAGGCTTTCAAGCCCTTGTACATATTCAGGTGTTTTACCTGGGAAGGGTGGGAAAAGTTCAACAGCAGCTGGCCTGGGGCTCAGCTCACGGTTACTCACAGATGCCTCGGCTTGGCCCCCCGCTTTGCAATGAGGACGCTCCTTGCGTAGGAGTGGGCTGCTGGCTCTATGGGAGATGATTCCCCACCTCTGACCAATTTCAGAATTGTTTACCGATGGAGCAAGTGCCCTGATTGTGTTTTCCTCTGTCTAACTCGTGGGTTCAGGTTTTTTTTTTTTCTTTTTTAGTTCAAGTTAAATTTTATTCCTCTTTTATGTATTTATAGATATAAGCATGGAAATAATTTATTCATATAAAGACATCTGTGTGAAGGGAAGAACTTTTTTCTGTTTTATTTTTAAATTTTATTTTTTAAAATTTTGAAATTTAATTTTATTTATTTTTTTATACAGCAGGTTATTATTAGTTATGTATTTTATGCATATACATGTATACAGGTCAATCCCAATCTCCCAACACATCCCAACACCACCTCCCAATGGCTTCCCACCCTTGGTGTCCATACGTGTGTTCTCTACCTCTGTGTCTCTATTTCTTCCCTGCAAACCAGTTCATCTGTACCATTTTTCTAGGTTCCACATATATGCATTAATATACAATATTTGTTTGTCTCTTTCTGACTTACTTCATTCTGTATGACAGTCTCTAGATCCATCGACGTCTCTACAAATGACCCAGTTTCATTCCTTCTTATGGCTGAGTAATATTCCATTTTATATATGTACCACATCTTTATCCATTCGTCTGTCTGTGGGTATTTAGGTTGCTTCCATTACCTGGCTATTGTAAATAGTGCTGAAATGAGCATTGTGGTGAATGTGCCTTTTTGATTTATGGTTTTATCTGGGTATATGCCCAGAAGTGGGATTGCTGGATCATATGGTAATTCTATTTCTAGTTTATTAAGGAAACTCCATACTGTTCTCCACCGTGACTGTATCAATTTACATTTCCACCACTAGTGGAAGAGGGATCCTTTTGTCCACACCCTCCCCAGAATTCGTTGTTTGTAGATTTTCTGATGATGCCCATTGTAACAGGTGTGAGGTGATACCTCATTGTAGTTTTGATTGGCATTTCTCTAATAATTAGTGATGTTGGGCAGCTTTTCATGTGCGTCTTGGCCATCTCTGTGTCTTCTTTGAAGAAACGTCTCTTTAGATCTTCTGCCCATTTTTGTATTGGGTTGTTTGTTTTTTTAATATTAAGCTGTATGAGCTCTTTATATATATTGGAGATTAAACCTTTGTCCATTGATTCGTTTGCAAATATTTTCGCCCATTTTGAGGGATGCTTTTTGCCATTCCCGTTTTTTTAACAAAAAAAGAAAGAAAGAAAAAGAAGCAGAACACTAATGTGTGTAAAATATGCCTTTTGAAACTGTCGTTTTGAAATATGGACGTCCTTTGAATTTTTTGGTCGATATATGAACCCAGGATTTGTTTTCAGGGCAGGTGTCATTTACAGGCCTGCAATGATTTTGAATATCAACTGACCATTAGCGCTGGGATTAAAGATGCTGTTGTGTGAAACGGCCACAAGGTGGCAGCAGTTCTCCCTTACCAAATCTGGTTACTGGGGCAACAGAGCCTCAATGGAAGTCGTGTTCTAGATTGGAATTTAGAATGGAATGTGCCAGGAGAAAGCCCCTCAAGTTTGTCTCACTACTTCTTGTTCGTGTTTTTAATTTAATTTTTTATTTTTTATTACAGCAAATTTGATTACAATGTTTGGCTTGTTGTAGGTGTGGAAGATGTGGTTCTTTTACACATACACATATGTCTGTTTTTCCTGGGATCCTTTTCCCATGTACCTTATGACAGAATTATGAGTAGTCTTCCCTTGGTATTCTGTAGGTCTTTGGTGATTATATATGTCACCTGTGTTTGTATATGTCTGTTAACCCCAATATCATAATGAAACCAATCCTCACACCTTTCCATTGGTGAACCATAAGTTTGTTTAATGAATCTGTGATTGCCCTTCTCCGTGGAAATATCTGTCCTGGTATCCATTTTTCGGTCACACCTATAAGAGATAAGATATCATATGTGTCTTTCACTTTCTTACTTACTTCAAGTCACGTGATTACCTCTAGACACACCTACGGTGCTGCAAATGGCCTTGTGTCCTTTTATTCCTTGGCTTCTATTCTGCCTTAGCGAGGTCCATTTTCAACAATGTGATTCCCTGAGCGCTGAGGATTAGCTGACCTGGGTAGCCTGACCCTGCCGGCCGGCCCTCCCCAGGTGTGCCTGGGATGAGGTCAATATAAACAGCGCTGCAGGCAGCAATACCCCCTGAATCTGTGCCTGACTCCATGATCTCTGCCCCGTCAGCTGTGTCGGGGCTGTGCTGGTCGGAGAGAGTGAGGGGCCACGGCTTTGTGGGTGGCCCGGTGTGAGTGGGACTCTGCTGGACTTTCTGCAGGAGTTGCCAGGATGCCACGTGTAAAGAAGAGGGTGTATCACCCACAACTTCCGTTGGAATTTCTCTCCGGACAGAGGTGAGGAAGGAAAAAAGCAGTGGGGGCAGGGACAGGTGGGGTATCTCAGGCAGGGCAATGGAAAGCTTCCAGAAGAGCGCCCAGGGCCAGGACCATCCTGGCTGGCCTGTAGGCACCAAGTTGGCCTGCGTGCTGTCGCTGGTGTGGCTCCACGGCCCTTCCTCTAAGCTTTCAAGCCCTTGTACATATTCAGGTGTTTTACCTGCGAAGGGTGGGAAAAGTTCAGCAGGAGCTGGCCTGGGGCTCAGCTCACGGTTACTCACAGATGCCTCGGGTCCCTTTCACTGACGAAGGTGTAGGTCTTGTCTATTGCATAGTTTCTGTTTGGAACGGTACCTGTGCTTATATCAAACTCTGGTTTTATGCATCACCCCACCTCTCATTCCCCGTAAAGCAGGCATCAGAGTGTTTTCCAAAGGTGAGACTCTGTTCTCTTTCTTAACTGAGTTCAAGTGTAGCCATGTTTACAGGATCATCATAAGTGATATCTTAATATAAGTTTCTTTTTCTGTGTGACTTATTTCACTTAGAAGCATCATACCTAAATCCACTCATTTTGCTGCTACTGGTCTTATGCCATTGATTGCATGGGTAAGGGATATTCCATCGTTCGGAAGTACCACAATTTTTTGAACCATTTTTATATTTCCTGGGATATTTAAGGTGTACCCAAGTTGAGGTTCTTGTAAGCAGTGCAGCCCTAAATTTTGGGGTGGCGCTGTCTTATTGATTTTCAGGTTTCCCAAGGTATATTCCCTAGACTGGAAGTGTCCTTGGCTCTGTAGCTCAGTTGTTTACTTGTTTTAGGGAACACAATGCACTCCTCCAGAGATGCAGTTGGCAGTTTACATCCCGCCCATCAGCAAAACAAGCCTCCCTGTTTTCCGGGGCCTGTCTTGCCTTTCTGGATTTTACACATTTTGTGGATGTCCCTTTTGAACAGTGGGAAGTGATACTTCTTTGTAGTGCAGATTTGCATTGCCCGCTTGCTTGCTTGGCCAAAAAGGGCGTATGCGTTTTCTCCTGAATATATTCAGGAGAAAACACATATGCCCTTTTTGCTCAATTGCAACATTTTTGAAGTTGTGCCCCTCATCCTGTGCTTTAAAGTCAATTCCAACGTACCACTTGAAATCTGTTTCCTGCTATTCTGCCTAGCTTTCAAGTCCACCTCGTTGCCTTCCCTCAACAGATTTTTGGACGATACTTGTCCTTTGTTACTCGGCCAGTTTGTGAAATGCTGTGCCCCTGGGCTCCATTTTTCAACTTGTTTTTGGTGAGCTGACCGCAAGTCCAAAATTTTGGTTCAGGACCTATACTGTTTCCCGGTGGGTGGCTGAGACGTTGGTTAACTCTTCTTCCTGCCGGGAAGTTAGAGTGATATGTGCCCGTCCAAAAGCCTAAAAGCTACTCTCTCATTGGTTCTCCCTCTTCCCTTTCATCCTCTGCCAAATTTGCAACCTGTGTGAACCAGGAGGTTAAAGGGGCTGTCTCTCCAAGTTGGGAGGTTGATAGTAAAGCAGATGGAAAGTCAAACCGGAGCACCAGGAGAGGGACTATTCATTGAGTTTTAGAAACCTTTCGTATTCACAGTGTGTCCGTTCTCTAGGTTTCCTCTACATGTTATAGCTGTAGTAATATTCCCTTCAACCTGGAGAATTCGGACACATGGAATGGGTGCCATGCATTATTGCTTTAAAGGGTCTGCATTTGCTCACCCAATCTCACCATTCCTCTCAGTCCCAAGTGTCCAGCCTTATGCCACATCCAGCTGTCGTTATAGATAGGGTCATTCCAGGTTTCATCAGAGACCCTGAAGGAATTGTAAACAATTTCCCAGTTTTTTGTTTTGTTTTTGAAATTCCTTTTTATAGTGGGTTTGAGCTGATTCTCGCTGCCATGTTTATGCCAGTCTAGACACACTTGATTCCCTTACGGAGACATATCAATACATAGGTTTTAAGATTCTTACTAGTCAGATATATTCCTCTGTGGGAAATATGGGGTTTTGAGTCACTTTCACTGAGGAAGGTGTAGGTCTTGTCTATTCCATAGTTGGTTTTTGGAACGGTACCTGTGCTTATATCAAACTCTGGTTTTATGCATCACCCCACCTCTCCTTCCCCCTTAAGCAGGCATAAGAGTGTTTTCTAAATGTGAGACACTGTTCTCTTTCCTAACTCAGTTCAAGTGTAGCCATGTTTACAGGATCTTCATAAGTGATATCTTATGATAAGTTTCTTTTTCTCTGTGACTTATTTCACTTAGAATCATCGTACCTGAATCCACCCATTTTGCTGCTACTGGTCTTATGACATTGATTTCATGGCTGAGGGATATTCCATCGTACGTAAGTACCACAGTTTTTTGAACAATTTTTATATTTCCTGGTTTATTTAAGGTGTACCCAAGTTGAGGTCCTTGTAAGCAGTGCAGCCCTAAATTTTGGGGTGGCTCTGTCTTATTGATTTTCAGTTTTCCCAAGGTATATTCCCTAGACTGGAAGTGCCCTTGGCTCTGTAGCTCTGTTCTTTGCTTGTTTTAGGGAACAAAATGCACTCCTCCAGAGAGGCAGTTGGCAATTTACATCCCGCCCATCAGCATAACAAGGCTCCCTGTTCTCCAGGTCCTGTCTTGCCTTTCTGGTTTTTACACATTTTGTGGATGTCCCTATTGACCGGTGGGAAGTGATACATCTTTGTAGTGCAGATTTGCATTGCCCGCTTGCTTGCTTGGCCAAAAAGGGCGTATGCGTTTTCTCCTGAATATATTCAGGAGAAAACGCATACGCCCTTTTTGGCCAAGTGCATCATTGTCGAAGTTGTGCCCCTCTTCCTGTGCTTTAAAGGTGATTCCAACGTACCTCTTGACATCTGTTTCCTGCTATTCTGCCTCACTTTCAAGTCCGCCACGTTGCCTTCCCTCAACAGATTTTTGGACGATAGTTGTCCTTTATTACTCGGCCAGTTTGTGAATTGCTGTGCCCCTGAGCTCCATTTTTCCACTCGTTTTTGGTGAGCTGAGCGCATGTCCAAAATTTTGGTTCAGGACCTATACTTGTTCCTGGTGGGTGGCTGAGACTTTGGTTAATTCTTCTTCCTGCCGGGAAATTACAGTGATATGTGCCCATCCAAATGCCTAACAGCTACTCTCTCATTGGTTCTCCCTCTTCCCTTTCATCCTCTGCCAAATTGGCAACGTGTGTGAACCAGGAGGTTAAAGGCTCTGTCTCTCCAAGTTGGGAGATTGATAGTAAAGCAGATGGAAGTCAAACCGGAGCACCAGGAGAGGGACTATTCGTTGAGTTTTAGAAACCTTTCGTATTCACAGTGTGTCCGTTCTCTAGGTTTCTCGTACATGTTATAGCTGTAGTAATATTCCCTTCAACCTGGAGAGTTCGGACCCATGGAATGGGTGCCAGGCGCTTGTGCTTTAAAGGGTCTGCATTTGCTCACCCAATCTCACCAATCGTCTCAGTCCCAAGTGTCCCTCCTTATGCCACATCCAGCTGTCATTGTAGATAGGGTCATTCCAGGTTTCATCAGAGACCCTGAATGAATTGTAAAGAATTTCCCAGTTTTTTTGTTTTGTTTTTGAAATTCCTTTTTATAGTGGGTTTGAGCTGATTCTCGCTGCCATGTTTATGCCAGTCTAGACACACTTGATTCCCTTATGGAGACATATCAATACATAGGTTTTAAGATTCATACTAGTCAGATATATTCCTCTGCGGGAAATATGGTGTTGTGAGTCCCTTTCACTGAGGAAGGTGTAGGTCTTGTCTATTCCATAGTTGGTTTTTGGAATGGTACCTGTGCTTATATCAAACTCTGGTTTTATGCATCACCCCACCTCTCCTTCCCCCTTAAGCAGGCATAAGAGTGTTTTCTAAATGTGAGTCACTGTTCTCTTTCCTAACTCAGTTCAAGTGTAGCCATGTTTACAGGATCTTCATATGTGATATCTTATGATAAGTTTCTTTTTCTCTGTGACTTATTTCACTTAGAATCATCGTACCTGAATCCACCCATTTTGCTGCTACTGGTCTTATGACATTGATTTCATGGCTGAGGGATATTCCATCGTACATAAGTACCACAATTTTTTGAACAATTTGTATATTTCCTGGGATATTTAAGGTGGACCCAAGTTGAGGTCCTTGAAAGCAGTGCAGCCCTAAATTTAGGGGTGGCTCTGTCTTATTGATTCCCAGTTTTCCCAAGGTATATTCCCTAGACTGGAAATGCCCTTGGATCTGTAGCTCTGTTGTTTACTTGTTTTAGGGAACACAATGCACTCATGCAGAGAGGCAGTTGGCAATTTATATCCCGCCCTTCAGCATAGAAAGGCTGCCTGTTCTCCAGGGCCTGTCTTGCATTTCTGGTTTTTACACATTTTGTGGATGTCCCTTTTGACCGGTGGGAATTGGTACATATTTGTAGTGCAGATTTGCATTGCCCGCTTGCTTGCTTGGCCAAAAAGGACGTATGCGTTTTCTCCTGAATATATTCAGGAGAAAACGCATACGCACTTTTTGGCCAAGTGCATCATTGTCGAAGTTGTGCCCCTCTTCCTGTGCTTTAAAGGCGATTCCAACGTACCTCTTGAAATCTGTTTCCTGCTATTCTGCCTCGCTTTCAAGTCCACCTCGTTGCCTTCCCTCAACAGATTTTTGGACGATAGTTGTCCTTTATTACTCGGCCAGTTTGTGAATTGCTGTGCCCCTGAGCTCCATTTTTCAACTCGTTTTTGGTGAGCTGACCGCAAGTCCAAAATTTTGGTTCAGGACCTATACTGGTTCCCGGTTGGTGGCTGAGACTTTGGTTAATTCTTCTTCCTGCACAGAAATTACAGTGATATGTGCCCGTCCAAACGCCTAACAGCTACTCTCTCATTGGTTCTCCCTCTTCCCTTTCATCCTCTGCCAAATTGGCAACCTGTGCAAACCAGGAGGTTAAAGGGGCTGTCTCTCCAAGTTGGAAGGTTGATAGTAAAGCAGATGGAAAGTCAAACCGGAGCACCAGGAGAGGGACTATTATTTGAGTTTTAGAAACCTTTCGTATTCACAGTGTGTCCGTTCTCTAGGTTTCCCGTACATGTTATAACTGTAGTAATATTCCCTTCAACCTGGAGAGTTGGGACCCATGGAATGGGTGCCATGCATTATTGCTTTAAAGGTTCTGCATTTGCTCACCCAATCTCACCAATCCTCTCAGTCCCAAGTGTCCAGCCTTATGCCATATCGAGCTGTCGTTGTAGATAAGGTCATTCCAGGTTTCATCAGAGACCCTGAAGGAATTGTAAAGTATTTCCCAGTTTTTTTGTTTTGTTTTTGAAATTCCTTTTTATAGTGGGTTTGAGCTGATTCTCGCTGCCATGTTTATGCCAGTCTAGACACACTTGATTCCCTTACGGAGACATATCAATACATAGGTTTTAAGATTCTTACTAGTCAGATATATTCCTCTGCGGGAAATATGGGGTTTTGAGTCCCTTTCACTGAGAAAGGTGTAGGTCTTGTCTATTCCATAGTTGGATTTTGGAACGGTACCAGTGCTTATATCAAACTCTGTTTTTATGCATCACCCCACCTCTCCTTCCCCCTTAAGCAGGCATAAGAGTGTTTACTAAATGTGAGACACTGTTCTCTTTCCTAACTCAGTTCAAGTGTAGCCATGTTTACAGGATCTTCATAAGTGATATCTTATGATAAGTTTCTTTTTCTCTGTGACTTATTTCACTTAGAATCATCGTACCTGAATCCACCCATTTTGCTGCTACTGGTCTTATGACATTGATTTCATGCCTGAGGGATATTCCATCGTACGTAAGTACCACAATTTTTTGAACCATTTTTATATTTCCTGGGATATTTAAGGTGTACCCAAGTTGAGGTCCTTGTAAGCAGTGCAGCCCTAAATTTTGGGGTGGCTCTGTCTTATTGATTTTCAGTTTTCCCAAGGTATATTCCCTAGACTGGAAGTGCCCTTGGCTCTGTAGCTCTGTTGTTTACTTGTTTTAGGGAACACAATGCACTCCCCCAGAAAGGCAGTTGGCAATTTACATCCCGCCCATCAGCATAACAAGGCTCCCTGTTCTCCAGGGCCTGTCTTGCCTTTCTGGTTTTTACACATTTTGTGGATGTCCCTTTTGACCGGTGGGAAGTGATACATCTTTGTAGTGCAGATTTGCATTGCCCGCTTGCTTGCTTGGCCAAAAAGGGCGTATGCGTTTTCTCCTGAATATATTCAGGAGATAACGCATACGCCCTTTTTGGCCAAGTGCATCATTGTCTAAGTTGTGCCCCTCTTCCTGTGCTTTAAAGGCGATTCCAACGTACCTCTTGAAATCTGTTTCCTGCTATTCTGCCTCGCTTTCAAGTCCGCCTCTTTGCCTTCCGTTAACAGATTTTTGGATGATACTTCTCCTTTATTACTCGGCCAGTTTGTGAATTGCTGTGCCCCTGAGCTCCATTTTTCAACTCGTTTTTGGTGAGCTGACCGCAAGTCCAAAATTTTGGTTCAGGACCTATACTGGTTCCCGGTGGGTGGCTGAGACTTTGGTTAATTCTTCTTCCTGCCGGGAAATTACAGTGATATGTGCCCGTCCAAATGCCTAACAGCTACTCTCTCATTGGTTCTCCCTCTTCCCTTTCATCCTCTGCCAATTTGGCAACGTGTGTGAACCAGGAGGTTAAAGGGGCTGTCTCTCCAAGTTGGGAGGTTGATAGTAAAGCAGACGGAAGTCAAACCGGAGCACCAGGAGAGGGACTATTCGTTGAGTTTTAGAAACCTTTCGTATTCACAGTGTGTCCGTTCTCTAGGTTTCTCGTACATGTTATAGCTGTAGTAATATTCACTTCAACCTGGAGTGTTGGGACCCTTGGTATGGGTGCCAGGCGCTTGTGCTTTAAAGGGTCTGCATTTGCTCACCCAATCTCACCAATCGTCTCAGTCCCAAGTGTCCCTCCTTATGCCACATCCAGCTGTCATTGTAGATAGGGTCATTCCAGGTTTCATCAGAGACCCTGAAGGAATTGTAAATAATTTCCCAGTTTTTTTGTTTTGTTTTTGAATTTCCTTTTTATAGTGGGTTTGAGCTGATTCTCGCTGCCATGTTTATGCCAGTCTAGACACACTTGATTCCATAATGGAGACATATCAATACATAGGTTTTAAGATTCTTACTAGTCAGATATATTCCTCTGCGGGAAATATGGGGTTTTCAGTCCCTTTCACTGAGGAAGTTGTAGGTCTTGTCTCTTCCATAGTTGGATTTTGGAACGGTACCTGTGCTTATATCAAACTCTGGTTTTATGCATCACCCCACCTCTCCTTCCCCCTTAAGCAGGCATAAGAGTGTTTTCTAAATGTGTGACACTGTTCTCTTTCCTAACTCAGTTCAAGTGTAGCCATGTTTACAGGATCTTCATAAGTGATATCTTATGATAAGTTTATTTTTCTGTGTGACATATTTCACTTAGAATCATCGTACCAGAATCCACCCATTGTGCTGCTACTGGTCTTATGACATTGATTTCATGGCTGAGGGATATTCCATCGTACGTAAGTACCACAAATTTTTGAACCATTTTTATATTTCCTGGGATATTTAAGGTGTACCCAAGTTGAGGTCCTTGTAAGCAGTGCAGCCCTAAATTTTGGGGTGGCTCTGCCTTATTGATCTTCAGTTTTCCCAAGGTATATTCCCTAGACTGGAAGTGCCCTTGGCTCTGTACCTCTGTTGTTTACTTGTTTTAGGGAACACAATGCACTCCTCCAGAGAGGCAGTTGGCAATTTACATCCCGCCCATCAGCATAACAAGGCTCCCAGTTCTCCAGGGCCTGTCTTGCCTTTCCGGTTTTTACACATTTTGTGGATGTCCCTTTTGACCGGTGGGAAGTGATACTTCTTTGTAGTGCAGATTTGCATTGCCCGCTTGCTTGCTTGGCCAAAAAGGACGTATGTGTTTTCTCCTGAATATATTCAGGAGAAAACGCATACGCCCTTTTTGGCCAAGTGCATCATTGTCGAAGTTGTGCCCCTCTTCCTGTGCTTTAAAGGCGATTCCAACGTACCTCTTGAAATCTGTTTCCTGCTATTCTGCCTCGCTTTCAAGTCTGCCTCGTTGCCTTCCCTCAACAGATTTTTGGACGATAGTTGTCCTTTATTACTCGGCCAGTTTGTGAATTGCTGTGCCCCTGAGCTCCATTTTTCATCTCGTTTTTGGTGAGCTGAGCGCAAGTCCAAAATTTTGGTTCAGGACCTATACTTGTTCCTGGTGGGTGGCTGAGACTTTGGTTAATTCTTCTTCCTGCAGGGAAATTACAGTGATATGTGCCCATCCAAATGCCTAACAGCTACTCTCTCATTGGTTCTCCCTCTTCCCTTTCATCCTCTGCCAAATTGGCAACGTGTGTGAACCAGGAGGTTAAAGGGGCTGTCTCTCCAAGTTGGGAGGTTGATAGTAAAGCAGATGGAAGTCAAACCGGAGCACCAGGAGAGGGACTATTCGTTGAGTTTTAGAAACCTTTCGTATTCACAGTGTGTCCGTTCTCTAGGTTTCTCGTACATGTTATAGCTGTAGTAATATTCCCTTCAACCTGGAGAGTTGGGACCCATGGAATGGGTGCCAGGCGCTTGTGCTTTAAAGGGTCTGCATTTGCTCACCCAATCTCACCAATCGTCTCAGTCCCAAGTGTCCCTCCTTATGCCACATCCAGCTGTCATTGTAGATAGGGTCATTCCAGGTTTCATCAGAGACCCTGAAGGAATTGTAAAGAATTTCCCAGTTTTTTTGTTTTGTTTTTGAAATTCCTTTTTATAGTGGGTTTGAGCTGATTCTCGCTGCCATGTTTATGCCAGTCTAGACACAGTTGATTCCGTAACGGAGACATATCAATACATAGGTTTTAAGATTCATACTAGTCAGATATATTCCTCTGCGGGAAATATGGTGTTGTGAGTCCCTTTCACTGAGGAAGGTGTAGGTCTTGTCTATTCCATAGTTGGTTTTTGGAACGGTACCTGTGCTTATATCAAACTCTGGTTTTATGCATCACCCCACCTCTCCTTCCCCCTTAAGCAGGCATAAGAGTGTTTTCTAAATGTGAGACACTGTTCTCTTTCCTAACTCAGTTCAAGTGTAGCCATGTTTACAGGATCTTCATAAGTGATATCTTATGATAAGTTTCTTTTTCTCTGTGACTTATTTCACTTAGAATCATCGTACCTGAATCCACCCATTTTGCTGCTACTGGTCTTATGACATTGATTTCATGGCTGAGGGATATTCCATCGTACATAAGTACCACAATTTTTTGAACCATTTGTATATTTCCTGGGATATTTAAGGTGGACCCAAGTTGAGGTCCTTGTAAGCAGTGCAGCCCTAAATTTTGGGGTGGCTCTGTCTTATTGATTTCCAGTTTTCCCAAGGTATATTCCCTAGACTGGAAATGCCCTTGGCTCTGTAGCTCTGTTGTTTACTTGTTTTAGGGAACACAATGCACTCCTCCAGAGAGGCAGTTGGCAATTTACATCCCGCCCTTCACCATAGAAAGGCTCCCTGTTCTCCAGGGCCTGTCTTGCCTTTCTGGTTTTTACACATTTTGTGGATGTCCCTTTTGACCGGTGGGAAGTGATACATCTTTGTAGTGCAGATTTGCATTGCCCGCTTGCTTGCTTGGCCAAAAAGGGCGTATGCGTTTTCTCCTGGATATATTCAGGAGGAAATGCATACGCCCTTTTTGGCCAAGTGCATCATTGTCGAAGGTGGGCCCCTCTTCCTGTGCTTTAAAGGCGATTCCAACGTACCTGTTGAAATCTGTTTCCTGCTATTCTGCCTCGCTTTCAAGTCCGCCTCGCTGCCTTCCCTCAACAGATTTTTGGACGATAGTTGTCGTTTATTACTCGGCCAGTTTGTGAATTGCTGTGCCCCTGAGCTCCATTTTTCAGCTCGTTTTTGGTGAGCTGACCGCAAGTCCAAAATTTTGATTCAGGACCTATACTGGTTCCCAGTGGGTGGCTGAGACTTTGGTTAATTCTTCTTCCTGCCGGGAAATTACAGTGATATGTGCCCGTCCAAACGCCTAACAGCTACTCTCTCATTGGTTCTCCCTCTTCCCTTTCATCCTCTTCCAAATTGGCAACCTGTGCAAACCAGGAGGTTAAAGGGGCTGTCTCTCCAAGTTGGGAGGTTGATAGTAAAGCAGATGGAATGTCAAACCGGAGCACCAGGAGAGGGACTATTATTTGAGTTTTAGAAACCTTTCGTATTCACAGTGTGTCCGTTCTCTAGGTTTCCCGTACATGTTATAGCTGTAGTAATATTCCCTTCCACCTGGAGAGTTGGGACCCTTGGAATGGGTGCCAGGCGTTTGTGCTTTAAAGGGTCTGCATTTGCTCACCCAATCTCACCAATCGTCTCAGTCCCAAGTGTCCCTCCTTATGCCACATCCAGCTGTCATTGTAGGTAGGGTCATTCCAGGTTTCATCAGAGACCCTGAAGGAATTGTAAATAATTTCCCAGTTTTTTGGTTTTGTTTTTGAAATTCCTTTTTATAGTGGGTTTGAGCTGATTCTCGCTGCCATGTTTATGCCAGTCTAGACACACTTGATTCCATAATGGAGACATATCAATACATAGGTTTTAAGATTCTTACTAGTCAGATATATTCCTCTGCGGGAAATATGGGGTTTTGAGTCCCTTTCACTGAGGAAGGTGTAGGTCTTGTCTCTTCCATAGTTGGATTTTGGAACGGTACCTGTGCTTATATCAAACTCTGTTTTTATGCATCACCCCACCTCTACTTCCCCCTTAAGCAGGCATAAGAGTGTTTTCTAAATGTGAGACACTGTTCTCTTTCCTAACTCAGTTCAAGTGTAGCCATGTTTACAGGATCTTCATAAGTGATATCTTATGATAAGTTTCATTTTCTCTGTGACTTATTTCACTTAGAATCATCGTACCTGAATCCACCCATTTTGCTGCTACTGGTCTTATGACATTGATTTCATGGCTGAGGGATATTCCATCGTACGTAAGTACCACAATTTTTTGAACCATTTTTATATTTCCTGGGATATTTAAGGTGTACCCAAGTTGAGGTCCTTGTAAGCAGTGCAGCCCTAAATTTTGGGGTGGCTCTGCCTTATTGATTTTCAGTTTTCCCAAGGTATATTCCCTAGACTGGAAGTGCCCTTGGCTCTGTAGCTCTGTTCTTTACATGTTTTAGGGAACACAATGCACTCCTCCAGAGAGGCAGTTGGCAATTTACATCCCTCGCATCAGCATAACAAGGCTCCCTGTTCTCCAGGGCCTGTCTTGCCTTTCTGGTTTTTACACATTTTGTGGATGTCCCTTTTGACCGGTGGGAAGTGATACGTCTTTGTAGTGCAGATTTGCATTGCCCGCTTGCTTGCTTGGCCAAAAAGGGCGTATGGGTTTTCTCCTGAATATATTCAGGAGAAAACGCATACGCCCTTTTTGGCCAAGTGCATCATTGTCGAAGTTGTGCCCCTCTTCCTGTGCTTTAAAGGCGATTCCAACGTACCTCTTGAAATCTGTTTCCTGCTATTCTGGCTCACTTTCAAGTCCGCCTCATTGCCTTCCGTCAACAGATTTTTGGACGATAGTTGTCCTTTATTACTCGGCCAGTTTGTGAATTGCTGTGACCCTGAGCTCCATTTTTCAACTCGTTTTTGGTGAGCTGACTGCAAGTCCAAAATTTTGGTTCAGGACCTATACTGGTTCCCGGTGGGTGGCTGAGACTTTGGGTAATTCTTCTTCCTGCTGGGAAATTACAGTGATATGTGCCTGTCCAAATGCCTAACAGCTACTCTCTCATTGGTTCTCCCTCTTCCCTTTCATCCTCTGCCAAATTGGAAACCTGTGCGAAACAGGAGGTTAAAGGGGCTGTCTCTCCAAGTTGGGAGGTTGATAGTAAAGCAGATGGAAAATCAAACCGGAGCACCAGGAGAGGGACTATTCGTTGAGTTTTAGAAACCTTTCGTATTCACAGTGTGTCCGTTCTCTAGGTTTCCCGTACATGTTATAACTGTAGTAATATTCCCTTCAACCTGGAGAGTTGGGACCCATGGAATGCGTGCCATGCATTATTGCTTTAAAGGGTCTGCATTTGCTCACCCAATCTCACCAATCCTGTCAGTCCCAAGTGTCCAGCCTTATGCCACATCCAGCTGTCGTTGTAGATAGGGTCATTCCAGGTTTCATCAGAGACCCTGATGGAATTGTAAAGAATTTCCCAGTTTTTTTGTTTTGTTTTTGAAATTCCTTTTTATCGTGGGTTTGAGCTGATTCTCGCTGCCATGTTTATGCCAGTCTAGACACACTTGATTCCCTTATGGAGACATATCAATACATAGGTTTTAAGATTCTTACTAGTCAGATATATTCCTCTGCGGGAAATATGGTGTTTTGAGTCCCTTTCACTAAGGAAGGTGTAGGTCTTGTCTATTCCATAGTTGGTTTTTGGAGCGGTACCTGTGCTTATATCAAACTCTGGTTTTATGCATCACCCCACCTCTCTTTCCCCCTTAAGCAGGCATAAGAATGTTTTCTAAATGTGAGACACTGTTCTCTTTCCTAACTCAGTTCAAGTGTAGCCATGTTTACAGGATCTTCATAAGTGATATCTTATGATAAGTTTCTTTTTCTGTGGACCTTATTTCACTTAGAATCATCGTACCTGAATCCACCCATTTTGCTGTTACTGGTCTTATGTCATTGATTTCATGGCTGAGGGATATTCCATCGTACGTAAGTACCACAATTTTTTGAACCATTTTTATATTTCCTGGGATACTTAAGGTGTACCCAAGTTGAGGTCCTTGTAGGCAGTGCAGCCCTAAATTTTGGGGTGGCTCTGTCTTATTGATTTTCAGTTTTCCCAAGGTATATTCCCTAGACTGGAAGTGCCCTTGGCTCTGTAGCTCTGTTCTTTACTTGTTTTAGGGAACACAATGCACTCCTCCAGAGAGGCAGTTGGCAATTTACATCCCGCCCATCAGCATAACAAGGCTCCCTGTTCTCCAGGGCCTGTCTTGCCTTTCTGGTTTTTACACATTTTGTGGATGTCCCTTTTGACCGGTGGGAAGTGATACATCTTTGTAGTGCAGATTTGCATTGCCCGCTTGCTTGCTTGGCCAAAAAGGGCGTATGCGTTTTCTCCTGAATATATTCAGGAGAAAACGCATACGCCCTTTTTGGCCAAGTGCATCATTGTCGAAGTTGTGCCCCTCTTCCTGTGCTTTAAAGGCGATTCCAACGTACCTCTTGAAATCTGTTTCCTGCTATTCTGGCTCACTTTCAAGTCCGCCTCATTGCCTTCCGTCAACAGATTTTTGGACGATAGTTGTCCTTTATTACTCGGCCAGTTTGTGAATTGCTGTGACCCTGAGCTCCATTTTTCAACTCGTTTTTGGTGAGCTGACCGCAAGTCCAAAATTTTGGTTCAGGACCTATACTGGTTCCCGGTGGGTGGCTGAGACTGTGGGTAATTCTTCTTCCTGCCGGGAAATTACTGTGATATGTGCCCGTCCAAATGCCTAACAGCTACTCTCTCATTGGTTCTCCCTCTTCCCTTTCATCCTCTGCCAAATTGGAAACCTGTGCGAAACAGGAGGTTAAAGGGGCTGTCTCTCCAAGTTGGGAGGTTGATAGTAAAGCAGATGGAAAATCAAACCGGAGCACCAGGAGAGGGACTATTCGTTGAGTTTTAGAAACCTTTCGTATTCACAGTGTGTCCGTTCTCTAGGTTTCCCGTACATGTTATAACTGTAGTAATATTCCCTTCAACCTGGAGAGTTGGGACCCATGGAATGCGTGCCATGCATTATTGCTTTAAAGGGTCTGCATTTGCTCACCCAATCTCACCAATCCTGTCAGTCCCAAGTGTCCAGCCTTATGCCACATCCAGCTGTCGTTGTAGATAGGGTCATTCCAGGTTTCATCAGAGACCCTGATGGAATTGTAAAGAATTTCCCAGTTTTTTTGTTTTGTTTTTGAAATTCCTTTTTATCGTGGGTTTGAGCTGATTCTCGCTGCCATGTTTATGCCAGTCTAGACACACTTGATTCCCTTACGGAGACATATCAATACATAGGTTTTAAGATTCTTACTAGTCAGATATATTCCTCTGCGGGAAATATGGTGTTTTGAGTCCCTTTCACTAAGGAAGGTGTAGGTCTTGTCTATTCCATAGTTGGTTTTTGGAGCGGTACCTGTGCTTATATCAAACTCTGGTTTTATGCATCACCCCACCTCTCTTTCCCCCTTAAGCAGGCATAAGAATGTTTTCTAAATGTGAGACACTGTTCTCTTTCCTAACTCAGTTCAAGTGTAGCCATGTTTACAGGATCTTCATAAGTGATATCTTATGATAAGTTTCTTTTTCTGTGTACCTTATTTCACTTAGAATCATCGTACCTGAATCCACCCATTTTGCTGCTACTGGTCTTATGTCATTGATTTCATGGCTGAGGGATATTCCATCGTACGTAAGTACCACAATTTTTTGAACCATTTTTATATTTCCTGGGATATTTAAGGTGTACCCAAGTTGAGGTCCTTGTAAGCAGTGCAGCCCTAAATTTTGGGGTGGCTCTGTCTTATTGATTTTCAGTTTTCCCAAGGTATATTCCCTAGACTGGAAGTGCCCTTGGCTCTGTAGCTCTGTTCTTTACTTGTTTTAGGGAACACAATGCACTCCTCCAGAGAGGCAGTTGGCAATTTACATCCCGCCCATCAGCATAACAAGGCTCCATGTTCTCCAGGGCCTGTCTTGCCTTTCTGATTTTTACATATTTTGTGGATATCCCTTTTGACCGGTGGGAAGTGATACTTCTTTGTAGTGCAGATTTGCATTGCCCGCTTGCTTGCTTGGCCAAAAAGGGCGTATGCGTTTTCTCCTGAATATATTCAGGAGAAAACGCATACGCCCTTTTTGGCCAAGTGCATCATTGTCGAAGTTGTGCCCCTCTTCCTGTGCTTTAAAGGCGATTCCAACGTACCTCTTGAAATCTGTTTCCTGCTATTCTGCCTCGCTTTCAAGTCCGCCTCGTTGCCTTCCCTCAACAGATTTTTGGACGATAGTTGTCCTTTATTACTCGGCCAGTTTGTGAATTGCTGTGCCCCTGAGCTCCATTTTTCAACTCGTTTTTGGTGAGCTGACCGCAAGTCCAAAATTTTGGTTCAGGACCTATACTGGTTCCCGGTGGGGGGCTGAGACTTTGGTTAATTCTTCTTCCTGCCGGGAAATTACAGTGATATGTGCCCGTCCAAATGCCTAACAGCTACTCTCTCATTGGTTCTCCCTCTTCCCTTTCATCCTCTGCCAAATTGGCAACCTGTGTGAACCAGGAGGTTAAAGGGGCTGTCTCTCCAAGTTGGGAGGTTGATAGTAAAGCAGATGGAAAGTCAAACCAGAGCACCAGGAGAGGGACTATTCGTTGAGTTTTAGAAACATTTCGTATTCACAGTGTGTCCGTTCTCTAGGTTTCCCATACATGTTATAGCTGTAGTAATATTCCCTTCAACTTGGAGAGTTGGGACCCATGGAATGTGTGCCATGCATTATTGCTTTAAAGGGTCTGTAATTGCTCACCCAATCTCACCAATCCTCTCAGTCCCAAGTGTCCAGCCTTATGCCACATCCAGCTGTCGTTGTAGATAGGGTCATTCCAGGTTTCATCAGAGACCCTGAAGGAATTGTAAAGAATTTCCCAGTTTTTTTGTTTTGTTTTTGAAATTCCTTTTTATCGTGTGTTTGAGCTGATTCTCGCTGCCATGTTTATGCCAGTCTAGACACACTTGATTCCCTTACGGAGACATATCAATACATAGGTTTTAAGATTCTTACTAGTCAGATATATTCCTCTGCGGGAAATATGGGGTTTTGAGTCCCTTTCACTGAGGAAGGTGTAGGTCTTGTCTATTCCATAGTTGGTTTTTGGAACGGTACCTGTGCTTATATCAAACTCTGGTTTTATGCATCACCCCACCTCTCCTTCCCCTTTAAGCAGGCATAAGAGTGTTTTCTAAATGTGAGACACTGTTCTCTTTCCTAACTCAGTTCATGTGTAGCCATGTTTACAGGATCTTCATAAGTGATATCTTATGATAAGTTTCTTTTTCTCTGTGACTTATTTCACTTAGAATCATTGTACCTGAATCCCCCCATTTTGCTGCTACTGGTGTTATGTCATTGATATCATGGCTGAGGGATATTCCTTCGTACGTAAGTACCACAATTTTTTGAACCATTTTTATATTTCCTGGGATATTTAAGGTGTACCAAAGTTGAGGTCCCTGTAAGCAGTGCAGCCCTAAATTTTGGGGTGGCTCTGTCTTATTGATTTTCAGTTTTCCCAAGGTATATTCCCTAGACTGGAAGTGCCCTTGGCTCTGTAGCTCTGTTGTTTACTTGTTTTAGGGAACACAATGCACTCCTCCAGAGAGGCAGTTGGCAATTTACATCCCGCCCATCAGCATAACAAGGTTCCCTGTTCTCCAGGGCCTGTCTTGCCTTTCTGGTTTTTACACATTTTGTGGATGTCCCTTTTGACCGGTGGGAAGTGATACTTCTTTGTAGTGCAGATTTGCATTGCCCGCTTGCTTGCTTGGCCAAAAAGGGCGTATGCGTTTTCTCCTGAATATATTCAGGAGAAAACGCATACACCCTTTTTGGCCAAGTGCACCATTGTCGAAGTTGTGCCCCTCTTCCTGTGCTTTAAAGGCGATTCCAACGTACCTCTTGAAATCTGTTTCCTGCTATTCTGCCTCGCTTTCAAGTCCGCTTCGTTGCCTTCCCTCAACAGATTTTTGGACGATAGTTGTCCTTTATTACTCGGCCAGTTTGTGAATTGCTGTAGCCCTGAGCTCCATTTTTGAACTCGTTTTTGGTGAGCTGATCGCAAGTCCAAAATTTTGGTTCAGGACCTATACTGGTTCCCGGTGGGAGGCTGAGACTTTGGTTGATTCTTCTTCCTGCCGGGAAATTACAGTGATATGTGCCCGTCCAAATGCCTAACAGCTACTCTCTCATTGGTTCTCCCTCTTCCCTTTCATCCTCTGCCAAATTGGAAACCTGTGCGAAACAGGAGGTTAAAGGGGCTGTCTCTCCAAGTTGGGAGGTTGATAGTAAAGCAGATGGAAAGTCAAACCGGAGCACCAGGAGAGGGACTATTTGTTGAGTTTTAGAAACCTTTCGTATTCACAGTGTGTCCGTTCTCTAGGTTTCCCGTACATGTTATAAGTGTAGTAATATTCCCTTCAACCTTGAGAGTTGGGACCCATGGAATGGGTGCCATGCATTATTGCTTTAAAGGGTCTGCATTTGCTCACCCAATCTCACCAATCGTCTCAGTCCCAAGTGTCCAGCCTTATGCCACATCCAGCTGTCGTTGTAGATAGGGTCATTCCAGGTTTCATCAGAGACCCTGAAGGAATTGTAAAGAATTTCCCAGTTTTTTTGTTTTGTTTTTGAAATTCCTTTTTATAGTGGGTTTGAGCTGATTCTCGCTGCCATGTTTATGCCAGTCTAGACACACTTGATTCCCTTACGGAGACATATCAATACATAGGTTTTAAGATTCTTACTAGTCAGATATATTCCTCTGCGGGAAATATGGGGTTTTGAGTCCCTTTCACTGAGGAAGGTGTAGGTCTTGTCTATTCCATAGTTGGTTTTTGGAACGGTACCTGTGCTTATATCAAACTCTGGTTTTATGCATCACCCCACCTCTCCTTCCCCCTTAAGCAGGCATAAGAGTGTTTTCTAAATGTGAGACACTGTTCTCATTCCTAACTCAGTTCAAGTGTAGCCATGTGTACAGGATCTTCATAAGTGATATCTTATGATAAGGTTCTTTTTCTGTGTGACTTATTTCACTTAGAATCATCGTACCTGAATCCACCCATTTTGCTGCTACTGGTCTTATGACATTGATTTCATGGCTGAGGGATATTCCATCGTCCGTAAGTACCACAATTTTTTGATCCATTTTTATATTTCCTGGGATATTTAAGGTGTACCCAAGTTGAGGTCCTTGTAAGCAGTGCAGCCCTAAATTTTTTGGTGGCTCTGTCTTATTGATTTTCAGTTTTCCAAAGGTATATTCCCTAGACTGGAAGTGCCCTTCTGCTCTGTAGCTCTGTTCTTTACTTGTTTTAGGGAACACAATGCACTCCTCCAGAGAGGCAGTTGGCAATTTACATGCTGCCAATCAGCATAACAAGGCTCCCTGTTCTCCAGGACCTGTCTTGCCTTTCTGGTTTTTACACATTTTGTGGATGTCCCTTTTGACCGGTGGGAAGTGATACTTCTTTGTAGTGCAGATTTGCATTGCCCGCTTGCTTGCTTGGCCAAAAAGGGCGTATGCGTTTTCTCCTGAATATATTCAGGAGAAAACGCATATGCCCTTTTTGGCCAAGTGCATCATTGTCGAAGTTGTGCCCCTCTTCCTGTGCTTTAAAGGCGATTCCAATGTACCTCTTGAAATCTCTTTCCTGCTATTCTGCCTCGCTTTCAAGTCCGCCTCGTTGCCTTCCCTCAACAGATTTTTGGACGATAGTTGTCGTTTATTACTCGGCCAGTTTGTGAATTGCTGTGCCCCTGAGCTCCATTTTTCAACTCGTTTTTGGTGAGCTGACCGCAAGTCCAAAATTTTGGTTCAGGACCCATACTGGTTCCCGGTGGGTGTCTGAGACTTTGGTTAATTCTTCTTCCTGCCGGGAAATTACAGTGATATGTGCCCGTCCAAATGCCTAACAGCTACTCTCTCATTGGTTCTCCCTCTTCCCTTTCATCCTCTGCCAAATTGGAAACCTGTGCGAACCAGGAGGTTAAAGGGGCTGTCTCTCCAAGTTGGGAGGTTGATAGTAAAGCAGATGGAAAGTCAAACCGGAGCACCAGGAGAGGGACTATTCGTTGAGTTTTAGAAACCTTTCGTATTCACAGTGTGTCCGTTCTCTAGGTTTCCCGTACATGTTATAAGTGTAGTAATATTCCCTTCAACCTGGAGAGTTGGGACCCATGGAATGGGGGCCATGCATTATTGCTTTAAAGGGTCTGCATTTGCTCACCCAATCTCACCAATCGTCTCAGTCCCAAGTGTCCAGCCTTATGCCACATCCAGCTGTCGTTGTAGATAGGGTCATTCCAGGTTTCATCAGAGACCCTGAAGGAATTGTAAAGAATTTCCCAGTTTTTTTGTTTTGTTTTTGAAATTCCTTTTTATAGTGGGTTTGAGCTGATTCTCGCTGCCATGTTTATGCCAGTCTAGACACACTTGATTCCCTTACGGAGACATATCAATACATAGGTTTTAAGATTCTTACTAGTCAGATATATTCCTCTGCGGGAAATATGGGGTTTTGAGTCCCTTTCACTGAGGAAGGTGTAGGTCTTGTCTATTCCATAGTTGGTTTTTGGAACGGTACCTGTGCTTATATCAAACTCTGGTTTTATGCATCACCCCACCTCTCCTTCCCCCTTAAGCAGGCATAAGAGTGTTTTCTAAATGTGAGACACTGTTCTCATTCCTAACTCAGTTCAAGTGTAGCCATGTGTACAGGATCTTCATAAGTGATATCTTATGATAAGGTTCTTTTTCTGTGTGACTTATTTCACTTAGAATCATCGTACCTGAATCCACCCATTTTGCTGCTACTGGTCTTATGACATTGATTTCATGGCTGAGGGATATTCCATCGTCCGTAAGTACCACAATTTTTTGATCCATTTTTATATTTCCTGGGATATTTAAGGTGTACCCAAGTTGAGGTCCTTGTAAGCAGTGCAGCCCTAAATTTTGGGGTGGCTCTGTCTTATTGATTTTCAGTTTTCCCAAGGTATATTCCCTAGACTGGAAGTGCCCTTGGCTCTGCAGCTCTGTTCTTTACTTGTTTTAGGGAACACAATGTACTCCTCCAGAGAGGCAGTTGGCAATTTACATCCCGCCCATCAGCATAACATGGCTCCCTGTTCTCCAGGGCCTGTCTTGCCTTTCTGGTTTTTACACATTTTGTGGATGTCCCTTTTGACCGGTGGGAAGTGATACTTCTTTGTAGTGCAGATTTGCATTGCCCGCTTGCTTGCTTGGCCAAAAAGGGCGTATGCGTTTTCTCCTGAATATATTCAGGAGAAAACGCATACAGCCTTTTTGGCCAAGTGCATCATTGTCGAAGTTGTGCCCCTCTTCCTGTGCTTTAAAGGCGATTCCAACGTACCTCTTGAAATCTGTTTCCTGCTATTCTGCCTCGCTTTCAAGTCCGCCTCGTTGCCTTCCCTCAACAGATTTTTGGATGATAGTTGTCCTTTATTACTCGGCCAGTTTGTGAATTGCTGTAGCCCTGAGCTCCATTTTTCAACTCGTTTTTGGTGAGCTGATCGCAAGTCCAAAATTTTGGTTCAGGACCTATACTGGTTCCCGGTGGGAGGCTGAGACTTTGTTTAATTCTTCTTCCTGCGGGAAATTACAGTGATAAGTGCCCGTCCAAATGCCTAACAGCTACTCTCTCATTGGTTCTCCCTCTTCCCTTTCATCCTCTGCCAAATTGGCAACGTGTGCGAACCAGGAGGTTAAAGGGGCTGTCTCTCCAAGTTGGGAGGTTGATAGTAAAGCAGATGGAAAGTCAAACCGGAGCACCAGGAGAGGGACTATTCGTTGAGTTTTAAAAACATTTCGTATTCACAGTGTGTTCGTTCTCTAGGTTTCCCGTACATGTTATAACTGTAGTAATATTCCCTTCCACCTGGAGAGTTGGGACCCATGGAATGGGTGCCATGCATTATTGCTTTAAAGGGTCTGCATTTGCTCACCCAATCTCACCAATCGTCTCATTCCCAAGTGTCCAGCCTTATGCCACATTCAGCTGTCGTTGTAGATAGGGTCATTCCAGGTTTCATCAGAGACCCTGAAGGAATTGTAAAGAATTTCCCAGTTTTTTTGTTTTGTTTTTGAAATTCCTTTTTATAGTGGGTTTGAGCTGATTCTCAATGCCATGTTTATGCCAGTCTAGACACACTTGATTCCCTTACGGAGACATATCAATACATAGGTTTTAATATTATTACTAGTCAGATATATTCCTCTGCGGGAAATATGGTGTTTTGAGTCCCTTTCACTGAGGAAGGTGTAGGTCTTGTCTATTCCATAGTTGGTTTTTGGAACGGTACCTGTGCTTATATCAAACTCTGGTTTTATGCATCACCCCACCTCTCCTTCCCCCTTAAGCAGGCATAAGAGTGTTTTCTAAATGTGAGACACTGTTCTCTTTCCTAACTCAGTTCTAGTGTAGCCATGTTTACAGGATCTTCATAAGTGATATCTTATGATAAGTTTCTTTTTCTCTGTGACTTATTTCACTTAGAATCATCGTACCTGAATCCACCCATTTTGCTGCTACTGGTCTTATGACATTGATTTCGTGGCTGAGGGATATTCCATCGTACGTAAGTACCACAATTTTTTGAACCATTTTTATATTTCCTGGGATATTTAAGTTGTACCCAAGTTGAGGTCCTTGTAAGCAGTGCAGCCCTAAATTTTTTGGTGGCTCTGTCTTATTGATTTTCAGTTTTCCAAAGGTATATTCCCTAGACTGGAAGTGCCCTTCTGCTCTGTATCTCTGTTCTTTACTTGTTTTAGGGAACACAATGCACTCCTCCAGAGAGGCAGTTGGCAATTTACATGCTGCCAATCAGCCTAACAAGGCTCCCTGTTCTCCAGGACCTGTCTTGCCTTTCTGGTTTTTACACATTTTGTGGATGTCCCTTTTGACCGGTGGGAAGTGATACTTCTTTGTAGTGCAGATTTGCATTGCCCGCTTGCTTGCTTGGCCAAAAAGGGCGTATGCGTTTTCTCCTGAATATATTCAGGAGAAAACGCATACGCCCTTTTTGGCCAAGTGCATCATTGTCGAAGTTGTGCCCCTCTTCCTGTGCTTTAAAGGCGATTCCAATGTACCTCTTGAAATCTCTTTCCTGCTATTCTGCCTCGCTTTCAAGTCCGCCTCGTTGCCTTCCCTCAACTGATTTTTGGACGATAGTTGTCGTTTATTACTCGGCCAGTTTGTGAATTGCTGTGCCCCTGAGCTCCATTTTTCAACTCGTTTTTGGTGAGCTGACCGTAAGTCCAAAATTTTGGTTCAGGACCATACTGGTTCCCGGTGGGTGTCTGAGACTTTGGTTAATTCTTCTTCCTGCCGGGAAATTACAGTGATATGTGCCCGTCCAAATGCCTAACAACTACTCTCTCATTGGTTCTCCCTCTTCCCTTTCATCCTCTGCCAAATTGGAAACCTGTGCGAACCAGGAGGTTAAAGGGGCTGTCTCTCCAATTTGGGAGGTTGATAGTAAAGCAGATGGAAAGTCAAACCGGAGCACCAGGAGAGGGACTATTCGTTGAGTTTTAGAAACCTTTCGTATTCACAGTGTGTCCGTTCTCTAGGTTTCCCGTACATATTATAAGTGTAGTAATATTCCCTTCAACCTGGAGAGTTGTGACCCATGGAATGGGTGCCATGCATTATTGCTTTAAAGGGTCTGCATTTGCTCACCCAATCTCACCAATCGTCTCAGTCCCAAGTGTCCAGCCTTATGCCATATCCAGCTGTCGTTGTAGATAGGGTCATTCCAGGTTTCATCAGAGACCCTGAAGGAATTGTAAAGAATTTCCCAGTTTTTTTGTTTTGTTTTTGAAATTCCTTTTTATAGTGGGTTTGAGCTGATTCTCGCTGCCATGTTTATGCCAGTCTAGACACACTTGATTCCCTTACGGAGACATATCAATACATAGGTTTTAAGATTCTTACTAGTCAGATATATTCCTCTGCGGGAAATATGGGGTTTTGAGTCCCTTTCACTGAGGAAGGTGTAGGTCTTGTCTATTCCATAGTTGGTTTTTGGAACGGTACCTGTGCTTATATCAAACTCTGGTTTTATGCATCACCCCACCTCTCCTTCCCCCTTAAGCAGGCATAAGAGTGTTTTCTAAATGTGAGACACTGTTCTCATTCCTAACTCAGTTCAAGTGTAGCCATGTGTACAGGATCTTCATAAGTGATATCTTATGATAAGGTTCTTTTTCTGTGTGACTTATTTCACTTAGAATCATCGTACCTGAATCCACCCATTTTGCTGCTACTGGTCTTATGACATTGATTTCATGGCTGAGGGATATTCCATCGTCCGTAAGTACCACAATTTTTTGATACATTTTTATATTTCCTGGGATATTTAAGGTGTACCCAAGTTGAGGTCCTTGTAAGCAGTGCAGCCCTAAATTTTGGGGTGGCTCTGTCTTATTGATTTTCAGTTTTCCCAAGGTATATTCCCTAGACTGGGAGTGCCCTTGGCTCTGCAGCTCTGTTCTTTACTTGTTTTAGGGAACACAATGTACTCCTCCAGAGAGGCAGTTGGCAATTTACATCCCGCCCATCAGCATAACAAGGCTCCCTGTTCTCCAGGGCCTGTCTTGCCTTTCTGGTTTTTACACATTTTGTGGATGTCCCTTTTGACCGGTGGGAAGTGATACTTCTTTGTAGTGCAGATTTGCCTTGCCCGCTTGCTTGCTTGGCCAAAAAGGGCATATGCGTTTTCTCCTGAATATATTCAGGAGAAAACGCATATGCCCTTTTTGGCCAAGTGCATCATTGTCGAAGTTGTGCCCCTCTTCCTGTGCTTTAAAGGCGATTCCAACGTACCTCTTGAAATCTGTTTCCTGCTATTCTGCCTCGCTTTCAGGTCCGCCTCGTTGCCTTCCATCAACAGATTTTTGGACGATAGTTGTCCTTTATTACTCGGCCAGTTTGTGAATTGCTGTGCCCCTGAGCTCCATTTTTCAACTCGTTTTTGGTGAGCTGACCGCAAGTCCAAAATTTTGGTTCAGGACCTATACTGGTTCCCGGTGGGTGGCTGAGACATTGGTTAATTCTTATTCCTGCCGGGAAATTACAGTGATATGTGCCCGTCCAAATGCCTAACAGCTACTCTCTCATTGGTTCTCCTTCTTCCCTTTCATCCTCTGCCAAATTGGCAACCTGTGCGAACCGGGAGGTTAAAGGGGCTGTCTCTCCAAGTTGGGAGGTTGATAGTAAAGCAGATGGAAAGTCAAACCGGAGCACCAGGACAGGGATTTTTCGTTGAGTTTTAGAAACCTTTCGTATTCACAGTGTGTCCGTTCTATAGGTTTCCCGTACATGTTATAGCTGGAGTAATATTCCCTTCAACCTGGAGAGTTGGGACCCATGGAATGGGTGCCAGGCCTTTGTGCTTTAAAGGGTCTGCATTTGCTCACCCAATCTCACCAATCGTCTCAGTCCCAAGTGTCCCTCCTTATGCCACATCCAGCTGTCATTGTAGATAGGGTCATTCCAGGTTTCATCAGAGACGCGGAAGGATTTTTAAAGAATTTCCCAGTTTTTTTGTTTTGTTTTTGAAATTCCTTTTTATAGTGGGTTTGAGCTGATTCTCGCTGCCATGTTTATGCCAGTCTAGACACACTTGATTCCCTTACGGAGACATATCAATACATAGGTTTTAAGATTCTTACTAGTCAGATATATTCCTCTGCGGGAAATATGGGGTTTTGAGTCCCTTTCACTGAGGAAGCTGTATGTCTTGTCTATTCCATAGTTGGTTTTTGGAACGGTACCTGTGCTTATATCAAACTCTGGTTTTATGCATCACCCCACCTCTCCTTCCCCCTTAAGCAGGCATAAGAGTATTTTCTAAATGTGAGACACTGTTCTCTTTCCTAACTCAGTTCAAGTGTAGCCATGTTTACAGGATCTTCATAAGTGATATCTTATGATAAGTTTCTTTTTCTCTGTGACTTATTTCACTTAGAATCATCGTACCTGAATCCACCCATTTTGCTGCTACTGGTCTTATGACATTGACGTCATGGCTGAGGGATATTCCATCGTACGTGAGTACCACAATTTTTTGAACCATTTTTATATTTCCTGGGATATTTACGGTGAACCCAAGTTGAGGTCCTTGTAAGCAGTGCAGCCCTAAATTTTGGGGTGGCTCTGTCTTATTGATTTTCAGTTTTCCCAAGGTATATTCCCTAGACTGGAAGTGCCCTTGGCTCTGTAGCTCTGTTGTTTACTTGTTTTAGGGAACACAATTCACTCCTCCAGAGAGGCAGGTGGCAATTTACATCCCGCCCATCAGCATAACAAGGCTCCCTGTTCTCCAGGGCCTGTCTTGCCTTTCTGGTTTTTACATATTTTGTGGATGTCCCTTTTGACCGGTGGGAAGTGATACTTCTTTGTAGTGCAGATTTGCATTGCCCTCTTGCTTGCTTGGCCAAAAAGGGCATATGCGTTTTCTCCTGAATATATTCAGGAGAAAACACATACGCCCTTTTTGGCCAAGTGCATCATTGTCGAAGTTGTGCCCCTCTTCCTGTGCTTTAAAGGCTATTCCAACGTACCTCTTGAAATCTGTTTCCTGCTATTCTGCCTCGCTTTCAAGTCCGCCTCGTTGCCTTCCCTCAACAGATTTTTGGACGATAGTTGTCCTTTATTACTCGGCCAGTTTGTGAATTGCTGTGCCCCTGAGCTCCATTTTTCAACTCGTTTTTGGTGAGCTGACCGCAAGTCCAAAATTTTGGTTCAGGGCCTATACTGGTTCCCGGTGGGTGGCTGAGACTTTGGTTAATTCTTCTTCCTGCCAGGAAATTACAGTGATATATGCCCGTCCAAATGCCTAACAGCTACTCTCTCATTGGTTCTCCCTCTTCCTTTTCATCCTCTGCCAAATTGGCCACCTGTGCGAACCAGGAGGTTAAAGGGGCTGTCTCTCCAATTTGGGAGGTTGATAGTAAAGCAGATGGAAAGTCAAATCCGAGCACCAGGAGAGGGACTCTTCGTTGAGTTTTAGAAACCTTTCGTATTCACAGTGTGTCCGTTCTCTAGGTTTCCCGTACATGTTATAACTGTAGTAATATTCCCTTCAACCTGGAGAGTTGGGACCCATGGAATGGGTGCCATGCATTATTGCTTTAAAGGGTCTGCATTTGCTCAACCAATCTCACCATTCGTCTCAGTCCCAAATGTCCAGCATTATGCCACATCCAGCTGTCGTTGTAGATAGGGTCATTCCAGGTTTCATCAGAGACCCTGAAGGAATTGTAAAGAATTTCCCAGTTTTTTTGTTTTGTTTTTGAAATTCCTTTTTATAGTGGGTTTGAGCTGATTCTCGCTGCAATGTTTATGCCAGTCTAGACACACTTGATTCCCTTACGGAGACATATCAATACATAGGTTTTAAGATTCTTACTAGTCAGATATATTCCTCTCCTGGAAATATGGGGTTTTGAGTCCCTTTCACTGAGGAAGGTGTAGGTCTTGTCTATTCCATAGTTGGTTTTTGGAAGGGTACCTGTGCTTATATCAAACTCTGGTTTTATGCATCACCCCACCTCTCCTTCCCCCTTAAGCAGGCATAAGAGTGTTTTCTAAATGTGAGACACTGTTCTCTTTCCTAACTCAGTTCAAGTGTAGCCATGTTTACAGGATCTTCATAAGTGATATCTTATGATAAGTTTCTTTTTCTGTGTGACTTATTTCACTAGGAATCATCGTACCTTAATCCACCCATTTTGCTGCTACTGGTCTTATGACATTGATTTCATGGCTGAGGGATATTCCATCGTACGTAAGTACCACAATTTTTTGCACCATTTTTATATTTCCTGGGATATTTAAGGTGTACCCAAGTTGAGGTCCTTGTAAGCAGTGCAGCCCTAAATTTTGGGGTGGCTCTGTCTTATTGATTTGCAGTTTTCCCAAGGAATATTCCCTAGACTGGAAGTGCCCTTGGCTCTGTAGCTCTGTTCTTTTCTTGTTTTAGGGAACACAATGCACTCCTCCAGAGAGGGAGTTGGTAGTTTACATCCCGCCCATCAGCATAACAAGGCTCCCTGTTCTCCATGGCCTGTCTTGCCTTTCTGGTTTTTACACATTTTGTGGATGTCCCTTTTGACCGGTGGGAAGTGATACTTCTTTGTAGTGCAGATTTGCATTGCCCGCTTGCTTGCTTGGCCAAAAAGGGGGTATGCGTTTTCTCCTGAATATATTCTGGAGAAAACGCATACGCCCATTTTGGCCAAGTGCATCATTGTCGAAGTTGTGCCCCTCTTCCTGTTCTTTAAATGCGATTCCAACGTACCTCTTGAAATCTGTTTCCTGCTCTTATGCCTCGCTTTCAGGTCCGCCTCATTGCCTTCCCTCAACAGATTTTTGGATGATAGTTGTCCTTTATTACTCGGCCAGTTTGTGAATTGCTGTGCCCCTGAGCTCCATTATTCAACTCGTTTTTGGTGAGCTGACCGCAAGTCCAAAATTTTGGTTCAGGACCTATACTGGTTCCCGGTGGGTGGCTGAGACTTTGGTTAATTATTCTTCCTGCCGGGAAATTACAGTGATATGTGCCCCTCCAAAGGCCTAACAGCTACTCTCTCATTGGTTCTCCCACTTCCCTTTCATCCTCTGCCAAATTGGCAACCTGTGCGAACCAGGAGGTTAAAGGGGCTGTCTCTCCAAGTTGGGAGGTTGATAGTAAAGCAGATGGAAAGTCAAACCGGAGCACCAGGAGAGGGACTATTCGTTGAGTTTTAGAAACCTTTCGTATTCACAGTGTGTCCGTTCTCTAGGTTTCCCGTACATGTTATAACTGTAGTAATATTCCCTTCAACCTGGAGAGTTGGGACCCATGGAATGTGTGCCATGCATTATTGCTTTAAAGGGTCTGCATTTGCTCACCCAATCTCACCAATCCTCTCAGTCCCAAGTGTCCAGCCTTATGCCACATCCAGCTGTCGTTGTAGATAGGGTCATTCCAGGATTCATCAGAGACCCTGAAGGAATTGTTAAGAATTTCCTAGTTTTTTTGTTTTGTTTTTGAAATTCCTTTTTATACTGGGTTTGAGCTGATTCTCGCTGCGATGTTTATGCCAGTCTAGACACACTTGATTCCCTTACGGAGACATATCAATACATAGGTTTTAAGATTCTTACTAGTCAGATATATTCCTCTGCGGGGAATATGGGGTTTTGAGTCCCTTTCACTGAGGAAGGTGTAGGTCTTGTCTATTCCATAGTTGGTTTTTGGAACGGTACCTGTGCTTATATCAAACTCTGGTTTTATGCATCACCCCACCTCTCCTTCCCCCTTAAGCAGGCATAAGAGTGTTTTCTAAATGTGAGACACTGTTCTCTTTCCTAACTCAGTTCAAGTGTAGCCATGTTTACAGGATCTTCATAAGTGATATCTTATGATAAGTTTCTTTTTCTGTGTGACTTATTTCACTTAGAATCATCGTACCTGAATCCACCCATTTTGCTGCTACTGGTCTTATGACATTGATTTCATGGCTGAGGGATATTCCATCATACGTAAGTACCACAATTTTTTGAACCATTTTTATATTTCCTGGGATATTTAAGGTGTACCCAAGTTGAGGTCCTAGTAAGCAGTGCAGCCCTGAATTTTGGTGTGGCTCTGTCTTATTGATTTTCAGTTTTCCCAAGGAATATTCCCTAGACTGGAAGTGCCCTTGGCTCTGTAGCTCTGTTCTTTACTTGTTTTAGGGAACACAATGCACTCCCCCAGAGAGGCAGTTGGCAATTTACATCCCGCCCATCAGCATAACAAGGCTCCCTGTTCTCCAGGGCCTGTCTTGCGTTTCTGGTTTTTACACGTTTTGTGGATGTCCCTTTTGACCGGTGGAAAGTGATACTTCTTTGTAGTGCAGATTTGCATTGCCCACTTGCTTGCTTGGCCAAAAAGGGCGTATGCGTTTTCTCCTGAATATATTCAGGAGAAAACGCATACACCCTTTTTGGCCAAGTGCATCATTGTCGAAGTTGTGCCCCTCTTCCTGTGCTTGTAAGGCGATTCCAACGTACCTCTTGAAATCTGTTTCCTGCTATTCTGCCTCGCTTTCAAGTCCGCCTCGTTGACTTCCCTCAACAGATTTTTGGGCGATAGTTGTCCTTTATTACTCGGCCAGTTTGTGAATTGCTGTGCCCCTGAGCTCCATTTTTCAACTCGTTTTTGGTGAGCTGACCGCAAGTCCAACATTTTGGTTCAGGACCTATGCTATTCCCGGTGGGGTGCTGAGACTTTGGTTAATTCTTCTTCCTGCCGGGAAGTTAGGGTGATATGTGCCCGTCCAAATGCCTAACAGCTACTCTCTCATTGGTTCTCCCTATTTCCTTTCATCCTCTGCCAAATTGGAAACCTGTGCAAACCAGGAGGTTAAAGGGGCTGTCTCTCCAAGTTGGGTGGTTGATAGTAAAGCAGATGGAAAATCAAACCGGAGCACCAGGAGAGGGACTATTCGTTGAGTTTTAGAAACCTTTCGTTTTCACAGTGTGTCCGTTCTCTAGGTTTCCCGTACATGTTATAGCTGTAGTAATATTCCTTTAAACCTGGAGAGTTGGGACCCATGGAATGGGTGCCAGGCATTTGTGCTTTAAAGGGTCTGCATTTGCTCACACAGTCTCTCCAATCGTCTCAGTCCCAAGTGTCCCTCCTTATGCCACATCCAGCTGTCGTTGTAGATAGGGTCATTCCAGATTTCATCAGAGACCCTGAAGGAATTGTAAAGAATTTCCCAGTTTTTTTGTTTTGTTTTTGAAATTCCTTTTTATGGTGCGTTTGAGCTGATTCTTGCTGCCATGTTTATGCCAGTCTAGACACACTTGATTCCCTTACGGAGACATATCAATCCATAGGTTTTAAGATTCTTACTAGTCAGATATATTCCTCTGCAGGAAATATGGGGTTTTGAGTCCCTTTCACTGAGGAAGGTGTAGGTCTTGTCTATTCCATAGTTGGTTTTTGGAACGGTACCTGTGCTTATATCAAACTCTGGTTTTATGCATCACCCCACCTCTGCTTCCCCCTTTAGCAGGGATAAGAGTGTTTTCTAAACGTGAGACACTGTTCGCTTTCCTAACTCAGTTCAAGTATAGCCATGTTTACAGGATCTTCATAAGTGATATCTTATGATAAGTTTCTTTTTCTGTGTGACTTATTTCACTTAGAATCATCGTACCTGAATCCACCCATTTTGCTGCTACTGGTCTTATGACATTGATTTCATGGCTGAGGGATAGTCCATCGTACGTAAGTACCACAATTTTTTGAACCATTTTTATATTTTCTGGGATATTTAAGGTGTACCCAAGTTGAGGTCCTTGTAAGCAGTGCAGCCCTAAATTTTGGGGTGGCTCTGTCTTATTGATTTTCAGTTTTCCCAAGGAATATTCCCTAGACTGGAAGTGCCCTTAGCTCTGTAGCTCTGTTGTTTACTTGTTTTAGGGAACACAATGCACTCCTCCAGAGAGGCAGTTGGCAATTTACATCCCACCCATCAGCATAACAAGGCTCCCTGTTCTCCAGGGCCTGTCTTGCCTTTCTGGTTTTTACACATTTTGTGGATGTCCCTTTTGTCCGGTGGGAAATGATACTTCTTTGTAGTGCAGATTTGCATTGCCCTCTTGCTTGCTTGGCCAAAAAGGGCGTATGCGTTTTCTCCTGAATATATTCAGGAGAAAACGCATACGCCCTTTTTGGCCAAGTGCATCATTGTCGAAGTTCTGCCCCTCTTCCTGTGCTTTAAAGGCGATTCCAACGTACCTCTTGAAATCTGTTTCCTGCTATTCTGCCTCGCTTTCAAGTCCGCCTCGTTGCCTTCCCTCAACAGATTTTTGGACGATAGTTGTCTTTATTACTTGGCCAGTTTGTGAATTGATGTGCCCCTGAGCTCCATTTTTCAGCTCGTTTTTGGTGAGCTGACCGCAAGTCCAACATTTTGGTTCAGGACCTATGCTGGTTCCCGGTGGGGGGCTGAGACTTTGGTTAATTCTTCTTCCTGCCGGGAAGTTAGAGTGATATGTGCCCGTCCAAATGCCTAACAGCTACTCTCTCATTGGTTCTCCCTCTTCCCTTTCATCCTCTGCCAAATTGGAAACCTGTGCGAACCAGGAGGTTAAAGGGGCTGTCTCTCCAAGTTGGGAGATTGATAGTAAACCAGATGGAAAGTCAAACTGGAGCACCAGGAGAGGGACTATTCGCTGAGTTTTAGAAACCTTTCGTATTCACAGTGTGTCTGTTCTCTAGGTTTCCCGTACATGTTATATCTGTAGTAATATTCCCTTCAACCTGGAGAGTTGGGACCCATGGAATGGGTGCCAGGCATTTGTGCTTTAAAGGGTCTGCATTTGCTCACCCAATCTCACCAATCGTCTCAGTCCCAAGTGTCCCTCCTTATGCAACATCCAGCTGTCATTGTAGATAGGGTCATTCCACGTTTCATCAGAGACCCTGAAGGATTTGAAAAGAATTTCCCAGTTTTTTGTTTTGTTTTTGAAATTCCTTTTTATAGTGGGTTTGAGCTGATTCTCGCTGCCATGTTTATGCCAGTCTAGACACACTTGATTCCCTTACGGAGACATATCAATACATAGGTTTTAAGATTCTTACTGGTAAGATATATTCCTCTGTGGGAAATAAGGGGTTTTGAGTCCCTTTCACTGAGGAAGGTGTAGGTCTTGTCTATTCCATACTTGGTTTTTGGAACGGTACTTGTGCTTTTATCAAACTCTGTTTTTTTGCTTCACCCCACCTCTCCTTCACCCTTAAGCAGGCATAAGAGTGTTTTCTAAATGTGAGACAATGTTCTCTCTCCTAACTCAGTTCAAGGGTAGCCATGTTTACAGGATCTTCATAAGTGATATCTTATGATAAGTTTCTTTTTCTGTGTGACTTATTTCACTTAGAATCATCGTACCTGAATCCACCCATTTTGCTGCTACTGGTCTTATGACATTGATTTCATGGCTGAGGGATATTCCATCGTACGTAAGTACCACAATTTTTTGAAACATTTTTATATTTCCTGGATATTTAAGGTGTACCCAAGTTGAGGTCCTTGTAATCAGTACAGCCCTAAGTTTTGGGGTGGCTCTGTCTTATTGATTTTCAGTTTTCCCAAGGTATATTCCCTAGACTCGAAGTGCCCTTGGCTCTGTAGCTCTGTTCTTTACTTGTTTTAGGGAACACAATGTACTTCTCCAGAGAGGCAGTTGGCAATTTACATCCCGCCCATCAGCATAACAAGGATCCCTGTTCTCCAGGGCCTGTCTTGCCTTTCTGGTTTTTACACATTTTGTGGATATCCCTTTTGACCGGTGGGAAGTGATACTTCTTTGTAGTGCAGATTTGCATTGCCCGCTTGCTTGCTTGGCCAAAAAGGGCGTATGCGTTTTCTCCTGAATATATTCAGGAGAAAACGCATACGCCCTTTTTGGCCAAGTGCATCATTGTCGAAGTTGTGCCCCTCTTCCTGTGCTTTAAAGGAGATTCCAACATACCTCTTGAAATCTGTTCTCTGCTATTCTGCCTCGCTTTCAAGTCCGCCTCGTTGCCTTCCCTCAACAGATTTTTGGACGATAGTTGTCCTTTATTACTCGGCCAGTTTGTGAATTGCTGTGCCGCTGTGCTCCATTTTTCAACTCGTTGTTGGTGAGCGGACCGCAACTCCAACATTTTGGTTCAGGACCTATGCTGGTTCCCGGTGGGGGGCTGAGACTTTGGTTAATTCTTCTTCCTGCCGGGAAATTACAGTGATATGTGCCCGTCCAAATGCCTAACAGCTACTCTCTCATTGGTTCTCCCTCTTCCCTTTCATCCTCTGCCAAATTGGCAACCTGGGCGAACCAGGAGGTTAAAGGGGCTGTCTCTCCAAGTTGGGAGGTTGATAGTAAAGCAGATGGAAAGTCAAACCGGAGCACCAGGAGAGGGACTATTCGTTGAGTTTTAGAAACCTTTCGTATTCACAGTGTGTCCGTACTCTAGGTTTCCCGTACATGTTATAGCTGTAGTAATATTCCCTTCAACCTGGAGAGTTGGGACCCATGGAATTGGTGCCATGCATTATTGCTTTAAAGGGTCTGCATTTGCTCACCCAATCTCACCAATCCTCTCAGTCCCAAGTGTCCAGCCTTATGCCACATCCAGCTGTCGTTGTAGATAGGGTCATTCCAGGTTTCATCAGAGACCCTGAAGGAATTGTAAAGAATTTCCCAGTTTTTTTGTTTTGTTTTTGAAATTCCTTTTTATAGTGGGTTTGAGCTGATTCTCGCTGCCATGTTTATGCCAGTCTAGACACACTTGATTCCCTTACAGAGACATATCAGTACATAGGTTTTAAGATTCTTACTAGTCAGATATATTCCTCTGCGGGAAATATGGGGTTTTGAGTCCCTTTCACTGAGGAAGGTGTAGGTCTTGTCTATTCCATAGTTGGTTTTTGGAACGGTACCTGTGCTTATATCAAACTCTGGTTTTATGCATCACCCCACCTCTCCTTCCCCCTGAAGCAGGCATAAGAGTATTTTCTAAATGTGAGACACTGTTCTCTTTCCTAACTCAGTTCAAGTGTAGCCATGTTTACAGGATCTTCATAAGTGATATCTTATGATAAGTTTCTTTTTCTCTGTGACTTATTTCACTTAGAAACATCGTACCTGAATCCACCCATTTTTCTGCTACTGGTCTTATGACATTGTTTTCATGGCTGAGGGATATTCCATCGTACGTAAGTACCACAATTTTTTGAACCATTTTTATATTTCCTGGGATATTTAAGGTGTACCCAAGTTGAGGTCCTTGTAAGCAGTGCAGCCCTAAATTTTGGGGTGGTTCTCTCTTATTGATTTTCAGTTTTCCCAAGGTATATTCCCTAGACTGGAAGTGCCCTTGGCTCTGTTGCTCTGTTGTTTACTTGTTTTAGGGAACACAATGCACTCCTCCAGAGAGGCAGTTGGCAATTTACATCCCGTCCATCAGCATAACAAGGCTCCCTGTTCTCCAGGGCCTGTCTTGCCTTTCTGGTTTTTACACATTTTGTGGATGTCCCTTTTGACCGGTGGGAAGTGATACTTCTTTGTAGTGCAGATTTGCATTGCCCGCTAGCTTGCTTGGCCAAAAAGGGCGTATTCGTTTTCTCCTGAATATATTCAGGAGAAAACGCATACGCCCTTTTTGGCCAAGTGCATCATTGTCGAAGTTGTGCCCCTCTTCCTGTGCTTTAAAGGTGATTCCAACGTACCTCTTGAAATCTGTTTCCTGCTATTCTGCCTCGCTTTCAAGTCCGCCTCGTTGCCTTCCCTCAACAGATTTTTGGACGATACTTGTCCTTTATTACTGGGCCAGTTTGTGAATTGCTGTGCCCCTGAGCTCCATTTTTCAACTCGTTTTTTGTGAGCTGACCGCAAGTCCAAAATTTTGGTTCAGGACCTATGCTGGTTCCCAGTGGGTGGCTGAGACTTTGGTTAATTCTTCTTCCTGCCGGGAAATTACAGTGATATGTGCCCGTCCAAATGCCTAACAGCTACTCTCTCATTGGTTCTCCCTCTTCCCTTTCATCCTCTGCCAAGTTGGCAACCTGTGCGGACCGGGAGGTTAAAGGGGCTGTCTCTCCAAGTTGGGAGGTTGATAGTAAAGCAGATGGAAAGTCAAACCGGAGCACCAGGAGAGGGACTATTCGTTGAGTTTTAGAAATCTTTCGTATTCACAGTGTGTCCGTTCTCTAGGTTTCCCGTACATGTTATAACTGTAGTAATATTCCCTTCAACCTGGAGAGTTGGGACCCATGGAATGTGTGCCATGGATTATTGCTTTAAAGGGTCTGCATTTGCTCACCCAGTCTCACCAATCCTCTCAGTCCCAAGTGTCCAGCCTTATGCCACATCCAGCTGTCGTTGTAGATAGGGTCTTTCCAGGTTTCATCAGGGACCCTGAAGGAATTGTAAAGAATTTCCCAGTTTTTTTGTTTTGTTTTTGAAATTCCTTTTTATAGTGGGTTTGAGCTGATTCTCGCTGCCATGTTTATGCCAGTCTAGACACAATTGATTCCCTTACGGAGACATATCAATACATAGGTTTTAAGATTCTTACTAGTCAGATATATTCCTCTGCGGGGAATATGGGGTTTTGAGTCCCTTTCACTGAGGAAGGTGTAGGTCTTGTCTATTCCATAGTTGGTTTTTGTAACGGTACTTCTGCTTATATCAAACTCTGGTTTTATGCATCACCCCACCTCTCCTTCCCCCTTAAGCAGGCATAAGAGTGTTTTCTAAATGTGAGACACTGTTCTCTTTCCTAACTCAGTTCAAGTGTAGCCATGTTACAGGATCTTCATAAGTGATATCTTATGATAAGTCTCTTTTTCTGTGTGACTTATTTCACTTAGAATCATCGTACCAGAATCCACCCATTTTGCTGCTACTGGTCTTATGACATTGATTTCATGGCTGAGGGATATTCCATCGTACGTAAGTACCACAATTTTTTGAACCATTTTTATATTTCCTGGGATATTTAAGGTGTACCCAAGTTGAGGTCCTTGTAAGCAGTGCAGCCCTAAATTTTGGGGTTGCTCTGTCTTATTGATTTTCAGTTTTCCAAGGTATATTCCCTAGACTGGAAGTGCCCTTGGCTCTGTAGCTCTGTTGTTTACTTGTTTTAGGGAACACAATGCACTGCTCCAGAGAGGCAGTTGGCAATTTACATCCCGCCCATCAGCATAAGAAGGCTCCGGGTTCTCCAGGGCCTGTCTTGCCTTTCTGGATTTTACACATTTTGTGGATGTCCCTTTTGACCAGTGGGAAGTGATACGTCTTTGTAGTACAGATTTGCATTGCCCGCTTGCTTGCTTGGCCAAAAAGGGCGTATGCGTTTTCTCCTGAATATATTCAGGAGAAAACGCATACACCCTTTTTGGCCAAGTGCATCATTGTCGAAGTTGTGCCCCTCTTCCTATGCTTTAAAGGCGATTCCAAAGTACCTCTTGAAATCTGTTTCCTGCTATTCTGCCTCGCTTTCAAGTCCGCCTCGTTGCCTTCCCTCAACAGATTTTTGGACGATAGTTGTCCTTTATTACTCGGCCAGTTTGTGAATTGCTGTGCCCCTGAGCTCCATTTTTCAACTCGTTTTTGGTGAGCTGACCGCAAGTCCAAAATTTTGGTTCAGGACCTATGCTGGTTCCCGGTGGGGGGCTGAGACTTTGGTTAATTCTTCTTCCTGCCGGGAAATTACAGTGATATGTGCACGTCCAAATGCCTAACAGCTACGCTCTCATTGGTTCTCCCTCTTCCCTTTCATCCTCTGCCAAATTGGCAACCTGTGCGAACCAGGAGGTTAAAGGGGCTGTCTCTCCAAGTTGGGAGGTTGATAGTAAAGCAGATGGAAAGTCAAACCGGAACACCAGGAGAGGGACTATTCGTTGAGTTTTAGAAACCTTTCATATTCACAGTGTGTCCGTACTCTAGGTTTCCCGTACATGTTATAGCTGTAATAATATTCCCTTCAACCTGGAGAGCTGGGACCCATGGAATGGGTGCCATGCATTATTGCTTTAAAGGGTCTGCATTTGCTCACCCAATCTCACCCATCCTCTCAGTCCCAAGTGTCCAGCCTTATGCCACATCCAGCTGTCGTTGTAGATAGGGTCATTCCAGGTTTCATCAGAGACCCTGAAGGAATTGTAAAGAATTTCCCAGTTTTTTTGTTTTGTTTTTGAAATTCCTTTTTATAGGTGGTTTGAGCTGATTCTCGCTGCCATGTTTATGCCAGTCTAGACACACATGATTCCCTTACAGAGACATATCAATACATAAGTTTTAAGATTCTTACTAGTCAGATATATTCCTCTGCGGGAAATATGGGGTTTTGAGTCCCTTTCACTGAGGAAGGTGTAGGTCTTGTCTATTCCATAGTTGGTTTTTGGAAGGGTACCTGTGCTTATATCAAACTCTGGTTTTATGCATCACCCCACCTCTCCTTCCCCCTTAAGCAGGCATAAGAGTGTTTTCTAAATGTGAGACACTGTTCTCTTTCCTAACTCAGTTCAAGTGTAGCCATGTTTACAGGATCTTCATAAGTGATATCTTATGATAAGTTTATTTTTCTGTGTGACTTATTTCACTAGGAATCATCGTACCTTAATCCACCCATTTTGCTGCTACTGGTCTTATGACATTGGTTTCATGGCTGAGGGATATTCCATCGTACGTAAGTACAACAATTTTTTGAACCATTTTTATATTTCCTGGGATATTTAAGGTGTACCCAAGTTGAGGTCCTTGTAAGCAGTGCAGCCCTAAATTTTGGGGTGGCTCTGTCTTATTGATTTGCAGTTTTCCCAAGGAATATTCCCTAGACTTGAAGTGCCCTTGGCTTTGTAGCTCTGTTCTTTACTTATTTTAGGGAACACAATGCACTCCTCCAGAGAGGCAGTTGGCAATTTACATCCCGCCCATCAGCATAACAAGGCTCCCTGTTCTCCAGGGCCTGTCTTGCCTTTCTGGTTTTTACATATTTTGTGGATGTCCCTTTTGACCGGTGGGAAGTGATACTTCTTTGTAGTGCAGATTTGCATTGCCCTCTTGCTTGCTTGGCCAAAAAGGGCGTATGCGTTTTCTCCTGAATATATTCAGGAGAAAACGCATACGCCCTTTTTGGCCAAGTGCATCATTGTCGAAGTTGTGCCCCTCTTCCTGTGCTTTAAAGGCTATTCCAATGTACCTCTTGAAATCTGTTTCCTGCTATTCTGCCTCGCTTTCAAGTCCGCCTCGTTGCCTTCCCTCAACAGATTTTTGGACGATAGTTGTCCTTTATTACTCGGCCAGTTTGTGAATTGCTGTGCCCCTGAGCTCCATTTTTCAACTCGTTTTTGGTGAGCTGACCGCAAGTCCAAAATTTTGGTTCAGGGCCTATACTGGTTCCCGGTGGGTGGCTGAGACTTTGGTTAATTCTTCTTCCTGCCGGGAAATTACAGTGATATGTGCCCGTCCAAATGCCTAACAGCTACTCTCTCATTGGTTCTCCCTCTTCCCTTTCATCCTCTGCCAAATTGGCAACCTGGGCGAACCAGGAGGTTAAAGGGGCTGTCTCTCCAAGTTGGGAGGTTGATAGTAAAGCAGATGGAAAGTCAAACCGGAGCACCAGGAGAGGGACTATTCGTTGAGTTTTAGAAACCTTTCGTATTCACAGTGTGTCCGTACTCTAGGTTTCCCGTACATGTTATAGCTGTAGTAATATTCCCTTCAACCTGGAGAGTTGGGACCCATGGAATTGGTGCCATGCATTATTGCTTTAAAGGGTCTGCATTTGCTCACCCAATCTCACCAATCCTCTCAGTCCCAAGTGTCCAGCCTTATGCCACATCCAGCTGTCGTTGTAGATAGGGTCATTCCAGGTTTCATCAGAGACCCTGAAGGAATTGTAAAGAATTTCCCAGTTTTTTTGTTTTGTTTTTGAAATTCCTTTTTATAGTGGGTTTGAGCTGATTCTCGCTGCCATGTTTATGCCAGTCTAGACACACTTGATTCCCTTACAGAGACATATCAGTACATAGGTTTTAAGATTCTTACTAGTCAGATATATTCCTCTGCGGGAAATATGGGGTTTTGAGTCCCTTTCACTGAGGAAGGTGTAGGTCTTGTCTATTCCATAGTTGGTTTTTGGAACGGTACCTGTGCTTATATCAAACTCTGGTTTTATGCATCACCCCACCTCTCCTTCCCCCTTAAGCAGGCATAAGAGTATTTTCTAAATGTGAGACACTGTTCTCTTTCCTAACTCAGTTCAAGTGTAGCCATGTTTACAGGATCTTCATAAGTGATATCTTATGATAAGTTTCTTTTTCTCTGTGACTTATTTCACTTAGAAACATCGTACCTGAATCCACCCATTTTTCTGCTACTGGTCTTATGACATTGTTTTCATGGCTGAGGGATATTCCATCGTACGTAAGTACCACAATTTTTTGAACCATTTTTATATTTCCTGGGATATTTAAGGTGTACCCAAGTTGAGGTCCTTGTAAGCAGTGCAGCCCTAAATTTTGGGGTGGTTCTCTCTTATTGATTTTCAGTTTTCCCAAGGTATATTCCCTAGACTGGAAGTGCCCTTGGCTCTGTTGCTCTGTTGTTTACTTGTTTTAGGGAACACAATGCACTCCTCCAGAGAGGCAGTTGGCAATTTACATCCCGTCCATCAGCATAACAAGGCTCCCTGTTCTCCAGGGCCTGTCTTGCCTTTCTGGTTTTTACACATTTTGTGGATGTCCCTTTTGACCGGTGGGAAGTGATACTTCTTTGTAGTGCAGATTTGCATTGCCCGCTAGCTTGCTTGGCCAAAAAGGGCGTATTCGTTTTCTCCTAAATATATTCAGGAGAAAACGCATACGCCCTTTTTGGCCAAGTGCATCATTGTCGAAGTTGTGCCCCTCTTCCTGTGCTTTAAAGGCGATTCCAACGTACCTCTTGAAATCTGTTTCCTGCTATTCTGCCTCGCTTTCAAGTCCGCCTCGTTGCCTTCCCTCAACAGATTTTTGGACGATACTTGTCCTTTATTACTGGGCCAGTTTGTGAATTGCTGTGCCCCTGAGCTCCATTTTTCAACTCGTTTTTTGTGAGCTGACCGCAAGTCCAAAATTTTGGTTCAGGACCTATGCTGGTTCCCAGTGGGTGGCTGAGACTTTGGTTAATTCTTCTTCCTGCCGGGAAATTACAGTGATATGTGCCCGTCCAAATGCCTAACAGCTACTCTCTCATTGGTTCTCCCTCTTCCCTTTCATCCTCTGCCATGTTGGCAACCTGTGCGGACCGGGAGGCTAAAGGGGCTGTCTCTCCAAGTTGGGAGGTTGATAGTAAAGCAGATGGAAAGTCAAACCGGAGCACCAGGAGAGGGACTATTCGTTGAGTTTTAGAAATCTTTCGTATTCACAGTGTGTCCGTTCTCTAGGTTTCCCGTACATGTTATAACTGTAGTAATATTCCCTTCAACCTGGAGAGTTGGGACCCATGGAATGTGTGCCATGGATTATTGCTTTAAAGGGTCTGCATTTGCTCACCCAGTCTCACCAATCCTCTCAGTCCCAAGTGTCCAGCCTTATGCCACATCCAGCTGTCGTTGTAGATAGGGTCTTTCCAGGTTTCATCAGGGACCCTGAAGGAATTGTAAAGAATTTCCCAGTTTTTTTGTTTTGTTTTTGAAATTCCTTTTTATAGTGGGTTTGAGCTGATTCTCGCTGCCATGTTTATGCCAGTCTAGACACACTTGATTCCCTTACGGAGACATATCAATACATAGGTTTTAAGATTCTTACTAGTCAGATATATTCCTCTGCGGGGAATATGGGGTTTTGAGTCCCTTTCACTGAGGAAGGTGTAGGTCTTGTCTATTCCATAGTTGGTTTTTGTAACGGTACTTCTGCTTATATCAAACTCTGGTTTTATGCATCACCCCACCTCTCCTTCCCCCTTAAGCAGGCATAAGAGTGTTTTCTAAATGTGAGACACTGTTCTCTTTCCTAACTCAGTTCAAGTGTAGCCATGTTACAGGATCTTCATAAGTGATATCTTATGATAAGTCTCTTTTTCTGTGTGACTTATTTCACTTAGAATCATCGTACCAGAATCCACCCATTTTGCTGCTACTGGTCTTATGACATTGATTTCATGGCTGAGGGATATTCCATCGTACGTAAGTACCACAATTTTTTGAACCATTTTTATATTTCCTGGGATATTTAAGGTGTACCCAAGTTGAGGTCCTTGTAAGCAGTGCAGCCCTAAATTTTGGGGTTGCTCTGTCTTATTGATTTTCAGTTTTCCAAGGTATATTCCCTAGACTGGAAGTGCCCTTGGCTCTGTAGCTCTGTTGTTTACTTGTTTTAGGGAACACAATGCACTGCTCCAGAGAGGCAGTTGGCAATTTACATCCCGCCCATCAGCATAAGAAGGCTCCGGGTTCTCCAGGGCCTGTCTTGCCTTTCTGGATTTTACACATTTTGTGGATGTCCCTTTTGACCAGTGGGAAGTGATACGTCTTTGTAGTACAGATTTGCATTGCCCGCTTGCTTGCTTGGCCAAAAAGGGCGTATGCGTTTTCTCCTGAATATATTCAGGAGAAAACGCATACACCCTTTTTGGCCAAGTGCATCATTGTCGAAGTTGTGCCCCTCTTCCTATGCTTTAAAGGCGATTCCAAAGTACCTCTTGAAATCTGTTTCCTGCTATTCTGCCTCGCTTTCAAGTCCGCCTCGTTGCCTTCCCTCAACAGATTTTTGGACGATAGTTGTCCTTTATTACTCGGCCAGTTTGTGAATTGCTGTGCCCCTGAGCTCCATTTTTCAACTCGTTTTTGGTGAGCTGACCGCAAGTCCAAAATTTTGGTTCAGGACCTATGCTGGTTCCCGGTGGGGGGCTGAGACTTTGGTTAATTCTTCTTCCTGCCGGGAAATTACAGTGATATGTGCACGTCCAAATGCCTAACAGCTACGCTCTCATTGGTTCTCCCTCTTCCCTTTCATCCTCTGCCAAATTGGCAACCTGTGCGAACCAGGAGGTTAAAGGGGCTGTCTCTCCAAGTTGGGAGGTTGATAGTAAAGCAGATGGAAAGTCAAACCGGAACACCAGGAGAGGGACTATTCGTTGAGTTTTAGAAACCTTTCATATTCACAGTGTGTCCGTACTCTAGGTTTCCCGTACATGTTATAGCTGTAATAATATTCCCTTCAACCTGGAGAGTTGGGACCCATGGAATGGGTGCCATGCATTATTGCTTTAAAGGGTCTGCATTTGCTCACCCAATCTCACCCATCCTCTCAGTCCCAAGTGTCCAGCCTTATGCCACATCCAGCTGTCATTGTAGATAGGGTCATTCCAGGTTTCATCAGAGACCCTGAAGGAATTGTAAAGAATTTCCCAGTTTTTTTGTTTTGTTTTTGAAATTCCTTTTTATAGGTGGTTTGAGCTGATTCTCGCTGCCATGTTTATGCCAGTCTAGACACACATGATTCCCTTACAGAGACATATCAATACATAAGTTTTAAGATTCTTACTAGTCAGATATATTCCTCTGCGGGAAATATGGGGTTTTGAGTCCCTTTCACTGAGGAAGGTGTAGGTCTTGTCTATTCCATAGTTGGTTTTTGGAACGGTACCTGTGCTTATATCAAACTCTGGTTTTATGCATCACCCCACCTCTCCTTCCCCCTTAAGCAGGCATAAGAGTGTTTTCTAAATGTGAGACACTGTTCTCTTTCCTAACTCAGTTCAAGTGTAGCCATGTTTACAGGATCTTCATAAGTGATATCTTATGATAAGTTTCTTTTTCTCTGTGACTTATTTCACTTAGAAACATCGTACTTGAATCCACCCATTTTGCTGCTACTGGTCTTATGACATTGTTTTCATGGCTGAGGGATATTCCATCGTACGTAAGTACCACAATTTTTTGAACCATTTTTATATTTCCTGGGATATTTAAGGTGTACCCAAGTTGAGGTCCTTGTAAGCAGTGCAGCCCTAAATTTTGGGGAGGCTCTGTCTTATTGATTTTCAGTTTTCCCATGGTATATTCCCTAGACTTGAAGTGCCCTTGGCTCTGTAGCTCTGTTGTTTACTTGTTTTAGGGAACACAATGCACTCCTCCAGAGAGGCAGTTGGCAATTACATCCCGCCCATCAGCATAACAAGGCTCCCTGTTCTCCAGGGCCTGTCTTGCCTTTCTGGTTTTTACACATTTTGTGGATGTCCCTTTTGTCCGGTGGGAAGTGATACTTCTTTGTAGTACAGATTTGCATTGCCCGCTTGCTTGCTTGGCCAAAAAGGGCGTATGCGTTTTCTCCTGAATATATACAGGAGAAAACGCATACGCCCTTTTGGCCAAGTGCATCATTGTCGAAGTTGTGCCCCTCTTCCTGTGCTTTAAAGGCGATTCCAACGTACCTCTTGAAATCTGTTTCCTGCTATTCTGCCTCGCATTCAAGTCCGCCTCGTTGCCTTCCCTCAACAGATTTTTGGACGATAGTTGTCCTTTATTACTCGGCCAGTTTGTGAATTGCTGTGCCCCTGAGCTCCATTTTTCAACTCTTTTTTGGTGAGCTGACCGCAAGTCCAAAACTTTGGTTCAGGACCTATACTGGTTCCCGGTGGGTGGCTGAGACTTTGCTTAATTCTTCTACCTGCCGGGAAATTACAGTGATATGTGCCCGTCCAAATGCCTAACAGCTACTCTCTCATTGGTTCTCCCACTTCCATTTCATCCTCTGCCAAATTGGCAACCTGTGCGAACCAGGAGGTTAAAGGGGCTGTCTCTCCAAGTTGGGAGGTTGATAGTAAAGCAGATGGAAAGTCAAACCGGGGCACCAGGAGAGGGACTATTCCTTGAGTTTTAGAAACCTTTCGTATTCACAGTGTGTCCGTTCTCTAGGTTTGCCGTACATGTTATAACTGTAGTAATATTCCCTTCAACCTGGAGAGTTGGGACCCATGGAATGGGTGCCATGCATTATTGCTTTAAAGGGTCTGCATTTGCTCACCCAATCTCACCAATCCTCTCAGTCCCAAGTGTCCATCCTTATGCCACATCCAGCTGTCGTTGTAGATAGGGTCATTCCAGGTTTCATCAGAGACCCTCAAGGAATTGTAAAGAATTTCCTAGTTTTTTTGTTTTGTTTTTGAAATTCCTTTTTATACTGGGTTTGAGCTGATTCTCGCTGACATGTTTATGCCAGTCTAGACACACTTGATTCCCTTATGGAGACATATCAATACATAGGTTTTAAGATTCTTACTAGTCAGATATATTCCTCTGCGGGAAATATGGGATTTTGAGTCCCTTTCACTGAGGAAGGTGTAGGTCTTTTCTATTCCATAGTTGGTTTTTGGAACGGTACCTGTGCTTATATCAAACTCTGGTTTTATGCATCACCCCACCTCTCCTTCCCCCTTAAGCAGGCATAAGAGTGTTTTCTAAATGTGAGACACTGTTCTCTTTCCTAACTCAGTTCAAGTGTATCCATGTGTACAGGATCTTCATAAGTGATATCTTATGATAAGTTTCTTTTTCTGTGTGACTTATTTCACTTAGAATCATCGTACCTGAATCCACCCATTTTGCTGCTACTGTTCTTAATACATTGATTTCATGGCTGAGGGATATTCCATCGTACGTAAGTACCACAATTTTTTGAACCATTTTTATATTTCCTGGGATATTTAAGGTGTACCCAAGTTGAGGTCCTTGTAAGCAGTGCAGCCCTAAATTTTGGGGTGGCTCTGTCTTATTGATTTTCAGTTTTCTAAGGAATATTCCCTAGACTGGAAGTGCCCTTAGCTCTGTAGCTCTGTTGTTTATTGTTTTAGGGAACACAATGCACTCCTCCAGAGAGGCAGTTGGCAATTTACATCCCGCCCATCAGCATAACAAGGCTCCCTGTTCTCCAGGGCCTGTCTTGCCTTTCTGGTTTTTACACATTTTGTGGATGTCCCTTTTACCGGTGGGAAGTGATACGTCTTTGTAGTGCAGATTTGCATTGCCTGCTTGCTTGCTTGGCCAAAAAGGGCGTACGTGTTTTCTCCTGAATATATTCAGGAGAAAACGCATACACCCTTTATGGCCAAGTGCATCATTGTCGAAGTTGTGCCCCTCTTCCTGTGCTTTAAAGGCGATTCCAATGTACCTCTTGAAATCTGTTTCCTGCTATTCTGCCACGCTTTCAAGTCCGCCTCGTTGCCTTCCCTCAACAGATTTTTGGACGATAGTTGTCCTTTATTACTCGGCCAGTTTGTGAATTGCTGTGCCCCTGAGCTCCATTTTTCAACTCGTTTTTGGTGAGCTGACCGCAAGTCCAAAATTTTGGTTCAGGACCTATGCTGGTTACCGGTGGGGGGCTGAGACTTTGGTTAATTCTTCTTCCTGCCGGGAAATTACAGTGGTATGTGCCCGTCCAAATGCCTAACAGCTACTCTCTCATTGGTTCTCCCTCTTCTGTTTCATCCTCTGCCAAATTGGCAACCTGTGCGAACCAGGAGTTTAAAGGGGCTGTCTCTCCAAGTTGGGAAGTTGATAGTAAAGCAGATGGAACGCCAAACCGGAGCACCAGGAGAGGGAATATTCGTTGAGTTTTAGAAACCTTTGGTATTCACAGTGTGTCCGTTCTCTAGGTTTCCCGTACATGTTATAGCTGTAGTAATTTTCCCTTCAACCTGGAGAGTTGGGACCCATGGAATGGGTGCCAGGCATTTGTTCTTTAAAGGGTCTGCATTTGCTCACCCAATCTCACCAATACTGTCAGTCCCAAGTGTCCAGCCTTATGCCACATCCAGCTGTCGTTGTAGATAGGGTCATTCCAGGTTTCATCAGAGACCCTGAAGGAATTGTGAAGAATTTCCCAGTTTTATTGCTTTGTTTTTGAAATTCCTTTTTATCGTGTGTTTGAGCTGATTCTCGCTGCCATGTTTATGCCAGTCTAGACACACTTGATTCCCTTACGGAGACATATCAATACATAGGTTTTAAGATTCTTACTAGTCAGATATATTCCTCTGCGGGAAATATGGTGTTTTGAGTCCCTTTCACTGAGGAAGGTGTAGGTCATGTCTTTTCCATAGTTGGTTTTTGGAACGGTACCTGTGCTTATATCAAACTCTGGTTTTATGCATCACCTCACCTCTCCTTCCCCCTTAAGCAGGCATAAGAGTGTTTTCTAAATGCGAGACAGTGTTCTCTTTCCTAACTCAGTTCAAGTGTAGCCATGTTTACAGGATCTTCATAAGTGATATCTTATGATAAGTTTCTTTTTCTGTGTGACTTATTTCACTTAGAATCATCGTACCTGAATCCACCCATTTTGCTGCTACTGGTCTTATGACATTGATTTCATGGCTGAGGGATAGTCCATCGTACGTAAGTACCACAAGTTTTTGAACAATTTTTATATTTCCTGGGATATTTAAGGTGTACCCAAGTTGAGGTCCTTGTAAGCAGTGCAGCCCTAAATTTTGGGGTGGCTCTGTCTTATTGATTTTCAGTTTTCCCAATGTATATTCCCTAGACTGGAAATGCCCTTGGCTCTGTAGCTCTGTTGTTTACTTGTTTTAGGAAACACAATGCACTCCTCCAGAGAGGCAGTTGGCAATTTACATCCCACCCATCAGCATAACAAGGCTCCCTGTTCTCCAGGGCCTGTCTTACCTTTCTGGTTTTTACACATTTTGTGGATGTCCCTTTTGACCGGTGGGAAGTGATACTTCTTTGTAGTGCAGATTTGCATTGCCCGCTTGCTTGCTTGGCCAAAAAGGGCGTATGTGTTTTCTCCTGAATATATTCAGGAGAAAACGCATACGCCCTTTTTGGCCAAGTGCATCATTGTCCAAGTTGTGCCCCTCTTCCTGTGCTTTAAAGGCGATTCCTACGTACCTCTTGAAATCTGTTTCCTGCTATTCTGCCTCGCTTTCAAGTCCGCCTCGTTGCCTTCCCTCAACAGATTTTTGGACGATAGTTGTCCTTTATTACTCGGCCAGTTTGTGAATTGCTGTGCCCCTGAGCTCAATTTTTCAACTCGTTTTTGGTGAGCGGACCACAATTCCAAAATTTTGGTTCGGGACCTATACTGGTTCCCGGTGTGTGGCTGAGATTTTGCTTAATTCTTCTTCCTGCCGGGAAATTCCAGTGATATGTGCCCGTCCAAATGCCTAACAGCTACTCTCTCATTGGTTCTCCCTCTTCCCTTTCATCCTCTGCCAAATTGGCAACCTGTGCGAACGAGGAGGTTAAAGGGGCTGTCTCTCCAAGTTGGGAGGTTGATAGTAAAGCAGATGGAAAGTCAAACCAGAGCACCAGGACAGGGACTATTCGTTGAGTTTTAGAAACCTTTCGTATTCACAGTGTGTCTGTTCTCTAGGTTTCCCGTACATGTTATATCTGTAGTAATATTCCCTTCAACCTGGAGAGTTGGGACCCATGGAATGGGTGCCAGGCATTTGTGCTTTAATGGGTCTGCATTTGCTCACCCAATCACACCAATCGTCTCAGTCCCAAGTGTCCCTCGTTATGCCACATCCAGCTGTCGTTGTAGATAGGGTCATTCCAGGTTTCATCAGAGACCCTGAAGGAATTGTAAAGAATTTCCCAGTTTTTTTGTTTTGTTTTTGAAATTCCTTTTTATAGTGGGTTTGAGCTGATTCTCGCTGCCATGTTTATGCCAGTCTAGACACACTTGATTCCCTTACGGAGACATATAATTACATAGGATTTAAGATTCTTACTAGTCAGATATATTCCTCTGCGGGAAATATGGGGTTTTGAGTCCCTTTCACTGAGGAACGTGTAGGTCTTCTCTATTCCATAGTTGGTTTTTGGAACGGTACCTGTGTTTATATCAAACTCTGGTTTTATGCATCACCCCACCTCTCCTTCACCCTTAAGCAGGCATAAGAGTGTTTTCTAAATGTGAGACACTGTTCTCTTTCCTAACTCAGTTAAAGTGTAGCCATGTTTACAGGATCTTCATAAGTGATATCTTAGGATAAGTTTCTTTTTCTGTTTGACATATTTCACTTAAAATCATCGTACCTGAATCCACCCATTTTGCTGCTACCGGTCTTATGACATTGATTTCATGGTTGAGGGATATTCCATCGTACGTAAGTACCACAATTTTTTGAACCATTTTTATATTTCCTGTGATATTTAAGGTGTACCCAACTTGAGGTCCTTGTAAGCAGTGCAGCCCTAAACTTTGGGGTGGCTAAGTCTTATCGATTTTCAGTTTTCCCAAGGTATATTCCCTAGACTGGAAGTGCCCTTGGCTCTGTAGCTCTGTTGTTTACTTGTTTTAGGGAACACAATGCACTCCTCCAGAGAGGCAGTTTTCAATTTACATCCCGCCCATCAGCATAACAAGGCTCCCTGTTCTCCAGGGCCTGTCTGGCCTTTCTGTTTTTTACACATTTTGTGGATGTCCCTTTTGACCGGTGGGAAGTGATACTTCTTTGTACTGCAGATTTGCATTGCCCGCTTGCTTGCTTGGCCAAAAAGGGCGTATGCGTTTTCTCCTGAATATATTCAGGAGAAAACGCATACGCCCTTTTTGGCCAAGTGCACCATTGTCGAAGTTGTGCACCTGTTCCTGTGCTTTAAAGGCTATTCCAACGTACATCTTGAAACCTGTTTCCTGCTATTGTGCCTCGATTTCAAGGCAGCCTCGTTGCCTTCCCTCAACAGATTTTTGGACGATAGTTGTCCATTATTACTCTGCCAGTTTGTGAATTTCTGTGCCCTTGAACTCCATTTTGCAACTCGTTTTTTGTGAGCTGACCCCAAGTCCAAAATTTTGGTTCAGGACCTGTGCTGGTTTCCGGTAGCGGGCTGAGACTTTGGTTAATTCTTCTTCCTGCCGGGAAATTTCAGTGATATGTGCCCGTCCAAATGCCTAACAGCTACTCTCTCATTGGTTCTCCCTCTTCCCTTTCATCCTCTGCCAAATTGGCAACCTGTGCGAACCAGGAGGTTAAAGGGGCTGTCTCTCCAAGTTGGCAGGTTGATAGTAAAGCAGGTGGAAAGTCAAACCGGAGCACCAGGAGAGGGACTATTCGTTGAGTTTTAGAAACCTTTCGTATTCACAGTGTGTCCGTTCTCTAGGTTTCCCGTACATGTTATAGCTGTAGTAATATTCCCTTCAACCTGGAGAGTTGTGACCCATGGAATGGGTGCCAAGCATTATTGCTTTAAAGGGTCTGCATTTGCTCACCCAATCTCACCAATCCTCTCAGTCCCAAGTGTCCAGCCTTATGCCACATCCAGCTGTCGTTGTAGATAGGGTCATTCCAGGTTTCATCAGAGACCCTGAAGGAATTGTAAAGAATTTCCCTGTTTTTTTGTTTTGTTTTTGAAATTCCTTTTTATAGTGGGTTTGAGCTGATTCTCGCTGCCATGTTTATGCCAGTCTAGACACACATGATTCCCTTACGGGGACATATCAATACATAGGTTTTAAGATTCTTACTAGTCAGATATATTCCTCTGCGGGAAATATGGGGTTTTGAGTCCCTTTCACTGAGGAAGGTGTAGGTCTTGTCTATTCCATAGTTGGTTTTTGGAACGGTACCTGTGCTTATATCAAACTCTGGTTTTATGCATCACCCCACCTCTCCTTCCCCCTTAAGCAGGCATAAGAGTGTTTTCTAAATGTGAGACACTGTTCTCTTTCCTAACTCAGTTCAAGTGTAGCCATTTTTACAGGATCTTCATAAGTGATATCTTATGATAAGTTTCTTTTTCTCTGTGACTTATTTCACTTAGAATCATCGTACCTGAATCCACCCATTTTGCTGCTACTGGTCTTATGACATTGATTTCATGGCTGAGGGATATTCCATCGTACGTAAGTACCACAATTTTTTGAATCATTTTTATATTTCCTGGGATATTTAAGATGTACACAAGTTGAGGTCCTTGTAAGCAGTGCAGCCCTAAATTTTGGGGTGGCTCTGTCTTATTGATTTTCAGTTTTCCTAAGGTATATTCCCTAGACTGGAAGTGTCCTTGGCTCTGTAGCTCTGTGCTTTACTTTTTTTAGGGAACACAATGTACTCCTCCAGAGAGGCAGTTGGCAATTTACATCCCGCCCATCAGCATAACAAGGCTCCCTGTTCTCCAGGGCCTGTCTTGCCTTTCTGGTTTTTACACATTTTGTGGATGTCCCTTTTGACCGGTGGGAAGTGATACTTCTTTGTAGTGCAGATTTGCATTGCCCGCTTGCTTGCTTGGACAAAAAGGGCGTATGCGTTTTCTCCTGAATATATTCAGGTGAAAACGCATACGCTCTTTTTGGCCAAGAGCATCATTGTCGAAGTTGTGCCCCTCTTCCTGTGCTTTAAAGGCGATTCCAAGGTACCTCTTGAAATCTGTTTCCTGCTATTCTGCCTCGCTTTCAAGTCAGCCTCGTTGCCTTCCCTCAACAGATTTTTGGACGATACTTATCCTTTATTACTGGCCAGTTTGTGAATTGCTGTGCCCCTGAGCTCCATTTTTCAACTCGTTTTTGGTGAGCTGACCGCAAGTCCAAAATTTTGGTTCAAGACCTATACTGATTCCCGGAGGGTGGCTGAGATTTTGGTTAATTCTTCTTCCTGCCGGGAAGTTAGAGTGATATGTTCAAGTCCAAATGCCTAACAGCTACTCTCTCATTGGTTCTACCCCTTCCCTTTCATCCTCTGCCAAATTGGCAACCTGTGCGAACCAGGAGGTTAAAGGGGCTGTCTCTCCAAGTTGGGAGGTTGATAGTAAAGCAGCTGGAAAGTCAAACCAGAGCACCAGGAGAGGGACAATTCGTTGAGTTTTAGAAACCTTTCGTATTCACAGTGTGTCCATTCTCTATGTTTCCCGTACTTGTTATAGCTGTAGTAATATTCCCTTCAACCTGGAGAGTTGGGACCCATGGAATGGGTGCCATGCATTATTGCTTTAAAGGGTCTGCATTTGCTCACCCAATCTCACCAATCGTCTCAGTCCCAAGTGTCCCTCCTTATGCCACATCCAGCTGTCGTTGTAGATAGGGTCATTCCAGGTCCCATCAGAAACCCTGAAGGAATTGTAAAGAATTTCCCAGTTTTTTTGTTTTGTTTTTGAAATTCCTTTTTATAGTGGGTTTGAGCTGATTCTCGCTGCCATGTTTATGCCAGTCTAGACACACTTGATTCCCTTACGGAGACATATCAATACATAGGTTTTAAGATTCTTACTAGTCAGATATATTCCTCTGTGTGAAATATGGGGTTTTGAGTCCCTTTCACTGAGGAAGGTGTAGGTCTTGTCTATTCCATAGTTGGTTTTTGGAACGGTACCTGTGCTTATATCAAACTCTAGTTTTATGCATCACCCCACCTCTCCTTCCCCCTTAAGAAGGCATAAGAGTGTTTTCTAAATGTGAGACACTGTTCTCTTTCCTAACTCAGTTCAAGTGTAGCAATGTTTACAGGATCTTCATAAGTGATATCTTATGATAAATTTCTTTTTCTGTGTGACTTATTTCACTTAGAATCATCGTACCTGAATCCACCCGTTTTGCTGCTACTGGTCTTATGACATTGATTTCATGGCTGAGGGATATTCCATCGTATGTAATTAGCACAATTTTTTGAACCATTTTTATATTTCCTGGGATATTTAAGGTGTACCCAAGTTGAGGTCCTTGTAAGCAGTGCAGCCCTAAATTTTGGGGTGACTCTGTCTTATTGATTTTCAGTTTTCCCAAGGTATATTCCCTAGACTGGAAGTGCCCTTGGCTCTGTAGCTCTGTTCTTTACTTGTTTTAGGGAACACAATGTACTCCTCCAGAGAGGCAGTTGGCAATTTACATGCCGCCCATCAGCATAACAAGGCTCCCTGTTCTCCAAGGCCTGTCTTGCCTTTCTGGTTTTTACACATTTTCTGGATGTCCCTTTTCACCGGTGGGAACTGATACTTCTTTGTAGTGCAGATTTGCATTGCCCGCTTGCTTGCTTGGCCAAAAAGGGCGTATGCGTTTTCTCCTGAATATATTCAGGAGAAAACGCATACGCCCTTTTTGGCCAAGAGCATCTTTGTCGAAGTTGTGCCCCTCTTCCTGTGCTTTAAAGGCGATTCCAACGTACCTCTTGAAATCTATTTCCTGCTATTCTGCCTCGTTTTCAAGTCCGCCTCGTTGCCTTCCCTTAACAGATTTTGGACGAGAGTTGTCCTTTATTACTCTGCCAGTTTGTGAATTGCTGTGCCTTTGAGCTCCATTTCTCAACTCGTTTTTTGTGAGCTGACCGCAAGTCCAAAATTTTGGTTCAGGACCTATGCTGGTTCCCGTTGGGGGGCTGAGACTTTGGATAATTCTTCTTCCTGATGGGAAGTTCGAGTGATATGTGCCCGTCCAAATGCCTAACAGCTACTCTCTCATTGGTTCTCCCTCTTCCCTTTCATCCTCTGCCAAATTGGAAACCTGTGCGAACCAGGAGGTTAAATGGCCTGTCTCTCCAAGTTGGGAGATTGATAGTAAAGCAGATGGAAAGTCAAACCGGAGCACCAGGAGAGGGACTATTCGTTGAGTTTTAGAAACCTTTCGTATTCACAGAGTGTCCGTTCTCTAGGTTTCCCGTACATGTTATAGCTGTAGTAATATTCCCTTCAACCTGGAGAGTTGGGACCCATGGAATGTGTGCCAGGCAATTGTACTTTAAAGGTTCTGCATTTGCTCACCCAATCTCACCAATCCTCTCAGTCCCAAGTGTCCAGCCTTATGCCACATCCAGCTGTCGTTGTAGATAGGGTCATTCCAGGTTTCATCAGAGACCCTGAAGGAATTGTAAAGAATTTCCCAGGTTTTTTGTTTTGTTTTTGAAATTCCTTTTTATAGTGGGTTTGAACTGATTCTCGCTGCCATGTTTATGCCAGTCTAGACACACTTGATTCCCTTACGGAGACATATCAATACATAGGTTTTAAGATTCTTACTACTCAGATATATTCCTCTGCGGGAAATATGGGGTTTTGAGTCCCTTTCACTGAGGAAGGTGTAGGTCTTGTCTATTCCATAGTTGGTTTTTGGAACGGTACCTGTGCTTATATCAAACTCTGGTTTTATGCATCACCCCACCTCTCTTTCCCCCTTAAGCAGGCATAAGAGTGTTTTCTAAATGTGAGACACTGTTCTCTTTCCTAACTCAGTTCAAGTGTAGCCATGTTTACAGGATCTTCACAAGTGATATCTTATGATAAGTTTCTTTTTCTCTGTGACTTATTTCACTTAGAATCATCGTACCTGAATTCATCCATTTTGCTGCTACTGGTCTTATGACATTGACTTCATGGCTGAGGGATATTCCATCGTACGTAAGTATCACAATTTTTTGAACCATTTTTATATTTCCTGGGATATTTAAGCTGTACCCAAGTTGAGGCCCTTGTAAGCAGTGCAGCCCTAAACTTTGGGGTGGCTCTGTCTTATTGATTTTCTGTTTTCCCAAGGTATATTCCTTAGACTGGAAGTGCCCTTGGCTCTGTAGCTCTGTTCTTTACTTGTTTTAGGGAACACAATGCACTCCTCCAGAGAGGCAGTTGGCAATTTACATCCCGCCCATCAGCATAAGAAGGCTCCTAGTTCTCCAGGGCCTGTCTTGCCTTTCTGGTTTTTACACATTTTGTGGATGTCCCTTTTGACTGGTGGGAAGTGATACTTCTTTGTAGTGCAGATTTGCATTGCCCGCTTGCTTGCTTGGCCAAAAAGGGCGTATGCGTTTTCTCTTGAATATATTCAGGAGAAAACACATACGCACTTTTTGGCCAAGTGCATCATTGTCGAAGTTGTGCCCCTCTTCCTGTGCTTTAAAGGCGATTCCAGCGTACCTCTTGAAATCTGTTTCCTGCTATTCTGCCTCGCTTTCAAGTCCGCCTCGTTGCCTTCCCTCAACAGATTTTTGGACGATAGTTGTCCTTTATTACTCGGCCAGTTTGTGAATTGCTGTGCCCCTGAGCTCCATTTGTCAACTCGTTTTTGGTGAGCGGACCACAAGTCCAAAATTTTGGTTCGGGACCTATACTGGTTCCCGGTGTGTGGCTGAGACTTCGCTTAATTCTTCTTCCTGCCGGGAAATTACAGTGATATGTGCCCGTCCAAATGCCTAACAGCTACTCTCTCATTGGTTCTCCCTCTTCCCTTTCATCCTCTGCCAAATTGGCAACCTGTGCGAACCAGGAGGTTAAAGGGGCTATCTCTCCAAGTTGGGAGGTAGATAGTAAAGCAGATGTAAAGTCAAAGCGGAGCACCAGGAGAGGGACTATTCGTTGAGTTTTAGAAAACTTTCGTATTCACAGTGTGTCCGTTCTCTAGGTTTCCCATACATGTTATAGCTGTAGTAATATTCCCTTCAACCTGGAGAGTTGGGACCCATGGAATGGGTGCCAGACATTTGTGCTTTAAGGGGTCTGCATTTGCTCACCCAATCTCACCAATCGTCTCAGTCCCAAGTGTCCCTCGTTATGCCACATCCAGCTGTCATTGTAGATAGGGTCATTCCAGGTTTCATCACAGACCCTGAAGGAATTGAAAAGAATTTCCCAGTTTTTTTGTTTTGTTTTTGAAATTCCTTTTTATAGTGGGTTTGAGCTGATTCTCGCTGCCATGTTTATGCCAGTCTAGACACACTTGATTCCCTTATGGAGACATATCAATACATAGGTTTTAAGATTCTTACTAGTCAGATATATTCCTCTGCGGGAAATATGGGGTTTTGAGTCCCTTTCACTGAGGAAGGTGTAGGTCTTGTCTATTCCATAGTTGGTTTTTGGAACGGTACCTGTGCTTATATCAAACTCTGGTTTTATGCATCACCCCACCTCTCCTTCCCCCTTAAGCAGGCATAAGAGTGTTCTCTAAATGTGAGACACTGTTCTCTTTCCTAACTCAGTTCAAGTGTAGCCATGTTTACAGGATCTTCATAAGTGATATCTTATGATAAGTTTCTTTTTCTGTGTGACTTATTTCACTTAGAATCATCGTACCTGAGTCCACCCATTTGCTGCTACTGCTCTTATGACATTGATTTCATGGCTGAGGGATATTGCATCGTACGTAAGTACCACAATTTTTTGAACCATTTTTATATTTCCTGGGATATTTAAGGTGTACCCAAGTTGAGGTCCTTGTAAGCAGTGCAGCCCTAAATTTTGGGGTGGCTCTGTCTTATTCATTTTCAGTTTTCCCAAGGTATATTCCCTAGACTGGAAGTGCCCTTGGCTCTGTAGCTCTGTTGTTTACTTGTTTTAGGGAACACAATGCACTCCTCCAGAGAGGCAGTTGGCAAATTACATCCCGCCCATCAGCATAACAAGGCTCCCTGTTCTCCAGGGCCTGTCTTGCCTTTCTGGTATTTACACATTTTGTGGATGTCCCTTTTGACCGATGGGAAGTGATACTTCTTTGTAGTGCAGGTTTGCATTGCCCGCTTGCTTGCTTGGCCAAAAAGGGCGTATGCGTTTTCTCCTGAATATATTCAGGAGAAAACGCATACGCCCTTTTTGGCCAAGTGCATCATTGTCGAAGTTGTGCCCCTCTTCCTGTGCTTTAAAGGCGATTCCAACGTACCTCTTGAAATCTGTTTCCTGCTATTCTGGCTCACTTTCAAGTCCGCCTCATTGCCTTCCGTCAACAGATTTTTGGACGATAGTTGTCCTTTATTACTCGGCCAGTTTGTGAATTGCTGTGTCCCTGAGCTCCATTTTTCAACTCGTTTTTGGAGAGCTGACCGCAAGTCCAAAATTTTGGTTCAGGACCTATACTGGTTCCCAGTGGGTGGCTGAGACTTTGGTTAATTCTTCTTCCTGCCGGGAATTTAGACTGATATGTGCCCGTCCAAATGCCTAACAGCTACTCTCTCATTGGTTCTCCCTCTTCCCTTTCATCCTCTGCCAAATTGGCAACCTGTGCCAACCAGGAGGTTAAAGGGGCTGAATCTCCAAGTTGGGGGGTGGATAGTAAAGCAGACGGAAAGTCAAAGCGGAGCACCAGGAGAGGGACTATTCGTTGAGTTTTAGAAACCTTTCGTATTCACAGTGTGTCCGTTCTCTAGGTTTCCCGTACATGTTGTAGCTGTAGTAATATTCCCTTCAACCTGGAGAGTTGGGACACATGGAATGGGTGCCAGGCATTTGTGCTTTAAAGGGTCTGCATTTGCTCACCCAATCTCACCAATCGTCTCAGTCCCAAGTGTCCCTCCTTATGCCACATCCAGGTGTCATTGTAGATAGGGTCATTCCAGGTTTCATCAGAGACCCTGAAGGAATTGTAAAGAATTTCCCAGTTTTTTTGTTTTGTTTTTGAAATTCCTTTTTATAGTGGGTTTGAGCTGATTCTCGCTGCCATGTTTATGCCAGTCTAGACACACTTGATTACCTTACGAAGACATATCAATACATAAGTTTTAAGATTCTTACTGGTCAGATAAATTCCTCTGCGGGAAATATGGGGTTTTGAGTCCCTTTCACTGAGGAAGGTGTAGGTCTTGTCTATTCCATAGTTGGTTTTTGGAACGGTACCTGTGCTTATATCAAACTCTGGTTTTATGCATCACCCCACCTCTCCTTCCCCCTTAAGCAGGCATAAGAGTGTTTTCTAAATGTGAGACACTGTTCTCTTTCCTAACTCAGTTCAATTGTAGCCATGTTTACAGGATCTTCATAAGTGATATCTTATGATAAGTTTCTTTTTCTGTGTGACTTATTTCACTTAGAATCATCGTACCTGAATCCACCCATTTTGCTGCTACTGGTCTTATGACATTGATTTCATGGCTGAGGGATATTCCATCGTACGTAAGTACCACAATTTTTTGAACCATTTTTATATTTCCTGGGATATTTAAGGTGTACCCAAGTTGAGGTCCTTGTAAGCTGTGCAGCCCTAAATTTTGGGGTGGCTCTGTCTTATTGATTTTCAGTTTTCCCAAGGTATATTCCCTAGACTGGAAGTGCCCTTGGCTCTGTAGCTCTGTTCTTTACTTGTTTTAGGGAACACAATGTACTCCTCCAGAGAGGCAGTTGGCAATTTACATCCCGCCCATCAGCATAACAAGGCTCCCTGTCCTCCAGGGCCTGTCTTGCCTTTCTGGTTTTTACACATTTTGTGGATGTCCCTTTTGACCGGTGGGAAGTGATACTTCTTTGTAGTGCAGATTTGCATTGCCCGCTTGCTTGCTTGGCCAAAAAGGGCGTATGCGTTTTCTCCTGAATATATTCAGGAGAAAACGCATACGCCCTTTTTGGCCAAGTGCATCATTGTCGAAGTTGAGCCCCTCTTCCTGTGCTTTAAAGGCGATTCCAACGTACCTCTTGAAATCTGTTTCCTGCTATTCTGCCTCGCTTTCAAGTCCGCCTCGTTGCCTTCCCTCAACTGATTTTTGGACGATAGTTGTCCATTATTACTTGGCCAGTTTGTGAATTGCTGTGCCCCTGAGCTCCATTTTTCAACTCCTTTTTGGTGAGCTGACCGCAAGTCCAAAATTTTGGTTCAGGACCTATGCTGGTTCCCGGTGGGTGGCTGAGACTTTGGTTAATTCTTCTTCCTGCCGGGAAGTTAGAGTGATATGTGCCCGTCCGAATGCCTAACAGCTACTCACTCAGTGGATCTGCCTCTTCCCTTTCCTCCTCTCCCAAATTGGCAACCTGTGCGAACCAGGAGGTTAAAGGGGCTGTCTCTCCAAGTTGGGAGGTGGATAGTAAAGCAGATGGAAAGTCAAACCGGAGCACCAGGAGAGGGACTATTCGTTGAGTTTTAGAAACCTTTCGTATTCACAGTGTGTCCGTACTCTAGGTTTCCCGTACATGTTATAGCTGTAGTAATATTCCCTTCAACCTGGAGAGTTGGGACCCATGGAATGGGTGCCAGGCATTTGTGCTTTAAGGGGTCTGCATTTGCTCACCCAATCTCACCAATCGTCTCAGTCCCAAGTGTCCCTCCTTATGCCACATCCAGGTGTCATTGTTGATAGGGTCATTCCAGGTTTCATCAGAGACCCTGAAGGAATTGTAAAGAATTTCCCAGTTTTTTTGTTTTGTTTTTGAAATTCCTTTTTATAGTGGGTTTGAGCTGATTCTCACTGCCATGTTTATGCCAGTCTAGACACACTTGATTCCCTTACGGAGACATATCAATACATAGGTTTTAAGATTCTTACTGGTCAGATATATTCCTCTGCGGGAAATATGGGTTTTTGAGTCCCTTTCACTGAGGAAGGTGTAGGTCTTGTCTATTCCATAGTTGGTTTTTGGAACGGTACCTGTGCTTATACCAAACTCTGGTTTTATGCATCACCCCACCTCTCCTTCCCCCTTAAGCAGGCATAAGAGTGTTTTCTAAATGTGAGTCACTGTTCTCTTTCCTAACTCAGTTCAAGTGTAGCCATGTTTACAGGATCTTCATAAGTTATATCCTATGATAAGTTTCTTTTTCTGTGTGACTTATTTCACTAAGAATCATCGTACATGAATCCACCCATTTTGCGGCTACTGGTCTTATGACATTGATTTCATGGCTGAGGGATATTCCATCGTACGTAAGTACCACAATTTTTTGAACCGTTTTTATATTTCCTGGGATATTTAAGGTGTACCCAAGTTGAGGTCCTTGTAAGCCTTGCAGCCCTAAATTTTGGGGTGGCTCTGTCTTATTGATTTTCAGTTTTCCCAAGGTATATTCCCTAGACTGGAAGTGCCGTTGGCTCAGTAGCTCTGTTCTTTACTTGTTTTAGGGAACACAATGCACTCCTCCAGAGAGGCAGTTGGCAATTTACATCCCACCCATCAGCATAACAAGGCTCCCTGTTCTCCAGGGCCTGTCTTGCCTTTCTGGTTTTTACACATTTTGTGGATGTCCCTTTTGACTGGTGGGAAGTGATACTTCTTTGTAGTGCAGATTTGCATTGCCCTCTTGCTTGCTTGGCCAAAAAGGGCGTATGCGTTTTCTCCTGAATATATTCAGGAGAAAACGCTTACGCCCTTTTTGCCCAAGTGCATCACTGTCGAAGTTGTGCCCCTCTTCCTGTGCTTTAAAGGTGATTCCAACGTACCTCTTGAAATCTGTTTCCTGCTATTCTGCCTCGCTTTCAAGTCCGCCTCGTTGCCTTCCCTCAACAGATTTTTGGACGATAGTTGTCCTTTATTACTCGGCCAGTTTGTGAATTGCTGTGCCCCAGAGCTCCATTTTTCAACTCGTTTTTGGTGAGCTGACCGCTAGTCCGACATTTCGGTTCAGGACCTATGCTGGTTCCCTGTGGGGTGCTTAGACTTTGGTTAATTCTTCTTCCTTTTGGGAAATTACAGTGATATGTGCCCATCCAAATGCCTAACAGCTACTCTCACATTGGTTCTCCCTCTTCCCTTTCATCCTCTGCCAAATTGGCAACCTGTACGAACCAGGAGGTTAAAGGGGCTGTCTCTCCAAGTTGGGAGGTTGATAGTAAAGCAGACGGAAAGTCAAACCGGAGCACCAGGAGAGGGACTATTCGTTGAGTTTTAGAGACCTTTGTAATTCACAGTGTGTCCTTTCTCTAGGTTTCCCGTACATGTTATAGCTGTAGTAATATTCCCTTCAACCTGGAGAGCTGGGACCCATGGAATGGGTGCCATGCATTTGTTGTTTAAAGGGTCTTCATTTGCTCACCCAATCTCACCAGTCGTCTCTGTCCCAAGTGTCTCTCCTTATGCCACATCCAACTGTCATTGTAGATAGGGTTATTCCAGGTTTCATCAGAGACCCTAAAGGAATTGTAAAGAATTTCCCAGTTTTTTTTTTTGTTTTCTTTTTGAAATTCCTTTTTATAGTGTGTTTGAGCTGATTCTCGCTGCCATGTTTATGCCAGTCTAGACACACTTGATTCCCTTACGGAGACATATCAATACATAGGTTTTAAGATTCTTACTGGTCAGATATATTCCTCTGTGGGAAATATGGGGTTTTGAGTCCCTTTCACTGAGGAAGGTGTAGGTCTTGTCTATTCCATATTTGTTTTTTGGTACGGTAAATGAGCTTATATCAAACTCTGGTTTTGTTCATCACCCCACCTCTCCTTCCCCCTTAAGCAGGCATAAGAGTGTTTTCTAAATGTGAGACACTGTTCTCTTTCCTAACTCAGTTCAATTGTAGCCATGTTTACAGGATCTTCATAAGTGATATCCTATGATAAGTTTCTTTTTCTGTGTGACTTATTTCACTAAGAATCATCGTACCTGAATCCACCCATTTTGCTACTACTGGTCTTATGACATTGATTTCATGGCTGAGGGATATTCCATCGTACGTAAGTACCACAATTTTTTGAACCATTTTTATATTTCCTGGGATATTTAAGGTGTACCCAAATTGAGGTCCTTGTAAGCAGTGCAGTCCTAAATTTTGGGGTGGCTCTGTCTTATTGATTTTCAGTTTTCCCAAGGAATATTCCCTAGACTGGAAGTGCCCTTGGCTCTGTAGCTCTGTTGTTTACTTGTTTTAGGGAACACAATGCACTCCTCCAGAGAGGCAGTTGGCAATTTACATCCCGCCCATCAGCATAACAAGGCTCCCTGTTCTCCAGGGCCTGTCTTGCCTTTCTGGTTTTTACACATTTTGTGGATGTCCCTTTTGACCGGTGGGAAGTGATACTTCTTTGTAGTGCAGATTTGCATTGCCCGCTTGCTTGCTTGGCCAAAATGGGCTTATGCGTTTTCTCCTGAATATATTCAGGAGAAAACGCATACGCCCTTTTTGGCCAAGTGCATCATTGTCGAAGTTGTGCCCCTCTTCCTGTGCTTTAAAGGCGATTCCAACGTACCTCTTGAAATCTGTTTCCTGCTATTCTGCCTCGCTTTCAAGTCCGCCTCGTTGCCTTCCCTCAACAGATTTTTGGACGATAGTTGTCCTTTATTTCTCGGCCAGTTTGTGAATTGCTGTGCCCCTGAGCTCCATTTTTCAACTCGTTTTTGGTGAGCTGACCGCAAGTCCAAAATTTTGGTTCAGGACCTATAGTGGTTCCCGGTGGGTGGCTGAGACTTTGGTTAATTATTCTTCTTGCCGGGAAATTAGAGTGATATGTGCCCGTCCAAATGCCTAACAGCTACTCTCTCATTGGTTCTCCCTCTTCCCTTTCATCCTCCGCCAAATTGGAAACCTGTGCGAACCAGGAGGTTAAAGGGGCTGTCTCTCCAAGTTTGGAGGTGGATAGTAAAGCAGATGGAAAGTCAAACTGGAGCACCAGGAGAGGGACTATTCGTTGAGTTTTAGAAACCTTTCGTATTCACAGTGTGTCCGTTCACTAGGTTTCCCGTACATGTTATAGCTGTAGTAATATTCCCTTCAACCTGGAGAGATGGGACCCATGGAATGGGTTCCAGGCATTTGTGCTTTAAAGGGTCTGCATTTGCTCACCCAATCTCACCAATAGTCTCAGTCCCAAGTGTCCCTCCTTATGCCACATCCAGCTGTCATTTTAGATAGGGTCATTCCAGGTTTCATCAGAGACCCTGAAGGAATTGTAAAGAATTTCCCAGTTTGTTTGTTTTGTTTTTGAAATTCCTTTTTATAGTGGGTTTGAGCTGATTCTCGCTGCCATGTTTATGCCAGTCTAGACACACTTGATTCCCTTACGGAGACATATAAATACATAGGTTTTAAGATTCTTACTAGTCAGATATATTCCTCTGCGGGAAATATGGGGTTTTGAGTCCCTTTCACTGAGGAAGGTGTAGGTCTTGTCTATTCCATAATTGGTTTTTGGAACGGTACCTGTGCTTATATCAAACTCTGGTTTTATGCATCACCCCACCTCTCCTTCCCCCTTAAGCAGGCATAAGAGTGTTTTCTAAATGTGAGACACTGTTCTCTTTCCTAACTCAGTTCAAGTGTAGCCATGTTTACAGGATCTTCATAAGTGATATCTTATGATAAGTTTCTTTTTCTCTGTGACTTATTTCACTTAGAATCATCGTACCTGAATCCACCCATTTTGCTGCTACTGGTCTTATGACATTGATTTCATGGCTGAGGGATATTCCATCGTACGTAAGTACCACAATTTTTTGAACCATTTTTATATTTCCTGGGATATTTAATGTGTACCCAAGTTGAGGTCCTTGTAAGCAGTGCAGTACCTAAATTTTGCGGTGGCTGTGTCTTATTGATTTTCAATTTTCCCAAGGTATATTCCCGTGACTGGACCTGCCTTAGGTTGTGAAGCACTGTTGTTTACTTCTTTTTGGGAACACAATGCACTCCTCCAGAGTGGCTGTTGGCAATTTACATCCCACCCATCCGCATAACAAGGCTCCCTGTTCTCCAGATCCTGTCTTGCCTTTCTTGTTTATACACATTTTACGGATGTCCCTTTTGACCGGTTGGAAGTGATACTTCTTTGTAGTGCAGATTTGCATTGTGCGGTTGCTTGGTTGGCCAAAATTGGTGTATGCGTTTTCTCCTGAATATATTCAGGAGAAAACGCATGTGCCCTTTATGGACAATTCCATAATTGTCGAAGTTGTTATGCTTTTCCTGTGTTTAAAGGCGATTCCAATGTACTTCTGGAAATCTGTTTCGTGCACTTGTGCCTCATTTTCAAGTCCGCCTCATGGCTTTCTCTCAACAGATTTTTGGAAGAGAGTAGTCCTTTATAACTCTGCAAGTTAGTGAATTGCTGTGCCCCTGAGCTCCATTTTTCAACTCGCGTTTTTGTGAGCTGACTGCCAATCCACAATTTTGCTTCAGGACCTATACTGGTTCCATTGGGGGGGCTGGCTCAGAGTTTGTTAATTCTTCTTCGTGACGGGAATTTAGAGTGACATGTGGCCATCCAAATGTCTACAGCTACTCTCTAATTGTTTCTCCCTCTTCCCTTATATCCTCTACACAATGTGTCAACTGTGTGAACCAGGAGGTTATAGGTGCTGACTCTCCAATTTGGGAGATTGATACTAAAGCAGTTGGAATGTCAAACTGGTGCACAAGGAGATAAAAAAAAATTAGTAGAGTTTTAGAAACCTTTCACCATCAGATGGTGTCCATTCTCTAGGTTTCCCATACATGTTATAACTGTAGTGATATTCCCTTCTACCTGGAGAGTTGGGACCCATGGAATGGGTGCCAGGTATTATTGCTTTAAACAGTCTGCATTTTCTCACCCAATCTCACCAATTCTCTCAGTCCCAAGTGACCAGCCTTATGCCACATCCAGCTGTCGTTGTAGATAGGGTCATTCTAAGTTTCATCAGAACCCCTGAAGGTATTGTGTAACAATTTCACTGTTTATTTGTTTTGTTTTGAAATTCATTTTTATAGTGGGTATGAGCTGATTCTCTCTGCCGTGTTTATGTCATTCTAGACACACTTGGTTACCTTATGGAGACATATCAATACATAGGTTTCAAGATTCTTACTAGTCAGATATACTACTCTGCGGGGAATAGGGGTGTTGAGCCCCGTGCAGTGAGGAAAGAGTAGGTCTTGTCTATTTTGTATTTGGATTATGCAACCGTACCTGTGCTAATATCAAACTCTGGTTTTATGCATCACCCCACCTCTCCTTTCCTCTTGAGCAGGCATAAGAGTGTTTTCTAAATGTGAGACTCTTCTCTTTCCTAATTCAGTTCATGTGTAGCCATGTTTACAAGACCTTCATAAGTGATATCTTATGATAAGTTTCTTTTTCTGTGTGACTTATTTCAGTTAGAATCATCGTACATGAATCCACTCATTATGCTTCTACTGGCCTTATGACATTGATTTCATGGCTGCGGGATATTCCATCATACGTATGTACCGCAATTTCTTTACTATTTTTTTTCTTTACTGGGATATTTAAGGTGTCCCGAAGTCGAGGTTCTTGTAAGCAGTGCTGCCCTATATTTTGGGTTGGCTGTGTCTTATTGATTTTCAATTTCCCCAAGGTATATTCCCATGACTGGAAGTGCCTTAGGTTGTGAAGCTCTGTTGTTTAATTCTTTTAGGGAACACAATGCACTCCTCCAGAGTGGCTGTTGGCAATCTGCATCCAACCGATCAGCATAACAAGGCTCCCTGTTCTCTAGAGCCCCTCTTGCCTTTCTGGTTTTTACACATTTTACGGATATCCCTTTTGACTGGTGGGAAGTGATACTTCTTTGTAGTGCAGGTTTGCATTGTGCGGTTGCTTGGTTGGCCAAAATGGGTGTATGCGTTTTCTCCTGAATATATTCAGGAGAAAACGCATGCGCCCTTTATGGATAATTCCATAATTGTCGAAGTTGTGATGCTTTTCCTGTGTTTAAAGGCGATTCCAATGTACTTCTGGAAATCTCTTTCGTGCAAATCTCCCTCATTTTCAAGTCCGGCTCATGGCTTTTTCTCAACAGATTTTTGGAAGTGAGTAGTCCTGTATAACTCTGCAAGTCAGTGAATTGCTGTGCCCCTGAGCTCCATTTTTCAACTTGTGTTTTTGTGAGCTGACCTTAAACCCACAATTTTGCTTCAGGACCTATACTAGTTATGGGGGTGGGGCAGGCTGAGAGTTTGGTTAATTCTTCTTCGTGACGGGAAATGAGAGTGACATGTGGCCTTCCAAATGCCTATAGCTACTCTCTCATTGGTTCTCCCTCTTCCCTTATATCCTCTGCACAATGTGCCAACTGTGCGAACCAGGAGGTTATAGGGGCTGACACTCCAAGTTGGGAGATTGATATTAAAGCAGTTGGAATGTCAAGCTGCAGCACATGGAGAGAAAAAAATTAGTAGAGTTTTAGAAACCTTTCACCATCAGAGGGTGTCCATTCTCTAGGTTTCCCATACATGTTATAACCTTAGTGATATTCCCTTCTACCTGGAGAGTTGGGAACCATGGAATCAGTGGCAGGCATTATTGCTTTAAAGCGTCTGCATTTTCTCACCCAATCTCACCAATCCTCTCAGTCCCAGGTGAACAGCCTTATGCCACATCCAGCTGTTGTTGTAGATAGGGTCATTCCAAGTTTCATCAGAACCCCTGAAGGTGTTGTGTAAGAATTTCACTGTTTCATTGTTTTGTTTTGAAATTCCTTTTTATAGTGTGTTTGAGCTGATTCTCACTGCCGTGTTTATGTCATTCTAGACACACTTGGTTCCCTTATGGAGACATATCAATACATAGGTTTTAAGATCCTTACTAGTCAGATATATTTCTCTGTGGGGAATAGGGGTGTTGAGTCCCATTCACTGAGGAAGGAGTCGGGCTTGTCTCTTCTGTATTTGGATTATGGAACGGTACCTGTGTTAATATCAAACTCTGGTTTTGTGTGTCTCCCCACCTCTCCTTCACCCTTAAGCAAGCATAAGTGTGTTTTCTAAATCTGAGACTCTGTTCTCTTTCCTAATTCAGTTCATATGTAGCCAGGTTTACATTCCCTTCATAAGTGATATCTTATATCAGAATGCACCATGGCCCTTGTCATAATAATGCTCCATGACCCCTGTCATCACAATGCTCCATTCCCTGGTTATCACAATGCTCCATGTCCCTTGTCATAACAATTCTCCACGTACTTGTCATCACAATGCTACATGACACTTCTCATCACAAAGTTACATGCTCGTTTCATCACAATTCTCCATGCGCTTGTCATTGCAATGTTCCATGACCCCTGTCATAGCAAGCTCCAAGTGTTTGTCATCACAATGCTTCACGACTTTATCATCAAAATTCTCAATGGCACTTTTCATCACAATGTTCCGTACCCTTGACATCACAATGCTCCATGCCCTTGTCATCACAAGGCTCCATGACCCCTGTCATCACAATTCTGCCTGACACCTGTCATCACAATGCTTCATGCCCCTTGTCATGACAGTGCTCCATGATGCTCATCATCACAATTACCCATGGTCTTCTCATCACAATGCTCCACGGTTTTGCCATCACAATGCTCCATGCCCTGGTCATCTCAAAGCTCAATGTCCCTTGTCCTCACAATTCTCCACGTCCTTGTCATCACAATGCTCCGTGGCACTTCTCATCACAATGTTATATGCTCTTTCCATAACAATACTCCATGCACTTGTCATCGCAATGCTCCATGACCCCTGTCATAGGAAGCTCCATGCGCTTGTCATCACAATGTTTCACGACATGGACATTAAAATTATCAATGGCCCTTGTCATCTCAATGCTCCATGCGCTTATCATCACAATGCTCTTTTACCTTTGTCACAACAATCCTCCATGACACTTGGCATCACAATGCTCCGTGCTATTGTCATCACAATGGAACATGACATATGTCATCACAATGCTCCCTGACACCTGTCTTCACAATACTCCATGACCTTGTCATCTCAATGCTCCATGCCCTTGTCATCACAATGTGCCATGCCCACTGTCATCAAAATAATCCATGAAACTTGTCAGACCAAAGCTCCATGCCACCTTTCATCACAATGCTCCATGAACCCTGTCATCACAATGCACCATGCCCATCATCATAATGCTTCAGGCTATTGTCATCATAATGAAATCAAAATGCTCTATGACCTCTGTCATCACAATGCTCCAAACCCTTGTGATCACAATGTTCCATAACACTTGTCATCACAATACCCCATGACGCTAGTCATCACAATTATCCATGGACTTCTCATCACAATGCCCCATGACATTTGTCATCACAATGCGCAATACACATGTCATCACAATGCTCCCTGACTCTTGCCATCAGTATGCTCCCTGAACCCTTTCATGACAAGGCTCCATGCCTTTTTCATCACAATGATCCATGCCATTTTCATCACAATGCTCCAAGACCCCTGTAATCACAATGTTCCATGCCCTTGTCATCACAAAGCTCCATGATGCATGTCATCAGAATGCTCCATGGCCTTCTCATCACAATGCTCCATGCCCTTGTCATCACAATGCTCCAAGACCCCTGTAATCACAATGGTCCATGCCCCTTTTCATCAGAATGCTCCATGAGACTTGTCATCACAAGGCTCCATGGTCTTCTCATCACAATGCTCCAGGACATTGTCATCAAAATGCTCCATTGCCTTATCATCACAATGCTCCATGACCACTGTCATCACAATACTCCATGAATATTTTCAGCCCAATGCTCCATGACCTTCTCATCACAATGCTCCATGACCAATATCATCACAATGCTCCATGACCACAGTCATCACAACGCTCAATATCACCTGACAACACAATGATCCGGGACTCTTGTCATCACAATGCTCCATTCCCTAGTCATCACAATGCTCCATGACCCCTGTCATCACAATACTCCATGAACATTTTCAGCCCAATGCTCCATGACACTTGTCATCACAATGATGCATGCCCTTGTCATCCCAATGCTCCATGACCCCTGTAATCACAATGCTCCGTGACGCTTGTCATCACAGTGCTCCATGACACCTGTCATCACAATGCTCCATGCCTTTGTCAGCAAAATGCTACATGACCTTGTCATTACAATGTTCTATGCACTTGTCATCACAATACTCCAGTACCATTGCCATCACAATCCTCCATGAACCTTGGGATCACATTGCTCCATGCCCTTGTCATCACAATGCTCCATGCTCCTTGAAATCAAAATGATCCATGACCTCTGTCATCACAATGCTCCAAACCCTTGTGATCACAATGTTCCATAACACTTGTCATCACAATGCTCCATGATGCCTGTCATCACAATACTCCATGCCCTTTTCATCACAATGCTCCATGGCCTTTGTCATCACAATTCTCGATACACTTGTCATCACAATGCTCCCTGACACTTGTCATCAGAATGCTCCTTTAACCCTGTCACAAAAAGGCTCCATGCCTTTTTCATCTAAATGCACCATGCCGTTTTCATCCCAATGCTCCATCCCATTGTCATCAAAATACTCCACAATCTTGTCATCAGAATGCTCCATGTCCCTTGTCATCACAATTTTCCATGCACTTGTCAGCACAATGCTCCCTGACCCTTGTCATCACAATGCTCCAAGCCATTGTCATCTCAATGCTCCATTACCTTTGTCATCAGAATCCTCCATGACACTTGGCATCACAATGCTCCATGGCATTGTCATCACAATGGGCCATTACATATGTCATCACAATGCTCCCTGACACCTGTCTTCACAATAATGAATGACCTGGTCATCACAATGCTCCATGCCCTTGTCATCACAATGCGCCATTCCAACTGTCATCGCAATAAGCCATGAAACTTATTAGACCAATGCTCCATGCCCTTGTCATCACAATGCCCCATGCCCTTGTTATCACAATGCTCCATGACCCCTGTCATCACAATGCTCCGTGACTCCAGTCATCACAAGGCTTCATGACCTTTGTCATCACAATGGTCCATGCCCTTGTCATCAACAGTCTCTGTGACCTTTTTAACCACAATGCTTCATGAACTTTTCATCACAATGCTCTTTGACCCTTGTCATCACAATGCTCTATGCCTTTCTCAGCACAATGCTCCATGACCCTTGTCATCACAATGCTCCATGCGCTTGTCAGCACAATGCTCCATGACCCATGTCATCACAATGCACCATGCGCTTTTCGTCACAGTGCTCCACAATCTTGTCATCACAATGCTCCATAAAACTTGTCATCACAATGCTCCATGCACTTCAAATCAAAATGCTCTCTCACCACTGATATCACAATGTTACATCACTATTCATCACAATACTCCCTCAACCCTGTCATCACAATGTTCCATGACTCCTGTCATCACAATGCTACATGCACTTATCATCACAATGTTCGATGATCCCTGACATCACAATGTTCCATAACCCCTGTCATCAAAATGCTCCATGACCCTTTTCATCAAAATGCTCCATGACCCCTGACATCACAATGTTACATAACGCCTCTCATCAAAATGTTCCATGACCCTTTTCATCAAATTGGTCCATGACAATGTCATCACAATGCTCCCTGCCCTTCTCATCACAATGCACCATGCCCTTGTCATCAGAATGCTCCATGACCTTTGTCATCACAAAGCTCCATGACCCTTGGCATCACAATGCTCCATGCCATTGTCATCACAATACTCCATGAAACCTCTCATCACATTGTTCCATGCAATTGTCATCAAAAAGCTCCATGGTGCTTGTCATCACACTGCTCGATGTCCTTCTCATCACAATGCTCCATGCCCTTGTCATTACAATCCTCCATGACCCATGTATCACTGTGTTCCGTGCCCTTGTCATCACAATGCTCCATGCCCACTCTCATCACAATAATCCATGAAACTTTTCAGACAAATGTTCTATGCCCTTGTCATCACAATGCTCCATTACCCCTGTCATAACAATGCTCCATGACCCCTGCCATCACAACGTTCCACGTCCTTGTCATCACAAGGCTCCATTACCCTTGTCATCACAATGCTCCAAGACCCCTGTAATCACAGTGCTCCATGCCCTTGTCATCACAAAGCTCCATGATGCATGTCATCAGAATGCTCCATGCCCTTGCCATCACAATGTTCCATTACCCCTGTGATAACAATGCTCCATGACCCCTGCCATCACGATGTTCCATGGCCTTGTCATCACAAGGCTCCATGACCCTTCTCATCACAATGCTCCAAGACACCTGTAATCACAATGCTCCATGTCCCTTTTTATCTCAATGATCCATGAACCCTGTCATCACAATGCACCATGCCCATCATCATAATGCTTCAGGCTATTGTCATCACAATGAAATCAAAATTCTCCATGATCTCTGTCATAACACTGCTCCAAACCCTTGTGATCACAATATTCCATAACACTTGTCATCACAATGCCCCATGACGCTCGTCATCACAATTATCTATGGTCTTCTCATCACAATGCTCCATGACCTTTGTCATCACAATGCTCAATACACTTGTCATCAAAATGCTCCCAGACACTTGTTCTCTGTATGCTCCATGAACCCTGTCATGACAAGGCTCCATGCCTTTTTCATCACAATGATCCATGCCTTTTTCATCACAATGCTCCAAGACACCTGTAATTACAATACTCCATGCCCTTGTCATCACAAAGCTCAATGACGCATGTCATCAGACTGCTCCTTGGCCTTCTCATCACAATGCTCCATGCCCTTGTCATCACAATTTTCCAAGACACTCTAATCACAATGCTCCATGCCCCTTTTCATCAGTATGCTCCATGAGACTTGTCTCACAAGGCTCCATGGTTTTCTCATCACAATGCTCCAGCACCTTGTCATCACAATGCTTCACGACCTTGTCATGAAAATTTCCAATGGCCCTTGTCATCATAATGCTCCAAGCCCTAGTCATCACAATGCTCCATTATATTTGTCATCACAATCCTCCATTACATTTGGCATCACAATGCTCCATGCCATTGTCATCACAATGGACCATGACATATGTCATCACAATGCTCCCTGACACCTGTCTTCACAATACTCCATGACCTTCTCATCACAATGCCCCACGCCCTTGTCATCACAATGCCCCATGCCCACTGTCATCACAATAATCTATTAAACTTGTCAGACCAATGCTCCATGCCCCTGTCATCACAATGCTCCATGCCCTTGTCATCATAATGCTCGATGACCCCTGTCATCACAATGCTCTGTGACTCCAGTCATCACAATGCTTCATAACATTTGTCATCACAGTGGTCCATGCCCACATCATCACAAGGCTCTGTGACCTTTGTAAACAAAATACTCCCTGAACTTTTCGTCACAATGCTCCGTGACCCTTGTCATCACAATGCTCCATGCCTTTGTCAGAACAATGCTCCATGACCCTTGTCATCACAATGTTCCACGTGATTTTCATCACAACGGTCCACAACCTTGTCATCGTAATGCTCCATAAACCTTGTAATCACAATGCTCCATGCACTTCTCATCAAAATGCTCTCTCAACAGAGATATCACAATGTTCCATCACTAGTCATCACAATACTCCCTCACCCCTGTAATCACAATGTTCCATGACCCCTGTCATCACAATGCTACATCCCCTTATCATCACAATGTTCCATGACCCCTGACATCACAATGTTCCATAACCCCTGTCATCAAAATGCTCCATGACCCTTTTCATCCCAAAGCTCCATGACCCCTGACATCACAATGTTCTATAACCCCTGTCATCAAAATGTTCCATTACACTTTTCATCAAATTGCTGCATGACCCTGTCATCAAAATGCTCCCTGCCCTTCTCATCACAATGCACCATGCCCTTGACATCAAAATGCTCCATGACATTTGTCATCACAAAGCTCCATAACCCTTGGAATCACAATGTTCCATGAACCCTCTCATCACATTGTTCCATGCCCTTGTCATCACAAAGCTCCATGACGCTTGTCAAAACAATGTTCGATGCCCTTCTCATCACAATGCTCCATGCCCTTGTCATTACAATCCTCCATGACCCATGGATCACAGTGTTCCGTGACCTTGTCATCACAATGCTCCATGCCCACTCTCATCAAAATAATCCATGAAACTTTTCAGACCAATGCTCCATGCCCTTCTCATCACAATGCTCCATTACCCCTGTCATAACAATGCTCCATGACCCCTGCCTTCACAATGTTCCACAGCCTTGTCATCACAAGGCTCCATGACCCTTGTCATCACAATGCTCCAAGACCCCTGTAATCACAATGCTCCATGCCCTTGTCATCACAAAGCTCAATGACGCATGTCATCAGAATGATCCATGGCCTTCTCATCACAATGCTCCTTGCCCTTGTCATCACAATGCTCCAAGACTCCTGTAATCACAATGCTCCATGCCCCTTTTCATCTCAATGCTCCATGAACGCTGTCATCACAATGCACCATGCCCATCACCATAATGCTTCAGGCTATTGTCATCACAATGAAATCAAAATGCTCCATGACCTCTGTCATCACAATGCTCCAAACCCTTGTGATCACAATGTTCCATAAAACTTATCATCACAACACCCCATGACGCTCATCATCACAATTATCCATGGTCTTCTCATCACAATGCTCCATGAACTTTGTCATCACAATGCTCAATACACTTGTCATCACAATGCTCCGTGACACTTGTCGTCAGTATGCTCCTTGAACCCTGTCATGACAAGGCTCCATGCCTTTTTCATAACAATGATCCATTCCATTTTCATCACAATGCTCCATGCCCTTGTCAGCACAAAGCTCCATGACGCATGTCATCAGAATGCTCCATGGCCTTCTCATCACAATGCTCCATGCCCTTGTCATCACAATGCTCCAAGACCCCTGTAATCACAATGCTCCATGCCCCTTTTCATCAGAATGTTCCATGAGAATTGTCATCACAAGGCTCCATGGACTTCCCATCACAATGCTCCAGGACCTTGTCATCACAGTGCTCAATTCCCTTCTCATTACAATGCTACATGACCCCTGTCATCACAATACTCCATGAACATTTTCAGCCCAATGCTTCATGGCCTTTTCATCACAATGCTCCATGACCCATATCATCACAGTCCTCCATGACCACTGTCATCACAACACTCCATGACCCCTGACAACACAATGATCCGGGACTCTTGTCATCAAAATGCTCCATTCCCTTGTCATCACAATGCTCCATGAACATTTTCAGCCCAATGCTCCATGACACTTGTCATCACAATGATCCATGCCCTTTTCATCCCAATGCTCCATGACCCCTGTAATCACAATGCTCCATGACGCTTATCATCACAGTGCTCCATGACCCTTATCATCACAATTCTCCATGCCTGTGTCATCAAAATCCTACATGACCTTGTCATGACAATGCTCCATGAGCTTGTCATCACAATACTCCATTACCATTTTCATCACAATCCTCCATGAACCTTGGGATCACAATGCTCCATGCTCCTTGAAATCAAAATGGTCCATGACCTCTGTCATCACAATGCTCCAACCCCTTGTGATCACAATGTTCCATAACACTTGTCATCACAACACTCCATGATGACTGTCATGACAATACTCCATGCACTTGTCGTCACAATGCTCCATGACCTTTGTCATCACAATTCTCAATACACTTGTCATCACAATGCTCCCTGACACTTGTCGTCAGAGTACGCCTTGAACACTGTCATGAAAAGGCTCCATGCCTTTTTCATCAGAATGCTCCATGCCCTTTTCATCACAACGCTCCAGGTCATTGTCATCACAATACTCCACAAGCTTGTCATCAGAATGCTCCAAGATCATTGTCTTCAGAATGCTCCATGACCCCTGTCTTCACAATGCTCCATACCCCTTGTCATTACAGTGTTCCATGACGCTCGTCATCACAATTATCCATGGTCTTCTCATCACAATGCTCCACGGTCTTGCCGTCACAATGTTCCATGCCTTGGTCATCACGATGCTCCATGTCCCCAGTCATCACAATGCTCCATGACCCCTGTCATCACAATGCTCCATACCCCTTGTCATTACAGTGCTCTATGACGCTCATCATCACAATTTTCCATGGTCTTCTCATCACAATGCTCCACGGTCTTGCCATCACAATGCTCCATGCCCTGGTCATCACAATGCTCCATGTCCCCTGTCATCACAATTCTCCACGTTCTTGGCATCACTATGCTCCATGATACTTCTCATCACAGTGTTACATGTTTTGTCATCACAATTCTCTATGCACTTGTCATCGCAATGCTCCATGACCCCTGTCATAGCAAGCTCCATGTGATTGTCATCACAATGCTTCATGAACATGTCATCAAAATTCTCAATGGCCCTTGTTATCACAATGCTCCATGACCCTTGTCATCACAATGCTCCAAGCGCTTGTCATCAAAATGCTCCATTACCTTTGTCATCACAATCCTCCATGACACTTGGCATCACAATGCTACATTCCATTGTCATTGCAATAGACCATGACATATGTCATCACAATGCTCCCTGACACCCTTCTTCACAATACTCCATGACCTTCTCATCACAGTGCTCCATGCCCTTGTCATCACAATGCGCCATGCCCACTGTCATCACAATAATCCATGAAACTTGTCAGAAAAATGCTCCATGACCCTGTCATCACAATGCTCCATGCCCTTTCATCACAATGCTCTATGACCCCTGTCATCACAATGCTCCGTGACTCCAGTTATCACAATGCTTCATGACCTTTGTCATCACAATGGTCCATCCCCTCGTCATCACAAGGCTCTGTGATCTTTGTGACCACAACACTCCATGAACATTTCATCACAATGCTCGGTGACCCTTGTCATCACAATGCTCCATGCCTTTGTCAGCACATTACTCCATGACACATGGCATCAAATGTGCCATGCGCTTGTCATCACAATGCTCCACATCGTTGTCATCACAATGCTCCACAAACCTTGTCATCACAATGCTCCATGCGTTTGTCAGCACAATGATCCATGACCCATGTCATCACAATGTGCCCTGCGTTTCTCATCACAATGCTCCACAGCCTTGTCATCACAATGCTCCATGCACCTCTCATCAAAATGCTCTCTCACCACTGATATCACAATGTTCCATCACTAGTCAACACAATACTCCCTCCACCCTGTCATCCCAATGTTCCATGACCCTTGTCACAACAATGCTACATGCTCTTTTCATCACAATGCTCCATGACCCCTGACATCACAATGTTCCATAACCCCTGTCATCACAATGCTCCATGACCCTTTTCATCACAATGCTCCATGACCCCTAACATCACAATGTTCCATAAACACTGTCATCAAAATGTTCCATGACCCTTTTCATCCAATTGCTCCATGATCCTGTCATCACAATGCTCCCTGCCCTTCTCATCACAATGCACCATGCTCTTGTCATCAAAATGCTCCATGGCGTATGTCATCACAAAGCTCCATGACCCTTGGAATCACAATGCTCCATGCCATTGTCATCACAAAGCTCCATGAAACCTCTCATCACATTGCTCCATGCCGTTGTCATCACAAAGTTCCATGACGCTTGTCATCACAATGCTCCATGCCCTTGTCATTGCAATCCTCCATGACACATGTATCACTGTGTTCCGTGCCCTTGTCATCACAATGCTCCATGCTCACTCTCATCACAATAATCCATGAAACTTTTCAGACCAATGCTCCATGCCCTTGTCATCACAATGCTCCATTACACCTGTCATAACAATGCTCCATGACCCCTGCCATCACAATGTTCTACGGCCTTGTCATCACAAGACTCCATGGCCCTTGTCATCACAATGCTCAAGACCCATGTAATCACAATGCTCCATGCCCATGTCATCACAAAGCTCCCTGACGCATGTCATCAGAATGCTCCATGGCCTTCTCATCACAATACTCCATGCCCTTGTCATCACAATGCTCCAAGACCCTTGTTATTACAATGATCCATGCCTCTTTGCATCTCAATGCTCCATGAACCCTGTCATCACAATGCACCATGCCCATCATCATAATGCTTCATGCTATTGTCATCACAATGAAACCAAAATTCTCCATGACCTCTCTCATCACAATGCTCCAAACCCTTGTGATCACAATGTTCCATAACACTTGTCATCACAACGCCCCATGACGCTGGTCATCACAATTATCCATGGACTTCTCATCACAATGCTCCATGACCTTTGTCATCACAATTCTCAATACATTTGTCATCACAATGCTCCCTGACACTTGTCATCAGTATGCTCATTGAACCCTGTCATGACAAGTCTCCATGCCTTTTTCATCACAATGATCCATGCCCTTTTCATCACAATGCTTCATGCCATTGTCATCACAATACTCCACAAGCTTGTCATCAGAATGCTCCGTGACCCTTGTCATCTCAATGATCCATGACCCCTGTCATCACAATGCTCCATGACACCTGTCATCACAATGCTCGATGCCCCTTGTCATTACAGTGCTCCATGATGTTCGTCATCACAATTATCCATGGTCTTCTCATCACAGTGCTCCACGGTCTTGCCATCACAATGCTCCATGCCCTGGTCATCACAATGCTCCATGTCCCCAGTCATCACAATGCTCCATGACCCCTGTCATCACAATGCTCCATACTGCTTGTCATTACAGTGCTCCATGACACTCGTAATCACAATTGTCCATGGTCTTCTCATCACAATGCTCCACGCCCTTGTCATCAAAATGCTCCATGACCCTTGTCATCACAATGCTCCATGACCACTGTCATAATAATGCTCCATGACCCCTGTCATCACAAGGCTCCATACCGCTTGTCATTACAGTGTTCCATGATGCTCCTCATCACAATTATCCATGGTCTTCTCATCACAATGCTCCACGGTCTTGCCATCACAGTGCTCCATGCCTTGGGCATCACAATGCTCCATGTCCCCGGTCATCACAATGCTCCATGACCACTGTCATCACAATGCTCTATACCCCTTGTCATTACAGTGCTCCATGACCCTCGTCATCACAATTATCCATGGTCTTCTCATCACAATGCTCCACGATCTTGCCATCGCAATGCTCCATGCCCTGGTCATCACAATGCTCCATGTCCCCTGTCATCACAATTGTCCACGATCTTGGCATCACTATGCTCCATGACACTTCTCATCACAGTGTTACATGCTTTGTCATCACAATTCTCTATGCACTTGTCATCGCAATGCTCCATGACCACGTCATAGCAAGTTCCATGTGCTTGTCATCACAATACTCCATGCCCTTGTCATCACAATTCTCCATGACCTTTGTCATCACAATGCTCCCTGACACTTGTCGTCAGAATGCTCCCTGAAAACTGTCTTGAAAAGGCTCCATGTCTTTTTCATCACAATGCCCCATGCCATTTTCATCAAAATGCTCCATGTCATTGTCATCAAAATACTCCACAAGCTTGTCATCAGAATGCTCCATGAAACTTGTCATCACAATGCTCCATGACCCCTGTTATCACAATGCTCCATACCACTTGTCATTACAGTGCTCCATGACGCTCATCATCACAATTATCCATGGTCTTCTCATCACAATGCTCCACGGTCTTGCCATCACAGTACTCCATGCCCTGGTCATTACAATGCTCCATGTCCCCTGTCATCACAATTCTCCACGTTCTTGGCATCACTGTGCTCCATGATGCTTTTCATCACAGTGTTACATGCTTTGTCATCAAAATTCTCTATGCACTTGTCATCGCAATGCTCCATGATCCCTGTCACAGCAAGCTCCATGTGATTGTCATCACAATGCTTCATGAACATGTCATCAAAATTCTCAATGGCCCTTGTTATCACAATGCTCCATGACCCTTGTCATCACAATGCTCCAAGCGCTTGTCATCAAAATGCTCCATTACCTTTGTCATCACAATCCTCCATGACACTTGGCATCACAATGCTCCATTCCATTGTCATCACAATGGACCATGACATATGTCATCACAATGCTCCCTGACACCCTTCTTCACAATACTCCATGACCTTCTCATCACAATGCTCCATGCCCTTGTCATCACAATGCGCCATGCCCACTGTCATCACAATAATCCCTGAAACTTGTCAAACCAATGCAACATGCCCCTGTCATCACAATGCTCCATGCCCTTTCATCACAATGCTCTATGACCCCTGTCATCACAATGCTCCGTGACTCCAGTCATCACAATGCTTCATGACCTTTGTCATCACAATGGTTCATGCCCTCATCATCACAAGGCTCTGTGACCTTTGTCACCACAGCGCTCCATGAACATTTCATCACAATGCTCGGTGACCCTTGTCATCCCAATGCTCAATGCCTTTGTTAGCACAATACTCCATGACCCATGGCATCACAATGTGCCATGCGCTTGTCATCACAATGCTCCACATCTTTGTCATCACAATGCTCCATAAACCTTGTCATCACACTGCTCCATGCACTTCTCATCAAAATGCTCTCTCACCACTGATATCACAATGTTCCATCACTAGTCAACACAGTACTCCCTCACCCCTGTCATCACAATATTCCATGACCCTTGTCACAACAATGCTACATGCCTTTATCATCACAATGCTCCATTCCCCTGACATCACAATGTTCCATAACCCCTGTCATCACAATGCTCCCTGCCCTTCACAACAGAATGCACCACACCCTTGTCATCAAAATGCTCCATGACCTTTGTCATCACAAAGCTCAATGACCCTTGTCATCACAATGCTGCATGCCATTGTCATCACAATGCTCCATGAACCCTCTCATCACATTGTTCCATGCCCTTGTCATCACAGGCTCCATGATGCTTTTCATCACAATGCTCGATGCCATTCTTATCACAATGCTCCATGCGCTTCTCATTACAATCCTCCATGACCCATGTATCACAGTGTTCCATGCCCTTGTCATCACAATGCTCCTTGCCCCCTCTCATCACAATAAAACATGAAACTTTTCAGACCAATGCTCCATGCCCTTGTCATCACAATGCTCCATTACCCCTGTCATAACAATGCTCCATGACCCCTGCCATCACAATGTTCCACAGCCTTGTCATCACAAGGCTCCATGACCCTTGTCATCACAATGCTCCAAGACCCCTGTAATCACAATGCTCCATGCCCTTGTCATCACAAAGCTCCATGACGCATGTCAACAGAATGCTCCATGGCCTTCTCATTCACGATGTTCCATGCCTTTGTCATCACAATGCTCCAAGACTCCTGTAATCGCAATGCTCCATGCCCCTTTTCATCTCAATGCCCCATGAACCCTGTCATCACAATGCACCATGCCCATCATCATAATGCTTCAGGCTATTGTCATCACAATGAAACCAAAATGCTCCATGACCTCTGTCATCACAATGCTCCAAACCCTTGTGATCAATATGTTCCATAACACTTGTCATCACAACACCCCATGACGCTGGTCATCACAATCATCCATGGACTTCTCATCACAATGCTCCATGACCTTTGTCATCACAATTCTCAATACACTTGTCATCACAATGCTCCCTGACACTTGTCATCAGTATGCTCATTGAAACCTGTCATGACAAGTATCCATGCCTTTTTCATCACAATGATCCATGCCCTTTTCATCACAATGCTTCATGCCATTGTCATCACAATACTCCACAAGCTTGTCATCAGAATGCTCCGTGACCTTTGTCATCTCAATGATCCATGACCCCTGTCATCACAATGCTCCATGACACCTGTCATCACAATGCTCCATGCCCCTTGTCATTACAGTGCTCCATGATGTTCGTCATCACAATTATCCATGGTCTTCTCATCACAGTGCTCCACGGTCTTGCCATCACAATGTTCCATGCCCTGGTCATCACAATGCTCCATGTCCCCAGTCATCACAATGCTCCATGACCCCTGTCATCACAATGCTCCATACTGCTTGTCATTACAGTGCTCCATGACACTCGTAATCACAATTGTCCATGGTCTTCTCATCACAATGCTCCACGCCCTTGTCATCAAAATGCTCCATGACCCTTGTCATCACAATGCTCCATGACCACTGTCATAACAATGCTCCATGACCCCTGTCATCACAAGGCTCCATACCACTTGTCATTACAGTGTTCCATGATGCTCCTCATCACAATTATCCATGGTCTTCTCATCACAATGCTCCACGGTCTTGCCATCACAGTGCTCCATGCCTTGGGCATCACAATGCTCCATGTCCCCGGTCATCACAATGCTCCATGACCACTGTCATCACAATGCTCTATACCCCTTGTCATTACAGTGCTCCATGACCCTCGTCATCACAGTTATCCATGGTCTTCTCATCACAATGCTCCACGATCTTGCCATCGCAATGCTCCATGCCCTGGTCATCACAATGCTCCATGTCCCCTGTCATCACAATTGTCCACGATCTTGGCATCACTATGCTCCATGACACTTCTCATCACAGTGTTACATGCTTTGTCATCACAATTCTCTATGCACTTGTCATCGCAATGCTCCATGGCCCCGTCATAGCAAGCTCCATGTTCTTGTCATCACAATACTCCATGCCCTTGTCGTCACAATTCTCCATGACCTTTGTCATCACAATGCTCCTTGACACTTGTCGTCAGAATGCTCCCTGAAAACTGTCTTGAAAAGGCTCCATGTCTTTTTCATCACAATGCCCCATGCCATTTTCATCAAAATGCTCCATGTCATTGTCATCAAAATACTCCACAAGCTTGTCATCAGAATGCTCCATGAAACTTGTCATCACAATGCTCCATGACCCCTGTTATCACAATGCTCCATACCACTTGTCATTACAGTGCTCCATGACGCTCATCATCACAATTATCCATGGTCTTCTCATCACAATGCTCCACGGTCTTGCCATCACAGTACTCCATGCCCTGGTCATTACAATGCTCCATGTCCCCTGTCATCACAATTCTCCACGTTCTTGGCATCACTGTGCTCCATGATGCTTTTCATCACAGTGTTACATGCTTTGTCATCAAAATTCTCTATGCACTTGTCATCGCAATGCTCCATGATCCCTGTCACAGCAAGCTCCATGTGATTGTCATCACAATGCTTCATGAACATGTCATCAAAATTCTCAATGGCCCTTGTTATCACAATGTTCCATGACCCTTGTCATCACAATGCTCCAAGCGCTTGTCATCAAAATGCTCCATTACCTTTGTCATCACAATCCTCCATGACACTTGGCATCACAATGCTCCATTCCATTGTCATCACAATGGACCATGACATATGTCATCACAATGCTCCCTGACACCCTTCTTCACAATACTCCATGACCTTCTCATCACAATGCTCCATGCCCTTGTCATCACAATGCGCCATGCCCACTGTCATCACAATAATCCCTGAAACTTGTCAAACCAATGCAACATGCCCCTGTCATCACAATGCTCCATGCCCTTTCATCACAATGCTCTATGACCCCTGTCATCACAATGCTCCGTGACTCCAGTCATCACAATGCTTCATGACCTTTGTCATCACAATGGTTCATGCCCTCATCATCACAAGGCTCTGTGACCTTTGTCACCACAGCGCTCCATGAACATTTTATCACAATGCTCTGTGACCCTTGTCATCCCAATGCTCAATGCCTTTGTTAGCACAATACTCCATGACCCATGGCATCACAATATGCCATGCGCTTGTCATCACAATGCTCCACATCTTTGTCATCACAATGCTCCATAAACCTTGTCATCACACTGCTCCATGCACTTCTCATCAAAATGCTCTCTCACCACTGATATCACAATGTTCCATCACTAGTCAACACAGTACTCCCTCACCCCTGTCATCACAATATTCCATGACCCTTGTCACAACAATGCTACATGCTTTATCATCACAATGCTCCATTCCCCTGACATCACAATGTTCCATAACCCCTGTCATCACAATGCTCCCTGCCCTTCACAACAGAATGCACCACACCCTTGTCATCAAAATGCTCCATGACCTTTGTCATCACAAAGCTCAATGACCCTTGTCATCACAATGCTGCATGCCATTGTCATCACAATGCTCCATGAACCCTCTCATCACATTGTTCCATGCCCTTGTCATCACAGGCTCCATGATGATTTTCATCACAATGCTCGATGCCATTCTTATCACAATGCTCCATGCGCTTCTCATTACAATCCTCCATGACCCATGTATCACAGTGTTCCATGCCCTTGTCATCACAATGCTCCTTGCCCCCTCTCATCACAATAATCCATGAAACTTTTCAGACCAATGCTCCATGCACTTGTCATCACAATGCTCCATTACCCCTGTCATAACAATGCTCCATGACCCCTGCCATCACAATGTTCCACAGCCTTGTCATCACAAGGCTCCATGACCCTTGTCATCACAATGCTCCAAGACCCCTGTAATCACAATGCTCCATGCCCTTGTCATCACAAAGCTCCATGATGCATGTCAACAGAATGCTCCATGGCCTTCTCATTCACGATGTTCCATGCCTTTGTCATCACAATGCTCCAAGACTCCTGTAATCGCAATGCTCCATGCCCCTTTTCATCTCAATGCCCCATGAACCCTGTCATCACAATGCACCATGCCCATCATCATAATGCTTCAGGCTATTGTCATCACAATGAAACCAAAATGCTCCATGACCTCTGTCATCAAAATGCTCCAAATCCTTGAGATCAATATGTTCCATAACACTTATCATCACAATGCACCATGACGCTCGTCATCACAATTATCCATGGTCTTCTCATCACAATGCTCCATGACCTTTGTCATCACAATACTCAATACCCTTGTCATCACAATGCTCCCTGACACTTGTTGTCAGTTTGCTCCTTGAACCCTGTCATGACAAGGCTCCATGCCTTTTTCATCACAATGATCCATGCCCTTTTCATCACAGTGCTCCAAGACCGCTGTAATCACAATGCTCCATGCACTTGTCATCACAAAGTTCCATGATGCATGTCATCAGAACGCTCCATGGCCTTCTCATCCCAATGCTCCATGCCCTTGTCATCACAATGCTCCAAGACCCCTGTAATCACAATGCTCCATGGCACTTTTCATCAGAATGCTCCATGAGACTTGTCATCACAAGGCTCCATGGTCTTCTCATCACAGTGCTCCAGTACCTTGTCATCACAATGCTCCATGACCCCTGTCATCACAGTACTCCATGGACATTTTCAGCCCAATGCTCCATGACCTTCTCATCACAATGCGCCATGACCCCTGTCATCACAATGCTCCATGACCAGTGTCATCACAACGCTTCATGAACCCTGACAACACAATGATCCGGGACTCTTATCATTAAAATGCTCCATGACCATTGTCATCACAATGATCCATGCGATTGTCATCCCAATGCTCCATGACCCCTGTAATCACAATGCTCCGTGATGCTTGTCATCACAGTGCTCCATGAACCTTGTCATCATAATGCTCCTTGCCTTTGTCAACAAATGGTACATAATCTTGTCATCACAATTCTCCATGCGCTTGTCATCACAATCCTCCATGACCATTGGGATCACATTGCTTCATGCCCTTGCCATCTCTCTCTTTCCTTTCTGGTTTTTACAGATATTCGGATGTCCCTTTTGACCGGTGGTAACTGACAATTCTTTGTAGTGTGGATTTGTATTGCGCGCTTGCTTGATTGGCCAAAAAGGGCGTATGCGTTTTCTTCTGAATATATTCAGGAGAAAAGGCATACGCCCTTTTTGGCCAAGTGCATCTCTGTCCAAGTTGGGATGCTTTTCCTGTGCTTTAAAGGCGATTCCAATTTTCCTCTTGAAATATGTTTTGTGCAATTCTGCCTCATTTTCAAGTCCGCTTCATTGCCTTCCCTCAACAGATTTTTGGAAGAGAGTAGTCCTTTATAAGTCTGCAGGTTTGTGAATTGCTGTGCCCCTGAGCTCCAATTTTCAAATCCCATCTTTGTGAGCTGGCCGCAAATCCACAATTTTGCTTCAGGACCTATACTGGTTCCAGGGGTCGCTATATTGGTTCCCTGTGGGTGGTTGAGGCTTTGGTTAATTCTTCTTCCTGCCGGGAACTTAGAGTGACATGTGCCCGTCCAAATGCCTACATCTACTCTCTGATTGGTTCTCCCTCTTCCCTTTCATCCTCTGCACAATTAGCAAACTGTGCGAACCAGGAGGTTATAGGGGCTGACTCTCCTAAGTTGTGAGATTGATAGTAAAGCAGTTGGAATGCCAAAGTGGAGCACAAGGAGAGGAAAAATTAGGAGAGTTTTAGAAACCTTTCGCCATCACAGGGTGTCCATTTTCTAGGTTTCCCATACATGTTATAATTGTAGTGATATACCCTTCTACCTGGAGATTTGGGACACATGGAATGGTGGCATGCATTACTACTTTAAAAGGTCTGCATTTTCTCTCCCAATCTCACCAGTCCTCTCAGTCCCAAGTGTCCAGCCTTATGTCTCATCCAGCTGTCTTTGCAGATAGGGTCATTCCAGGTTTCATCAGAAACCCTGAAGGAATTGTGTAAGAATTTCGCTGTTTTTTGGGTTTTTTTTGAAATTCATTTTTATAATGGGGTTGAGCTGATTTTCACTGACGTGTTTATGCCAGTCTAGACACAATTGATTCCCTTACGGAGACATATCAATACATAGGTTTTAAGATTCTTAGTAGTCAGATATATTCCTCTGTGGGGCATAGGGGTGTTGAGTCCCGTTCACTGAGGAAGGTGTAGGTCTTGTCTATTCTGTATTTGGTTTATGGAATGGTACCTGTGCTAATATCAAACTCTGGTTTTATGCATCACCCCACCTCTCCTTTCCCCTGAAGCAGGCATAAGAGATTTTTGCTAAATGTGAGACTCTGTTCTCTTTCCTAATTCAGTTCATGTGTTGTGATATTGACATTCCCTCTATAAGTGATATCTTATGATAAGATTCTTTTTCTGTGTGACTAATTTCCCTTAAAATCATCATACCTAAATCCACTCTTTATGCTGCTACTGGCCTTATATACATTGATTTCACGTCTGAGTGATATTCCGTTGTACAAAATTACCACAAGTTCTTTATGCATTTCTCTTTTTCCTGGGATATTTTAGGTGTACCAAAGTTGAGGTTCTTGTATGCAGAGCAGCCCTAAACTTTGGGGTGCCTGTGTCTTATTGACATTTAGTCTTCCCAAGTTATATGTCCATGAGTTGAAGTCCCCTTGCTCCGGGGCTTTGTATTTTAGATGTTTTAAAAACAGCATACACTTCTTCAGAGTGGCTCTTGGATATTTATACCCCACCCATCAGCGTGACTAGGCTCCCTGTTTTCCATGGCCTCTCCTGCATTTCTGGTTTGTACACATTTTTGGATGGCCTTTCTGAGCAGTGGAAATTGAGACTTCTTTGTTGTGCGGATTTGCATTTTCCTCTTGCTTGGTTGGGCAAAAACTCTGCATGTGTTTTTTTCCTGAAGATATTCACGAAAAAAACGCATACACCCTTTTGCCCAACCGCATCATTTTAGAAATTCTGCTGCTTTTCATATGCTTTAAATGTGAGTACAATCTACCTTTTGAAATCTGTTTTCTGCAATTCTACCTCTCATTCAGATCCTCTTCGTTACCTTACCTGAATATATTTTTGGACGTTGGTTATCATTTATATCTTTGCAGGTCTTGGAATTGTCTGCTCCTGAGCTCCATTTTGCAACTCGCTTTTTTTGTGAGCTGGCCGCCAAACCATTGGATTACTTCTGGCCCTATTCTGGTTCTGGGGAGGCAGGCTGAGCCTTTGGTTAATTCTTCTTCCTAATGGGAAATTAGAGTGACATGTGCCTGTCAAAAGTCCTACAGCTAATCTCTCATTGGTTCCCCCTCTTCCCATTTATCCTCTGCACAAATTGCAAACTGTGTGAAACAGGAGGTTAAAGGTGCTGATTCTCCAAGTGGGGAGATTGTTAGTAATGTGGCTGGAATGGCGAACCCCAGCACCAGGAGATCAAAAATGAGGTGCATTTTAGACACCTTTCCTGAGCACACGGTGTACATTCATCTCGGTTTCCCAGGCATGTTTTCGCTGTCAGAAGACTCCCTTGAACCTGCAGATTTGGGACCCATGGAATGGGTACCAGGCAGTATTACTTTAAAAGGTCTGCATTTCCTCACCCAGCCTCTCTAACATCTCTTAGCGTGCATAGCTTCCAGCCTTATATAATCATCCTGCTGTGGGTCTACATGTGTTCAATCCATGTTACATCGTAGCCCTTCAACAAAAGTTGTAAGAATTTTTGTCTGTCTCACTGTTTTTATAAATAGTTTTAAATTTATTTTTATATTGGTTACAGCTGATTTTCAAAGCTCTGTTTTTTGCTGCTGTACATCCACTTGATTCATGTACTGTGAGACAACAATAACTTCTTTTTCAGATGCTTACCAGTCATATGTATTATTTTCCAGTGACTTGAGTGGGCTGAGTGCAGTTCTTTGAGGTACCGTGTAGGCCTTGTCAGTTATTCAATTTGGTACTTGGAATGGTATCTTTGCTAATTTCAACCTCCTGGATAATACCTCACCATTCCCCACCTTTCCCATTTAGCAGCCTTATGTCTATTTTCTACATATTT